>NC_139460.1:6760000-7360000 GCF_057233095.1 Heloderma suspectum
ATGCTCTCACCACTACACTGCACTGGTACGCACATTTTTGTGTCTGACCTGTTTTTCAGCTTCTTGAAACAGGAAAAGTGAGCAATTTGAATGGAAGAAATGAGCATTTCTGTACACATTTTTAAAAAATGCACACTTACCCCTCATTGACTAAAGCATGAAAGTAAGTGTGTGTGTGTGTGTGTGTGTGTGTGAAAGCACATTTCAAAGTGCACTTTAAAAATGCATTTTTTGAATGCAATTGCAAATTTGAGGATTTGCAAACATTTCTCAGAATAAAGCAGTCCTGCCCACATTTGCATTCAGGATTGCAAACAGGATGTGTTCACAAGATTTGTTGACAGAAACAAAATTTTCAAACATCCCTACTCAGTACTTTCTTTTGCTTCCTTCCAGTTTCATTGGATGATCCTGGGTTCTAGGAACATGAGAGAAGGAGAGAACCCCCCCTCCTCTCTCCTCTCCACACCATGCATCATTTTATGAAACTTTATCATGTCCCTGACTTAGCCCTCTTTTTTCTGTATTAAAAAGTCGCCATCACTTTAGCCTTTCCTCCTAGGAACGTGCTCCAGGAAAACTATCATTCCTTAGAAGGATGCTATTTCATAACCACAAAGCAGGCTTCAAAACAGATTAAATTCATAATATAAATGGGCCCCTTATGTGTGATCAGGAACCTTGCTGGGGAAAAGGCAGCACCCCTGTGCCTTCATGCTTCTGCTTTGCCCAACGCCGTCCCCCCCCATCTCCTTGTATGGTGCAGCTGTCTCCTGGCTGTGCAGCCACAGATGCTTGAGGAATTCGGTCTATGCAAATCCTAGTGTGAAAGGACCTGATCTGTACCACTTGGGCAAATGTGTGGATTGGAACTTAGCTGCCTGCCAGACTTTTACTTCCCCAAATGTTGCGACACGGTTCTCAACAGTTTTCGCCCCCAAATACACTTTTAAATAAGTATTTCAAGAAAAAATACACATTTAAAAACATATTGCAACGTGATGCAGAAATGGAATGGAATAATGGGGATGCGAAAGGGAAACAGACAGACGCTCATCTGTAGATGCAGCACAGTGGAGGCTGGCGGCTCCGATTTCGGTAGGGCTATGCATCTATTCTGGGTTTCAGTCAGAACCAGCCAGAACTCTAAAGGAGCTTTCTGAGGTGCCAAACCCTACCCCTCAAAGAGGTTCAGCACCTTGGATACCTCCTTTAGAGTTCTGGCTGGTTCTGACTGAAACCCAGATTGTATGCACAGCCCCATCGAAATCAGAGCCACCAGCCTTCGCTGATGCAGCATCTGGAGCGTTTCTGCACTTGTGCAACACCACAACTCACAATGTTGTCCTGGTGCAAGGTCTACCCCAGCTTTCCCCAATCTGGTGCCCTCCAGATGTTTTGGACTTCACCTCCCATCAACCCAAGCCAGCATGGCTAATGGTGGGAATTCTGGGAGTTTTAATCCAAAACATTGCTAGGTACTTAAAAGATCCAGGTTCCAGGCCGATAGGACACTAATCTGCAAACAGTTCTGCATATCCTAATTAATATCTTTATATGTAAATTTAAAATATTTATTCAGATTTATTAAAATTTCACAGGAGACAAAACCAGGCAATTAATTTCTCATCCAAATAATTTCAAATAAAGTAGATTATTCCATTGGTTTCCACTGTGAGCCAGATTGTCCCAAACCAATGGATAACTTTTTTTCTTAACTTAATTGCCATGCAGGGGAAGACTTGAGGGGCAGGGCGCTGCAGCAAGTGGGAAGGGGAGAATTAACCCTTCCCACCCCAGCTACAATCCCCTTGGAGACTGCCCTCCTGCATGGCAATTAAGCTGAGAGAAACAAACAAACCTTTCATTGGCACCAGAGGACACTCAGGGCCTTGACGGACAGATCCGGGGGCTGAGGGAAAGATTCAGGCCCAGGTCTGGCAACAGCCCTGTCTGGGGGGTACCAGGTTGGAGAAGAGTGAGTTACCCATTCTAATCCAATGATCTCCTTGCATGACTGTCCTTAGAATTGCACCATTTAGCCTCATTACTTCATGTCTGTGATATTGTGATCAGGACACATGAATAAAAAAATAAGAGCACCACAGATTAAACTTCTGTATCACCTCAAACGCAAATGTCCTTTGGTAGAACACTGAAGAATGTTTCAACTTTACCTCTCAGCTAACTTGATCCATAAAAAAAAGTTATGAAGCACCCCAAATTGTGCTATTTTGGAAAGACGCTGTCTTCTGGCCTTTGAAAAGGCGGAGGAACAGCCTCCATTAGGAGAACTCAGGCCCTGCACGTCCAAGGCAGAACTGAATATGTGACCCTTTGCAAACACCTTTCTGGTGAGCCCATTGTCTCCTGATTTCCTCTGTCCCTTCCTGTTAACATGTGCGAGTTGCAGATCTTGTCTCAGGAGGACAACAGCCGCAGAAGCACTCACCAAGAAATATTTTGTGTTGATTTTTACCCTTCCTCTTTAAGCCAAATGGAAGGAAAAAATATTGGCCACATTCACTTTTAACCTTTAAACTTTTCTTTATACTTTGTAAAGTGTTTAGCCTGCAATACTGTGTCACAACTTAATTGGAAAGGGCAGGGGGAGGCAACTTTTGCCTCAAAAGAGAAACACAGCAGAGAAAAAGTCTGCTATGACATCTACCGTGCCAAGATAGTTTACGAGAACCACCGAGAGTCTCCTGTCTATCTCTCACCTGAACCTGTGATGGACAGAGATGTTAATGCAAAAAGCCTCCCATAAAGTCTGTCTCCTAAATCTGATGGGCCATCTTGAAGTGAAAACATAGTTCCTAAATCCTGAGAGGAAGGATAAAAGGAGCACCCCAGTCTATGCATAGCTGGATTCTTTCATTACAGGAAGAAGCGTCATTCTCTGCTCAAGAGAACAACAACAAGAACAAATCCGCATGCTTCTAGACACTAGGGGGCAATAGAGAATGTGTTGCATCAACAGCCACTTGCCTTGTTCATCCCCCATGTTGTCCTGTAACTTGATCAGTTCCTTTCCCCTACTCCCTCCCCTTCCTCTTCCTTTTTTCCTCTGCCACAAGCAACATGTGCTCTCTACCTGAGGGAAGCAAGTCGCTATATCTCATGCCTTTGCTTGCTTACACTCACGTGCCCAGTTTTAGGGGGTGCTTGCAGTTATGCAGTGTTAGAGAGCCTTCTTCGATGATGTGTATAAAGGCGCTAATAAAGTAACTTGATTTGAACTTCTTCTGAACTAGCTCTAGCCTGCACTTATTCCCTCTAATACGAAATGCTGTGTTTCCATGCTTTCTTTGAATAAACTCAGCTGTAAGTCATACATGACTTTCCAGCGTTCTTGTCCCTAAAAAAGCTCTGCAGAGCGTCCAGCACCCACGAATCAGCAGATAAGAAGAGGTAAATCCTTACACGAAATCCTATTTTTCCTTCTAGTTTGTCCACAGGAGAATGAGCTCTTTTTCTCTGTTTTTCCTTACATTCGAGTCCCCCCCCACTCCCCTTACCCCGAAACCCCTGGTTTTGCAGCTCTCTATTGCTCTTTTAAAATTCTATCAGCCTTCTTCCAAAACTGCTGCATTTGTTTTACTCCCCTCCAAAAAATGCTCTCATAATTCCAATAAATCTCTTTCTTTCCCATTTAAATCATCTCAGGATCCAAAATCACCAACCTGAAACTTTCCCCCCTTTCTTTCTCTCCCCCTGCCCCCCACTTCTCCATAATTAGCTATACACACACTTTGCTAGGAAGCTGCCCACGCTCACAGACTGGTGATTGTCCCCATGGTATTTTGGGCTGGCATTTGTCTCCCCCTCTGAGGACTAGTTTTCATAAAATTCAGTTCTCTTTGAAGTGACATCCTTCTGTCACCCTCGTTTAGTCAAACACATAAGACCATAAGAACATAAGAAGAGTGCTGCTGGATCAGACCAAGGGTCCCTCTTGTCCAGCATTCTGTTCACACAGTGGCCAACCAGCTGTCAACCAAGAACCCACACGCAGGACACAAATGCAACAGCACCCTCCCGCCCATGTTCCCCAGCAACTGGTGTACATAGGCTCACTGCCTCTGATACCTGAGGTAGTGTATAGCCATCAAACCTAGTAGACACTGATAGCCTTCTCCTCCAGGAATCTGGCTAACACCTTTTTAAAGCCATCCAAATTGGTGGCCATCACTACATCTTGTGGAAGTGAATTCCATAGTTTAATTATGTGCTGTCTAAAGAAGTGTTTCCTTTTATCTGCCCTGAATCTCCCACCAATCAGCTTCATGGGATGACCTCAGGTTCTAGTATTATGAAAGAGGGAGAAAAATGTACACACACACATACCTATGTATCTCTCTGTATCCAGCTTTATACTGGATTTTTAAATATTTTTTATTTTTTCATCTTCCTGGTGTTAATATCTTTTGGATGCATGATCCTAATTCTCCTGATGCATGATTTAATTTCACTTTTAAATTCTTCTTTATTAAGCAAACAATTGCTCTCAAGGACTTTCTCAGCGGTCTTTTACTTCCTTCACTTTGGGGTTATCAGGATTTCCTCTGTGCACAGAGTTCAACACCCAAAGGGACATGCATGTATGTAAGGTGCATGCATCCATGTGAGTCAGAGGATGGATCATAACAAAGACCTAGGCAAGATGTTGTTGTTGTTTTTCAGACCGGTTCCATTGTTGAGGTCTCAAAATCCAACATCTGTGTAGGGATGTACAAATCCCTTACCTGGTTCCGTTCTGGGGCATCCGTGGTGGGGGGAAGGTGTTCCATCCCTCCCCCCGGAATCCTCCCTGGACGGCTCTGCTCCACGGCGACTCTGCAGAGCCGCCAGCCAGGGCCGGCCGCAGCCAGACTTCCGGCTGCTGCCGGGCTGCTGCGGCTGCAAATGCCAGCCACTACGCCGGCTGCCATTTCCGTCCCTGCCAAGCCGTGATAGGCTACATAAGTATTTATGTAGCCTATCACAGCAAAAGGCAGGGATGCAAATGGCAGCCACTATGCCATTTGCGTGGCTGCCTTTTGCCATGATAGGCTATGTAAATACTTGCGTAGGCTATTACGACAAAGAGAAGGAGCACAAATGGTGCTGCAGCCGCAGAAGCCCGGCAGCGGCCGGAAGACGAGCTGGAGCCACCACCGCATCTGCCGCCGCTGCCGCATCCGCTGCCAGGTAGGCTCCGTCTCAGGGGGATTCCGCGGGGTGGCAGGGGGGATTGCTCCGTTCCACCATGGACTCCGGGGGGCCGGATTCCGTGGAGTCTGTGGCGGAATTCTCCAACATCCCTACTTCTGTGCAGAGGGAAACACCAAGAAAAAAAAAACTAGTGTGGATGTCTATACTTTGCATTGGTCCATGTGCATTCTTGCATTCATCCCACAGCTTTGTGAGGATAAAATTGGCTGAGAGGTTGCCCTTCCAGTTGAAGGGAACATCTACAATGCCAGATGCAGTATCAATGGAAATAATGCCATCCGTGATGGAAACTCTCTAGCTTGTGCAGAAAATATATTTTTTGACAGGTAGGAAAAGTGCAATTCTGCAAATTTACTCCCAAGTTGTCCCACTGATCTCACTGAGCCTTAACTGCACCATCTCGGCAGCGTGACAGTTGAGTAAGTTACAACTTTCCATTCATACCACTTACACCTGAAACATGCAGCTAGAGGCTGGAAGTGCACCATTTTACTCTGACCACACACGAGGGCTAGATCTACACTAGTGCTTTTTATCGGTATTGAAGTGCACTGATAACTGATGGGGCACATTATGCATTCCATATACCGCTTTTCTAGCATTTTTTCCACCTTTTATTCTGTCTTATCTAGAATACCGCAACAGCATTGTGTGTGCTATGAGGTATAAATGCGCAACAGCGATATAGCGTCATCATGCTGGGATTGTATTAATATGATACGAGGTGTAGATCTGGCCTGCACTAATTGTGTGAAAGCCACCGCTGTGTGATTAACATGCCTCTAGGATGAATTCTCTCCCTCTCTTTCTCTCTCTCTCTCTCTCTCTCTCACACACATACAGAGCTATACTGATTTTCACCCTGCTTTTGTCCTCACCAAGGGTTTAATGAGATAACAAAAACACCTCGACATTTCCAAGAAGTTCAGATTGCTGATGTGCTCTGGCTCTTTACATATAGAGAGACCTCTGCTCAGATTCCTTGTAAAGCCATCAGCAAAACAGTCTTGTCTCCCAAGGATAAAATATGAGATCTGGAACTGGTCCATATCTGTCACCTTGGCAAAATAGCACAGATTGTCAGCCACTGCTGGAGGAGACATTTCAATGTTGCAACACTGAACCCAGGTCATTTTGGAGAGTTTGGATGTCAGCCATTTTAGTTCCTCTGAAGTCAGCGGGCTGCCCCACCCTGCCAGCAGCATCAAATTCCAGTAAGCTGGAGGATTGAGCACCCAATTCAACGGATGCGTAGGGTTGACACCCCAAACCTTTCACTGAAAAATTTTCTATCACATTGGGAGGGGGAGCGCTGCCGTGGAGCCAGTGTCTAAGTAAAAATTTATAGTACACGTTTCTTTCATAGAATCATAGAATCATGGAACAGTAGGGTTGGAAGGGGCCTACAAGACCCTCGAGTCCAACCCCCTGCTCAATGCAGGAATCCAAGTCAGAGCATCCCTGGCAGATGGCTGCCCAGCCTCAACTTGAATGCCTCCAGTGTGGGCGAGCCCACCGCCTCCCCAGGCAATGGGTTCTATTGTTTGCCCATAGGACATTGCGTACAATGAAAAAGTAAAGACCATAAAAGTTGTGACCTTAGAACTGGATCAGAGTGCATATAAACCAAATTATCAGTTTAGGATTAAATTATCAGAATGCATAAACCAAATTATCATCTTAGATAATATCATCGAGATAGTGCATAGTTTTAAGGAGTTCTTTCTCAGGTTGCTTCCACAGTAGGGCCCTGTAGCACTGCCGAGGCATGGCTTCTCTGCAATTAGCTGGAAGCAGAATTAAAACAGCGGCTCCACTTGGTATATAATTATATTTGTGATGCGTGAATCGAGATCATGTGAATTAATAATCTGCTCAATTAGTTACGAATCCAACGTTACGGCCTTGGAAGAACACACTCTGAAATGACAAGATTTTGAAGCACCCTCACATTTTTGCACAAGTGCATCACCAAAGTGCACCTTAGGTACATGGCATGCATAATATGGTGTTCTTTTCCACACTGTGCATCATGACATCATGTACCATGACATATTTTTATTATTATTACTACTACTACTATTACTACGACTATCACATTTATATCCCACCTTTTTTTCTCTTGCAAGGAGCCCAAGGCAACTCACATGGTCCTGCTCCTCTTCCTCCTCTCCATTTCATCCTCACAACAACCCTTTGAGGTAGGTTAGGCTGAGAGACAGTGACTGGCCCAAAGTCACCCAGTGAGCTTCATGGCCAAGTGAGGACTTGAGCCCGGGTCTCCCCAGCCCAGTCCAACACTCCAACCACTACACCACCTCCTCTGATTGGCTGTTATCACACGTGCTTTGTTCACAGTACAGCCAGAAGCTGCAAGGAGGACACTTGTAACTGAAATTCAGGGGTCACACAGGCAGTGGCATGCGGCCCCAGGTCCAAAGGTTGTGCACTCCTGCAATAGTAGATCAACATAAAGCCGCAGACAGATGCAGAACAAGCAGAAGCAGCAACAAAAATGCCTGTTCATCAGCTCGATGCTGCTGTCAAAGAGAAGACAGAGTTTGGCTGCTGAGCTAAGATGCAGACCATACAGGAGCAGAAAATATAAGTTATTAAGGGCGCAATCCTATGCATGTTTAGACAGAGAAAAGGCCAGCTGGGGAATGCTGGGAGTTGTAGCCCTTTTCTCTGTCTAAACATGCATAGGATTGCGCCCTAACTCATTTAAAAAATCATGGTTTCAATTATGGAAATATTCACATCTGTTGGGCTGAAGCCAGCGCTCATTATACATTTGAGAATATCAAACCTATTAAATTTGGCCTATGAACTGACTAGTTTTGAGTTTTGGCAGCATCCCCACTTAATATATTGCTATAGAGGCAGTGTGATGTAGTGATTAGAGGGTTGGAGTGTTGATAAATAGATAGACAGACAGACATTATCTGGTAGTCCCCATGACCATCATCCTTCCAGAAGTAAGTTCTGTTCAGCAAAGGTCCCCCTCAACTTTAATTACAAACTTCCTCCTGGCAGTTTCCAGATCCAATTGCTTCCTGTTCAACATGGCCACATTACTAACGAATTGCTCCTTAATTAATAATTACAAGGAGGGGTGTTTTACCTGCTGGTTTAGCCTCATTTTTTAAATGTTTCTTTTGAACGTTGTGAAATACTGTCATTTTGCAATTCAAAAGGAAAAGGGTAAAATAATGAGAGGAAGCCAGTATTTCACTCCACCCCCTGAGCAACAGGAATTGGCTAATTAAAAGTGAGTTATGGGGCAATTCATGGCAACACTGAATGTGAAGCAACTGCAAGATGAAGCCACAAGTTGGGAGATTATCATTCAAAACTCAGCAGCTCTTTAAAGACTCAATAACACTTTGCTAATCCCCACTGGACCGGGTGGTGCTACAGTTGACAGTTAATAGGTAGGTGGGGGAAGAATAATGGCAAACTCGGTTTGAAAAAAAGACAGGAGAAAACACCGGATTGCAACATTTGGACAGCAACGTTGTCTGGATTCTTCATACAAAGCATGGGTGAAGACAGGACAACAATTCCAGACTAAAGAGCTTCTGTAGAAGCAGCCCATGTTTTGCGTTGCCATGGCAAAGAAAGGAAATCTGCAGGTGGAATATCTGTTTTGACTTCCCAGTAAATGACACATTTTCTTCACGTCCTCCCTAGTGATGCTGGCGAAACTCGAAATTTGGCTTGCAAATGGTATCTGCTACGTTTGTGATACTCATAGAATTACGGAATAGTGGGGTTGGAAGGGGCCTACCAGGCCGTCGAGTCCAACCCCCTGCTCAATGCAGAATCCAAGTCAGAGCACCTTGACAGTCCAGCCTCGTCCTGAATGCCTCCGAGCTTGGATGGCTATCCAACGAACCTCATTATTCAAATACAAACCAGTTATGAATACCTGCATGTTTTTCCCCCTCAGTCCTTTCATCCACTAAGGAGCTTTTCTAAAGCTCTTTCTACACCGTTTATGCTTGCACTTCCTGGAATGGTCATGTGACCAGGGCCAGTGTCAAGGGTGGGCACGGCCAGGCAGCTGCCGAGGGCCCACCGGCAAGAGCCCCCTGGAGTTGCTCCCCCTCTTCCCCATTGCAACCTGCGTGTTCCCCTGCCCCTTGCTCCGGCCCAGGCACGGTGGTGGTGGGGAGGAGGGGGAGCAGCAGCAGCACCAGGCCATCAGGGGCAGCGGTAGCGAGAGATGCCCCTGCCGACTTGCTCACGAGCTCTCTCCGCCTCTCGTGCAAGCAAGCGGGAGCAACGATGAGGAAGAGGAGGAGGAGCAAAAGCAGCTGGTGACGATGATGGTGAGAAGGCGGGCTCACGGAGTGAGGGGCCCCACTCGGGGGGCTTTGTCTAAGGTCCCTCAAAAACCTGGAGTGCGTCACATGGGACGGTCACATGGGCATTCCAGGAAGTGCTGCCTGGTTGAAGACAGCGGGGCTTCCTAGGAGCACACGGAGCTTCAAGGAAGAGGCGGTTGGGAGGGGAGCAATGCAGCCCCGGGGCCTGGCTGGTGAGCGGGCGAGGGGGGGATCTGTGCTTCTGCAGGAGTTTGAATCTACAAAACGAGAACTCGGAATAATCGAGAACTTGCACCCGAGATTGGACAGAGGAGTTTGGAAACTGGGGAGCGAATGACAAGTTCTGTTGGGGAAGGTTTGTCCATCACTTGTCCTCCCCAAGGTCATTCCTTGAGAACTGGGCAGGAGACGGAATTTTGGCCAGCCCCGCTTGTCAGTCAGCGGCGAGGCAAGCTCTGCACACACACAACATCGGACTGCTGTTCTCTAGACTGATGAAGGCCAGTGGGCGGGGGAGATTATGGGCGCTGAAGTCCAACACATCTGGAGGGAACCAGACTGGGAAAGGATGCAGTGGAGGCTGGTGGCTCCGATGGCAGTGGGGCGGTGAATCCGCTCCGGGTTTCCGTCAGAACCAGTCACAACTCTAAAGGAGCTCTCCAAGGTGCGAGGGGGTGTGTGTGCAAGTTGTGTGTGTGCAGTGGAGGCGTCACACCTTGGATAGGTCCATTAGAGTTCTGACTGGTTCTGACTGAAACCCAGGGCGGATTTACTGCCCCACTGACATCGAAGCCACCAGCCTCCACTGAAAGGATGTGTTCAAAGCAGTCAGAAGAAATCAAGCCGATTAATATTTAAAACATACTTTGGAATTAAGCAAAGTTGGCACCACCACAAAGTGAGAAAAGTAGCAAGTATTGCTCAGTGAAAAAATGCTGGGTTTGGTTGGCAGAAGCCTGGTTCCAAGTCCTTGATCAGCAAACCAGTGGGTTTTGTGATTTACACATGTTTACACCAACCAGTGGCTGCAGCATGCTGGGAGTTGTAGGACTTGTTTCTGTCTAAAAATCCATAGGATTGACTGTGGCCTAAATTCAGGGTCTAAAATTACCTAGTGACACCACTGGCAGCAGATTCTCCTTTTTACTTTTAACTCTGCTGCTGAATTGGGAGCTGAGACAGCCACGGTTTCTCTCCTGCCCTATTTCTCCCCCCCCCCCAGCACTCCAGGTCTTTTTCTCAACCTCCCTTGGGTCCAGCCTGGAGTCCTGCTTGCTACTGCGATCAGGGAAGTGGAGTGGACAAAGGACCCCAAAGAAAATGGGCAGAAGACGTCACAACGAGCCCATCTCCGACATAGCAGTGGTTTTAAAGGTCAACTGGAGAGCTCTCCTTGCAAACTGTGACCCAGCGCTTGGCAGTCCATTCATCTACATTCTTCCTCAGAAAATAAAGCCCCACTAAATTCAATGGGGTATAATCCCAGAGAAATGTACGTTGTTTGGCAACCGTGCAACCCAATGCTATGCGGAGCCAAGCATTCCGAAAGCTATTGAAACCATGGAAGTAATGCTGAAGAATGGAACACCGTTAAATTTAGACAGTGGTGGATAGCCAGCTTCAAAGTCTGGCAGAAAATTCAGATTTCAGACGCCCTCCCCTCCTTCAAAAGAGGCCTCTTGTTTAGCTGATTCTTTATTTTGGGAGACAAGCCTCTCCCATTCCATCTTATCCTGACTTTTTGACCAGGCTTATATTTCTGCCCTCAGGGATGTGCCGGCTGGGCCCTTTGATTTACCTGGGACTTATGCCACACACGACTTGGGAGCAAGATTGAATCCTGTGCTGGCCCCTTGCCATGAAAAGAGTAAGACCTCCGACCAGGGCTGGCGTCGAGGGTAGGCATGGCCGGGCACCTGCTGAGGGCCCACACCCCGGCAAGGGCCACTGACGAGAGCCTCCTAGACCTGCTCCCCCGCTTCAGCACTGCAACCTGCTTGTTCCCCTGCATCTCGCTCTGGCCCAGATAGTGGTGATGGTGAGAAGGAGGAGCAGGAGATGCCATGGTCTGCTTGTTCCCTGGTTCTCTGCCTCTCAAGCAAGCAAGTGGGAGCAGTGATGACAGCAAGGATGAGGAGCAATAGCAGCTGGTAACAATGGTGGCGGGATGGTAGCCTCACTGAGGGAGGGAGGCATTGGGGTGCCTTGCCCAAAGTCGCTCAAAACACCTAATAATGGGTAACATAAGAACATAAGAAGAGCCCTGCTGGATCAGACCACGGGTCCATCTAGCCCAGCATTCCGTTCACACAGTGGCCAACCAGCTGTCGACCAGGAGCCCACAAGCAGGACACAAGCACAACAGCACCCTCCTGCCCATGTTCCCCAGCAACTGGTGTTCATAGGCTCACTGCCTCTGGCACTGGAGGTAGCACAGAGCCATCAGGACTCGTACCTATTGATAGCCTTCTCCTCCATGAATTTGTCCAATCGGCTTTTACAGCCATCCAAATTGGTGGCCATCACCAATAGTTTAACTATGCATTGTGTAAAGATGTAATTCCTTTTGTATGTCCTGAATCTCCTGCTAATCAGCTTCATGAGATGACTTTGGGTTCTAGTATTGTGAGAGACAGAGAAAAAGAAATGCCTCCCTATCCACTTTCTCCACCCCACGCATAATTTTGTACACGTCTATCATGTCTCCCCTTACTCACCTCTTTTCTAAGGTAAAGAATCCCAGATGTTGTAACCTTCCCTCATAAGGGAAAAAATTGATGTAGTAGTTCTCCCATCTCTCTCTCTCTCTCTCTCTCTCTCTCTCTCTCTCTCTCTCCAACCAGGTTGCCAGGCTGAAAAAGGAGGCTGCTCAGCCAGAGATACTATTAAAGACCTCTTTGCCTCACACATCAGTCCCGAGAGAAAATGAGTAAGCGGAAGAAGAGGCTATCAGTGGGAATGAATTTGGCATGGAATTAATGGTGGAGTGAGATGATGGGAACTGTAGCTGCATTTATTCTGATTTCCACCCTGGTCCACCCTGAAGATGAGGGATGGGTACTATATTTTAAAAAATGTCCAAATCAAAATCAAATATGCTGCGACTGCTACCTGAACTCTGGCATCCAAGTCGTGTTTGGGGCCCCACATTCTACACTCGGATGTCTGCTGCCATTGTGCATGTCAATAAACAGATAGGTACACAGGAAGCTGCCTTCGAAGGCCCTATGCTGAATGTTTATTCAGCCAAACTATTTTATTTATTTAGGGCACAATCCTATGCATGCTTAGACAGAAAAAAAGTCTTACACCCCCAGCATTCCCCAGCCAGCCATGCTTTATTTATATTTATTTTTAACATTTATATGCCACCTTATTTGCTAAAAAGCCATCAAGGTGGTGTAGAACAATTTAAAACCATAAAACAAGCACATCAAAAATGGTAAAAACATTAGAACATTAAAGGGCACATTTTAAATGGCTAAATTGAGGAGATCTCAATTTCACACCCTTTCTATCAGCCAAGGGAATGGCAGCCAATCATAGTTCTTGAGGGAGCACATTCCAAAATTAGGGAGCAAATCAGGAGAAAGTCCTTTCAGGTAGGCCTAACAAATAGGCTTCTGCAGGTAATGGCACCCTTCTGGGAAGGCTCATAGTGAGTCAGGCAGTCCCTTACAGAGCCAGGCCCTAAGTAGGGATGGCACAAGAGTCCAAGGGAAGGGTGGAGTCTGGTGGACTCCCACCCCACCCAACCACCCCCGGGCCATGGGGGGCTCACTTGCCCACTTGGTGACTGGCGGGAAGTGCTGAGAGGCTGTCTGTCACCTTACCGAGCTCTCGTTGTGTGCAGAAGTTGTGCCTTGCTTACTTCCGCGTATCTAATATTGCATCTACGGCTGCCTTAAAGGGGCAATCATTCAACATGACAGGGGTAAAGGGCTTGCAGCACTTCTTGGGTGGTCTTGCAGTGCTTTCCAGGCTGCTGCTGAGCTGTCCTGTACCTGCTGCAGCACAGCTTGCACGGGCGGGCAGTGACAACGGCTCACCAATCACCCAAAGGGACTGGATGGAGGGGAGTCCATCCATCCCTAGTCCTAAGATGTTTAGGGCTTTAAAACCAACACCTTGAATTGCAGCCAGAAAGCAATTGGCAACCAGTGCAGGTCTTTTGGGACAGGAGTAATATGGTCTTGATAACACTGGTTAGCAGCCTAGCTGCCACATTTTGCACCAATTAAAGCTTCTGGACATTCTTCAGGGGAACCCCACATAGATTGCATTGCAATAGTCTAAATGTGAAATAGTCTAAAGTATTCCCTTAGCTCCTGTATAGGGCTGAGATACGGGGTCAGGGACAGGTCTCTGTAGTTCAGACCATCCAGAACGGGTTCCCAAAGGAACTGCCAGCAAACCTTTCAGGGGTGCCTTCTTTTTTGCTGAGATCATAATCTGGACTACCACCTATTAAAGCAAGAATCCTCAAGGCATCTATTTTGTATGGTAAAAGATGGCTGAATGCCAAGGAAGGAAACCTGGCAAAACAATGCTTTGTTGAGCAACTTGCCAAAGACGAATGGCCACATTATTGGCTAACATTGTCACAGTCTTATTCTGAAGAAGCTCAGACTACCTTAGTCCATAAGGATAAATGGTTCATCAGAGACAGAAACGCTGAGGCAGATTGTCATGAAAATGTACGTTCCAGCCAATTTCAAGCATTTCCCCCATGGTCCAGCCTTTTAAGGAGAGGTGAACAATGCACATCAGTTGTGTATTTTGTGGCACTGGGGATGTAGAAGATGTAGTGCATTACCTGTCAGATTGTCCTCTGTAGAAGGAATCCTGGGCTCACTTTCAGGGGGATCTTTTGAAGACAAAAGCCGGTTGGCCTCCGACTCATAATAACTATTTGTAATCCACCCAGAGAACATTAGTTATTGGGCAGATTAGAAATATAATAAATAAATAAATAAATCTGTGACTTGTTGGCAGATTACACTAGATCCATCGCAAACAAGGTTGCTACCTTTGCAGTAGCAACAGAAAAAAAGATGTCATTTTTAAAAAGATGTCTGTGGTGGACTGTCTGTTATACACCTTTTGTAAAAGGGTCTCACTGATTGGTTCATTTTTATTGGTATTTTTGTATTCTGCATTGCTACATTTTATATAGTATTACATTTTGTAATACTATATATGGCACAGACAAATACATTCATTTGAGTTCATTCAAGTCAAGACTTTGGTCCATCTAGCCCGGTATTGTCAGCACTGGGTGTCTCCTGGGTTTCAGGCAGGAGTTTCTCCTGCCCTACCTGGAGATCCCAGGGATCAAATTTGGAATCTTCTACATGTGAAGCAGGAGCTCTGCCACTAAACTACAGCTCTGGGATGTCACAGGTGTGTGTGTGTGTGTGTATGCATTATGACTCTGTATTTTTCTGCTAAGTAAATCTAGAGTGTGAGTGCTTTGTTGTATTTGTATATGTGAGATGATTGGCTGAGTGAGCGGGGGGGCGGGGTTCGAAATGGTGCATGATATATAAACAGGGAGCAGTGCCTGTGGAGTTTAGATAGGGTTAGATAGGGATAAGGAAGAAATAGGGAAAGGACTGAGAAGAAATAGATAGGGCTTGTGAGGAGATAGATAGGGCTTAGTATCTGTGTTTATAGGATTAGAGTGGTGATCGAGTGTGTATGTGTGAGAGTGACTTATTACTGTAAGTCAATTATTTATGTGCAGGAGGAGAATAAAGTGGTTATTTACTGGTTAACACCTTAATTCTGTAAATAATAAATATTTCTCTGGTTTTCAAAATCCCACACCTGTGGCTTGTGGCTACCAAAGGGTAAAAGTGATAAGAGAATAACATATAGCAGAATCAGGGGGCAGTGTGTCTTCATTTCTCGAGAACTGAAGGTTTTGGACCTGAGGTAAAGGTCTTGGTGGCAGTGCCTGTAGTGAAAAGTGTTGCCTGCTATGGTAAAGGTCTTATAGAAAACATTTTCACACTAGTAAATAGGCAGGAACGCCACAGGCCCCCACTGCTCAGTAATCACCAGGCCTTTCCCAGGCAATAGACACCTGCTCCACACTGCAATAAGCAGCCAAATTATGGGTCATTGCAGCGCACAGACCAGCCAGTGCTGCTGTCTGCAACAGCAGAGCTGGGCCAGGAGGGTCGAAGTCCTTTTTCAGTTGGGAGTGGAAGAGCTGCTTAGAGAGCAAAGAGCGATTTGGCACCAGGAGTGGAATGCTGTGCGTTCAAAGATCTCTCTGCCTGCCCAAAGCCATTTTGCAACCTCTTCGCTGTATTCTGTGTGTTCTCAGTGCTCACACAGGACAGAACCGTGGCTCTGGGTCTGTTTCCAGATCTGTCAGTGAGGGGAGGGGAAGAGATTTCAGTGGGAGGGAGAAAGATTCTCTGCAAGGTTTAAAGGTCTGTCAGTGGGTATTAACCATGATATACTATTTCATTGTGTTGTATTTTCTGGTTTAAATTGTTGTGAACCTCCCACAGAGCTTTGGCTGTTGGGCGGTATAGAAATGTAATAAATGCAAATAAATAATTGATAGATCCATGGAGTCTCCATGTATAAAAATGGTATACATCTAAATATGAGATGTTAGAGACAATCACTAATGGGTAGGAAGACAGGAACATCGAAGCTGCCTTATAGTGTGTCATACCATTGGTCTGTCTAAGTCAATACAGCTCTCCCGGGTTTCAGGCAGGGGTTTTTCCAGCCCAACCTGGAGATTTCATTTCATTTCATTTATTACATTCCTGCACAGGCATGGTCTTGGTGTACAAAATGAAGCAGGACAAAAGCTAATAGAGTTTTGCCAAGAGAACACGCTGATCATAGCAAACACTCTTTTCCAACAGCACAAGAGACGACTCTACACATGGACATCACCAGATGGTCAATATCGAAATCAGATTGATTATGTCCTTTGCAGCCAAAGATGGAGAAGCTCCATACAGTCAGTCAAAACACGACCTGGAGCTGACTGTGGCTCAGATCATGAGCAAAATTTCGGCTTAAATTGAAGAACGTAGGGAAAACCACTAAACCATTCAGGTATGACCTCAATCATATCCCTTATGAATACACAGTGGAGGTGATGAATATATTTAAGGGATTAGACCTGATAGACAGAGTGCCTGAGGAACTATGGACGGAGGTCCGTAACATTGTTCAGGAGGCAGCAACGAAATCCATCCCAAAGAAAAAGAAATGCAAGAAAGCCAAGTGGCTGTCTGATGAGGCTTTACAAGTAGCTGAGGAAAGAAGGGAACCAAAAAGCAAGGGAGAAAGGGGAAGATATATCCAACTGAATGCAGAGTTCCAGAGAATAGCAAGGAGAGACAAGAAGGCCTTCTTAAATGAACAATGCCAAGAAATCAAGGAAAACAACAGAATGGGAAAGACGAGAGATCTCTTCAAGAAAATTGGAGATCTCAAGGGAACGTTTTGTGCAAAGACGGGCATGATAAAGGACAAAGAAGGCAGGGACCTAACAGATGCAGATGAGATTAAGAAGAGGTGGAAAGAATACACAGAAGAACTATACAGGAAAGATCTCAATGTCCCTGATAGCCATGATAGTGCGGTCACTGAACTTGAGCCGGACATCCTAGAGAGTGAAGTCAAGTGGGCCTTAGGAAGCATTAGTAACAAAAAAGCTAGCAGAGATGACAGTATTCCAGCTGAGCTATTTAAAATCCTAAAAGATGATGCTGTTAAAGTGCTGCATTCAATATGCCAACAAATTTGGAACACTCAACAATGGCCGCAAGACTGGAAAAGATCAGTTTACATTCCAATTCCAAAGAAGGGCAACGCCAAAGAGTGTTCAAACTACCGCACAATTGCACTCATTTCACATGCCAGCAAGGTGATGCTCAAAATCCTACAAGCTAGGCTTCAGCAGTATGCGAACCGAGAACTAGTGGAAGTACAAGCTGGGTTTCGAAGATGCAGAGAAACGAGAGATCAAATCACCAACATTCGCTGCATCATGGAGAAAGCAAGAGAATTCCAGAAAAACGTCTATTTCTGCTTCATTGACTACGCTAAAGCCTTTGATTGTGTGGATCACAACAAACTGTGGCAAATTCTTAAAGTGATGGGAATACCAGACCACCTTACCTGTCTCCTGAGAAACCTGTACGAGGCTCAAGAAGCAACAGTAAGAACCAGACATGGAACAAGGGAGTGGTTCAAAATTGGGAAAGGAGTACGACAAGGCTGCATATTGTCACCCTGCTTATTTAACTTATATGCAGAGTACATCATGAGAAACGCCGGGTTGGATGGATCACAGGTCGGAATTAAGATTGCTGGGAGAATTATCAACAACCTCCGATATGCAGACGACACCACCCTAATGGCAGAAAGCGAAGAGGATCTCAAGAGCCTCTTGTTGAGGGTGAAAGAGGAGAGTGCAAAAGCTGGTTTGAAACTCAACATTAAAAAAACTAAGATCATGGCATCTGGCCCCATCACTTCCTGGCATATAGAAGGGGAAGAAATGCAAGCAGTGACAGATTTTACTTTCTTGGGCTCCAAGATCACCGCAGATGGTGACTGTAGCCATGAAATTAAAAGATGCTTGCTCCTTGGGAGGAAAGCTATGGCAAACCTAGACAGCATAGTAAGAAGCAGAGACATCACCATGCCGACAAAGGTCCGTCTAATCAAAGCTATGGTTTTCCCAGTAGTAATGTATGGCTGTGAGAGCTGGACTATAAGGAAGGCTGAGCACCGAAGAATTGATGCTTTCGAACTGTGGTGCTGGAGAAGACTCTTACGAGTCCCCTGGACTGCAAGGAGGTCAAATCAGTCAATCCTAAAGGAAGTCAACCCTGACTGCTCATTGAAAGAGCAGATACTGAAGCTGAAGCTCAAATATTTTGGCCACCTAATGTGAAGAGAAAACTCCCTGGAAAAGACCCTGATGCTGGGAAAGACTGAGGGCAAAAGGAGAAGGGGATGGCAGAGGATGAGATGGCTAGATAGCATCACCGATGCAATGAATATGAACTTGAGCACACTCCGGGAGAGAGCGCAGGACAGGAAGGCCTGGCGTGCTCTGGTCCATGGGGTCACGAAGAGTCGGAAACGACTGAACGACTGAACAACAACCGCCCAACAGCCGAAGCTCTCTAGGTGGTTTACAAAGATTAAAATCTTAAAATATATGATACATATTATAAAAACCATTTACATACAAACATATAAATGGACTGCACACACAGAGACACACATATATGTTAAACAATTGTAAACAATCAACAATAAGAAAAACCCAGGACCTGATTAAATCGCATCATATGCTGCCAAATGCCTGAGAGAAGAGGAAGGTCTTAACCTGGCACTAAAAAGATAACAGCGTTGGCACCCGGTGAGCCTCGTTGGGGAAATCATTCCAAAACTGGGAGGCCACCACCGAGAAGGCCCTCAGAGGAGTCTCCTGCATTGTCACCAGGAGTGCCCAAGGGAGGAGGCCACCGAGCAAAGAAGAAACGCCTATATCCTCATTGCAAAAGAAAAGAAAGCCACATGTTTAAAGGCAGAACTGCATGCAGCTTCGGCAAATATGTGTTCGTAAACTTGGCTTCCTCCAGATGCTGGCTAGGAATTATGGGAGCTACAGTCCAACACATCTGGAAGGCACCAGGTTGTCCTAAACCCATCTTTCTAAAAGTGAACATGATTGCATGGAGAGAAGCAGGGGCATTTGTAGGGGAGAAATGGCAGATGGGAAAGGGTGCTGATAATCCACCTTGCACCCCACTGATGTTCCCTTGCACATGCTCCCCTCCTGGTCACTACCCCACCCAACCCCTCAGCCAGATTTACTTCTGAATTCAGAGGCCAACAGATAGGGGAGAGAATTAAAAATAGCCCGATTAAGCACTCCCTCCTCCTTGCCACCATTTCTCCCTGCCACGGTCTCCCCTCCCCTCCCCAACATTTTTCATTGATTTACAAGGAAGACACAGGCTGGGAATTCCAGGTTTTCTGTGTGATCTGTAGTTCCACCCAGGAATGGACGAATCTGTCAGTTTTGTGTCTCCCAGTTTCTTATTTTTCCAATCTTGCATTCAGTCCATCTCAAACTTTTAGATTTTTTTTTTTAATTTGCATGGAAACTCATAAGCATTCTCATGTACATTTCTCCTAATGCATGCAGTTTTTGCTTAATATACAGATTTGTTGAAAACAGTTTTCCAAATATAATGCATACTTGAACATTATTTTCTCTGGTACACACATTGTTGATTGGAGAACTCCATTGCAAAATTCAGAAAAAGTGTGAATTTCTAAGGATAACTGCATTTCAATTCAGATAGTGGTTTGAAAGTGCAAAAGTAGGTGAGTTAAAATGCAAGCTGAATTACTTTCTCCCCCATCCTTAGTTCTACCAATATGAACAATTGTTGTGGTTACTTTTATATACCTCACACTAGCAACGTTACCAAGGCAGGTCAAACAGTCATCTTTTCTTTTTTCTTATGAACAGAGAGATTTGAGTGTATGGCATGCATCTCCAGTACATTTCATTATTTCTAAGAATAGCCACCGTGTGCATAGAACCAGTGAGCCAGCCAGAGATGAAGGCTATCTGTGTATGCCCCATTGAATTCAGTGGTGCTTACTCCCAGGTAAGTGTGCGTAGAATCGCAGCTACAGTCGTTTGTTTTGAGGATAATTTAACTCTGGTGAATTAGTAGTAAGGGGGACTGAAATAGGAGATGAGGCCTTTGCTTCTAATCAAGGTGGTCATTTTTGTTTATTAAATTGTACTTTGGCTCACACCTGCTTTTGAATCTCTAAAAGGGGGCCTACATATTGAAGTTTTGCTTATCTGCAAGTTTATTTAAATGTGGTCAACTAATAATTGCTATTTATATAGTGCTCTCTGAGCCTTCAAAACATTTCAGGTATGTTATCTGAGTCATCATTGCAAGAACACTGCAAGGTAGAATAGTCATAGAATAGTGGGGTTGGAAGGGGCCTACAAGGCCATCGAGTCCCACCCCCTGCTCAGTGCCGGAGTCCAAGTCAGAGCATAGAATCATAGATGAGCATTTCTTATTACAAGGGGGACCTGCAACAACATTTTGCAATGTAGGGTGCTCCTGTTCAGGATTCCAGCCAGCTAGCCAAGCCCTTTTCTAGGATACTCCATTGCACTGCCCTCTTAGCATTTTCCCTCCTCCCCATTCTCAACAGTATCCATGTAATCCTATGCATGTTTAGACAGAAAAAAGCCCTACAACTCCTAGCATTCCCCAGCCAGCTATGCTGGGAGTTGTAGGACTTTTTTCTGTCTAAACATGCATTGGATTGCACCCTAAGTCAGCATTCTACGGCCACTGAACATGCTCAGTCTTCACTGGAATGGGGCGGGGGTTCCCCTTAATTTTTTTCTAAGACTTGCCAGATGTCAAGATCTGAGTATCCTCCATTGAATCAACCTCTATTGATAGAGGGAGGATTCACATTCCAGCTGGTCATTGTAAGAATCACTATTTAACTCTAAAAGTGGGTGCATAGGTTGGCTTTTTTTCCTCTTCCTTCCTCACCTCCTTTTCCTTTTGTGTCATGTTTTTATTGATTGTATGTAAGCCACACTGGGAGGCTTTTGGTTGAAAAGCAGGGTAATAATAATAATAATAATAATACCGTTGAATCATTGCAATGCTAACCTACTCCAGAATCTATTCCCACCGCTAAATCTTGCACTCATTAAGGCCTGCCAGTTCTTTCAGGAGTGAGTGGCACTGGGTTTCCCCAGGGTTCTTTATATTTGGCACTGAACTCCAGAAAGT
This sequence comes from Heloderma suspectum, assembly GCF_057233095.1. Lineage (NCBI taxonomy): Eukaryota > Metazoa > Chordata > Lepidosauria > Squamata > Helodermatidae > Heloderma > Heloderma suspectum. The sequence goes on from NC_139460.1 coordinate 6,781,398, forward strand.
GATCTTGCAGATGCTGTATTCATACTCAGAGAAACAAAAGTAAATGGAGGCCAAATAGCTGAACAGGATCGTCATTGGTGTCAGGAGATGTCTACACTGCAGCAGAATGAGGTGGGAATGAGGTGTTATAATGCTGACATGGTAGAATATACTGCACCACTTCAAATTGTGGGTGGTGGGTACTAATTTGAATGCTCCCCCAGCCCTTTGCTTGCTGTACTAGATTTCTATTTGCAGGGAATTTTTAAATATAGAGCAGCATTCAAAAATGTGATTCTGCACTAGGGATGGGAGAACCAGCATTTTTTGAGTTTGACTAAATTCTCTGAAAATCACTTTGAAGTTCACTCCGTTCTCATTTTTGACCTTTTTTTTTTTGCTGGTTTGAATGGGGAAAGTGGGCATTTCTGTGTGTATTTTTCAAAAGTGACCACTCCCCCCCCCCCGACTAAAGTGTGAAAATGCATGTTTTGGGGGGAAATGTGCATTTCAAAGTGATCATGGTGTTTTTTAAGACTTTTTTGAAAGTGAATGCAAATTTGGGAATTTGCTAATATTTCTCCAAAAAAAAGCGCTTCTGCTTGTATTTGCATCTGGGATTGTGAATGGATGTGCTTGCATGATTTGCAATCAGAAACAGAATCCTCTGATATCCCAGTTCTTCACCTGCACTCTGAAGTGGACACTCTGTTCTACTACCTCACTGCACAACCATATGCATGTTTACACAGAAGTAAGACCTGCTGTGTCCATTGGGGCTTACCCCCAGGAAAGTATGCAAAGCTTGTAGCCTTAGCTTGTTTTAAATCTCCAAATGCTCTTACCCCAAACAGGCACTGAGAAGGAGACTACAGGTATCAGTGGGCAAGCAAAACCATCTTGTGTGCCTGTTCTCTCTCTGGCATTCAGGTTACCGTACTTTAAAAACATGGCAGGGGGCATTGGGAATGCAAAGATGGAAACATGGGACCCGTTAAACATTTTGACACTGTTTAGAGAAGGGGACGGCAGAGGATGAGATGGCTAGATAGCATCACCGATGCAATGAATATGGACTTGAGCATGCTGCGGGAGAGAGCGCAGGACAGAAAGGCCTGGCGTGCTGTGGTCCATGGGGTCACGAACAGTCGGACATGACTGAACGACTGAACAACAACAAGACAAGGAAAATGAGTGCCTCTCACACTCTTCCCATTTGGTGAGAGAGAAATTGTTTCGAGGCCGTGTTTTGATACTCCTACGAACACAGGAAGGTCAAGCCCAGCAACTGGCTGAAGCCCAGATGGGAAGCTAGAGATAGAGCTGCAATTTCTCTGCTTGCAGGTCCAGCCCGCTACAACGGGGCTGAACAAGCAGGGAACCACCTGGAAGGCAACCCCTGCCAGAGAACAAACAAAGCACATCTGTAAACCAAGAGGAACAGGATCCACTCAGCAAGCAGATGCCCAAAGCGAGGGCCTTAAGCAAGCAATAAAATAGGTTATGGTGCAGGATCACCTGACTACTCGGCACACTAGGATTCTGGTCCGTGTTTGCCTGAATCCTCGCTTGAAGGGCCTGCAGTTCCCTCCTCCAGCACTTGGCTTAGCTGGCTTTGAATCCCACCCGTCCCTGATGCCTCATTGCAGCCTTCCCCAACTTGGCGCCATCCAGATGTGTTGGACAACATCTCCCAGAATCCCCTAGGCTGCCTGGGGGATTCTGGGAGTTCTTGTCCAACATATCCAGAGGGCGTTAGGTTGAGGAAGGCTGCCTTGTCGTGTTCAGCTTGTTCACTGCATTTGTGCGTCATGCCCCCTTGGTTATCATAAGTGGTTCATAGAAAGCTCTGGCGTGTACATCCCCCACTCAGCTGCATGGCACAGCCGTGAACCTCCAGGTGGAGGGAAGCGTGCACCCCCACACACATGCAGGACAGCGCACTGAAACCAGGGCATATATGCCTCCACCCCCCACAATAAAAAGGGCATAGGAAGCTGCTTGATATGGAGTCAGAGCCTTGGTCCATCTAGTCCAGTACTGTTGACACTGACTGGCAGCAGCAGCTCTCCAGGATTTCAGGCAGGAGTTTTTCCAACCCTACCTGAGATGCTGGGGATCAAACTGGGGACCTTCTGTCTGCAAAGTGGGGGCTCCACCACCGAGCTACAGCCCCCTTCCGCACTTTTCCTATTACCACTGCTACTGTGATGAGGATGATTCCTGAAACAAGTGGGAGCTACAAGAAATACAGCATGGGGCTCTCCCTCTTGAGCATTCCAGCCATTCCATTCCCCCACCCACAAGGGACGGACAAATCTATCAATTTCAGTTTCTCATTTTTCTAAACTTAAGCTCGGTTCATCCCATTTCCACACCAGTTTGGGTTTGTTTTTAAGTAGGCAGGAAAAAAATGTAAGCATTTTGTGGACATTTCTCCTAATACGCACATGTCTGTATGCAACTTTGCCTAATATATGCATTTTTGCAAGCAATGTCCCCCTTATAAAATGCATTTTAACATTATTTTCACCAGTACATACATTTTTGTGTGCACTTCCCCCAAACATACACAAAGTGCTAATTTCAAAGAATAACTGAAATTCAGTTTGCATGGTGGGTTGGAAGTGCAAAATTAGGTAAGCTCGTATTAATATGTAAAGCAAACAGATTTCTCCCTCATTCCCACCTCCCCACTATTTTTCATCCCTCCCCCAGCCAGCCAGCCAGCATTCCATGATCACAGAGCATGCCCAGTCCTCATTGGGCAGTTTTGCGGGGCCATCCCTGAGCTGGGGGGTCCTTAAAGATTGTTTGTACTTCTGTGAACCTGTTGATACCTCCTTCTTGAGTGTGGGTAGTGTCAATTTAGGTACAGAATAAACTATTGCCTAGGGAGGTGGTGGGCTCTCCATCGCTGGAGGGCTTCAAACAGAGACCTGTCAGAGATGCTTTAAACAGGATTCCTGCAATGAGCAGCGGGTTTGACTCCATGACCTTAAATGGCCCCTTCCAACTTTGTGATTCTATGAACAGCACTCACAGCCTGCACATCATAAATGGAGGAAGATAAGAAGCTGCCTTATACTGAGTCAGACCCTTGGTCCATGTAGCCTAGTATTGACTAGGTATAAGGCACCAGCTCGTCAGGATTTCAGTCTCTCCTGAAATCTGGGGATGCCTGGGATTGAATCTGGGACCCTCTGCATGCAAAGCAAGTGTTCTACCACTAAGCTGAGGTTCCTCCTCATCAACGATTGCTATATCTAATCAACAGCCAATATATTTTCATCCTGTGAAAGAGCACAGTCATGTCAAGAACAAATCCTGCCAGACAAAAATCTGTTCTCATTTTTTGATCAAGTAACCTCCCTTGTCCCCTTCATGGATCACTGCCTTGTTGTGGCAAAGGGGCTTGCGTAACTCAGTGAAGCCATTAGCTACGCCGTGCAGGGCCACCCAAGACGGACAGGTCATGGCAGAGAGTTCTGACAAAATGTGGTCCACTGGAGAAGGAAATGGCAACCCACTCCAGTATTCTTGCCAAGAAAACCCCATGGAACGTATCACAAGGCTAAAAGAGATGACGCCGGAAGATGAGCCCCTCAGGTCGGAAGGTGTCCAATATGCTACTGGGGGAGAGCAGAGGGTATTTCCAAGTAGCGCCAGAAAGAGTGAAGCGGCTGGGCCAAACCCGAAAGGACACTCAGCTGTGGATGTGTCTGGTGGTGAAAAGAAAATCCGATGCTGTAAAGAACAATATTGTTTAGGAACCTGGAATGTCAGATCAATGAATCAAGGTAAGCTGGAGGTGGTCAAACATGAGATGGCAAGACTGAACATCGACATCTTGGGCATCAGCGAACTCAAATGGACAGGCATGGGCGAATTTAATTCAGGTGACCATCATATCTACTATTGTGGGCAAGAATCCCTTAGAAGAAATGGAGTAGCACTCATAGTCAACAAAAGGGTGGGAAAAGCAGTATTGGGGTACAATCTTAAAAATGATAGAATGATCTCAGTACGAATCCAAGGCAAACCATTCAACATCACAGTAATTCAAGTCTATGCCCCAACCACTGAGGCCGAAGAAGCTGAGGTTGATCGGTTCTATGAAGACCTACAACACCTTCTAGAACTAACACCCAAAAAAGATGTCCTCTTCATCATAGGGGATTGGAATGCTAAAGTAGGAAGTCAAGAAATCACCAGGATAACAGGCAGGCATGGCCTTGGTGTACAAAATGAAGCAGGACAAAAGCTAATAGAGTTTTGCCAAGAGAACATGCTGATCATAGCAAACACTCTTTTCCAACAGCACAAGAGGCGACTCTACACATGGACGTCACCAGATGGTCAATATCGAAATCAGATTGATTATGTCCTTTGCAGCCAAAGATGGAGAAGCTCCATACAGTCAGTCAAAACAAGACCTGGAGCTGACTGTGGCTCAGATCATGAGCTGCTTCTTGCAAAATTTCGGCTTAAATTGAAGAACGTCGGGAAAACCACTAAACCGTTCAGGTATGACCTAAATCATATCCCTGATGAATATACAGTGGAGGTGAGGAATAGATTTCAGGGATTAGACCTGATAGACAGAGTGCCTGAGGAACTATGGACGGAGGTCCGTAACATTGTTCAGGAGGCAGCAACGAAATCCGTCCCAAAGAAAAAGAAATGCAAGAAAGCCAAGTGGCTGTCTGATGAGGCTTTACAAGTAGCTGAGGAAAGAAGGGAAGAGAAAAGCATGGGAGAAAGGGGAAGATATACCCAACTGAATGCAAAGTTCCAGAGAATAGCAAGGAGAGACAAGAAGGCCTTCTTAAATGAACAATGCAAAGAAATCGAGGAAAACAACAGAATGGGAAAGACTAGAGATCTCTTCAAGAAAATTGGAGATCTCAAGGGAACGTTTTGTGCAAAGACGGGCATGATAAAGGACAAAGAAGGCAGGGACCTAACAGAAGCAGAGGAGATTAAGAAGAGGTGGCAAGAATACACAGAAGAACTATACAGGAAAGATCTCAATGTCCCTGATAGCCATGATAGTGCGGTCACTGAACTTGAGCCGGACATCCTAGAGAGTGAAGTCAAGTGGGCCTTAGGAAGCATTAGTAACAACAAAGCTAGCGGAGATGACAGTATTCCAGCCGAGCTATTTAAAATCCTAAAAGATGATGCTGTTAAAGTGCTGCATTCAATATGCCAACAAATCTGGAACACACAACAGTGGCCACAAGACTGGAAAAGGTCAGTTTACATTCCAATTCCAAAGAAGGGCAACGCCAAAGAGTGTTCGAACTACCGCACAATTGCGCTCATTTCACATGCCAGCAAGGTGATGCTCAAAATCCTACAAGCTAGGCTTCAGCAGTATGTGAACCGAGAACTACCGGAAGTACAAGCTGGGTTTCGAAGAGGCAGAGGAACTAGAGATCAAATCGCCAACATTCGCTGCATCATGGAGAAAGCAAGAGAATTCCAGAAAAACGTCTATTTCTGCTTCATTGACTACGCTAAAGCCTTTGATTGTGTGGATCACAACCAACTGTGGCAAATTCTGAAAGTGATGGGAGTACCAGACCACCTTACCTGTCTCCTGAGAAACCTGTACGAGGGTCAAGAAGCAACAGTCAGAACCAGACATGGAACAACCGATTGGTTCAAAATTGGGAAAGGAGTACGACAAGGCTGCATATTGTCACCCTGCTTATTTAACTTATATGCAGAATACATCATGAGAAATGCCGGGTTGGATGAATCAGAGGTCGGAATTAAGATTGCTGGGAGAATTATCAACAACCTCCGATATGCAGACGATACCACCCTAATGGCAGAAAGCGAAGAGGGTCTCAAGAGCCTCTTGTTGAGGGTGAAAGAGGAGAGTGCAAAAGCTGGTTTGAAACTCAACATTAAAAAAACGAAGATCATGGCATCTGGCCCCATCACTTCCTGGCATATAGAAGGGGAAGAAATGCAAGCAGTGACAGATTTTACTTTCTTGGGCTCCAAGATCACCGCAGACAGTGACTGTAGCCATGAAATTAAAAGACGCTTGCTCCTTGGGAGGAAAGCTATGGCCAACCTAGACAGCATAGTAAGAAGCAGAGACATCACCTTGCCGACAAAGGTCCGTCTAATCAAAGCTATGGTTTTCCCAGTAGTAATGTATGGCTGTGAGAGCTGGACTATAAGGAAGGCTGAGCGCCGAAGAATTGATGCTTTCGAACTGTGGTGCTGGAGAAGACTCTTACGAGTCCCCTGGACTGCAAGGAGGTCAAATCAGTCCATCCTCAAGGAAATCAACCCTGAGTGCTCATTGGAAGGACAGAGACTGAAGCTGAAGCTCCAATATTTTGGCCACCTAATGCGAAGAGAAAACTCCCTGGAAAAGACCCTGATGCTGGGAAAGACTGAAGGCAAAAGGAGAAGGGGACGGCAGAGGATGAGATGGCTAGATAGCATCACGGATGCAATTAATATGAACTTGAGCACGCTCCGGGAGAGAGCGCAGGACAGGAAGGCCTGGCGTGCTCTGGTCCATGGGGTCACGAAGAGTCGGACACGACTGAACGACTGAACAACAACAACAACCTCCCTTGTGGACTGTGGGAATGCTGTGGACATAATATACCTCGACTTCAGCAAAGCTTTCCATGAAGTGCCCCATGATACCCTGATTAGCAAACTAGCTCAAAATGGGCTAGATGAAACAACAATCAGGTGGATCCACAGTTGGCTACAGAATCGGACTCAAAGAGTGCTTATCAATGGGATCTTCTCAAACTGGTGAGAGGTACTCAGCACTCGTTCGGCCTCATCTGGAGTACTGTGTCCAGTTCTGGCCACCACCACACTTTAAGAAGGATGCTGACAAACTGGAGAGGGTTCAGAGGAGGGCAATGAAGATGATCAGAGGACTGGAAACGAAGCCCTGTGAGGACAGACTGAAAGAACTGGGCATGTTTAGCCTTGAGAAGAGAAGACCGAGGGGAGATAGGATAGCGCTCTTGAAGTACTTGAAAGGTTGTCACAGAGAGGAAGGCCAGGATCTCTTCTTGATCGTCCCAGAGTGCAGGACATGGAATAATGGGCTCAAGTGACAGGAAGCCAGATTCCGGCTGAACATCAGGAAAAACGTCCTGACTGTTAGAGCAATACGACAATGGAACCCATTCTCTAGGGAGGCGGTGGGCTCTCCCTCACTGGAGGCGTTCAAGGCGAGGCTGGACAGCCACCTGTCAGGGATGCTCTGACATGGACTCCTGCACTGAGCAGGGGGTTGGACTCGATGGCCTTGTAGGCCCATCCCTACTACTCTATGATTTTATGATTCCCCACCCCCGGTTTGTTCATTGACTAAAATTTGAGTTCCCCTGATGATGTCAGCTAACAACTTATCTCTTCAGAGCTCACAGGAAATGACCTCAGTTCCTGTGACTCTCCTCATTTTGCACACTCCCTGTCCTTTCAGCATGAATGGCAACACACATTGTGAGAGACAAAAATCTAAGGAACAAAATCGCTTCATCTCTACTGGCACTGCACTGACTCCAAGCAAGCAAACACCTCAGAAAATAAACTTGATTTTGTTTAAATAATAAGCAACCTAAAAGACACTTAGGTTGACCAGAAATTAAGGGATGTTTCGAAATTAAGGGATGTTGTGTGCGTGAGTTTATGTGTTGGCATGTGTATCATAAGATTCTGTGGAGTCATATGAACTCTAGAGTTACAAATCTTCCGACTGCAGTTATTAAATAGGTACAGTGACTATTCTCTCTGTGTATATCTTGGCAATGTGTACTGAATTTGTTCCTAATCCCGTAGCTCATATGCCACCTGTGCCTATTTTGGTTGTCTGGTGCGCTCTCTCATACACTTGAAACTGGATCTCACCTTTTTTTCTAGCACAAATCCTTTTTTAAAATATTCCCCAAACGGTAGTGTTTTCGAAGCAAGATTTATCGTATCAGCATGCATTTCTTACAGCTTTCCAGACTGAAGGAAATGTATACTTTGAAGTGGATAGTTCAAAACAAAATGGCGGTGCATGCTGCTAGACCTCAGAGAAATTCAGTTGTGCTTGCTCCCTCTGAATCTCTCACTGTATGTTAAGCAAACAACTGTACTTGGTTTAAATACATTCTGTCAGGTGTTGGAGGGTGTGTGGCAAACTACTAATTTATGGAGGCTGGCCTGTCCAGAAGGAAACACATTACAAGGTTCATGACAGTCCTTGTGAGGAATGTGTTCTATGCTATCTTGTAATGCTCTGGTCTCCGTACTACAGGGAAACAATTTGCTGTGACCATGGCCAGCTAACCTGTACTGTGGGGCTTCAGGGGTTATGTGTGTTCAGTCACTTGATAGGATTTTGTTACATTATTTCTGTATTTGGATGTTACCCCATCCAAATTATAGGATTCTCAGCAGGTCACAGTATATAGTTAAAAACCATGCATAAAAATAAATCTTCAAGTATGACAGAGAAAGAGATTGAGCTGATCACCACCACAGCCTCAGCCTGGGCAAAACCCCAACAAAGAATAAACAACAACTCCTTAAAAACCAGATTCCCTGTGCTGAAGACATCTGTGCTCTGTGTGAACTGAGGCATCTCAACAGAAATCACAATATATCTTTAATTAAAGTATTTTTCCAAGTTTGCCTTTGTCCTCAAAACTGTTCCAGGAAGACAAGTAAAGAATTCAACTCATCAAAGACCTAATTGTTTAATGACTTTTTACACAGATTTATTTGTGGCCAAATCTGTTTGCTCCCAACACAGCACACAAGACTGTGCTTACTAACCCATTTACCATCTACAGGGGATACGATACTGATCTTGGAAGCTCTGGGTTTCAATCCCTCGTCAGACATGAAGTTTATTTGGTGACTCTCAGTCCTTAGTCCACCTTGCAGGGTCGTTATGTGGGCACAATGGGGTAATAATATCTTTTTTATGTTGCTATAGGCACCTTGAAGGAAGGGTGGGATAGAAAACTAGGCCAACAGCCAGAGTTTGCTCATGTCTTCTCAGAACTAAACAGGTAGCAATCTTCTTTGAATTAACTTTTATAATGTAAATACAATCATCCTGAAATAACTATTACAGATAATTATATTATGCTGCCATAAACCAGAAGTCTTTTTCTTCTCTTATACCATTTTGAAATCCAAATGGTTGTCCATATCGCTTCCCTAAAATAATTTTAAAAACATCCTTTATTTTTATTTTTTAATGCTCAAACCCGCAATCTAATGCACACTAATCTGGGATCGAGTTCCCCCTGAATACAGTGGGGCTCACTTCTGAGTAAGTATGTACAGAGAAGCGGTCTATAACTCCCTCTTCACATCTTCCCACATGGAAGACCTAGGGGGTGTGATCTACGAAACTAGGTGGGAGATCTGTTCTGTGGGTCATTCTAGAGCTGACTTCCCCAACAGCTGGGGATGATGGGAGTTGTAGTCCAACACATCTGGAGGACACCTAGCTGGGAAAGATTGTTATAAAGTTGTTCACACCTGTCTCTCCAACTTCAGGCAGGTCATGCCCTATTTAAAACCATGGGTTGAAGAAACAATCTAAAAATAAAATGTGTGATGAGAGAGATACCCACATCCTGATAAGATTAAACAATCACAAAGTGCAGGAAAAGAGGAGGAAAACTGTGAACGGGGGGTGGGGGCACTGGTGTGTGAGCTATGGCACCTTTACAGGGTATCTGATCTCTAGAGTTTGATGTATGGATCTCGGTGCTGGAGTATGCAGAAATATGTGAGGCACTGAGAAACGTGCTGTGCAAGATGTTCAGGAACCTGAATGCACTTGCTCACACACACACACGCACACACACACACACACATGCACACACACAGAGATAACTTACAGTTTCAGATTTCCTGGGCTGTCTCTCACGTTGCTTGGTTCCATTTCTTTTCCATGTTCAGTTGCTTTTTAAATAAATAAACGAATTGAAAATTCGGCGTTTCCTCCCTAGTGGCTCCTCTTGCCTTCCTCCTGACACTTTGCTTGTTTCTGTCCCGGCTTGTGAGAACAGCGGCGGCAGCAGCAACAACAGGGGTGGTGAAAGAGGAGGAGGAGGCGGGCCCAGTATGGCTTTGCTGCCTGCCCAGACTGGCCCCAGATGGGACGGGAAAGAACTGCAGGGAAGGCTGCCCTGCTTGACTGACTGAGCCTCTCTGTCTCTTCCACCAAAGCTCACACCCGCTCCCAGTCGGACAGGAAAGCTGGCCCATGCCAGCTTGCCCTGTTAAGTGTGGCAAATGCGACACCCAGTTGTCACCGGCTGTCAAAGCAAAGCAAATAGCTCTCGGGTTGACTCACGGCTAACCCTTGGCAAAGGAAACACCTCCCCAACCCCCAGAGAACAAACAAGCAGGCAAGGGAACTGTTTGGGGAGCTTCCAATGTAAGGGGGACATCTGGAGAAAATTTCGCTCACCTTTGCAAAAACTCTTTCCGCTGCTTTTGAAATCCCTCAGGTGTTTTGCCTGTGGAGGAGTTTGGCTAGGGATGGGGAGAATCCGTCCATTTCGCTTTCTCCCACATTCGAATTTTTAAAGCCCGTGTCCTTTCTCTCCCGAATATGGAGAACTTTGCAAATGTTGTTGGTAAATTCTTCTCAAAAACAAACTGAAATGAATTTCTCACCCCTTTGCACCTGCGAAATTTAAGAGGTAAAGTTATTCCCAGTATGGAGAGGACCATCAAGTACCTGCCAGCCACGTCGCCATTAAACACGAGGCACCTGTCCGAAAAAAGAGATGCAACTAACTCAACACAACAGGAATTGAATGCCCAGGATTTTAAACCCAGACTTTTAACAACAAAGCACTCCAAGTCCTGGGCCGGGATGGACAAAGTTTCTGTTTCTCCCACATTTGATTTTTTTAAAACCTCCAGTTCTTTTTGTCCTGAATACGCAGAACTTCATGAATTTTGGTAAATTCTTAACAAAATCAAACTGAAACAAAATGCTCACCCCTCCCTAGTTTAGAGTTCCCTTTGGAAATTCAAAGCTATGCTAGCCAGGGCGGGGGCTTTGCCACTCACACTTCGGCCCCATTGTCATATGAAGCAGCGGGTGGGCTAGAGACTTAGTTTTTACCCAAAGAAGGGCCTCTTCTGCTGTGGCACCCCAGCTGTGGAATGAGCTCCCTAGACAGGTTTGCCTGGCACCTACATTGTACTCCTTTTAGCACCAGGTGAAGATGTTTTTATTTTCCCAGCTTTTTAGCACTCTGGTATTTTAGCTCTGCTATTTTAGATCTGTATTTTAAATCTCTGCATCGCTGCTAGGTTTTATTCTGGTTGTTCTGTTATATTGTAGTTTTAAGCTCTAGTATTTTATATTGTTTTATGCTGCACCTTGTGGTTTTAGTTTCTGTGAACTGCCCAGGGAGCTTCAGCTATTGGGCAATATAGAAATGAAATGAATGAATGAATGAAACATGGGTGAGGAGGGCTGAACCCAATCCCCTCCCCTGCAATACGGGCCTTTTTTTTCCCAGCTGAGATCTGACACCAGAAAGCGATCCAGGCTGGTAGAAAAGAGCCTGAGGCAATGGCGTGTGGGGTGGTAAGGCCAGGAATGGGGGAAGATTCAGTTCCCCTTGCCTGCACCCCCTGTTGTTGTTAAGGCAAAACAGTCAGTGGTTGTCAGGGACCATAGGACCGCTCTGTAAAAAAGTTTAATTCAGAATAAAACTAGAGAAATACAGGAGGAGGAGCTTGGTAGCCCCATCAAGAGCACCTGGGTTGAAATAAATGGAGCAAAGAATAAAAGGAACCTGGTGGTCGGAGTCTACTACTGGCCACCCAATCAAGGAGAAGACAAGGATGAAACTTTTGAAAAGCAAATAGCCAATGTTTCAAGGAAGCATGATGTAGTAGTAATGGGGGACTTCAATTTCCCCGATATTTGTTGGGAGACAAATTCTGCAAAACATGGCCCCTCCAGGAAATTCCTGACTTGTGTGGCGGATAACTTCCTCCTACAGAAAGTAGAGGAAGGAACTAGAGGATCGGCTATCCTTGACTTGATCCTAACCAACAGAGATGACTTCGTGGATAAAGTAGCAGTTACAGGAACTCTGGGGGAAAGCGACCATGTTGTACTTGAGTTCTTGGTTCTAAGGGAAGCAAAAGCTGAGTGTAGTCAAACGCGTACCCTGAATTTTAGGAAAGCTGATTTTAATAAACTCAGAACAATGATCAGTAAGGTCCCATGGCAAGCGATGCTAGCGAGAAAAGGAGTCCAAGATGGGTGGGAGCTTTTAAAAAAGGAAATTCTCAAGGCACAAACAATTCCAACAAGAAAAGGTGGAAGACAACAGAAGAAGCCAATGTGGCTTCATAAAAAGCTTAGGGATGACCTGAAAACAAAAAAGGACACATATGGGAAGTGGAAAGAAGGCCAAGTAACAAAGGAAGAGTACAGGCAGATAGCACAGAATTGCAGGGATGGCGGCAGGAAGGCTAAAGCTGAGAATGAGCTGAGGTTAGCGAGGGATGCTAAAAACAACAAAAAGGCTTTCTTCAGCTACGTGCATAGTAAAAGACAGAGGAAAGAAATGGTGGTTCAGCTATTAAATAAGGATGGCAAAACGATAACAGATGACAAAGAAAAGGCAGAGGTGCTCAATTCCTACTTTGGCTCAGTCTTCTCCCAAAAGAGGGTCTATGACCCCCCTGGCAAAGGCGAAGTACAGGCTGAAGGGGCAGGATTGCAGCTTGAGAGCGATAGGCATATGGTCAAGGAACACCTAATTACTATGAATGAGTTCAAATCTCCAGGGCCAGATGAACTGCATCCTAGAGTAATAAAGGAACTGGCAGAAGGTCTCTCAGAACCGCTGTCTATTCTCTTTGAGAAATCATGGAGGACGGGGGAAGTGCCAGATGACTGGAGGAGGGCCAACGTTGTCCCTCTCTTCAAAAAGGGCAAAACGGAGGAACCTGGGAACTACAGACCAGTCAGTCTGACATCAATCCCTGGGAAAATTCTGGAGCAGATGATAAAGGAATCCATCTGGAAGCACCTTGACAACAATGCCGTGATTACTCGAAGCCAACATGGATTTGTCAAAAACAAGTCCTGCCAGACAAATCTGATCTCATTTTTGGATCAAGTCACCTCCCTTGTAGGCCGTGGGAATGCTGTAGACATCATTTACCTCGACTTCAGCAAAGCTTTCGACAAAGCGCCCCATGATATCCTGATGAGCAAACTAGGTCAAAGTGGGCTAGATGAAACAACGATCCGGTGGATCCACAGTTGGCTACAGAATCGGACTCAAAGAGTGCTTATCAATGGGACCTTCTCAAGCTGGGGAGAGGTAACGAGTGGGGTACCGCAGGGCTCAGTCCTGGGCCCAGTGCTCTTCAACATTTTTATTAATGACTTGGAGGAGGAGGTGCAGGGAATGCTGATCAGATTTGCAGATGACACAAAATTGGGCAGGATAGCTAATACTTTGGAAGACAGAAACAAAATTCAAAGTGATCTTGATAGACTGGAGCGCTGGGCAGAAAACAACAGAATGACATTTAATAGGGATAAATGCCAAGTGTTGCTGCAAAAGTGACTATCGAGGGGCGAGGCAGGGACCAAAGGCATTCCTCGCCCAGGGCACTGTTTCTCCTAGGGACAGCCCTGACCCAGACACATCAGATGCTGCTCCCAGAGCATTTTGGAAGCAGTTTGGAAGGGAGCAACCTTTGGAAAGGGAACTGTTGTGGGTGAGAAAGTTCACCCGTCCAAAAGGCTAGCATGGACATTCCCCCACAGGCTGGTATAGTTCGGTGTATTTTCTATTTTTGTTTCACGGTTCAAAATAGATACAATTAAACATGGAAGCAAATGAATGATCTGATTTTGGTCACTCAACGTGTTTATTTCAGCATTTTTAAAAAAACTTTCATTTCCCTATGTAGGTGTGATGTAGAACAAAAATCCAGAAGTTGAGGTTTTCAAAGTGAGTATTCGCATCTCCAGCAGGAAGGGAGGGGTAGGTGGCAGAAAATTCCCGGAAAAGAACTGAGTTAGCAAAGGGTGGGTTTGATGGAGCCAGTGGAGGCTGGTGGCTCAGATTCTGATGTGGCTGTAAATCCATTCTGGGTTTCAGTCAGAACCAGCCAGAACTCTAAAGGAGGTATCCAAGGTGCTGAACCCTATCCATGAAATAGCTTCAACACCTTGAAGAGTTCCTTTAGAGTTCTGGCTGGTTCTGAGTGAAACCCAGAATGGATTCACAGCCCCACCAAAATCAGAGCCATCAGCCTCTAATGCATGGAACTCCTTTTGCTTTACTACTCCAGCAGCCAAAGAGACGAGACAGAAAGAACATGCAAGATTATGAGAGAATTTGGGGGACCCACACCTAGTCTATGTTCTCTCACACTGGCTCTTCAATGAAAGTTTGAAGAACCATTTAGGGTGTACAAAAAGGTTTTTGTTTCACTACTCCATTCACTTGTAATTATTAAAACCTTCATTTGTTCTCTTGTTCATTCATTCAAATGGCATTGGTTTCTTAATTAATGTTGTTTTGTTTTTATTTTTATTTTATTTATTAAATTTCTTAATTGCTCATCGTGGCAGGTCACCCGGCCACTCTGGGTGATGTACAACAGTACAAACAGTTAAAAACAGTTAAATTACACATTAAAACATTGTATTTCCAAAAACACCCTAACCCACCCCAAATGCCTGCTTGAACAACCAAGTTTTCAACACATGGCAGAAGCTCATTAAAGAGGGGGCATGGCAGAGTTCCCTACGGAGGGAGTTCCACAGAGTGGGGGCCACCACAGAGAAGGCCCTCTCCCTCATCCTCACCAGCCTAGCTGTCCTGGCTGATGGGACAGAGAGAAGGTCATCCAAGGCTGATCTTGTGAAGCGGCCTGTCTGGTGTTACTGGAGGCGCTCCTTGAGATAGGCTGGGCCGGAACCGTATAGGGTTTTAAAGGTCAAAACCAACACTTTGAATTTGGTCCGGAAAACGACTGGTAACCAGTGCAACTCCTTCAGCACTGGAGTGATGTGATCTCGCCAGCAGCTGCCTTTAATCAGGCGAGCCGCCGCGTTCTGTACCAGCTGCAGTTTCCGAACCGTCTTCAAGGGTAACCCCACGTAGAGCGCATTACAGTAGTCTAGATAAGAGGAGACCAGGGCATGTACAACTGACAAGAGGAGACCAGGCCATGTACTACTGATGTTGTTGGTTTTAGTTATTTCCTTTTCATTTTTCAATGATTTCTATGGGAGATTCCACTGTTCTCCTGCTGCCTGTAAGTTCAGAATTTTCTGTCCTATTGGCATGAATGGTTCAGGTGTACTACTATCCTTCTAAGGGGTCAGATCTGCCAAATTTCAAACAGCCAGGAAAATGGGCAGGGCTTGGAACAAACAGACTTGGTGAAAACAAACGTAACATTCACTTGTCAGCTTGTGGGCATGTTGGATTTGGGGTGCTTGAAAAATATTTAATAGCATTACTAATGAAACACAATGTATGAAGAGCCCCAGTTGTCATGAAAAGAGATGCAAGGGTTAGACATGCGATGTAGAGCTGCGCCCTGAACATGCACACCAACTTTCATTCCAATATTTCAGTCTTCATGGCATATATAGCACATTACAATAAATTTTGTTCCCCTCCCCCACGCCACATCTGCAAATGGAAATCAAGCAAGTGCTTGAACTTTAAACAAATGATGCCATAGATGTATAGAACATAGCCTTATGCAGACATTCAGCCTAATACGTGAGGGCGTAAGTGTACTGGGGATGGTGGGGGCATGCGCTCTGGCCCCAGCCCAAGGGCCCCGGCCTTTCCATCCAGATCCAACATTCTTGTGTTGGGAAAGTGTGATGGGGGATTCTACACACATTCACTTGAACATGAATTGAACTCAGGGTTCCCCAACACAGGGAGGCTTTGATGCATTTGCAATTGTAAGTGCATAGAAGGTTTTTTCACACCTTCCAGATCAACACTGGAAGGTGTGAAAACTAAAATATATTTAAGTGGAAATTGCCGACGAAGTCCAACACGATCATATTTGTCTTCAAAAGAGAAAACGTCTCTAAAATGAGGGAACTGGTGAAAAGGAAGCTGAAAGGGGGAGTCAAGAAGATTAAAATTCTTGAAAGTTACTCCAAACCACAATAATGGAAGCTCAGCTAAAATCTATACCACAGTTAGGAAAGGTAGCACAAAGTCCAAGAATTCACTGGCATGGTTAATGGTGGTGTCAAAGAAGTTATTAGAGAAAAGAAGGCTTCCTTCAGCAAATGGAAGTCTTGCCCAAATGAGGAGAACAAAAGGAAGCTCAAGCTTGCCTAAGGAAGATGTAAGCCAACAATAAAGAATTCTTTAAATATATCAGAAGCAGGAAACCAGCTAGGGAGGCAGTTGGGCCACTGGATGACAATGGAGTATGGAAGGAGGATAAGGAGATTGCAGAGAAGCTGAATGAATTTTCCTCAACTGTCTTCCCTGTAGAAGTTATAGGACAGATGTTTTCAGAAATGAAATCTGAGGAACCAGGGCAAATACTGGTGACAAAAGGTGAAGTTCTTACCCTTACTGACAAACTGAACATTAACAAATCACCAGGCCTAGATGGTCTCCATCCTAGAGTTCTTAAAGACACGTCACACAATCAGTCAGACACTGCTGATCTTCTAACAAAAATATGCAACATGTCCCTAAGATCAGGGACACTGAAATTGCTGATCTTCTAACAAAAATATGGAACATGTCCCTAAGATCAGGGACACTGCAATTGCTGATCTTCTAGCAAAAATATGGAACATGTCCCTAAGATCAGCTTCTGTACCAGAGGACTGGAAGATGGCCAATGTAACACCTACTTTCAAAAAGGGATCTAGCAGGGAGTTAGGAAATTACAGGCTGGTTAGCTTAACATCTATTCTGGGTAAATTGGTTAAAAGCATTATTAAATATAAAATTAGTAAGCATATAAAAGGACAAGCCTTGCTGAAAAAGAATCAGCATGGCTTCCGCAAAGGTAAGTCCTATCTCAGTAACCTTTTAGAGTTCTTTGAGAGTGTCAATGTAGACAGGGGTGATCAAGTAGACATTGTTTACTTGGACTTCCAAAAGGCTTCTGACAAAGTCCCTCACCAAAGACTCCTGAGCAAACTTAGCAGTCATGGAATAAGAGAGGTCCTCTTATGGATCAGTAACTGGTTAAAGAACAGAAAGCAGAGAGTAGGAATAAATGGTAAATTCTCCCAATGGAGGGAAGTAAATAGTGGGGTCCCACAGGAATCTGTATTAGGACCAATGCTTTTCAACCTGTTCATAAATTATCTGAAATTAGGAGTGAGCAATGAAGTGGCCAAGTTTGCAGATAACACCAAATTATTTAGGGTGGTTAAAACAAAAAGGGATTGTGAAGAGCTCCAAATGGATCTGTCCAAACTGGGAGAATGGGCATCTAAATGGCAAATGCAGTTCAATGTAAGCAAGTGTAAGGAGGTGCACATTGGGGCAAAAAATCCCAACTTCAAGTATAGCTTGATGGGATCTGAGCTGGCAGTGACCAACCAAGAAAGAGATCTTGGTGGACAGCTTGATGAAAATGTCAGCCCTGTGTGCGACCGCTGTAAAAAAGGCAAACTCCATGTTAAGTGTAATTAGGAAAGGAATCAAAAATAAAACTGCCAATATCATGCTGCCTTTATACAAATCTATGGTGCGACCACACCTGGAATACCGTGTACAGTTCTGGTCACTGCACTAAAAAAAAAATTGTAGAGCTGAGAAAAGGGCAGAAAAGGGCAAAAGGGCTCTCATGATGAGCTCCTGCACTTCCAAATTTACCACTGCAGACATACATACCTGCCAGTCAAATGCTGTGTCACTCCTCAATCTGTGTTTCTCCATCATGCATCAGGCAGGCTGTCTGCCTTTGATATTTGTCTTTTGTTTTAGACTGCTACCACAACGGAGGAACACCATCAAAGAAAAGAAAAGAGAAGAAGTTTCCAGTCTCTGATTGATTATTTTCCTCATTCTCTGACTTCCTCTGTGCTAACCTGTCATGAACAATAGAAATACTGAAAGCCACACTATTACCTCATTCGCTTCCCAGAGCAAGGAGGCTCATAGAATCATAGAATAGTAGGGTTGGAAGGGGCCTACAAGGTCTTTCCATTACCCTGGAGTTCTGGCACATGATGTCATTGTTCCTACTCTGAAAAAAGTCCTGGAGTTGTCCTCCCTTGGGCTCCCCCTCGACTACAGCACTGTCTGTCTGGTATGCAAGTTGCAACATTGGTCTCACGCACTATCAGTACCAGGGGTGGGGAACCAAATGTTCATGGGCCAAATCTGCCCCTGCTGGCATCCCAATGTGGCCCTCTAGGTTTCCTCATTGGGCCACACCCCCTTTCCCCCCAACCATCGCTTCATTGGTGGTTTACCGGCTTTTGTGGAGTTTGAAATGCCTCTCTTAAGAGCTTTAAGCTATAATATGCTGGTATTTTGACCCCGCCCCTCTTACTTTTGGCACCGCCTCTTTGCCATTGGCCCCTCCCACCACTGGAATGTGGTCCCTGAGATCTTCTCCCAAACAGAATTTGGCCCTCAGGCTGAAAGAGGTTTTTCTCCCCTGATCTATACATATCTAATCCTCTGTGACTGGCTGCTCTTAGAATCCTATCTTCTGCCTCAGAGGCCACAGACAGAGTGCCTGGGAAGAGTTTTCAGCTCAACTGCCAAGAGACTTGTAGGTGAATACCATATCCAGGTTCGGTGCTTCTTACTCCAGCTGCAATGCTTGTGTGCGTGCGGGGGAGAAGCAGAAGTTTCGCTCTACCAGCAAGTCAGCATGAATTTACAAGAACAGACCTGTTCTGACACTTGCCAAACTGAGGCAGGTCAGTTGAAATACACAAAGGAAGTGCCCAACCCAGTTTTATACAACCCAGCCATCCCTATTTATCACTGAACTTAGTCAGAGCTGAGGCAGGGGGTGTTGGGGAGGGGTGGTAGCTCAGTGGCAGAACACCTGCTTTACATATACAAGGGCCTTGTATATGTAAAGATTCAAAGGCATCTCCAGTTAAAAGGATCAAGTAGAAGGGGATGGGAAATAACGTCCCCTGCCTGAGTCTCTGCAGAGCTGCTGTCGGTCAAAGAAAACAGTATCCGGCTAGATCAGGGGCTGGCAACTTGTGGTCCTCCAAACGTTTTGGCCTACAACTCCCATGATCCCTCACCATTGGCTATGCTGGCTAGGGCTCATGGCAGTTATAGAGTTACAAATTGTCCACACCTGATCTAGATGGACAGACAGTCTGACCTGGTATGAAGCAGCTTCCTATGCTCCTAACCTTATCTGCTTTCAGTGGTCTACAGCTCAGGGTAGAAGAATCTGCTAGTTTCAGTTTCTTTCAGTCTCTCAGTTTTCCAGTCTTAAATTTGGCTCATCCCGAACTTGAGGGTTTTTTAAAGTTAGCATGAAAACTTGTCAGCATTCCTGTGCACATTTCTCCCAATACATGCATTTTTGTAAACATTTTTGCGTGATACACACATTTTTGCATGCAATTTTCCGAATAGAATTCATTTTTTAATGATTTCCCCTAATATATGCATTTTTGTAGGTATTTTTGGATTGAAGGACCTCATTGCAATATTCGGAGAAGAGCAAATTTTGAAGGATAACTGAGTTTCAGCTTGCGTACTGGTTCGAAAGTGCAAAATTAGGTATATTCACATTCAAATGCAAACTGAACACATTTCTCCCCCATTCCTATCAAGAGGAGATCCATTGTCATGTTCGCTGCTATTCCATCATCAGTGATAGTAAAAGGAAAGCTTTATTGCAAGGGTGGAAACAGTGGAGGATGCTGGCTCCGATATCAGTCAGGCAGTGAATCTGATCCAGGTTTCTCTCAGAGCCAGTCAGGACTTTGGATAGCTCCTTTAGAGGTCTGACTGGTTCTGGCTGAAACCTGGAGCGGATTCACCGCCCCACTGACATTGGAGCCATCAGCCTCCATTGGGTGGGAACATAGAATCCTAGAATCCTAGAATATAGGGTTGGAAGGGGCCTACAAGACCATCGAGTCCAACCCCCTGCTCAATGCAGGAGTCCATGTCAGAGCATCCCTGACAGATGGCTGTCCAGCCTCGTCTTGAATGCCTCCAGTGTGGGAGAGACCACTACCTCCCTAGGGAATGGGTTCCATTGTCGTATTGCTCTAACGGTCAGGAAGTTTTTCCTGATGTTCAGCCGGAATCTGGCTTCCTGTCACTTGAGCCCATTATTCAGTGTCCTGCATTCTGGGATGGACGATCGAAAAGAGATCCTGGCCTTCCTCTCTGTGACAATCTTTCAAGTACTTGAAGAGCGCTATCCTATCTCCCCTCACTCTTCTCTTCTCAAGGCTAAACATGCCCAGTTCTTTCAGTCTCTCTTCATAGGGCTTTGTTTCCAGTCCCCTGATCACCCTTGTTGCCCTCCTCTGAACCCTCTCCAGTTTGTCTGCATCCTTCTTAAAGTGCGATGCCCAGAACTGGACACAGTACTCCAGATGAGGCCTAACCAGTGCTTAGTAGAGGGGAACTAGGATTTCCTGGGATTTGGAAGCTATACTTCTATTAACACAGCCCAAAATAGCATTGGCCTTTTTTGCAGCCACATCACATTGTTGGCTCAGCTTGTGATCTACAACAATTCCAAGTTCCTTCTCGCTTGTAGTGTTGTTGAGTCACGTATCCCCCATCTTGTAACTGTACATTTGGTTTCTTTTCCCTAGTTGCAGAACTTGGCATTTATCCCTATAAAATTTCATTATGTTATTTTCTGCCCAGCGCTCCAGTCTATCAAGATCTCTTTGAATTTTGTTTCTGTCTTCCAAAGTATTAGCTATCCTGCCCAATTTTGTGTCATCTGCAAATTTGATCAGCATTCCCTGCACCTCCTCCTCCAAGTCATTATTAATAAAAATGTTGAAGAGCGCTGGGCCCAGGACTGAGCCCTGTGGTACCCTGCTCATTACCTCTCCCCAGTTTGAGAAGATCCCATTGATAAGCACTCTTTGAGTCTAGTTCTGTAGCCAACTGTGGATCCACCAGATTGTTGTTTCATCTAGCCCACTTTGAGCTAGTTTGCTCATCAGGAGATCGTGGGGCACTTTGTCGAAAGCTTTGCTGAAGTCAAGGTATATGATGTCTACAGCATTCCCATGGTCCACAACGGAGGTCACTTGATCAAAAAAAGAGATCAGATTCGTCTGGCAGGATTTGTTCTTGACAAATCCATGTTGGCTTTGAGTAAACACTGCATTGTTGTCAAGGTGCTTACAGATGGATTGCTTTAGAATCTGCTCCAGAATTTTCCCAGGGATTGATGTCAAACTGACTGGTCTGTAATTCCCAGGTTCTTCCTTTTGCCCTTTTTGAAGAGAGGGACAACGTTAGCCCTCCTCCAGTCATCTGGCACTTCCCCCGTCCTCCATGATTTCTCAAAGATAATACACAGTGGTTCTGAGAGTTCTTCTGCCAGTTCCTTTATTACTCTAGGATGCAGTTCATCTGGCCCTGGAGATTTGAACTCATTCATAGTAATTAGGTGTTCCTTGACCATATGCCTATCGATCTCAAGCTGCAATCCTGCCCCTTCAGCCTGTACTTTGCCTTTGCCAGGGGGACATAGATCCTCTTTTGGGAGAAGACTGTGCCAAGGTAGGAATTGAGCACTTCTGCCTTTTCTTTGTCATCTCTTATCATTTTGCCATCCTTATTTAACAGCTGAACCACCATTTCTTTCCTCTGTCTTTTACTATGCATGTATCTGAAGAAAGCCTTTTTGTTGCTTTTAGCATCCCTCGCTAACCTCAGCTTGTTCTCAGCTTTAGCCTTCCTGACGCCATCCCTGCAATTCTGTGCTATCTGCCTGTACTCTTCCTTTGTTGCTTGGCCTTCCTTCCCCTTCCTCTATGTGTACTTTTTTGTTTTCAGGTCATCTCTTAGCTTTTTGTGAAGCCACATTGGCTTCTTCTGTTGTCTTCCACCTTTTCTTCTTGTTGGAATTGTTTGTGATTGTGCCTTGAGAATTTCCTTTTTTAAAAGCTCCCACCCATCTTGGACTCCTTTTCTCTCATTAGAGTCGCTTGCCATGGGACCTTACTTATCAGTGTTCTGAGTTTATTGGTTGTTTATTGACATGTGGTCCTCTAGGTGTCGTTGCACTGCATCTCCCATTAGACCTAGCCAGCATGGCCATGGTCAGGCACAATGGGAGGTGTAGTCCAAGAACAACTAAATGGCCATGTGCTATGGCTTTGTTTTCTTTAAGCTATCTGTCTATAGCTCAGTACTTTAGCTACTTGTTTACTCCCTATAGCAGATAAAATACTTCTAAATAAAGTGTACACCCACAAAAATGTTTTAGGTAGATTCAATTGGGGTTGGACGTGATGGTCCTGTAGGCCCCTTCCAACCCTATTATTCTATGATTCTATGAATTTTGGTTTTGTACTAACAAGAATTAGTACAGGAAAATCTTTTTTTATCCATTTATCATTTTTATTAGAAATATATTTGTAACATCACATTAAAATATATTGTACATATAAAACATTTTTGTTGTTAAACAGAGCATTGCTAAAGATCCTTAGATCTTAATAGCTTAACAGGTAACAGAATTTTTTTAACATTTCTTGTTCTTAGGTTTTTAGTCCTAATATCTTAAAAAGGAGATATCTCATTCTAAGCACCATGTTTCCTATTCATTACTGAATAGGCTATTCAACTGGGAGGTACAAGCCTGGTGAGCTTCTAATAAGAAGCTTCCACATTCTAAACTCAGCACATATTTATACTTTCTATGTAGAAATTACTTCGTAGCTAATATTATCTACTGTCCCATAATTTAGGGCTCACTGTATTAATTATCTCATTGTTATTAAGCATTCTTTAAAAATTAGAATGTACAAAAAAGGCTTATACGTACACCTTTTAGGCTATATAAGATCAATTTTGAATTACACCTTTGAGAAAATAACTCCTTACTCAAAATTTCCCAATTAAGCCTAAGTCTATAAATTGTTCTAGACATCTGTGTATCAAGCTTTTTAATATGTATACCTTACACAATATTTTTTATTCATTAATTGATAAAATTTTTACTTAAGCACACTTTTGTACTTAACTTGTCAAAATAATACAGGTCAAAAGTCTGTCAAAATAACACAGGTCAAAAGAATAATACAGTCTCACAGCTGTTTATTACTCAAATAACTTTTTGGCCCAACCTTTTTTTTGCGGGGGGGGGGTGCTTTAACTCAATATTTTCTCTTTGGAAACCATCCGGGTCAATTTGACCATTATTTTTATGCCAGTTACCCAGAATTCATTGTGAACCTGCTTTTGAACCTGTATCTTTCCTTTAATGCAATTACTACTTTTTACTTGTTTACATTTTCAAATTCTTAATTATTTATATTGAACATTTGGCACTGATTGATTGATTGATTAAATTTCTTAATCGCCCATCTGGACGGTCACCCGGCCACTTTGGGTGATGTACAATAATACAAACAGTTTAAAAACAATAAAATCACTCATTAAAACATCATTTTCTAAAATTTCCCTAACCAACCCCAAAGCAGTCTGCTTTGCTTTGTTATTCAGGATTCAGACTGAAGCAGTGCACAGCCCTACTTTTTTTCCTAAGCCTAACTTTCGTGTGTGGGGTGGGGCTGAGGAAGGGAAGCTGTGAGCTGGATCCAAAGGCACTGTGGGCTACATCCAGTCCATGGGCCAGAGGCTGCTTACTCTTGATGTAGGCAAACTGGGACAGGTTTAGAGGAGGACATGAAGATGGTCAGAACTATGGGAAGCAAGCCCTCATCTGAGAGCACTCTTCAAATATCTGAAGGGCTGCCACATAGGAGTTATTTCTTGTTCTCTGCTGCCCAAGAGGGCAGGACTAGATTGAATGGGCTGAAGTTACAGGAGGATAGGTTTGGACTGAACATTAGGAGTTCTCGGCCATAACAGCGGTTCAGCAATAGAGACCATGACCAAGATGTCTTCAAGCAGAGCCTGGGCAGCCATCTGTTGGGGATGCTCTTGCTCTGGATTTCCTCCACTGAGCAGGGGGTTGGACTAGATCACATGTGGGCAGCCGTGGGCTGCATGCCAACCTTGGCCACCCTCCATGCAGCCCAGAGAGCACCAACCATTTCCCTCCACCACCCAGCTGGTCAGCCATCAGCTGGGTGGTATGGAAAATACTGCTGTTCCGGTGGTTGGGCATAAAGGGGTCCTAAGAAGGACAGAGTATGTGGTTGCAATTCTGTATCAGTTGAAGATATCATTCAAGTGCTTCTACACTGCTCTGTCTATAATGATCTTAGAGCCAAATATATTCATCCACTGTTAAAATCGTTGAAGGGAAGGTCATCTCATGTAAAGGTTTGCTTTTTATTGTCTATTGCTGACTGTGAAGGATCCGCTGGGACCGTTCCAACCTTCCGGCAAGGTAGGACTGCTCTGGAACTGATTCCAGTTCTCCTACTAAATTTTGTTGTTGTTCAGTCGTTCAGTCGTGTCCGACTCTTCGTGACCCCATGGACCATAGCACGCCAGGCCGCCCTGTCCTGCGTTCTCTCCCGGAGCGTGCTCAAGTTCATATTCATTGCATCCGTGATGCTATCTAGCCATCTCATCCTCTGCCGTCCCCTTCTCCTTTGGCCTTCAGTCTTTCCCAGCATCAGGGTCTTTTCCAGGGAGTTTTCTCTTCGCATTAGGTGGCCAAAATATTGGAGCTTCAGCTTCAGTCTCTGTCCTTCCAATGAGCACTCAGGGTTGATTTCCTTTAGGATGGACTGATCCAGGGGACTCGTAAGAGTCTTCTCCAGCACCACAGTTCGAAAGCATCAATTCTTCGGCGCTCAGCCTTCCTTATAGTCCAGCTCTCACAGCCATACATTACTACTGGGAAAACCATAGCTTTGATTAGACGGACCTTTGTCGGCAAGGTGATGTCTCTGCTTCTTACTATGCTGTCTAGGTTGGCCATAGCTTTCCTCCCAAGGAGCAAGCGTCTTTTAATTTCATGGCTACAGTCACCGTCTGCGGTGATCTTGGAGCCCAAGAAAGTAAAATCTGTCACTGCTTCCATTTCTTCCCCTTCTATATGCCAGGAAGTGATGGGGCCAGATGCCATGATCTTCGTTTTTTTAATGTTGAGTTTCAAACCAGCTTTTGCACTCTCCTCTTTCACCCTCAACAAGAGGCTCTTGAGATCCTCTTCGCTTTCTGCCATTAGGGTGGTATCGTCTGCATATCGGAGGTTGTTGATAATTCTCCCAGCAATCTTAATTCCGACCTCTGATTCATCCAACCCGGCATTTCTCATGATGTACTCTGCATATAAGTTAAATAAGCAGGGTGACAATATGCAGCCTTGTCGTACTCCTTTCCCAATTTTGAACCAATCGGTTGTTCCATGTCTGGTTCTGACTGTTGCTTCTTGACCCTCGTACAGGTTTCTCAGGAGACAGGTAAGGTGGTCTGGTACTCCCATCACTTTCAGAATTTGCCACAGTTTGTTGTGATCCACACAATCAAAGGCTTTAGCGTAGTCAATGAAGCAGAAATAGACGTTTTTCTGGAATTCTCTTGCTTTCTCCATGATGCAGCAAATGTTGGCGATTTGATCTCTAGTTCCTCTGCCTCTTCGAAACCCAGCTTGTACTTCCGGTAGTTCTCGGTTCGCATACTGCTGAAGCCTAGCTTGTAGGATTTTGAGCATCACCTTGCTGGCATGTGAAATGAGCGCAATGGTGCAGTAGTTTGAACACTCTTTGGCGTTGCCCTTCTTTGGAATTGGAATGTAAACTGACCTTTTCCAGTCTTGTGGCCACTGTTGAGTGTTCCAGATTTGTTGGCATATTGAATGCAGCACTTTAACAGCATCATCTTTTAGGATTTTAAATAGCTCGGCTGGAATACTGTCATCTCCGCTAGCTTTGTTGTTACTAATGCTTCCTAAGGCCCACTTGACTTCACTCTCTAGGATGTCCGGCTCAAGTTCAGTGACCGCACTATCATGGCTATCAGGGACATTCAGATCTTTCCTGTATAGTTCTTCTGTGTATTCTTGCCACCTCTTCTTAATCTCATCTGCTTCTGTTAGGTCCCTGCCTTCTTTGTCCTTTATCATGCCCGTCTTTTCACAAAACGTTCCCTTGAGATCTCCAATTTTCTTGAAGAGATCTCTCGTCTTTCCCATTCTGTTGTTTTCCTCGATTTCTTTGCATTGTTCATTTAAGAAGGCCTTCTTGTCTCTCCTTGCTATTCCCTGGAACTCTGCATTCAGTTGGGTATATCTTCCCCTTTCTCCCTTGCTTTTCGCTTCCCTTCTTTCGTGAGCTACTTGTAAAGCCTCATCAGACAGCCTCTTTGCTTTCTTGCATTTCTTTTTCTTTGGGATGGATTTTGTTGCTGCCTCCTGAACAATGTTACGGATCTCCCTCCATAGTTCCTCAGGCACTCTGTCTATCAGGTCTAATCCCTGAAATCTATTCCTCACCTCCACTGTATATTCATCAGGGATATGATTTAGGTCATACCTGAACGGTTTAGTGGTTTTCCCGACGTTCTTCAATTTAAGCCGAAATTTTGCAAGAAGCAGCTCATGATCTGAGCCACAGTCAGCTCCAGGTCTTGTTTTTACTGACTGTATGGAGCTTCTCCATCTTTGGCTGCAAAGGACATAATCAATCTGATTTCGATATTGACCATCTGGTGATGTCCATGTGTAGAGTCGCCTCTTGTGCTGTTGGAAAAGAGTGTTTGCTATGATCAGCATGTTCTCTTGGCAAAACTCTATTAGCTTTTGTCCTGCTTCATTTTGTACACCAAGGCCATGCCTGCCTGTTATCCCGGTGATTTCTTGACTTCCTACTTTAGCATTCCAATCCCCTATGATGAAGAGGACATCTTTTTTGGGTGTTAGTTCTAGAAGGTGTTGTAGGTCTTCATAGAACTGATCAACCTCAGCCTCTTCGGCCTCAGTGGTTGGGGCATAGACTTGAATTACTGTGAGGTTGAATGGTTTGCCTTGGATTCGTACGGAGATCATTCTATCATTTTTAAGATTGTACCCCAGTACTGCTTTTCCCACCCTTTTGTTGACTATGAGTGCTACTCCATTTCTTCTAAGGGATTCTTGCCCACAATAGTAGATATGATGGTCACCTGAATTAAATTCGCCCATGCCTGTCCATTTTAGTTCACTGATTCCCAAGATGTCGATGTTCAATCTTGCCATCTCATGTTTGACCACCTCCAGCTTACCTTGATTCATTGATCTGACATTCCAGGTTCCTAAACAATATTGTTCTTTACAGCATCGGATTTTCTTTTCACCACCAGACACATCCACAGCTGAGTGTCCTTTCGGCTTTGGCCCAGCCGCTTTTTTCTGGCGCTATTTGGAAATACCCTCTGCTCTTCCCCAGTAGCATATTGGACACCTTCCGACCTGAGGGGCTCATCTTCCGGCGTCATATCTTTTAGCCTTGTGATACGTTCCATGGGGTTTTCTTGGCAAGAATACTGGAGTGGGTTGCCATTTCCTTCTCCAGTGGACCACATTTTGTCAGAACTCTCTGCCATGACCTGTCCGTCTTGGGTGGCCCTGCACGGCATAGCTTATGGCTTCACTGAGTTACGCAAGCCCCTTCGCCACAACAAGGCAGTGATCCATGAAGGGGCTCCTACTAAATAGGACTGCCCAAACCCAGCTTTCCAGTCCCCCCAAAATACCCAGTAGCCCCCGTCCTAAGCCAAGAGGCACTGAAATTAGCACTGAGGTTATGCAGAGAAATCACACCAACTAAAGGTTTGGTAAAGGTTTATTAAAAATAAAGGGGTCGAGGGAAAGGGAAGAATGGAAGTAGCAAGTTACACAAGAGGGTACAAAGCCAAATAACTTAACCATATACAGAGAGCTTTATGAACGCACAGCCAAGCAAAATAATAAAGCTGCCTGGCCCGTCCTTAACATACTTAAGCATGGATCTCCCCAGATAGCAACCAGCTGTCTCCAGGTCCAGAACCACGAGGACGAAGGGAGACCCCATGCCTCTTTTAAAGCCCAGTCCTGGCAACCCAGGGCAGATTTTCCTTCAGCCAGTCATTGGCTCACAACATCTGAGCTCGGAGTCAGGAAACCGTGCTTCCCTCCCCCTCCCCTTCCCGGCCAGCACAGAAGGAACCGTGCTGGCTGCTGTTACAAGTTTGACCTTGTTGGGGGTGAAGAGGGCATTCCCGGGGGCAGGGTGAGGAGGAGACTGGGGTGGCAGCCATGCGACATATCCTATAGCCTCCTTCCTTCCCCCTCCCTGAAGCCTCCGCTAGACAGGCAAAAAACCCTGTCTAGGCTAGCTTAAATGCAGAGTGGGAGATGCGATGTCAGGATTCCTTTTGCCCCCACTGAACTTCAAATGCTGAATCAAACACAGACAAGAGGCTTTAGTCTACAGCTTTTAATCTATTACTTTACAGGGTCATACAGATACAAATTCTCAGTGACTCTCAATCTACAAGGAAATGTCTTCAGGGGCTTCAAAAGGTAGCTACGAAAGTTGCCCGCCGTTTGAAGAGGAAGGCGGGCTCCCTAGCGTAACTTAAGGGGTGGGGGGAGGTATCTGTCTCTCTTGTGAGACTGCTAAGCGCCGCTGTTCATGCAGGGCCAATCAGGTAGACCGTCTAAGTTCCGCCCCGGCCTTCTCTCTCTTGGTTCTGCACCTGTGCCTGGCGTCTATTAATTCAGACTCTGCAAACCCCACCTCTCCCTGTTTGCTATCTCTCACAGGGGCAGGGGTGAAGCAGGACCCACCTCCTGCAGCCGGACCTTTGAAACCTGAGGAGCCTTCCTGGCCATGTCTGGACTAGGCTGGGAACATACCTCCCCCATGTCTGGAGGTTCTTCTTCAGAATCTGAACTACTATCCCACTCCCTGCACTCAGAAACACTCCTGACATGCAACACACCTCCCCCTTTGCATAAGAACTTCATAAGCCTCTGAGTTCAGAAGCATATGAGTACCCAGGGCAGATCCCATTGGATTATGCTCTAAAAAGTTAGAAACCATCACTTTAAATGGGGCTCGGAAACACACTGACAATTGATGCAGCTGCTGCAGTATTGGCATCATATGAGCGAACCGCCCAGCCCCCACCAATATCCAGGCAGCTGCATTCTACACCAACTGAAGTTTTTGAACTGTCTTCAAAGGCAGCCCTATGTAGACCACATTACAGTAGTCAAGCCTGGATGTCAGAGGATGAATGTCAGAGCCTAGCTGTCAGAGCATAAATGACTAAGGCAAGATATTTATTGATGGGTGGCCATAATAATGAATAATGAATAATGAATAAATTATTATTATTATTATTATTAATAATAATAATAGTGGTGGTAGTAGTAGTAGTAGTAATAATAAGTTGTGATAGTTAATGGAATCTCCATGCTGAGAAGCAGTCTACCTCAGGAGTCAGCAGGGAAAGACACCAGCCTTGTGGGCTTCCTAAGGGGTCTAGGCCAGGTGGAACTCGGTCAGTTCCAGCAAGGCAATTCCTGTCTTTACATCATCCATATTAAGTGCCGGTAAGACAATCATCATTAAATCCTGTCTGTGAAGAATGATCCCATCCCAGAAGTGATTCAGTTTTGTAAACCCCCAGCAGTTTACAGAGAAAAACAATGGTTTAATTCTGTCTCTGGTACAGATACTCTTCAGGGGAGTCAGATATTTTTCGGAGCCCCCTCCCCGTGATTTCCATGGGAATGAGTTGCATGGTTTCCTGTGGCAGGAGGCGGTTGGCTTTGCTCTTTGCAAGGCCAAGGCAGCCTTCGGCTTAGTCTGAATGGGCTATGTTAACGCACAGCACAATGCCCCGGTTTCCCCCACATCTGGGCCAATCACATGGTTTGTGGGAACAACAGTGGCTCTTGCAGGATCACACAGAGGACGGCGCTGGTGTGTACATCTCCCATGCATTTCAGTGGGGAGCGGAGTCTTGTGCAGGAAATGTTCCTACCAGACTGTGACCTCCCTCTGTGCTCATCCTGTGGATGTCAGGTCCTGAATAAAGCATGCAATTCATTGAAAACGAGCAAAGCTGCATGCATTGGCAGCATGCTCCTATGTATACCCATGTAGAATTGGTATGGAATTATTGAGTTAAGTGGAATTTACTCCCAGGTAAACACACCGCAGGTTTAACAACTGCAGTGTTTAGGCTAGAGTGGGGAACCTTTTTAGTCCTGAGGGTCAGATTGCCTCCTGAGACCAATCCAGTGGGCCAAATGATGTCAGGGGGTGGAGCCCTGTCCCCCTGCCCCTGATGTCATCAACCCCAACCCCACCATGACACCCATTTTAGCTTTCTCCATGCAGAGCGAGACATGGGAGAGGGTCTTCTCGGTGGTGGCTCCACAGTTGCTCTCCCCAGTGAGGTCTGCCTAGCACCAACATTGTCACTGTCATCTTTTCAGCACCAGGTTAAAACTTTCCTCTACTACCAGGCTGTTTATATATATGTATGTATGTATGTATGTATGTATGTATGTATTTGTTGTTTATTCGGTCAGTCGCTTCCAACTCTTCGTGACTTCATGGACCAGCCCACGCCAGAGCTTCCTGTCGGCCGTCACCACCCCCAGCTCCCCCAAGGTCGAGCCTGTCACTTCCAGAATATAATCGATCCACCTTGCCCTTGGTCGGCCCCTCTTCCTTTTGCCTTCCACTTTCCCTAGAATCAGCATCTTCTCCAGGGTATCCTGTCTTCTCATGATGTGGCCACAGTACTTCAGTTTTGCCTGTAATATCATCCCCTCAAGTGAGCAGTCTGGCTTTATTTCCTGGAGTATGGACTGGCTTGATCTCCTTGCAGTCCAAGGCACTCAGAATTTTCCTCCAGCACCACAGTTCAAAAGCATCTATCTTCCTTCGCTCAGCCTTCCTTATGGTCCATCTCTCGCGGACATAGGTTACTACGGGGAATACCACTGCTTTCACTATGCGGACCTTTGTTGTCAGTGTGATGTCTCTGCTCTTCACTATTTTATCAAGATTTGTCATTGCTCTCCTCCCAAGAAGTAAACGTCTTCTGATTTCCTGGCTGCAATCAGCGTCTGCAGTAATCTTTGCGCCTAGAAAGACAAAGTCTGTCACTGCCTCCACGTTTTCTCCCTGTATTTGCCAGTTATCAATCAAGCTGGTTGCCATAATCATGGTTTTTTTGAGGTTTAACTGCAACCCAGCTTTTGCACTTTCTTCTTTCACCTTCGTCATGAGGTTCCTCAGCTCCTCCTCGCTTTCAGCCATCGAAGTGGTATCATCTGCATATCTGAATGTGTGTGTGTGTGTGTGTATATATACACACACACACACACACACACACACACACATATATATACATACATACAGCAGAGCTACTGATGTGGGCAGAAGCCATAAAGTTGAGCATAAATATATTTTTTGGCCCAGTAGCTTTTGTGCTAGGTGCAGGCACAATTTGGTTTTTTCAACAAAAACTCTCAAAGAAAGTGCTATGACTTTTCACTGCTTGCACAGAACTGCATGGAATCTGGGCACCATTTTAGAAAGGATCTAGGAAGGAAGGAAGGAAGGAAGGAAGGAAGGAAGGAAGGAAGGAAGGAAGGAAGGAAGGAAGGGAAAACTACTAAGAAATAGTTGAATTGAGAAGTGGGGAGCCAAAGAACAAGGCAAGGCAAGGAAACTATAGTACTTTAAAAAAATGTCTTTTTAAATACAGAATCTAGAAAAGAAAGGGAATAGTTGAACTGAGAAGGGCTGGGTGGGAAGGAAGAAGAAGGACAAAGCTGCGGTACAACACACACACCACACAGATCTAACCAGCTCTCTCTCACACAGTGAAACAAACGCAGGCTGATCTCCAATACATACAGTATATCCAATATATACAGTATCCCCACCATCACCACCACTGTCACTGACTGGAGACTGCTGGGTTAAGTTCAGCCCTAATTTGGCACTTAGAGTCGCCATCCCTCAAGGCTCACCATTTCCCCCTCTCTCCTCCTCCTTGCCCCCTCCCTGAGCTTTCACAAGTTGATACCTTTAGAGACAGGCTGTCTGGGCTTCAGAATGGTTCAGAGTAGCTCCGAATTTTCAAGGCGGACCAAGGCACTTTGGCAGGGACCCGCTTCGCTTCAGACCACCTTGGTGCTGTTCTGATCCGCTTTGAACCTGAACGACGCACCCCCGAAGCAGCCCGATTCACTTTGGTATTCAGATTTGGCACCAAAGCAATGCACAGACCTAATTTTTTTTTAATACTCTGTTGTTAGTCTTTCTATCTTTCGTGTGTGTGCGTGCGTGTGCGTGCTGCCTGTTTGTATGTAAACAGCTCTTATACTATGTATAATTTTGTATTTGTAAGGTTTTTAATCTCTGTAAACCGCCCCGACAGCTTCAGCTATCGGGTGCTATAGAAATGTAATCAATGAAATGAAATACGATGGGACTTTTTAATGTTACTGGGTCCTGGCAGTCTGTTGTTAATGATTTTTAGCTATTTGAAACTGGTTTAACTTTTTGTATGTTAAAGGTTTTATATTAAGTTTTATCATGTTATATTTTATGATTTTAATTTCTGGGAACTGAACTGGATTCTGAAAGCTCCAGAGAGCTTTGGCTATTGGGTGCTATAGAAATGGAAGGAAGGCATGAATGAGTTCCTCTCTCTGCCCAGTACGGCACTTGGAGGAGCCGCCCCTCCAGCTGCCAACCCAGTCACGTCTGCTTCACCCACTGCTCATGGTCCCGACAGGGACGGGTGTGGTGTGCAAAAGGGAATCCCTCCTGTTCTTTCGAAGAAACAGAGGTAACAGTTGGGATTCCCCTTCATGTGTTGCATGATGCCCCAGTCGAGATGATGCATGTGGCATGAGGGGGCTCAGCTGGTGCTTGGAGGAGCTGCCCCTCCGAGCACCAGTCGAGTCACACGCCTGCTTTGCATGCCACGTGTTGTCCTGACTGGGATGGCGTGCAGCGCGCAAAGGGGAAGCCTCGCAGTTATCTCTGTCAATGACTGGGGCGAATAGTGGGGATTCTGCTCCCCACTGAGTGGCATGCAAAAAGCATTCCCAGCAAAGAGGTGGTGGGCTGGTGGGGAGGGACCTTGGCGAGGGAGAGGGGCCTGGGAGGAAACCTCAAAGGGCCAGATTTGGCCCACGGGCCAAAGGCTCTCATCCCTGGTTCAGTGGATCAATCAGTTAGATTAATTGATTAAGGGTGCAATCCTATGCATGTTTAGAGAGACAAAAGTCCTACAGCTCCCAGCATTCCCCAGCCAGCTAGGCTATGCTGGCTGGGGAATGCTGGAATTGTAGGACTTTTGTCTCTCTAAACATGCATAGGATTACACCCTAAAAACCTTCTGACCTACTAAAACAGTGCCCCTGAGTAATCAGACAGCATATGTTTTAAAAAGTTGATTATTTTTAATATAAGTACTCACAAAAAATAATGGCAGTGGCCATGTCAGAAGAGGCACTTGCACTCCTTCCCTCTCCTATACGAGGGAATGCCTCTTCTAGGGTGGTGTCTCCTGCGACATGTGTGGGCATCTTCTAAAAGCCGAGAACAAAGGCTTTGTTCTTCAGAATTACAGGGTTCGGGTTTTGTTTTGTAAACCTGCCTTTCCCAATCTAGCATCCTCCAGTTGTTTTGGACTACAAGCCCCATCACCCACAGCCAACATTGGCAACCTTGGCTGGCTGGATGAAGATCATGGTAGTCCAACACATCTGGAGGGTGGTGGGTTAGGGGAAGCTCCTTTCAGTGCTTCCTGCTTCATCACTTCCAATGTAAGACCTACATTGCTCATGGGAATACTCATTTGCATTCCAAGCATCTCTTTTCATTGATCAAGATGCTCATTTGCATAACAAATGTCTCTGTGAGGAAGCTTATCCTGAGTCAGACCCTGGGTCCATCTAGCCCAGTATTATCGGCACTGACCCCCAGCAATGACTCTCCAAAGTTTCAGGCACGGGTTTTTTCTGCCCTTCCTGGAGATGGCAGGAATCGAACCTGGGTCCTTCTGTATGCAAAATACATGTTCTGCCACTGAGCTATGGCCTTCATAGAGCTATGGTCCCATAATGTGAGAAATGTTCCAAGGTAACTGAAGCCTCATCTCCTCAAATGTCCTAAGAAGCAACTTTTCTAGGACAATTTTTTCAAATGGATGGGAGGACTGCGATCCGTGAGAGAACGAGAAATTCTTGTAAATAATCTCACAGATGCATTAGTTTAGTAATTACGTGGAGGGGGCCTGACACATCTCTATTTTTCTCACGAACAATAACAGGCCCAGCAGGTCAAGATGCAACATGGTCACTGTTGATACAGAAATGTCTTTTGCAGTGCCAAGTACAATTTAATTCCCAGGGCTCACCCCTGTGGTGCATGGGACTTTAAGGGTTTGATATTTGTAATAGTGTGTGAGTAAGCGACAAGGATCCAGGGTTCAGCTGGCCAGGATGAGGCTGCCATTTGTCTTGTTTTCAGCATCATTTGGCCACCAAATGAGATCAGAGAAGCAGATTTGCTGGTCCGTGCTTGTTTTTCACCCAAGTAGAATGGAGTCCAAACTAGATGTGAGAAGGCTCTCCTGCAGTTTTTGTTTTACTCATTAACTGTTCCATGGGGATGCTTTGACGAGCAAAGACGTGGTGCTCTGGGAGAGGGTATTTAATCCTTTCCCCATGTCCTTTCCTCAGTGAAAATCTCACCCACTCCCTTGAACCTACTATTTTGCTGGGGAGTGTGTGCGTGCATGTTGGCGGTGGGGGGATAGGGAACCTGTCTCTCTTTTCCTCCATACGGTTATACAGTTGGGGTGTGGGCAGGGCACAGGGGAAAGGGTTAACTACCCTCTCCCAGACTGCCACTTCTCCACTCTTCAGAATAGGCTGGTGGGGCTGCTAATTAGTAAAACAAAAATCATGGAGGAGCTTAATCAGATATCCTGAGTCACGTGTTCCACCCTTAAAGGCGGCCTAAAAAATAAAATAAAATGTGTAGTGCTTGGGGAGAGAGGGAGTCTGTGGGGAGGCAATCCCCATGGCAAGGGGAGAGTTCTGCACCTCCTCACCCATCTGCCCTTTTCACTCCCCAAACTGAACTTTTTGCTTTCTGCACAACTGTTGCAAATCCAGGTGTGACATCAACCAGTAGAAACGTCATTACTACTTTGGTCCTCATATATACCTCTGCCTGCAATATAGTAGTGTAAATAGACATCTCCAACTGGGCAAAAACATGGGCATCCAAATGTTTCCTTATAGACAGAGAAATGTGCCCCGACAGGTTCCCAGTTACTTATTAATCAGTTGTAAAACTGCGGTGGCATTTTCTGTCCGTTGAGGGCACTGCACCTCCGGGGGCATGTGATGCCTAACAGCCATGGACAGGGTTTCCTGCCCTCCATAACAATAATAATGCGGGACCATCCATGTACATGGTGCGTTACCAAACAAATGAGGAGACAGGTCCCTGCCCCACGGGGCTTACAATATGGGGGGGGAAGATGGAGAGACAACACAGAGATGAGGAAGGGAAAGGAGGCAGGGAAAATGGGAAGAATATACTATTATTTCAGTCAGGCAAACTAAGAATTAGTTACAATAGGACAGGGGTGAGCATGGTGGTAGGAAGCAGCAGCCGGGGGGGGGGGGGCGGAAGAGGAAGAAGCCAGCAAGAGGGCGGGCAAGGTGGCAGAAGCAGCTGGCCAGGAGGTGGGGGAGGAGTGAGCAGGCGAGGGCTGGTGGTGGTAGGAGTGGCGGCAGAACGTGGGCAGGCGCGTGGCAAGAAGAAGACAGGAGAAGAGGCAGGCGAGGGCTGGTGGTGGTAGGAGTGGCGGCAGAACGTGGGCAGGCGCGTGGCAAGAAGAAGACAGGAGAAGAGGCAGTCGCAGGTGGGGCTGGGGGTGGGGATCCCAAGCCAGGGAAGGGGGATGGGAAGGGGGAAGGAGCTCTAGGGAAGAGAGGGCAAGAGAGGAGGGAATGCAGGGAGAGGGCAAGAAAAGAGGAAATCCCCCTCAAAATGGCAAAACTTAGATCTGCGCCCCAGACCTGGACCAAAATTACAAATGCTCCCCAAACCCAAAAAGGGTGCCGACCCCTGTAATAGGATCAGTGGAGGCTGGTGGCTCCGATGTCAGTGGGGTGGTGAATCCGCTCCAGGTTTCAGCCAGTCAGAGCTCTAAAGGAGTGATCCAAGGGGCAAAGCATCCTTTAGAGTTTTGACTGGTTCTGACATCAGAACCACCAGCCTCCATTGAATAGCGTATAGGAACTAGGAGATGGTGCTAATATTGCCTTGAAATAATATTTCAAGGAAGTATTATTTAGATTACTTTGCAAAAAAAGGAATACTTTGTTCTCTCTCCCTCCCCCGGCCCCCTCTGTGTCTTTGTGTGTGTGTAGCAAAGTGTCAGGCCCACACCAGATTGTGAAGTGGGAAAACCCATTCCTTGATTTTCTGCCTGTCCTGCACCTTCTTCAGTTCAGCCCAGGAGCCCTACCGTTTACGGAATGGCGTGAAATATTGCAAAAATGATGTTTGTCATGGAATAAAGAAGTAAACCAAGACCGGACATACAGTCATCACTCAAAACACAACATAAGCCAAAGTCTTTATCAACCCTTCAATTTAAACACCATATCTAAGTGCAAAGGCATTTTGATTGAACAAGACTACAATGCCCCTCTTTTAATTAGAGCTATCAAGGAAGTTCTGTAACTATTAGTTATCAACACCGCAAACCTGCAGTTAGTAGCTGAGGGCCTCCAGGCACTTTTGAGCCTGAGATGGGAAAATCTGAATTTCCCCGCCCCCTTAACCTCCGCCACTTAAATGTTATATTAAACAGCCAACAATTTCTTGCTTTTTAAGGGCAACGAAAGTTTGCTTCCTAAAGCAGCCACCTCATTCTGCCTCACGGTCACACACACCTGGGACTCTGCAACAAGATGTCGCAGTGCGGAGTTCGGGGCTCTAGCCACTCCTATTTTGCTCCTCCATTTTTTCCCTTGGGCGGGGGCGGCAGGCAACGCACTTCACAGCTACATTCAAATCTTCAGTTACTCCACTAGTGCCTATGAGAAGCTCTCCATTCTGTTGCTGGAGACATTTTAAAAGAGCTTCTCAACGTGAACCAGGAAATGACAGGTTCTCTCTACCCTGTTTAAAATCACTATGTGTCTCTTCCTCCCTCCATTTTGTCCAGCCACTCCATACTATTAACACCCCCTCATTATTTCACTCTCTGTCAACATTCTATTGAATTATCACTGGGCTGCTATGGGGAGGGGGTTCCCCTTCTTAGGTTTTTTCCTTAAGACTTTTTGTACCCCTGCAAAACTGGTGTTACCGTATGTCTCACGATACCTCCCTCTTGTACATGTGTGGTGCAGTTTTGGCTTCATTTGCCTGAGCACAGGAACAAGTGGGAACCTACAACAAAATGTAGGTTCCCACTTACCTTACCCCCCTCCAACAGCGAATCAACCTTCCATGTCCACTGAGCATAATTGATCCTTACTGGCCTGTTTTGGGGATCGCCCCCTGCCCAATAGTTTCTCATTGTGAACCAGCAACTGACCTATCCAAACAATAAGATGGGTCTTTCGCCCCTACTTGTATCTATGTGTCTCTTCCTCCCTTTCCAGCCACTCCGTCCTCTTCCTCTTCCTCCCCTGTGGTCAGTTCGGGGGCCCTCCCACTCACTCAACATTCTATGCCATTGAATTACTATGGAGCCAATGTTGGGTTTGTTTTTTGCCCCACTAGGGCTTTTCCCCCCTAAATACTTGTTCATGACTTGGAGTTCCCATGAGACTGCTGATACCTCTCTTTCGTGCATGGGTGGTGTGGTTTTGGCTCCAGCTCCATGAGCACGAGAAGACTCCAATTGGTATTAGAGGGATTGCTGAAATGCGTATTTCCTGACTCAGAAATATGGCCTCGGATGATGGCTGGTGATGCTTGTCTCAAATACAAGGGGAGCGCCGTGGCCCAGAAAGTTCCTCTTTAGAGACTGACTAAAGTCGAGGCCTGGTGTCAAGGGTGGGCAGGGGTGGGCAGCTGCCAAGGGTTCAGAGGCTCAGAAAGACCCATCCCTGCCTCTGAGCCTGTTGCAGATGCTGCCATTCTCCTCCTCCTCAACACCCACCTGGCTGGGCTTGCGGGCAAAAGGAATCACCGTGGCCAAGGCTCCATTCCCATGGGGCCCCATTTTAAAAGAATGCCACCATCCACCGTGGCCCCTCACCCACCCAACAGCCACTGTCCACCCACCCATTCCACCCAGCTCTTCTTTGACTTACTCTTTGAGTAGTAGCAATCTGAACCAATCAGACACTCCCTTTGGGGGGAACATGACCAATGAGAGCAAAGGGCAGGCTTTACATCACTCCTGTGCCTTCACTGGCTGAGCTGCTGGGGTGGTGGTGGTGGTGAGTGGCCATGATGGACAGTGGGTGGATGGGTGGGGGCAGCAGCAGGAGTGGTGGTGGGGGCCAATCAGGAACACTATGCTATGGGCCCACTGGAGTCTGGAACTGGCCCTGCAAAAGTCCCCCCCCCACTTGCCTTCCTTCTTGCTCAGGCAATGGCGGATTGGAGGGAAGGAGGGGGTCTCTCAGCCTGCTCCCCAGGAAGGCCTCAGCAAAGAGAGGGGGAAAGGGGACCTCTCCCCTTTAGTCCCTTCCAGCACTGCTGTGCAGAAAGCCAGG
Organism: Heloderma suspectum; assembly: GCF_057233095.1. Classification (NCBI taxonomy): domain Eukaryota; kingdom Metazoa; phylum Chordata; class Lepidosauria; order Squamata; family Helodermatidae; genus Heloderma; species Heloderma suspectum. The sequence continues at coordinate 6,820,269 of NC_139460.1, forward strand.
GGCGTTTGATGGGAGGCCAGCAGAGGGAGGTGGCTAGGCAGGTGGGCGGGTCAGAGGGAGGGGTCTCAGAGGCTCTCTGGGGGGTGGGATTGGACTGTGCCACACCCAGTGGCACCACAGGGAGCTCCAAAGAGCCCAAATTGGGCTCGAAGCAAATCGAGCTCTCCCCCCCAATTTTCAGAAATTTCTCCAGGCTCTCCCTCTCCGGGCCTGATGGGGGAGTTTTCTCTGTCCCTGCCCTGGAGTGTTCAAAGGGGCGTACAGCATAACTAGTGCACTGGAGGGAAGCGGCAATTCGTGACCCTAATCTGGTGCCACTGCAAATGTCAGTGTCAAATCGGCGCTTCCCCCGATGCGCTACTTGTGCTGCACACGCGCTGGATCCTCCCTCGCATTTTGCAGCCCTCCCCTACCTGGCCTTTAAGGGGGCTGCGTGAGGCGCGCCTCCAGGTGCCCCCGGCACACCAGGCAAGGTCAGTGGCTACACGCTGTGTGCAGAATGCTGTCCCCGGGGAAGCTTGCCTGGCACCTATGTTATGCTTTTTCTGACACCAGGTGAAGACCTCTTTATTCTCCTAGGCATTTTAAGAACCGCTTTTAGTACTCTATCTTTTGCTGCTGTTTTTTCCTTGAAGCATCTCTATGCCAGCCTAAAGCCCTGCATTTAAAAGGGGGCTTTCTGCTTCCATTTTAAATGCAGGATCACAACGGACTCCCTTTACATGCACTTCCTTCCCCCCCACCTTTCCCCAACCTCCTCCCCATAGCTGAGTCTTCCATTACCTTTCATCGATCTCACTCCTCTTCTTGCGGCTTTTCCTTTTTCACAGATGTACACAAGTGGTACACAAATGGTACACGGTACACAAGTGGGGTAATTCGATACCTCATTATCTCTGATCCACTTAAAAATGGAACAAAGATCATCTAAAGGACCTGCAAACTTCTGCGAGTAACCAGTCTCAATAGCAGCAGGATAAAAGCTTCGTGTGAAGAAGCCCTTGGTTTTATTCTGTGCTGTTTTTTATTGTCTGTTTTAATAGGTGTACTGTATGTTTTTAATGTATTGTACCCCATCCCGACAACTTCAGTTATTGGGTGGTTTAAAAGTACAGTAAATAAATAAATGAGCAAACAAACATCCCTGTACAGTTGGGCAGTATTATTTTAGCCAGAAAGCTGATTTAATGGAGGGGGGAAGCTGAGGCTGGGAGAACCTGGCTTTTCTAGGGCCACCATGTAAGTCCATGGCAGAGGCGAGATTTGAGCCAGAACCTTCTGCCCCAAACGGTCCCTCAGTCCCCACGCTGCTACATGACACCACCCCTCTCACTTTTCATATTGCACTCGTAGCGTCAGCATGAAAGCTGCTTATATAATCAGACCTTCTGGCCAGGGCCGAAAGGGCTGGGAAACTCATTCTGTCAGCCTGAGCATCACAGAAGAGTTGTTTTTCCTTGCACGGCACTCCCTGCATGTGGCACAGCGCACTCTAAGCCCCCTCCTCTGCAGAGGAGAACAGGGTCATGCACGCTATACTTCCATTCTCGCGCTGAGCATCAGAGCCGGAGCTCCATTAGCAGCCACACGTTATTGGACGCTCCGCTCATATTTGTTTGTTATGCAATATCCTGCCTCCTACTGACTTAAGAGCCAAGGGTGTGCTTGTTCTTTTGGTTAAGAATAAACTAGGAAATATCATTAACCTGCAATATGTTTTCTACAGTTCACAATATACCTCGAGCAGCTGCAGTATGGGAAATGGCAGGCTGTGTTCAGTGGCATAGGGGGCACGGTTTGAAGTGCAGGCACTCATCGTACCAGTCACCAGAGCCAGGCCTCTACGGAGGGTCCAAGAGGCAGGCTGCTGTGTTGATCCATAGCCACAAACTGGTTCTTCCTGTTCTCCTCTCCTCCAAGAGCAGGTCTTTCGGAAAGCTCATGGGTCTTACTTGCCCATTCCAGACCAAGCCACCCTGAAAGACTTTGCATTGCAACAGGGAGCAATATATTCTTGTTGGGAGAACTCACTTCCCCCCAGCTACTGTGAGAATTGCAGCTAAGCTAGGAAGGAACAGGGAATTCGGGCGGGGGTGTGTGTATGACATCAGCATCCCTGCTAACAAAAAAGTGCCAGCGCTGCTTCCTTGTGAGCTCTGTCTCCACGGCTCTGTTCCCCGCATGGTGCGCCAACGTTCATGCAAGTGCACTTGCATAGGTGTGCGCTGGTGGGGACAAGATGCATCCAGCCGCCACTGAGAGAATCGACTTCTAGAGGTGCTGGGGAAGAAGTAGAACCCTCTGGAATGGCAGCAGGAGCACAGGGCCCAGGCAATTTTCTTTTTCAGCACACCAGTTAGACCAGCCTTCCTCATCCTGGTGCCCTTCAATGTTTTTGGACCACACCTCGTCCATTCCTGACTATTGGCCATGTTAGCTGGGGCTGATGGGAGTTGAAGTCCAAAACATCTGGAGTGCACCAGGATGAGGAAGGCTGAGTCAAACAATTTCAATAGGGCTATCCATGTTTATTAGGGGTCAATCCTATGCATGTTTAGACAGAAAAAGTCCTACAACTCCCAGCATTCCCCAGCCAGCTATGCTGGGAGTTGTAGGACTTTTTTCTGTCTAAACATGCATAGGATTGACCCCTTAGACATTATAGCTAATGTCAAGGGCTCCTTGGAAGCCTCTCTCAGTCTAATCCAGTATCCAAGTCCAGACACAGACGAAGGGATTCCTTTCAAAGCTTTATTCTTCTTTTACAACTTAACAACTCTACTGTTTGCAACTAGATCTGAGCAGCACCGAACCTATGCCCTAAGTTGGAACAGTTGGTCCCCATTTGAAAGGGAATTACTGGCAGACCCCTGAACTTAAGGACTAGGGAGAGTCCCTCCCCTTTTCCCTTGGATCCTCTGGGCGCAGCCATTGTTTGCGCGCCAACCGGGCACTCCGCCTCCTTTCCGCGCCCTCCAATTGGCGCCGCTCTCTGCGTCGGCGTCACGTGTCCACCAAGTTTGCTATCCGCTCTCTGTTACTCCCTGGACTGCTATCTAAACTAGGAATGTTGGTGGGAGGAATCTCCGTCAGCTGTTGGCCCTGGAAAAGAGGAGCGCACTCCCCTCCCAGGAGCGACTGCTCTTCCTCAGAATCAGAACTACTCTGGGATTCTATGGGCTCAGTGTCCACCCTGACAGCTAAATGGGGCTTCTGTGTAGAGAAGGAGTATACCTCTGATTCCCCTTCATGGATCACTGCCTTGTTGTGGCAAAGGGGCTTATGTAACTCAGTGAAGCCATAAGCTATGCCGTGCAGGGCCACCCAAGACGGACAGGTCATGGCAGAGAGTTCTGACAAAATGTGGTCCACTGGAGAAGGAAATGGCAACCCACTCCAGTATTCTTGCCAAGAAAACCCCATGGAACGTGGATGTGTCTGTGGATGTGTCTGGTGGATGTGTCTGGTGGTGAAAAGAAAATCCGATGCTGTAAAGAACAATATTGTTTAGGAACCTGGAATGTCAGATCAATGAATCAAGGTAAGCTGGAGGTGGTCAAACATGAGATGGCAACATTGAACATCGACATCTTGGGAATCAGCGAACTAAAATGGACAGGCATGGGCGAATTTAATTCAGGTGACTATCATATCTACTATTGTGGGCAAGAATCCCTTAGAAGAAATGGAGTAGCACTCATAGTCAACAAAAGGGTGGGAAAAGCAGTACTGGGGTACAATCTTAAAAATGATAGAATGATCTCCGTACGAATCCAAGGCAAACCATTCAACATCACAGTAATTCAAGTCTATGCCCCAACCACTGAGGCCGAAGAAGCTGAGGTTGATCGGTTCTATGAAGACCTACAACACCTTCTAGAATTAACACCAAAAAAAGATGTCCTCTTCATCATAGGGGATTGGAATGCTAAAGTAGGAAGTCAAGAAATCACCGGGATAACAGGCAGGCATGGCCTTGGTATACAAAATGAAGCAGGACAAAAGCTAATAGAGTTTTGCCAAGAGAACATGCTGATCATAGCAAACACTCTTTTCCAACGGTACAAGAGATGACTCTACACATGGACATCACCAGATGGTCAATATTGAAATCAGATTGATTATGTCCTTTGCAGCCAAAGATGGAGAAGCTCCATACAGTCAGTAAAAACAAGACCTGGAGCTGACTGTGGCTCAGATCATGAGCTGCTTCTTGCAAAATTTCAGCTTAAATTGAAGAACGTAGGGAAAACCACTAAACCGTTCAGGTATGACCTAAATCATATCCCTGATGAATATACAGTGGAGGTGAGGAATAGATTTAAGGGATTAGACCTGATAGACAGAGTGCCTGAGGAACTATGGACTGAGGTCCGTAACATTGTTCAGGAGGCAGCAACGAAATCCATCCCAAAGAAAAAGAAATGCAAGAAAGCCAAGTGGCTGTCTGATGAGGCTTTACAAATAGCTGCCGAAAGAAGGGAAGCGAAAAGCAAGGGAGAAAGGGGAAGAGATATCCAACTGAATGCAGAGTTCCAGAGAAGAGCAAGGAGAGACAAGAAGGCCTTCTTAAATGAACAATGCAAAGAAATGGAGGAAAACAACAGAATGGGAAAGACTAGAGATCTCTTCAAGAAAATTGGAGATCTCAAGGGAACGTTTTGTGCAAAGACGGGCATGATAAAGGACAAAGAAGGCAGGGACCTAACAGAAGCAGAGGAGATTAAGAAGAGGTGGCAAGAATACACAGAAGAACTATACAGGAAAGATCTTAATGTCCCTGATAGCCATGACAGTGCGGTCACTGAACTTGAGCCGGACATCCTAGAGAGTGAAGTCAAGTGGGCCATAGGAAGCATGACTAACAACAAAGCTAGCGGAGATGACAGTATTCCAGTTGAGCTATTTACAATCCTAAAAGATGATGCTGTTAAAGTGCTGCATTCAATATGCCAACAAATTTGGAACACTCAACAATGGCCGCAAGACTGGAAAAGGTCAGTTTACATTCCAATTCCAAAGAAGGGCAACGCCAAAGAGTGTTCAAACTACCGCACAATTGCGCTCATTTCACATGCCAGCAAGGTGATGCTCAAAATCCTACAAGCTAGGCTTCAGCAGTATGCGAACCGAGAACTACCGGAAGTACAAGCCGGGTTTCGAAGAGGCAGAGGAACTAGAGATCAAATTGCCAACATTTGCTGGATCATGGAGAAAGCAAGAGAATTCCAGGAAAATGTCTATTTCTGCTTCATTGACTATGCTAAAGCCTTTGATTGTGTAGATCACAACAAACTGTGGCAAATTCTTAAAGTGATGGGAGTACCAGACCACCTTACCTGTCTCCTGAGAAACCTATACGAGGGTCAAGAAGCAACAGTAAGAACCAGACATGGAACAAGCGAGTGGTTCAAAATTGGGAAAGGAGTACGACAAGGCTGCATACTGTCACCCTGCTTATTTAACATATATTCAGAGTACATCATGAGAAATGCCGGGTTGGATGAATCACAGGTCGGAATTAAGATTGCTGGGAGAATTATCAACAACCTCCGATATGCACTGCAGACGATACCACCCTAATGGCAGAAAGCGAAGAGGATTTAAAGATCCTCTTGTTGAGGGTGAAAGAGGAGAGTGCAAAAGCTGGTTTGAAACTCAACATTAAAAAAACGAAGATCATGGCATCTGGCCCCATCACTTCCTGGCATATAGAAGGGGGAGAAATGGAAGCAGTGACAGATTTTACTTTCTTGGGCTCCAAGATCACCGCAGACGGTGACTGTAGCCATGAAATTAAAAGATGCTTGCTCCTGGGGAGAAAGGCTATGGCAAACCTAGACAGCATAGTAAGAAGCAGAGACATCACCTTGCCGACAAAGGGCTGTCTAATCAAAGCTATGGTTTTCCCAGTAGCAGCGTATGGCTGTGAGAGCTGGACTATAAGGAAGGCTGAGCACCGAAGAATTGATGCTTTCGAACTGTGGTGCTGGAGAAGACTCTTACGAGTCCCCTGGACTGCAAGGAGGTCAAATCAGTCCATCCTAAAGGAAATCAACCCTGAGTGCTCATTGGAAGGACAGAGACTGAAGCTGAAGCTCAAATATTTTGGCCACCTAATGCGAAGAGAAAACTCTCTGGAAAAGACCCTGATGCTGGGAAAGACTGAAGGCAAAAGGAGAAGGGGACGGCAGAGGATGAGATGGCTAGATAGCATCACCGATGCAATGAATATGAAGTTGAGCACACTCCGGGAGAGAGCGCAGGACAGGAAGGCCTGGCGTGCTCTGGTCCATGGGGTCACGAAGAGTCGGACATGACTGAACGACTGAACAACAACAAATACCTCTGAATTGCTGGGGGGTTGCTGGGGAGAGACGGTCGAAGAAGGCCTCTGTGCCTTGCTTGTCCTGCCAGATTCTGTTCTGGAGTGACACTTGGCCTGACCCAAGGCTCTTCTGCTATGACTGATTTCTAAAGAAAACATTGTCCAGGCCAATGTCAGGAAGGCTTGAAGTGCAGGATTCAGGAAGGCAATCGAAGTGGATTGTCCACCGGACTACGATTTCTATTTTGATTCGTTCTCTGTGCATCTCAAGACCGGGAGAGAAGCCAGCACATTCAGAAAGCTGTGAGTGGCAGCATGTGCCATAGTGCAGATGTTTCCCAGGGAGATTAATCCTGCCACCAACACCTAAGTAACATAAATATTATGATTCGGAGAGGTACAGGCCAAGTTAGCAGGACACAAGAGCAAAAGGGATGCAGCCGGGCAGGCTACAAGTAATAATGCCAAGAAAGAGCAATGGACGCGATTGCCTGCTCTAGCTGTCCATTGTGTCTAAGGCTGCTCTTCACCCTGGCCAAAGCACTTGTCCCTTTTGTTCGCCCTCCGCAGAAAAAACTGTAAGAACCTTGGATTTCAGGTCGTCAGTGTTCGGGTGATTCCCGCTGGTCCGATTGGCTCTCGGACCCTCGCTACTCATTGAAATCACTTTGCTGAAATCACATTTCAGTGTCACAGAACCCGAGGCTTTGCCAGCGATCGTCAGCAACACTTCTCCCCAGGACGCTCAGTTCTGGCAGCCAAAGTCCCAGTTCTGCTAGAGTGGGGACCCGGCACACCACAGCTAGGAGCCATGCCCAAGACCCCTTCCCCACAGCAGTTTCAGGAGTTTCTCCACATGCATCCCAACATGGTCTTCAGGAAGGATCTAATGGGGTCCCTGGAGAGATATCTTTCAAGCCCTCTCCAATTTTCTGGAGGCCCTTTCTGTACAAATTGTATCCTCCACCCCCTTTATCCACTTCCCTGTCATGTGCTTGTGTGAGTGTTGAGAAGTTAGAACTAGTATACTAGTTAGTCCCTGGGCTACTGCACACAAACCCTTCTCTCTCAAGCCTGTAATTCTCTCCCCGATCTCTTCCCCACACCCCATAATTCTTAGAGCCCCAGTTTGCTTAGCCCCAACCCCAATAGTGCTCCCAGAACCAGAGTCCAGCTCATGTGTGTCCAGACACACCGCACATGTCCACAGCCTACACTACTAGGCACACCAGCCCTTGGCTTAGACACTGACTAGGGCTTTGAGCTGATTTCCCCACTTTTTGAACCTGGTGCATGGGTGTCTACAGAATTCATTTCGTTTTCTGTACTATGCTTCAGAGCACTCCTATACATGTCTGCTCAAAAGTAAGTCCCATTGCATTCAGTTGGGCTTACTCCCTGGAGTTCATATAGTGCCTATTACCAACCAGCTAATTCCCAAAGTAATGATTGTGTACATTTAAAAACAAAACACTTTATTGTGGTTTATTTAAGTGCACAAAATAAGCTTTTCTGTATGATATTATGTTTCTCATTCTTCTGTTCCCCTCCCATGTAAAATGGAAGTAACATCCTTCCTCACAGTACTGAGGAATGTGGTGGGGTGGATACATGAATACTCTGTTCATCCTGCATCCAGATGATGAGGATATGTATTGGGCGCTTGATTATATCTAAAAAGACATCTCAGCGTGGTTCACAACATAACAATTTAAAATACAAAATGTCCACAGTTAACATGTTTAAAAGAGAATACAAAACGGCTCAGTCAAAAACATCTAAAACCAGAAAAATCCGATTCTCAATTAAAACATCTACAATTCAACAAACTGAGGGCCACAGTCAGTTGGGGAAGACCTGGGTGAAAAGATAGGTCTCTAACTGGGGCCTAAAACGTGCCACAGTTGGTACCTCCTGCATGCCAAAGTGGGTGCCATCACAGAGAAGGCCTATTTCTGGGTTGCCGCCAGATGGCAATCTGCAGGTTGTGGTTGCACCAGAAAGGCCTCCTCCGATGACTTCAAATCAATACATTTTCCATGACTGTTCTCCCCCAACTTCTACTTTCTGACAGGGCTCATGTGCCTTTAAGCATCATGCGACAAGCAGACATTTCAGAGGTGGAGATTTTTCTGCCAAGGATATGAAATGACAAGAGCTGCTTCACCTGTTGAATGGCTGCCTGCAGCACAGCTGGAACAGGTGCCCCATTCTTGCCCCCCAAAAGGCTACTTTGGATTGGTTTACACTGACAGGAATACCTTGTTAGCATCAACCACATGTTGAGTTCATAATGTGGGTTAAAGAGACCTGCATTCAACAGTATACTAATTAACGTTACTTAAAACATTAGGAACACCTAATTACTTTGAATGAGTTCACATCTCCAGGGCCAGATGAACTGCATCCTAGAGTAATAAAGGAGCTGGCAGAAGAACTCTCAGAACCGCTGTCTACTGTCTTTGAGCAATCATGGAGGACGGGGGAAGTGCCAGATGACTGGAGGAGGGCTAATGTTGTCCCTAGGGGTGGACGAAAGTCACTTACCTGTCGTCAAAGCTTGTTCGCGGTGGGGGGGAGTCGCTTCGCTGCCCCCCCCCGTGAAGTTCAGGCCGGGGGGGGGAGGCTTCCCGCCTCGCCCCGGCCAAAATTCAGGCCGGGGAGGAGGCTTCCTGCCTCGCCCGGCCACGAACTCGAAAGTTTAAAAAAAAAAAAAAACGCCCCCGTGATAGGCTACGTGACGATTAACGTAGCCTATCACGGCTAGATCTGCAAAGTCAGCCGCGATAGGCTACGTTAATCGTCACGTAGCCTATCACGGGTGACTTTAAAAAAAAAAAAAAGCACGTACGCGAATGGCGGCCCCCATAGGGAGCCGCCATTCGCGTTCCTTATTTGGTCGCTGTAGTCTACGTAAATCTTTACATAGACTACGGCGAAAATAAGGGCAACGCAAATAGCGTTGCCCTTATTTTCGCCGTAGTCTACGTAAATCTTTACGTAGACTACAGTGACCAAATAAGGAACGGGAATGGCAGCTCCCTATGGGGGCTGCCATTATCCGTACGTGCTTTTTTTTTTTTAAGTCACCCGTGATAGGCTACGTGACGATTGACGTAGCCTATCACGGCTGACTTTGCAAATCTAGCCGTGATAGGCTACGTTAATCGTCACGTAGCCTATCACGGGGGCGTTTTTTTTTCTTTTTCTTTTATTGGAATGGCAGCGGCGGCAGCCGGTCGAAAGACGGGCTGCCACTCCCGCCCCGCACGAACACCTGCCGAACCACCGGCCGGACCCGCCGCTGGGAGGGACATTCGGCAAAGGTAAGTCCCGTCCCGGGGGGGTGTGTGCAAGGGGCGGGGGGGTGCGGAGGATTTCTCCCCGAAACTTGTTCGGGGGGCCGAACACGTTGGCGCTCGGCCCCCCGAAGTTTCGGGGAGAAATTCTCCGCCATCCCTAGTTGTCCCTCTCTTTAAAAAGGCTAAAAAGGAGGAACCTGGGAACTACAGACTAGTCAGTCTGACATCAATCCCTGGGGAAATTCTGGAACAGATTATAAAGGAATCCATCTGTAAGCACCTTGAAAACAATGCAGTGATTACTCAAAGCCAACATGGATTTGTCAAGAACAAATCCTGCCAGACGAATCTGATCTCATTTTTTGATCAAGTGACCTCCGTTGTGGACCGTGGGAATGCTGTAGACATAATATACCTAAACTTCAGCAAAGCTTTCGACAAAGTGCCCCATGATATCCTGATGAGCAAACTAGCTCAAGCTGTCAAGGGCTCCTTGGAGGCCTCTCTCAGTCTAATCCACTAGCCAAGTCCAGACACAGACAAAGGGATTCCTTTCAAAGCTTTATTCTTCTTTTACAACTTAACAACTCTACTGTTTGCAACTAGATCTGAGCAGCACCGAACCTATGCCCTAAGTTGGAACAGTTGGTCCCCGTTTGAAAGGGAATTACTGGCAGACCCCTGAACTTAAGGACTAGGGAGAGTCCCTCCCATTTTCCCTTGGATCCTCTGGGCGCAGCCGTTGTTTGCGTGCCAACCTGGCATTACGCCTCCTTTCCGCACCCTCCATCTGGTGCCGCTCCCTGCGTCTGCGTCGCGCATCCACCAAGTCTGCTATCTGTGCTTGGTCACTCCCTGGACTGCTAACTAAACTAGGAATGCTGGTGGGAGGAATCTCCGTCAGCTGTTGGTCCTGGGAAAGAGGAGCGCGCTCCTCTCCCAGGAGCGACTGCTCTTCCTCAGAATCAGAACTACTCTGGGATTCTATGGGCTCAGTGTCCACCCTGACGCAAAGTGGGCTAGATGAAACAACGATCCAGTGGATCCACAGTTGGCTACAGAATTGGACTCAAAGCGTGCTTATCCATGGGATCTTCTCAAACTGGGGAGAGGTAACAAGCGGGATACCGCAGAGCTCAGTCCTGGGCCCAGTGCCCTTCAACATTTTTATTAATGACTTGGAGGAGGAGGTGCAGGGAATGTCTGTTTCCCACCTCCCAGCTGAGCAGATCAGAGCAGAGCAAGCTGCTCCAGCTGGTCCAGGGACTACAGAAGCAGGCAAGCTCCCAGAGAGCGAGCGAACAGAGCGAGCGAACAGGGGGAGCAAACAGGAGTTGGCCAGGGGAGGTGCAGTGGGTGAAGAGACAAAGCAGACAAAGGAGACAAAGGAGACAGAGGCTAAGAGGTAAGTGGGCTGCAGGAAGCCCAGGGGGATGCCCTTTATCCTTCTGATTGGCTGTGAGCTCACCAGGTGCTTCTGAGAGCTCCAACTGAATTGGAGGGGTGTGGCCTGAGTACTCCCAGCAGCTGACTGGGCGGGAAGCTTCAGTCTGTTTCCCACCTCCCAGCTGAGCAGAGCAGAGCAGAGCAGAGCAAGCTGCTCCAGCTGGTCCAGGGACTACAGAAGCAGGCAAGCTCCCAGAGAGCGAGCGAACAGGGGAAGCAAACAGGAGTTGGCCAGGGGAGTTCGGCAGGGGAGGTCAAGGGGGAGGCCCCTAACATTATTTTTTTTATTTTTTATTTTTTTAACTAACTTTTTTCCATTTATTTGTCTTGTAACACACACTTTCACACCAGTGGGACTCTGCTTTTAACCTCTACTGAGTAGAGGAGCAGGCACAGGCTAGTCTAGAACAATCACAAAGCTAGACACAAAAAGGGAAAAGAGGCTATGGAAGGACAAGACTCTCCAGTGGTGGTGACCTGCAAGGTGTGTGCCATGTTTGTTTTCTTGCCTGAGAACAACATGGCCTACACCGGCAACAAGTGCAAGTTGATCACGCTGCTGGAAGAAAAAGTAAGTGGACTGGAGCGGCGACTGTCGACCCTCCGGGGAATAAGAGAACATGAAGAGTTCTTGGACAGAATGGGGGAACTACAGCAGCAAAAGAAAGACCAGAAGCTTGAAGAGCAACAGCAAGATGAGGCAGTGGGAAATGCTGAGGTGAAGAAAAATGGAGTAGAGGATACTCCTTGGAAAAGGGTGACAGTTAGGAGAAGAAGAACTAGATGCCACTCTGCACCAGTGGAAGCAGTGGAGCTGTGGAACCGATTCCAGGTACTTGCGGATGAGACTGGAGGACAGCCTGCAGAGGAAGAATCACAGGGGAACCTGCATGAGAGTGAGCAAGAGGCTGAAGGTCAGTCAAACAGAGGCGATGAAACCCAGGCCTACAAGAAGAAGAAGAGAAGAGTGGTAGTAGTGGGAGACTCCTTGCTGCGTGGGATCGAGATCCAAGTATGTCGCGAAGACCCGTGGACTCGCCAGGTATGTTGTCTCCCGGGAGGACAGATTAGAGACATGACTGAAAGGTTGCCTGCACTCATAAAGCCGACTGACAGGTATCCCTTTCTTCTCATCCATGTGGGAACAAATGATACTGCCAAGCGGAGCTACGAAGAGATCACGTCAGACTTTGAAGCTTTGGAAAGGAAACTCAAGAACTTTGCGGCCCAGATAGTTTTCTCATCCATCCTTCCAGTAGTTAGAAGAGGGATAGAAAGGGAACGAAAAATACTCCAGGTGAATGACTGGCTACGAAGGTGGTGCCGACGAGAGAGATTTGGATTCTGGGACCACGGGCTATACTTCCTGGAAGATGGACTGTTGGCTACGGACGGGTTGCACCTCACAAAGGATGGGAAGAATGTGTTTGGCCACAGCATGAAGAACTTCATCAGGAGGGCTTTAAACTGAATCCTACGGGGAAGGGAGATGTAATGTTGGGGGTAACAATAGACGTAGGCGCATGCACTGCAACGGAGAGAACAGTTCTGATAGCGCCCAATAATAGTCTTCAGACACATGTAGGAAGAAAGCCAGACTATGAAGCACATGGTCTTCGATGTCTATATACTAATGCCCAGAGTATGGGAAACAAACAGAACGAACTTGAACTCTTAATACAAGAGAGAAATTATGACCTGATAGGTATAACTGAAACTAGGTGGGATGACTCTCATGACTGGAATACAGCAATTGAAGGATATAACTTGTTCAAAAAGAACAGGAGGAACAGAAAGGGAGGTGGGGTTGCACTGTATGTGAAAAATACATATCTCTGCACAGAAATACAGGAGGAGGAGCTTGGTAGCCCCATCAAGAGCATCTGGGTTGAAATAAATGGAGCAAAGAATAAAAGGAACCTGGTGGTCGGAGTCTACTACTGGCCACTCAATCAAGGAGAAGACAAGGATGAAACTTTTGAAAAGCAAATAGCCAATGTTTCAAGGAAGCATGATGTAGTAGTAATGGGGGACTTCAATTTCCCCAATATTTGTTGGGAGACAAATTCTGCAAAACATGGCCCCTCCAGGAAATTCCTGACTTGTGTTGTGGATAACTTCCTCCTACAGAAAGTAGAGGAAAGAATTAGAGGATCAGCTATCCTTGACTTGATCCTAACCAACAGAGATGACTTAGTGGATAAAGTAGCAGTTACAGGAACTCTGGGGGAAAGCGACCATGTTGTACTTGAGTTCTTGGTTCTAAGGGAAACAAAAGCCGAGTGTAGTCAAACACGTACCCTGGATTTTAGGAAAGCTGATTTTAATAAACTCAGAACAATGATCAGTAAGGTCCCATGGCAAGTGACGCTAACGAGAAAAGGAGTCCAAGATGGGTGGGAGCTTTTAAAAAAGGAAATTCTCAAGGCACAATCACAAACAATTCCAACAAGAAGAAAAGGTGGAAGACAACAGAAGAAGCCAATGTGGCTTCACAAAAAGCTTAGGGATGACCTGAAAACAAAAAAGGACAAATATAGGAAGTGGAAAGAAGGCCAAGTAACAAAGGAAGAGTACAGGCAGATAGCACAGAATTGCAGGGATGGCGTCAGGAAGGCTAAAGCTGAGAATGAGCTGAGGTTAGCGAGGGATGCTAAAAACAACAAAAAGGCTTTCTTCAGCTACGTGCATAGTAAAAGGCAGAGGAAAGAAATGGTGGTTCAGCTATTAAATAAGGATGGCAAAATGATAACAGATGACAAAGAAAAGGCAGAGGTGCTCAACTCCTACTTTGGCTCAGTCTTCTCCCAAAAGAGGGTCTATGACCCCCCTGGCAAAGGCGAAGTACAGGCTGAAGGGGCAGGATTGCAGCTTGAGATCGATAGGCATATGGTCAAGGAACACCTAATTACTTTGAATGAATTCATATCTCCAGGGCCAGGTGAACTGCAGCCTAGAGTCATAAAGGAACTGGCAGAAGAACTCTCAGAACCGCTGTCTATTCTCTTTGAGAAATCATGGAGGACGGGGGAAGTGCCAGATGACTGGAGAAGGGCTAACGTTGTCCCTATCTTCAAAAAGGGTAAAAAGGAGGAACCTGGGAACTACAGACCAGTCAGTCTGACAACAATCCTTGGGAAAATTCTGGAGCAGATGATAAAGGAATCCATCTGTAAGCACCTTGAAAACAATGCCGTGATTACTCGAAGCCAACATGGATTTGTCAAAAACAAGTCCTGCCAGACAAATCTGATCTCATTTTTGGATCAAGTCACCTCCCTTGTAGACCGTGGGAATGCTGTAGACATCATATACCTCGACTTCAGCAAAGCTTTCGACAAAGTGCCCCATGATATCCTGATGAACAAACTAGCTCAAAGTGGGCTAGATGAAACAACGATCCGGTGGATCCACAGTTGGCTACAGAATCGGACTCAAAGAGTGCTTATCAATGGGATCTTCTCAAACTGGGGAGAGGTAACGAGTGGGTACCGCAGGGCTCAGTCCTGGGCCCAGTGCTCTTCAACATTTTTATTAATGACTTGGAGGAGAAGGTGCAGGGAATGCTGATCAAATTTGATGACACAAAATTGGGCGGGATAGCTAATACTTTGGAAGACAGAAACAAAATTCAAAGTGATCTGGATAGACTGGAGCACTGGGCAGAAAACAACAGAATGACATTTAATAGGGAGAAATGCCACGTTCTGCACCTAGGAAAAAGAAACCAAATGCACAGTTACAAGATGGGGGATACGTGGCTCAACAATACTACAAGCGAGAAGGATCTTGGAATTGTTGTCGATCACAAACTGAATATGAGCCAACAATGTGATGTGGCTGCAAAAAAGGCAAATGCTCTTTTGGGCTGCATTCATAGAAGCATCGCTTCCAAATCCCGGGAAGTACTAGTTCCCCTCTACTGAGCACTGGTTAGGCCTCACCTGGAGTACTGTGTCCAGTTCTGGGCACCACACTTTAAGAAGGATGCAGACAAACTGGAGAGGGTTCAGAGGAGGGCAACAAAGATGATCAGGGGACAGGAAACAAAGCCCTATGAAGAGAGACTGAAAGAACTGGGCAGGTTTAGCCTGGAGAAGAGAAGACTGAGGGGAGATATGACAGCACTCTTCAAGTACTTGAAAGGCTGTCACAGAGAGGAAGGCCAGGATCTCTTCTCGATCAGCCCAGAGTGCAGGACACGGAAGAATGGGCTCAAGTGACAGGAAGCCAGATTCCGGCTGAACATCAGGAAAAACTTCCTGTTAGAGCAATACGACAGTGGAACCCATTACCTGGGGAGGTGGTGGGCTCTCCCACACTGGAGGCCTTCAAGATGAGGCTGGACAGCCATTTGTCAGGGATGCTCTGACTTGGATTCCTGCATTGAGCAGGGGGTTGGACTCGATGGCCTTGTAGGCCCCTTCCAACCCTACTATTCTATGATTCTATGATTTTATGATTCTATGAATGCTGATCAGATTTGCAGATGACACAAACTTGGGCGGGATAGATAATACTTTGGAAGACAGAAACAAAATTCAAAGTGATCTTGATAGACTGGAGTGCTGGGCAGAAAACAACAGAATGACATTTAATAGGGAGAAATGCCACGTTCTGCACCTAGGAAAAAGAAACCAAATGCACAGTTACAAGATGGGGGATACTTGGCTCAACAACACTACAAGCGAGAAGGATCTTGGAATTGTTGTCGATCACAAGCTGAATATGAGCCAACAATGTGATGCGGCTGCAAAAAAGGCCAATGCTATTTTGGGCTGCATTAATAGAAGCGTAGCTTCCAAATCCCGGGAAGTACTAGTTCCCCTCTACTCAGCACTGGTTAGGCCTTATCTGCAGTACTGTGTCCAGTTCTGGGCACCACACTTTAAGAAGGATGCAGACAAACTGGAGAGGGTTCAGAGGAGGGCAACAAAGATGATCAGGGGACTGGAAACAAAGCCCTATGAAGAGAGACTGAAAGAACTGGGCAGGTTTAGCCTGGAGAATAGAAGACTGAGGGGAGATATGACAGCGCTCTTCAAGTACTTGAAAGGCTGTCACAGAGAGGAAGGCCAGGATCTCTTCTCGATCAACCCAGAGTGCAGGACACGGAATAATGGGCTCAAGTGACAGGAAGCCAGATTCCGGCTGAACATCAGGAAAAACGTCCTGACTGTTAGAGCAATACGACAGTGGAACCCATTACTTGGGGAGGTGGTGGGCTCTCCCACACTGGAGGCATTCAAGACGAGGCTGGACAGCCATCTGTCAGGGATGCTCTGACATGGACTCCTGCATTGAGCAGGGGGTTGGACTCAATGGCCTTGTAGGCCCATTCCAACCCTACTATTCTATGATTCTATGAATCAGTTGAAACAGTTGCTCTCACTTTTTCTGTCAACCATCAGAAATATCCTTGGGCTTTGGGTCATGTGAGGAGCTCTCCCTCATGTGGTGAGAGCCAAAACAACAGGAAAACAGCTCAAAGCAAGGATGTGGACTGGTGTACACATAAAAACAAACCATGATTTAAAAATCTACCCCACCAAGCAGCTTTGTTACTTAATTACTAATTATTTGTTAATTATTAATGTTCAATTATTAATATTTAATTAATATTTAATTATTACTTATTAATTAAATTCATATCTGGTCTTTCCTCGAAGGAGTTCAAGGTGGCATACATGCCCCCTGCCCATTTTATCTTCACAGCAATCCTGTGAAGTAGGTTAGGTTCAGAGAAGGTGTTTTATGAGTCTTTTCTCTTTTGGGGTCTACTCTCTTGATTGTTTCTTGCAAATAATTTATGCATTTCTTGTCCCACAACCAGATCTCAAACCCTCTTGTGTTCCCGGTTATATTTCTTTGACGAAGGACAGTGATGACTGAATTCTAAGTGTCACTCTAGCAGGGCTGGTGTCATAGGAAGTACAATTCCCAGGGGACAATACAATGAAGTTCATGTTTATGGCACCACCAGCAGTATTCTGCTCCAGGCACTGTCTTTTCAACACTGAGATTAGTATCCATGGGGAACGGGACCTTTTTGGCTGTGGCTCCAGAGCTGCAGAATGCTGTCCTTGGAGAGGTTCATTTATATTTGTGATGAATAGGGATGTCGGAGAAATCCACAATGGAATCAAATGAGTTCAGATTTCTATGAATCCAACCCACAGATCTTGCAGCAGACTGGCTTTTCAAGTCTCACGGATTCTGCGGACTTGCTGGACTGGTTTTTTACTTTCTGGAATTGTATGCAAATTGAGTCGTAGAAAAATACATAAAATAAAAAAGAACCGGGCAAAAATGTGCATTTCCTCCTTAGGCTAAAGCGTGAAAATGTGCACTGGGGTGTGTGTGCGCATTTTGGAGGGATTTGTGCATTTTCACAAGTGCGAATTTGCACAAATGAGAACGAAAGGCAATCTGACAATCTGCGAAACACAGATGGAACAGATTTTACAAAATCCATACATCCCTAGTGATGAAGTCCATGCGTGCTTGTGCTTGGGTGAACTCTGGCATTCATTCATTCCTTTTATTACATTTATGCCCCGCCTTTTCCTCCAAGGAACCCCTGAAGAAAATGACGTAAACATTTAACTAACTACTATGTTTTCTTTCAATAACTGAGGGTCTGAATGGGTCAACAGCAGAAGAAAAACGTATGCTTTTTATGCTCCAGGCTTGTGCTTGAGGCAGAGTTCGACTGCAACTGTGGTGTGCTGGTAAAATGGCCATTACTGTTACCACTAAGAGTTGAAAATGAAGCCTGGTTCTCTCTGTTTATACGGGAAGGACTGAAATTGCTACTGCCTGATTGGGGAATAACTGAACATTCCAAGGATGCCCACTGGTCCTGAGGATACACAGAGGTGGAGTGACGGAAAATTGGTCAAAATCGCTCATCCGGCATATTGGTAAAAGGTGATGTAAGAGGTGTGCTTTCGATCCCCATTCAAAAGCTGCACGCCCATGGAATGGCTGACACCTGTTTTCTCAGAGGCTGCGCATCTCTCAGCACTAGTATAGTAGCTGCAAGAATTTGCCTGCCTCGTGGGCGATAAAGCTTTACTATAAATTTGGTATCTCTTAGCAGGGACGTGCAAAGCACAAAACTGAGCTTGAACTGGATTCCTGCACTGAACAGGGGGTTGGGCTTGATGGTCTTATAGGACCCTTCCAACCCTACTATTCTATGATTGTCGAGGTTTTCCGAATTTGACCACCTCAAAGCTTGTTCCAACTTGTGTCCATATCAGATTGCAAACATTTTTTTCTTTCTGCCTGAAAATTCATGTGAATTTTCCCAAACGTACACATCAAGCATGCACATTTTTGAAATGTGCATATTTTCCTCCCATTTATTAAAGTGTGTTTGTGCACATTTTTCAAACATACGCATTTTTCCATGTGCATTTTTCAAACACATTTGTTTCATTCTGCAAGTCTCATTGTAAGCTCGGAAATATATAGACCTTGACTGCAAGATTGTGTTGAGGTCCACATCCGGCTCTGGGAAGTGCGAACTGAGCACATTTTGGTAAAAAACACATTTCTCATGCACCCCTATCTCCTACCAGCAGGAACTTTGGAGTGCACATGGGGGTGGAGGGCAGGGGAACATCAGTGGGACATGGGGGTCAGGGCTGGTGAACGGATGCGTTTCCAGCCTTTGGCAGGCAGATTGGCCATGGCCCTTTCCCGAACATAGATGAGATAGTAACATGACAGCATTTACATACCAGCCTTGAAATTAAGCCCACAAAAGTTACTAGCCTGCAAGAAAACTTGCCAGTCTGCTGGGCACTGGCAGAGCCTCTGCCCAGGGCTGGCATCAAAGGTAGGTGTGGTCAGGCACCTGCCAAGGGCCCACCCACCCCCCACTGACAGGAGCCCCCTGGAGCAGCTGCTCCTCTTCCCCATGGCAACTTCCCCTGCCTCTCGCTCTGGCCCAGGCAATGGTGGTGGTGAGGAGGGGGAGCAGGAGACGCCGCTGCCCGCTTGTTCCCGGGCCCTCTGCCTGTCCAGCCAGCCAGGATGAGAAAGAGGATCAGCAGCAGCTGGGGACAGTGGCAGGGAGAAGGCAGACTCACTGAGGGAGGGGGCACATGGAGGGGGTCTTGCCCAAAGGCCCTCCAAAATGTGGGAGTGGCTGCCCTCTCCCTAATCCAGCAGATCACTGCACTTCTATGCTGGGCATGGACAAAAGGGCTTTCCTCCCCTGGCAGACGGCTTGGCTTCTATGCTGGGTGCAGAAGAGGGATGGAGCACACCGCCCCTTCCCAGCCCCCCCGCACCTTACTTGGCTGCATGCAGGCTCCCAAATGAATGTGCTTAAAAACTTGATACATACACAGCTTCTTGTGCTGGTTTTAAAAACAGACAAGACTAATTCAGTGAGGAAAACTCTTATCGTGATGGCTAAATGGACCCTCCATGCTCAACGGCAGTCTACTTCTGAGGCTCAGTTGCTGAGGAGCAACAAAAAAAGAACCAGCAGGAAAAGGCTATGGCTTTCAGGTTTTGCTGACCTCTGATTAGCAACTGAAGGAAGAAGCAGACTGGACTAGATCTCTTATTTCGTTATTTCTTTCAAATATTCATATGCCACCTTTCAGGATACAAATCCTACCATTGTCTTATTATTTTATTAAGTTTATTTACATGCCACTTTTCCATACAAAAAAATTTCTCACCGTGGTTCTCATGGGACAGTAAAACACAAACATCATCAGCACAGTAAAGACAAAACATAAAGAAAAACGTAAGTAAACCAAATCCATCCATATATATATATATATATCCCTTCATGGATCACTGCCTTGTTGTGGCGAAGGGGCTTGCGTAACTCAATGAAGCCATAAGCTATGCCGTGCAGGGCCACCCAAGACAGACAGGTCATGGCAGAGAGTTCTGACAAAATGTGGTCCACTGGAGAAGGAAATGGCAACCCACTCCAGTATTCTTGCCAAGAAAACCCCATGGAACGTATCACAAGGCTAAAAGAGATGACGCCGGAAGATGAGCCCCTCAGGTCGGAAGGTGTCCAATATGCTACTGGGGAAGAGCAGAGGGTATTTCCAAGTAGCGCCAGAAAGAGTGAAGCGGCTGGGCCAAACCCGAAAGGACACTCAGCTGTGGATGTGTCTGGTGGTGAAAAGAAAATCCGATGCTGTAAAGAACAATATTGTTTAGGAACCTGGAATGTCAGATCAATGAATCAAGGTAAGCTGGAGGTGGTCAAACATGAGATGGCAACATTGAACATCGACATCTTGGGAATCAGCGAACTCAAATGGACAGGCATGGGCGAATTTAATTCAGGTGACCATCATATCTACTATTGTGGGCAAGAATCCCTTAGAAGAAATGGAGTAGCACTCATAGTCAACAAAAGGGTGGGAAAAGCAGTACTGGGGTACAATCTTAAAAATGATAGAATGATCTCCGTACGAATCCAAGGCAAACCATTCAACATCACAGTAATTCAAGTCTATGCCCCAACCACTGAGGCCGAAGAAGCTGAGGTTGATCGGTTCTATGAAGACCTACAACACCTTCTAGAACTAACACCCAAAAAAGATGTCCTCTTCATCATAGGGGATTGGAATGCTAAAGTAGGAAGTCAAGAAATCACCGGGATAACAGGCAGGCATGGCCTTGGTGTACAAAATGAAGCAGGACAAAAGCTAATAGAGTTTTGCCAAGAGAACATGCTGATCATAGCAAACACTCTTTTCCAACAGCACAAGAGGCGACTCTACACATGGACATCACCAGATGGTCAATATCGAAATCAGATTGATTATGTCCTTTGCAGCTAAAGATGGAGAAGCTCCATACAGTCAGTAAAAACAAGACCTGGAGCTGACTGTGGCTCAGATCATGAGCTGCTTCTTGCAAAATTTCGGCTTAAATTGAAGAACGTCGGGAGAACCACTAAACCGTTCAGGTATGACCTAAATCATATCCCTGATGAATATACAGTGGAGGTGAGGAATAGATTTCAGGGATTAGACCTGATAGACAGAGTGCCTGAGGAACTATGGACGGAGGTCCGTAACATTGTTCAGGAGGCAGCAACTCAATCCATCCCAAAGAAAAAGAAATGCAAGAAAGCAAAGTGGCTGTCTGATGAGGCTTTACAAGTAGATCACGAAAGAAGGGAAGCGAAAAGCAAGGGAGAAAGGGGAAGATATACCCAACTGAATGCAGAGTTCCAGAGAATAGCAAGGAGAGACAAGAAGGCCTTCTTAAATGAACAATGCAAAGAAATCGAGGAAAACAACAGAATGGGGAAGACTAGAGATCTCTTCAAGAAAATCGGAGATCTCAAGGGAACGTTTTGTGCAAAGACGGGCATGATAAAGGACAAAGAAGGCAGGGACCTAACAGAAGCAGAGGAGATTAAGAAGAGGTGGCAAGAATACACAGAAGAACTATACAGGAAAGATCTGAATGTCCCTGATAGCCATGATAGTGCGGTCACTGAACTGGAGCCGGACATCCTAGAGAGTGAAGTCAAGTGGGCCTTAGGAAGCATTAGTAACAACAAAGCTAACGGAGATGACAGTATTCCAGCCGAGCTATTTAAAATCCTAAAAGATGATGCTGTTAAAGTGCTGCATTCAATATGCCAACAAATCTGGAACACTCAACAATGGCCACAAGACTGGAAAAGGTCAGTTTACATTCCAATTCCAAAGAAGGGCAACGCCAAAGAGTGTTCAAACTACCGCACAATTGGGCTCATTTCACATGCCAGCAAGGTGATGCTCAAAATCCTACAAGCTAGGCTTCAGCAGTATGCGAACCGAGAACTACCGGAAGTACAAGCTGGGTTTCGAAGAGGCAGAGGAACTAGAGATCAAATCGCCAACATTTGCTGCATCATGGAGAAAGCAAGAGAATTCCAGAAAAACGTCTATTTCTGCTTCATTGACTACGCTAAAGCCTTTGATTGTGTGGATCACAACAAACTGTGGCAAATTCTGAAAGTGATGGGAGTACCAGACCACCTGACCTGTCTCCTGAGAAACCTGTACGAGGGTCAAGAAGCAACAGTAAGAACCGGACATGGAACAACCGATTGGTTCAAAATTGGGAAAGGAGTACGACAAGGCTGCATATTGTCACCCTGCTTATTTAACATATATTCAGAGTACATCATGAGAAATGCCGGGTTGGATGAATCAGAGGTCGGAATTAAGATTGCTGGGAGAATTATCAACAACCTCCGATATGCAGACGATACCACCCTAATGGCAGAAAGCGAAGAGGATCTCAAGAGCCTCTTGTTGAGGGTGAAAGAGGAGAGTGCAAAAGCTGGTTTGAAACTCAACATTAAAAAAACGAAGATCATGGCATCTGGCCCCATCACTTCCTGGCATATAGAAGGGGAAGAAATGGAAGCAGTGACAGATTTTACTTTCTTGGGCTCCAAGATCACCGCAGACGGTGACTGTAGCCATGAAATTAAAAGATGCTTGCTCCTTGGGAGGAAAGCTATGGCCAACCTAGACAGCATAGTAAGAAGCAGAGACATCACCTTGCCGACAAAGGTCCGTCTAATCAAAGCTATGGTTTTCCCAGTAGTAACGTATGGCTGTGAGAGCTGGACTATAAGGAAGGCTGAGCACCGAAGAATTGATGCTTTCGAACTGTGGTGCTGGAGAAGACTCTTACGAGTGCCCTGGACTGCAAGGAGGTCAAATCAGTCCATCCTAAAGGAAATCAACCCTGAGTGCTCATTGGAAGGACAGATAATGAAGCTGAAGCTCCAATATTTTGGCCACCTAATGCGAAGAGAAAACTCCCTGGAAAAGACCCTGATGCTGGGAAAGACTGAAGGCAAAAGGAGAAGGGGACGGCAGAGGATGAGATGGCTAGATAGCATCACGGATGCAATGAATATGAACTTGAGCACGCTCCGGGAGAGAGCGCAGGACAGGAAGGCCTGGCGTGCTATGGTCCATGGGGTCACGAAGAGTCGGACACGACTGAACGACTGAACAACAACAACAACAACAATATATATATATATATATATTAATACATTTCTAATCTGCCCAATAACTAATGTTCTCTGGGCGGATTACAAACATGGTGCAGTCCTATGCTTTTTTAGACAGAAAAAAAGTCATACAATTCCCAGCCAGCCCTTACTAAGAATTGCTTACCCTTACTAAATGGTATCTTTTCTTTCTCAGCAGTTTTCCGATCACGAAAGACTGGATCTTACTGCCTTGGATTTTAAGTGTTTTTGATGCTTAATTTGTATTTATTGTGATGTTTTTATTTTGTTCCATCTGTTTGTAAACCATTTCGTGATCTTGGATACTAAGCAGTCTATACATGTTTTAAAATAAATAAATAACAACATTTAGATCCACATTAGCCCACTAACAAAGTCATTCCAAGTAAATTCCTCTAAACCAGAGCTTTCCAAACTTTTCATGTTGGTGACACACTTTTTAGACATGCATCATTTCATGGCACGGTAATTCAGTTTTACTAGCAAACTGGAGGTTAAACTAACCCATTATAAGAGATATGGACACATATATAAATTGTAATAACAAAATGTATGGGGATAGAACATATCTCATGAAAACCTTTCATTTATATTTTTAAAAATATATGATTTGCAAGATAATAACATACATTGTTGTCATTTATGAGTAACAGTATGTAAATATGTGCAAGAAAATGTGAAAAATAAACAAAATTAACTAAAGTATTTACAATACATATTAGGACACATAG
Source organism: Heloderma suspectum (assembly GCF_057233095.1). Classification (NCBI taxonomy): domain Eukaryota; kingdom Metazoa; phylum Chordata; class Lepidosauria; order Squamata; family Helodermatidae; genus Heloderma; species Heloderma suspectum. The sequence continues at coordinate 6,844,116 of NC_139460.1, forward strand.
GCCCAGGTAGGAGCTCAGCTGCAAAAACACATGAAGTAGAGAAGCAAAAGTCCAACAAAAATGGTGTAAATATATATGTCTCACTACAAGGCTATATTGCTGTAAATATTTGCAATGCCTATGTCCAGAGTCCAGTTTCAGCAGTCTCCGGTGGTACACTGCCGGTGGGTGGTTAATCCACAATTACAGCAGAGTAAAAATAAAAATAAATGGCAGAAATCAAATTATAAGTGCCACGTGGTGGGTGGCTTGCTGTTTGACACATTGGGTTTGGGAGGGTGGCCTCCCTTCAGCCAGCAGCAAGTGGGTTGGCTGGGTGACAGCCTGCAGCTGCGCTCACCCGGGTGATTGGAGCATGCTGATTCTGAGGCTTCTGGCCTCCACTGAGCTCCGTTCCGACTGGCCAAGATGGCGGACGTCCCGCTTGGTGCAGTCCCAGGCGGTGTTTCTACCTGCGCGCTACTCTGGCCTGGCCGCACAGGAGCACGGTGTAGAAGTCCGCGAAGGGCACGCTCGAAATCTCACAGCGCTGGTGGCCGCTGCCACTTCTCTGTGCCGGTGTCAGCCAAGCTCTGCTCCCAGGGCGGCGCCTCCCCTCCCCTCTCTTCACCCCACGCCTCTACCTCACCATACTGCTCCAACACCGCTAATCACGTGCGTCCTACGTGAAGACGCCACATGATCCTAAAGCAGCTAATGTTAAAGCAGCTAAGCCTTAGCTGCTTTAACATTAGCTGCTTTAGGAAGTTCCAGGGGAGGGGCTAAGGGAAGCAAACGCGAGTAAGGGAGCTCTGTGGTGCCCTTCCGCACAATTTTCTGCATTTTACGCGACACACCTACACACTGCCACCGACACACTAATGTGTCGCGGCACACAGTTTGGAAAGCTCTGCTCTAAACATATCAGGAACGATATCAGGCACAATACTCTCAGGAACATAGCAGGAATGATATTAATATATCAATACCGTCAGGAACGTATCAGGAATGATATTCTCCATTAATAAGAACAATCACTAGGAAAACATCTACGTTTGTATATCTTAACACTGATAGACCTTTGCTCTGATCCCATAGAGGTCTTCAAATGGTCTATGCAGCCTCCCGCACCTTCTCCCCTCCAGGTGGGCCATGCTGACAGGGGATGATAGGAGTTGTAGTCCAACCCATCTGGAGGGGAGCCGGTTGGGGAAGGTTGATCTTACATGTCTTTTCCTTACAAGTGCAGCTCTGAGTGAAAACAATTTTTTCTCTTTTAGGCTACATCTTGATTACAATTTGGCAGGCCCATCAGTGCAGCAAGGGGAAGGCAAAGTTGCTTCCGGGACCAGATGCAGTGTGTGGGCCAGCAGTTAGCCTCCCTTGCTCTGCAACTTTGCGGGGATTGGGGGGGGGGGCTCTCCCATTGTGTGAGGCATCAGTTTGGGTTAATAAAATGTCTTCTATCAAAGGCCTAGTGAGGCTCTAGCTTTTTGCTGAAAGATTACTGTTCGTTAATCATTCAAGTCTTTTTATGCGTGTGCAATAACTCACGGTTGTATTTCCATTTGTCTCCAAAAATGAAATTGCCTTCAGTCCCATTTTTCAGATAAAGGAGTAAGGCGGATAGACAACATCTACTGAACTTGTAGAGATGGGACTTGATTCCTGGGCCCAGTCCTGATTTTGCTGGACCACAGCAGTGTTTTGGAGGTAACAGCACATTCTTTCCCCATCTTTCTACTCTTACTCTTTTGCCCAGCTTTCATTGGTGTGCTAGCTCTGCCCCTTCCTGGAGGTGGATCTGGCCACACTGATCCATGTCTTAATCACCTCTCGCTTAGATTACTGCAACATGCTCTACATGGGGCTGCCTTTGAAGGGTGTTTGGAAACTGCAGCTAGTGCAAAATGCAGCAGCCAGATGCACTTTGTCAACCATATCATGCCAGTCTTATGCGAACTATACTTGCTCCCAATTTGTTTCCAGGCCCAATTCAAGAAGCTGGTTTTTACAGCCTTAAATGGTTTGAAATACTGTTTCTTCCCATATGAACCTCCCCATAATCTATGGTCTTGCAGTGGTGGTGGACAGCTCAATGAAAATGTTGAGCCACTGTGTGGTGGCTGTGGAAAAGCCAAATTCCACGTTAGGCACAATTAGGAAAGGAACTGAGACTACAACTGCCAATACCATACTACCCTTATACAAAACTACAGTGTGACCACACTTGGGATTCTGTGTACAATTCTGGTCACTGCACCTAAAAAAGGATATTGTAGAGCTGGAAAAAGTGCAGAAAAGGGAAACTAAAATGATCAAGGGGCTGGAGCAACTCCCCTACAAGGAGAGGTTAAAACAGAGATCCCCAACATGGCACCCCCAGGGACCTCCAATAGCGCCAACAAAGCTCTTCCCTCCCTGCCCCCTTAAAAAATGTTTCAAGGAAAACCTTGGAAAATGTTATGGCAGGGTTCTTTCTCTCCCTTTCTAGCCTTGCTCTTCCTCACCCCTCTCCCCCTTGCTATTTGACCCTCCCTTCCAGTCTTTTGCCTCGCTATTTCTCTCCCTTTCCTTCTTTAGCTCAGTTTCTCCCATTCCTAGTCTCGAGCCTTGCTTTCTCTAGCCCTTTGCCTTGCTGTTTCCCCCTCCCTCCCAGCCTCCAGCTTTGCTATTTCTCTTCCCACTTAGAAAAAAGGCAAGGGGAGACACAGAATCATAGAACAGTAGGATTGGAAGGGGCCTATAAGACCATTGAGTCCAAACACCTGCACAATGCAGGAATCCAAGTCAGAGCATCCCTGTCAAGTGGCTGTCCAGCTTCATCTTGAATGCCTCCAGTGTGGGAGAGCCCACCACCTCCCTAGGCAATTGGTTCCATTGTTGTATTGCTCTAACAGTCAGGAAGTCTTTCCTGATGTTCAGCCGGAATCTGGCTTCCTGTCACTTGAGCCCATTATTCTGTGTCCTGCATTCTGGGATAATCGAGAAGAGATCCTGGCCTTCCTCTCTGTGACAACTTTTCAAGTACTTGAAGAGCGCTATCCTATCTCCCCTCAGTCTTCTCTTCTCGAGGCTAAACATGCCCAGTTCTTTCAGTCTCTCTTTATAAGGCTTTGTTTCCAGTCCCCTGATCATCTTTGTTGCCCTCCTCTGAACCTTCTCCAGCTTGTCTGCATCCTTCTTAAAGTGTGGTGCCCAGAACTGGACACAGTACTCCAGGTGAGGCCTAACCAGTGCTGAGTAGAAGGGAACTAGTACTTCCCAGGATTTGGAAGCTATGCTTCTATTAATGCAGCCCAAAACAGCATTTGCCTTTTTTGCAGCCACATCACATTGTTGGCTCATCTTCAGCTTGTGATCTACAACAATTCCAAGATCCTTCTCGCTTGTAGTGTGGTTGAGCCACATATCCCTGATCTTGTAACTGTGCATTTGGTTTCTTTTTCCTAGGTGCAGAACCTGGCAGTCTTGTAACTGTGCATTTGGTTTCTTTTTCCTAAGTGCAAAACCTGGCATTTATCCCTATTAATTTTCATTCTGTTGTTTACTGCCCAGCACTCCAGCCTATCAAGATCACTTTAAATTTTGTTTCTGTCTTCCAATGTAGCAACGTATGGTGCTAGACAGCCATCTGTCAGGGATGCTCTGACTTGGATTCCTGCATTGAGCAGGGGGTTGGATTCGATGGTCTTGTAGGCCCCTTCCAACCCTACTATTCTATGATTCTATTATCCAAAAATGAGATCATAGAATCATAAAATACTAGGGTTGGAAGGGGCCTACAAGGCTATTGAGTCCAACCCCCTGCTCAGTGCAGGAATCCAAGTCAGCGCATCCCTGACAGATGGCTGTCCAGCCTTGTCTTGAACGCCTCCAGTGTGGGAGAGCCCATTACCTCCCTAGGTAATTGGTTCCATTGTCATACTGCTCTAACAGTCAGGAAGTTTCAGATCAGAATAGACTGGCAGGAGTGGTTCTTGACAAATCCATGTTGGCTTCAAGTAATCACTCCATTGTTGTCAAGGTACTTAGAGAGTGATTGCTTTATAATCTCCAGAATTTTTCCAGGGATTGATGTCAGACTGACTGGTCTGTAGTTCCCAGGTTCCTCCTTTTTGCCCTTTTTGAAGACAGGGACAACATTAGCCCTCCTCCAGGCATCTGGCACTTCGTCCGTCCTCCATGATTTCTCAAAGATAACAGACAGTGGTTCTGAGAGTTATTCATTCATTCATTCGATTTATTTTCCGCCCATCAGAAAGTACCCAGTCACTTTTCTGCCTGTTCCTTTATTACTCTAGGATGCAGTTCATCTGGCCCTGGAGATTTGTACTTATTCAAGGTAATTAGGTATTCCTTGACCATATGCCTATCACTCTCAAGCTGCAATGCCGCCCCTTCAGCCTGTACTATACCTTTGCCGGGGGGGGGGGGCATAGACCCTCTTTTGGGGGAAGACTGAGCCAAAGTAGGAATTGAGCACTTCTCCCTTTTCTTTGTCATCTGTTATCATTTTGCCATCCTTATTTAACAGCTGAACCACCATTTCTTTCCTCTGTCTTTTACTATGCACATATCTGAAGAAAGTCTTTTTGTTGCATTTAGCATCCCTCGGTAACCTCAGCTCATTCTCAGCTTTAGCCTTCCTGACGCCTTCTCTGCAACTCTGTGCTACCTCTGTCGCTTGGCCTTCCTTCCACTTCCTATATGTATGCTATTTTGTTTTCAGGTCATTTCTAAGCTTTTTGTGAAGCCATATTGGCTTCTTCTGTTGTCTTCCACCTTTTTTTCTTGTTGGAATTGTTTGTAATTGTGCCTTGAGAATTTCCTTGTTTAAAAACTCCCACCCATCTAGGACCCCTTTTCTCATTAGAGTCGCTTGCCATGGGACCTTACTTATCATTGTTTTGAGTTTATTAAAATCAGCTTTCGTAAAATCCAGGCTACACTTGGCTTTTGCTTCCTTTAGAACCTAGAACTCAAGTAGAACATGGTCGCTTTCCCCTAGAGTTCCTGTAACTGCTTCTTTACCCAGTAAGTCATCTCTGTTGGTTATGATCAGGTCATGGATAGCCGATCCTCTAGTACCTTCCTCTACTTTCTGTAGGAGGAAATTATCTGCAAAACAAGTCAGGAATCTCTTGGAGGGGCCATGTTTTGCAGAATTTGTCTCCCAACAAATATCGGGGAAACTGAAGTCCCCTATGACTACTACATCATGCTTCCATTGGCTATTTGCTTTTCAAAAGTTTCATCCTTGTCTTCCCCTTGACTGGGTGGCTGGTAGTAGACTCCGACCACCAGGTTCCTTTTATTCTTTGCTCCATTTATTTTAACCCTGATGCTCTCAATGGGGCTACCAAGCTCATCCTCCTGTATTTCTGTGCAGAGATATGTATTTCTAACATATAGTGCAACCCCACCTCCTTTTCTATTCCTCCTGTTCTTTTTGAACAAGTTATATCCTTCCATTGCTGTATTCCAGTCATGAGAGTCATCCCACCAAGTTTCAGTTACACCTATCAAGTCATAATTTCCCTCCTGTATTAAGAGTTCAAGTTCGTTCTGTTTGTTTCCCATACTCTGGGCATTAGTATATAGACATCGAAGACCATGTGATTTATAGTTTGGCTTTCTTCCTACGTTTCTGAAGATTGTTATTGGGCAATATTAGAGCTGTTCTCTCTGTTGTGGTGCATGAGCCTTCATTGTTACCCCCATCTTTACGTCTCCCTCCCCCATAGGATTCAGTTTAAAGCCCTCCTGATAAAGTTCTTCATGCTGTGGCCAAACACATTCTTCCCAGCCTTTGTGAGGTGCAACTCGTCCCTTGCCAACAGTCCATCTTCCAGGAAGTATAGCCCATGGTCCCAGAATCCAAATCTCTTGCGCCGGCACCACCTCCATAGCCAGTCATTCACCCAGAGTATTTTTCTTTCCCTTTCTATCCCTCTTCTAACTGCTGGAAGGATGGATGAGAAGACTATCTGGGCCCCAAAGTTCTTGAGTTTCCTTCCCAAAGCTTCAAAGTCTGGTGTGATTTCTTTGTAGCTCCGCTTGGCGGTATCATTTGTTCCCACATGGATGAGAAGAGATACCTGTCAGTGGGCTTTATAAGTGTAGGCAACCCTTCAGTCACGTCTCTAATCCATTCCCCTGGGAGACAGCATACCTGGCAAGTCCATGGGTGTTTGCAACATCCTTGTGTTTCGATCCTATGCAGCAAGGAATCTCCCACTACTACTATTCTCTTCTTGTTGTAGGCCTTGGTTTCATTGCCTCTGCTTGACTGACCTTCAGCCTCTTGCTTGCTCTCATGCAGGTTCCCCTGTAATTCTTCCTCTGCAGGCTGTCCTCCAGTCTCATCCTCAAGTACCTGGAAACAGTTCCACAGTTCCAGTGCTTCCACTAGTGCAGGGTGGCTTCTAGTTCTTCTGCTCCTGTCACGTCTTTCCAAGGAGTATGCCCTACTTCATTTTTCCTCACCTCAGCAGTTTCCTCTTCTGCCTCAGCTTGCTGTTGCTCTTCTAGCTTCTGTTCTTCACTTTGCTGCTGTAGTTCCACCGTTCTGTTCAAGAACTCTTCGTGTTCTCTTATTCCCCGGAGGGTCGACAGTCTCCACTCCAGTCCACTTACTTTTTCTTCCAGCAGCGTGATCAACTTGCACTTGTTGCCGGTGTAGGCCATGTTGTTCTCAGGCAAGAAAACAAACATGGCACACACCTTGCAGGTCACCACCACTGGAGAGTCTTAGCTGATCCTCTAATTCTTTCCTCTACTTTCTGTAGGAGGAAGTTATCCACAACACAAGTCAGGAATTTCCTGGAGGGGGCATGTTTTGCAGTTTTGCAGAATTTGTCTCCCAACAAATATTGGGGAAATTGAAGTCCCCCATTACTACTACATCATGCTTCCTTGAAACATTGGCTATTTGCTTTTCAAAAGTTTCATCCTTGTCTTCTCCTTGATTGAGTGGCCAGTAGTAGACTCCGACCACCAGGTTCCTTTTATTCTTTGCTCCATTTATTTCAACCCAGATGCTCTTGATGGGGCTACCAAGCTCCTCCTCCTGTATTTCTGTGCAGAGATATGTATTTTTCATGCTGTTCTTCATGCTGTGGCCAAACACATTCTTCCCATCCTTTGTGAGGTGCAACCCGTCCGTAGCCAACAGTCCATCTTCCAGGAAGTATTTACTTACTTTTTCTTCCAGCTGACGTGATCTCTTCGTAGCTCCGCTTGGCAGTATCATTTGTTCCCACATGGATGAGAAAAAAGGGATACCTGTCAGTCGGCTTTATGAGTGCAGGCAACCTTTCAGTCATGTCTCTAATCTGTCCTCCCGGGAGACAACATACCTGGCGAGTCCACGGGTCTTCGCGACATACTTGGATCTCGATCCCACGCAGCAAGGAGTCTCCCACTACTACCACTCTTCTCTTCTTCTTCTTGTAGGCCTGGGTTTCATCGCCTCTGTTTGACTGACCTTCAGCCTCTTGCTCACTCTCATGCAGGTTCCCCTGTGATTCTTCCTCTGCAGGCTGTCCTCCAGTCTCATCCGCAAGTACCTGGAATCGGTTCCACAGCTCCACTGCTTCCACTGGTGCAGAGTGGCATCTAGTTCTTCTTCTCCTAACTGTCACCCTTTTCCAAGGAGTATCCTCTACTCCATTTTTCTTCACCTCAGCATTTCCCACTGCCTCATCTTGCTGTTGCTCTTCAAGCTTCTGGTCTTTCCTTTGCTGCTGTAGTTCCCCCATTCTGTCCAAGAACTCTTCATGTTCTCTTATTCCCCGGAGGGTCGACAGTCGCCGCTCCAGTCCACTTACTTTTTCTTCCAGCAGCGTGATCAACTTGCACTTGTTGCCGGTGTAGGCCATGTTGTTCTCAGGCAAGAAAACAAACATGGCACACACCTTGCAGGTCACCACCACTGGAGAGTCTTGTCCTTCCATAGCCTCTTTTCCCTTTTTGTGTCTAGCTTTGTGATTGTTCTAGACTAGCCTGTGCCTGCTCCTCTACTCAGTAGAGGTTAAAAGCAGAGTCCCACTGGTGTGAAAGTGTGTGTTACAAGACAAATAAATGGAAAAAAGTTAGTTAAAAAAATAAAAAATAAAAAAATAATGTTAGGGGCCTCCCCCTTGACCTCCCCTGCCGAACTCCCCTGGCCAACTCCTGTTTGCTTCCCCTGTTCGCTCGCTCTCTGGGAGCTTGCCTGCTTCTGTAGTCCCTGGACCAGCTGGAGCAGCTTGCTCTACTCTGCTCTGCTGGGAGGCGGAAAACAGACTGAAGCTTCCCGCCCAGTCAGGTGCTGGGAGTACTCAGGCCACACCCCTCAAGTCAGGCCTTTCAGCTGTAATTCAAGGGGTTTGACAAAATTGGGGCACTAACCATTCAGGAAGGACAGCCAGTGGCATACACAAACACCTATCGTTGGTGGCTCATAAGTAATGGAATGAATGGCTGACAAGCAGCTGCATGGCTAGGTGTGGCCTGTTTCCTGGGTGCCCCATGACCAATCAAGCAGATAAAAGGCCTGGAGGTGGTTCTAAGTGTTACATTTGCATTGGTAGCTGTTCACTGGAACTCCCAACATGAGGTCCAAAGAGGTGTCCATGCGAGTGAAGGAGGCCATCATTAGGCTGAGGAAACAACATAAACCCATCAGAAAGAGAGAGAGAGCAAAAACATTGGGAGCGGCCAACATAACAGTTTGGAAAATCCTGAAAAACAGGGAATTAACTGGCAAGCTCAGCAACAGCAAAAGGCCTGGAAGACCACAGAAGCCAACTGAAGTGGATGACCGCAGAATTCTGCTCATGGTGAAGAGGAACCCTTTCACAACACCTAGCCAGGTAAAGAACACTCTTGAGGAGGTAGGCATGTCATTGTCAACATCTACAGTCAAGAGACGGCTTTATGAATGTAAATACAGAGGCTTCACAACAAGGTGCAAACCACTGGTAATGCTCAAGAACCGAAAGGCCAGATTAGCCTTTGCCACCAAACACCTTAAAAAGCCTGCCCAGTTCTGGAATATGATTCTTTGGACTGATGAAACAAAGATTAACTTGTACCAGAATGATGGGAAGAGAAAAGTATGGAGAAGGAAAGGAACAGCTCATTATCCAAAGCATACCATATCATCTCTCAAACATTGTGGAGGCAGTGTTATGGCATGGGTACATATGGCTGCCAATGGAACCGGATCACTGGTGTTTATTGATGACCTGACTGCTGATAAAAGCAGCAGGTTGAATTCTGAAGTGTATAGGGCTATACTTTCTGCTCAGATTCAGCCGAATGCTGCCACACTGATAGGACGCCGCTTCATACTGCAGATGGATAATGACCCAAAACATACAGCAAAAGCTACCCAAGAGTTTCTGAAGGGAAAGAAGTGGGATGTTCTTCAATAGCCAAGTCAGTCACCTGATCTCAACCCAATCAAGCATGCTTTTCACTTACTGAAGACAAGACTGAAGGCAGAAAGACCCATAAACAATCAGTAGCTGAAGGCAGCTGCAGTAAAGGCCTAGCAAAGCATCTCGAGGGAGGAAACTCAGCATTGGGTCATGTCCATGGGTTCCAGACTTCAGGAAGTCATTGACTGCAAAGGATTTTCATCCAGGAATTAAAGGCGACCCTTAAATTTGAAATGATATTGGTTTGTTCCATTACTTATGAGCCACCAACGATGGGTGTGTGTGTATGCCACTGGCTGTACTTCCTGAATGGTTAGTGCCCCACTTTTGCCAAACCCCTTGAATTACAGCTGAAAGTCCTGACTTCACTCCCATCTGGGTGTGTTTCCTTTCAACTTCAATGTGGTGGTGTACAGAGGCCAACTGCCAAAATAGTTATCCTTGTTCCAATATTTCTGGCCCTGAACTGTAGCTTTCAGTGTGTCATTGTATTTTAGAAATCATTCACTGACACTCTTTAAAAGATTCTTTAAAACGCTGCCAAACAGAAGTCCACAATTCACTGTGAACATAGTCAGGCACAAACACACTAGGTTTTGTTCTGCTACAAGAGCAAATGATCTTGGTAGGAAATCCTGACATCTAGCAAGTTTTTTGAAAACCAAACCCAGCAAACTACTCCATCAACTTGTATTACCTAGAGAGGAGGGGACAGACCATCACATTCCGGTCCTGGTTGGAGATCCTGACAAAAAAGGTACTGATAGACAAATTTGTCAATGCTGATTTCTCTCACTTTCTCGTCTTTCCCATCTTAAGTTTGTTCTATCCCATTTCCACATCAGTTTGCAAATTTAAAATAAGTCTGCATAAAATTTCATATGATTTTTCTGCGAATCTTTCCTAGTATATGCATTTTGGACACACATTTGCCTAATATGCCCATTTCTGCAAGCAGTTTTCCTTAGTATAATGTTGTTTTGTGTGTTTTTTCATGAACATGCATTTTGTGTGCACTTTACCCTAACATACCCATTTTGTACACACTTCTCTTTAACGTTTGCATTAAAAAAGTTTTTTTTAAACCTACATCATAAAATTCTGAGAAGTGTCAATACAGAAGGGTCATTGCATTCTGGTTCATATATTGATTCAGGAAATGCAAGTCAGTAAACTGTGCTTATCAAAATGCAAACAGAATGAAATTCTCCTCCATCCCTGCAAGAAGCGATTTCTGACATTCAGTCTGGCTCTACATGTGGCTGAAAAGGAGCTGATTATCAAAACCACTGATAATCATATCAGTGATTATGCTGTACCCATTAATTATAGATTTGCACCAAAAAATCTATTGTGGAAGCCTTCTAAAGGTAGGAGAGGCTTCCAAAAAATGTAATCACTCCCTCCCTACCTGTGGTTCAGCCCATGTTATGACCTCAGCATCTCACTGTCTTCTGCTGCTGCATGTAGAGACCAGGTCTGCAACAGGCCAGAACTGCATGGTGTTTGGACAGATGTTTTTAGCTCTCCAGTGCAAAAAGTTAACTTCCAAGTTTAATTATTTGGTTGAAATCTGAGTGTGTGTGTACACAGGAGAGAATATTGTTAAAGGAAGGTAGAAAGCAGAAGACAACAATTGTTAATTTAAATGTAGATGATTTCAGTTAATGCCCAGCATTTTCACACAAGTGTTACAATATTTTACTATCTTATACCTTTTCTTCAGCTCCAGCCTGTTTGTTAACTCAACTGTATATGCCAGCTTTTCTCCATCTTTCTATCTGTCTTTCTTCTAATGCCCTTTTCCTTTTTTGTTTCGTTTGCTTACAAGAAAACCCTGAACAACAAAAAAAGGTGATGGCATGGTTGACCTTCAGCTGGGCATCCAAGATCTACCTGATGAAGACAAAAAAATAATGTGATCATTTGCTATTTAAAATATTCCTAGGCTACTTTTCAGGGCAGGAGCCCTGTGAAGGTGACTTACAACAATAAAATAGACTAATACAATTTCATAAAAACAACAATCCAAAAAACAACAGAACAGCCTCCAGGCACTGGTTCAACAGTTCAACAGCCTCCCTGGGATGTGTAAATGGAAAGGAGAGGTACAGCAAAGTATAATCCACAGGAAGAAAGTAAAACAAGAGTGCATGGAATCAAAAAGGGTTTCTCATGATTTCATATGATTTTTAAAGGGGAGACTGCCCAAACCACCATCATATCACAGAGCACATCTGCCTCCATGGACTGAACCAGAAAAATCACGGATCAGCCACTCATGGGCGCAGCCACGGCACAAAAACAGCGACCCGAAGCGGGGATCCTCAGGGATCCCCAAGTTTTTTAGAAGAAAGATACCCCAAAACACCATCATATGACAGATCACATTTGCCTCCATGGACAGAACCAGAAAAATCATGGATCTTGCACTCATGGGTGCAGCCACGGCACAAAAACGGGGATCCTTGGCAGGGATCCTCTTGATTTCATATGATTTTTATAGAGCAAATGCCCCAAACCATCACCGTATAACACAGCACATCTGCCCCCAAGGATGCGGACAAGGTGCTGGCTTAAGTCAGCCCAAGCCCCCTTGCCCTTCGTGGCTTGTGACATCCAGAAGGGAGGGGATGACTGGCTTGTTTCGGAAGGTTATCAGTTCTTCCCTGCTGGTCAGAGTGGCGAGACTACTTCTGAAATAAAGATCCTTGGATCCAGCAGATCTGAATAACTATAGGCCAGTAGCTAACATCCCTTTCCTGGGCAAGGTGCCTGACAGGGTGGTAGCAGATCAAATCCCATCACTCATGGATGAAATTGATCTTCTAGATCCACCTTCAGTCCAGGTATCGGCCTGGTTTTCACACAAATAATGCAGCGGTCACCCTGAGCTTTGCTGAGAGACAAGGGGGGTGCAACCCAGTTGATTCTCCTGGATCTCGCAGTGGGTGGCGATACCATCAGCCATGGCATCCTTCAGGAAAGGCTGTCTGAGTTGCATGTGGGTTTTGCAGCTTTGCAATAGTTCCATTCATACTTACAGAAGGTGACACTAGGGTAAGTGTGCTAAACTCCATGGCATGCTTTGGGGCCCAACAAAGTTCCATCTTGTCTCGCATGCTACTTACGGTCCACATTGAAACTGCTGAGGGAGGTCATTAGGAGACTTGGAGTGCAGTGTCATTGGTATGCTGATGGCACATAGCTCCATCTCTTTCTCATCTGATCCCAGTGGGGAAGTGGATGTGCTTAATCAGTGCCTGGCCATGGTAATGGACATACTGAGGGCCAATAAACTGAAGCTTGACCCAGACAAGACAGAGGTATTGCTGGTGGGTGGCTTGACTCTCCAGGTGCACGGTGTGCTAACTGGGAAGGATTTGCAGCCCGCAAATACTGGGATCAAGTCCATAGCTTGGGGGTGCTTCTAGACCCAACTTTGTCACTAGAGGTACAAGTGTCTTCTGAGGTTCAAGTGCCTTCCACCAACGTGCTTCAATGATCCATGCCCTGGTAATCCTGTTAGATTACTGCAATGCATTGTATGTAGGGCTGTTCTTGAATACAACCCTGAAACTTCAGTTAGTAGAAAATATGGCAGCTAGGGGACTGGCTGGAACTGGGCATTCCACGCCCAATTCAACATTCCCACGTAAAAATCTGGAACATCCAGGAGGATCTGGAACTTGGACCCAAACTTTTCACCATAGTTGCACCATGAAGTTCTGGATCAGTGCTTTCTATGGTTCAGTCCCTCGACACAGACATGATCTGTGATTTGATGGTGATTTTGGAGGCATCCCCATAAAAATCCAGGGGAATCATGAGTATCCATGCCTCAGATCCATGTTTTGCGGCATGACAGCACCACAAATCCATGGATCCATGATTTTCATAATGAAGTCCATGGACACAGAAATGATCTGTAATTTGTAGGGGTGTATGAAACCCCGCTTACCTGGCTCTGCCGGGTTCCGCTGGGGGGGGGGGGGGGAGGCACTCTGTCCCTCCCCCCGGAATCCTGGCCGGCCGGCTCTGGCCACCCACAGCCAGACAAACGGCCACTGGGCAGCCCTGCAGGGATGCAAATGGCGGCGGTTGTAGCTGCCGTCATTTGCGTCCCTTTCTTTCGCCGTGATAGGCAATGTAAAAATTCACGTAGCCTATCACGGCGGCAGGGGGGGACCTGAGCGTCCACAAATGGCGGTAGCCACCACCATTTGCATACGCTCAGGTTCCCCCCCCCCCCGCCATGATAGGCTACATAAGTATTTACGTAGCCTATCACGGCTGAAGAGGAGCAAGTGAATGGCGACCGCAGGACGGCTGCCATTCGCACAGCAGCGCGGACAGGAGCAGGTAAGTGCTCCGTTTCGCGCGCCTTTCGTGGGGTGGGGGCGGCGGGCACTTCGTCCCGCACGCCTTTTGTGGGTTGGGGGGGCAGGGGCTTCGTTCCGCAACGGGTTTCGGGGGGCCGAACACACTGGCATTCGGCCTCACTGAGATCTGTCACGGAATTCTCTGACATCCCTAATGATTTGCTGGTTATTTTGGTGGCACCTTCTGTTAAAAAAAATCCATAGGATCCATGCCCCCAAATCCATGCTTTTATGCCTTGGCGGTTCTGTGAAGCATGGGAGTGTGATTATTATGGATTCATATTTTTACATCATGCTTACTCCATGAAGTACAGGATCAATAACTTTAATACTTTGCTCTGTGGCCATAGATGTGATCTGTGATGTAATGATGCATTTGTGGGGACACTATATAAAAATCCAGAGGACCCATAAGGTACTGCTTCTTTAATCCTTTTTCTTTTCTTGCCATCCTGGATCTGAGCAATCCATGCCACTGACATGGATTTGCTTTGTGATTCAGCTATGATTTTGGATTCACTACATATAAAACCCAGAGGATACATCAGGATCTATGCCTCACATAAATGGTTCACACCATTTGAGGTGAAGCAGCAGATCTGGGATCTGCTGGAAAGCAGCAAATCTGGCATTGTTAGTGTGCATACTTGGAATAAGATGAGTTCTGTGCTTTGATGGGGGGTGGGCAGGTGGGGGGACCCAAAGTAAAAATTCAGAGTATCTGTATTGAATTGTGTGTCTTATCCATGGTTTTATAACGCGACGGTGCTACAAAGCACCAGATCTATGTTATTTGTCACTCATTCCCTGGGCATGGATGTGTTCTGCAATATGAAGGTGGGGGGGGGGGGCTTTCCCTGTAAAAATGATGAGGATCCATGACTCCGAGCCATGTTTTTGTGCCGTGGCTGCACCCATGAGTGGCAGATCCATGATTTTTCTGGTTCATTCCGTGGAGGCAGGTGCGCTCTGTCATATGATGGAGATTTGCTCTGTAAAATTCATATGAAATCAAGAGCATCCCTGCCAAGGATCCCTGTTTTTGTGCCATGACGGCACCCATGAGTGGAGCATCCATGATTTTTCTGGTTCACTCCATGGAGGCAGATGTGCTCTGTCATATGATGGTGGTTTTGTGCATCTCCCCTTTAAAAATCATATCACGAGGATCCCTTTTTGATTTCATGGAGCCTTGTTTTACCCAGTCCCTAATCCACATACTGATGACACTTCACCCAGAGCCCCGAATGATTTCCCCAGCGGTTTCTGGTAGATGTTAAAAAGCATGGGGGGACAAGATGGAACCCTGTTACCCAAAAGCACAGGATCTAGATTTGGCTTCTTCAACAAGGGCCTCACCACTCCTTCCTTCAAAGCTGCAGGAACCTCACTATCCTTCAAGGAGGCACTGACCACCCAGCCCAGCTCTGGCAGATCCGCAAGCCAGGAAGGAGAAAGATTTAGAGCAAGTAATAGGGCTGAATTCTCCAGGCTGTTTGTCCTCATTCGAATTCCAGTCATCAGGACATTTCAATCCCCTCCCCATCAGACTAAGCAGCTATTCTACACACACTTACTTGGGAGTTGGTTCTATTGCATTTAGTGGGGTTTAGTTCCAATGCTTCTGCTGCACAGAAGCACCCCTATGTACTTATCTGAACTCTGCGGGCCGTACTTCCACTCTTTGTTGTTGTTCAGTCGTTAAGCCGTGTCCGACTCTTCGTGACCCCATGGACCATAGCACGCCAGGCCTCCCTGTCCTCCGCTCTCTCCCAGAGTGTGCTCAAATTCATATTCATTGCATCGGTGATGCTATCTAGCCATCTCATCCTTTGCCGTCCCCTTCTCCTTTTGCCTTCAATCTTTCCCAGCATCAGGGTCTTTTCCAGAGAGTTTTCTCTTCGCATTAGGTGGCCAAAATATTGGAGCTTCAGCTTCAGTCTCTGTCCTTCCAATGAGCACTCAGGGTTGATTTCCTTTAGGATGGACTGATTTGACCTCCTTGCAGTCCAGGGGACTCGTAAGAGTCTTCTCCAGCACCACAGTTCGAAAGCATCAATTCTTCGGCGCTCAGCCTTCCTTATAGTCCAGCTCTCACAGCCATACGTTGCTACTGGGAAAACCATAGCTTTGATTAGACGGACCTTTGTCAGCAAGGTGATGTCTCTGCTTCTTACTATGCTGTCTAGGTTTGCCATAGCTTTCCTCCCAAGGAGCAAGCGTCTTTTAATTTCATGGCTACAGTCACTGACTGCGGTAATCTTGGAGCCCAAGAAAATAAAATCTGTCACTGCTTCCATTTCCTCCCCTTCTATATGCCAGGAAGTGATGGGGCCAGATGCCATGATCTTCCACTCTAATCATGCTCTAATCCTAGGCGCTTACTCAAGCCCCCGAACAAACGCCTACACGATCTCCAAATCTCTGCTGCATTTGAGACGCTTTTCCAGCAGAGGGCGGCAGCAGCTAAGCTTGCTTGCGCTGTTGAGTTCGTTCTCACGCCTGAGCGGCGCGGCAGGCAATGAGGCCGGGCAGCGTCGGCGCGCGCCTTGTCCGGCTCCTCCCCTCCCCGTCAATCAAAAGTAGACCTCAGAGCGCGTAGGACGGTAGCCTTATTAAGCCCCGCCCTTTCCTCCTCTCAACCTATCCCGTCCTTTCGGCGTCGATGTTACCACACGCAACATTATCCCCTCCCCCTTTTAACACCTCGTGTACTAACCATCGTCTGAATGGCGTTAGGAAAGGCACGCTTGCGGGAAGGAGGCGGCGGACATGTCCGCGATAAAAGGGAGACCAAAACCAAACCCGGAGTAGGGCGCAATCCCAAGCGTGTTTAGAAGGAAAGTCCTACAACCCCAGCTTTCCTGGCTGGGGAACGCTGGGAGTTGTAGGACTTTCTGTCTACACAGGCACAGGATTGCGCCCTAACAAGGTTAGGCTATTATGTTTCCCTAGTCACGGACGTGACGCGCGAGTTCCCTTTCAGACGTTACGCCGCTCACGCCAGTCGAACCGCGGAGCTTAAAGCCGGGGGGGGGAGCATAACGCCTCCGAAGCTACAGAGCCGCCCCCACGCGCTCCCCCCTAGAGAAAGAGGCGCCGCCGTCCCCGGCCTCGGTTCGGCGGAGCCCGCCCCTCCACGCCTTTCCCTCAGCGGCTTCCCGTCCGTGAGGAGAAAACTCGCCTCTCAGCCCCTCTTCCTCAACACGCCCCCGCCCCTTCACACACACGCCGCCTCAGGGCGGGCGGAGGGGTCGTGTGAGGCGGGAGGGCGGCGGCGGCGGCCCCGCCTCATTTTTCTCCTCAGCGAGGAGAGTTCAGCCGCCGCCCCGCCCCCCCCGGCGCGCAATTCTCGTCTCGCGCGCATTCCCCTCCGCCCCGCGTGGGGCGAGACGCTCCGCCCCTCGCGCGCCAGGCGCGCCCCCGACGCGAGCGAGCCGTCTCCCCTGGCCCGAGGCGGTGGAAACGAGCCCGAGGCCACGCCCCCGCCGAGGCCGCGCCCCCGCCGTGTCCGCTGGCTGCGGCTGCTGCAGAGACCGGGCCGGCGCCGCCGCTGCCGCCGCCGCCGCGCCTCGCTCCCCCTCGCCGCGAGCCCGGCCGGCGCCGCCGCCTTCCTCTGCCGCCGCCGCCGCCTGGGGCGGGGGGAGGATTGATGTGGAGGCCGAGAGCGGCAGCGCCGCCGCCATGCAGCCCCCGCCGAGGAAGGTGAGGAGGGGGAGTGGAGAAGGGGCGCGGGGGGCGGCGGCCATGGTGGGAACTGAGGTAAAGAAGGGGCGGCGGGGAGGGGAGGGGAGAGCATCCTGGGGGGGCTGGCGGTTGTGCGGAGGGCCTTTCCCTCTTCCCTCGGGAGGGTGGGTGGTAGCGAGGCGGGGGCGTGAGGGTTTGGGGGGGGTTAGGGGTGTGTGGGTGTGATTGCAAAAGCCCTATAGGGATACATGGGGAGGGGAAAGAGGGGGCTGTTTGGTGGGGCTGGGGGGGCCCTGCCCTGCCCTGGCCTGCCCTGCCCTGCCCTGGGGAGGTTTAGACTGGGCGTGGGAGGACCATTGCAAAGGTGGCACAGGAAGAAACGTGTGTGTGTGTGGCGGGGCGGGGGGGCAGGGCTTGTGGGGCGGCCGTGGGGTTTTTGCAGGAGCGTGATGACAGGTTGTATTGGAGCTGGAGGGGGTTGCAAGGGGCTGAGCGGGGGCTTGAGGAAGGTGGGGCAGCAACAGGGGATGTCTGTGAAGTTGGCGGGAGGCTGCGCCATGGCATGGCGAGGAGGGCTGCAACGGTGGCATGGGGATCTGCGTGCGTGTGGTGGGGCGAGCAGTGGCTGTGCAACAGGGAGGTGTGATTCAGAATCCTTGTGTGCTGCGTATGTCGGTGGCCAGGTCAGCCGCAGAAGGTTAAAGGGATGTGGGTGGAAGGTGGTCCGTAGGGCTGTGAGGCAAAGGCATATGGTGTTGTGGAGAGGGGGCTTGGGGTGCAGGCGGGATGGTTGCAAACATATTGTGGGCTCTCCTGTGTGTTTCAGTGTGTGTGGGGGGGGGTTGGAGGCAGCCCCTGGGGTGTAACGGGGGTTGTGGTTGGGCTGACATAGGTCAGTGAGGTGGAAAAGGCTGTGTGGGGAATTAACCTGTTTCCATGTATATGAGGATTGAGCCTTAGCAAGGAGGAGGTGTGCAGTGGAACATATAATAAATAGGGTAGGGGGCAGCGGGTTAAGGAGGAAGGGATATTAGGTCTAGCAATGATGTGGTGCTGTGGGACACAGTTTGGGGGGTTGGAGTCCGATTTCAGTGCGAGGGGGTGGGCAGCAGGTTGCACTAGGGTATAAAAGAGATGGTTTTGAAGGTGACAAAGGCATGTCTTTATTAGGGGGAGGAGAAGGGCAGCTATTTGTGGGGGCTGTGGGAGATTTTTGTTAATGGGGAGGTTTTTCAATATTGAGGTGTTGGGTGTAGGATGAATAGGGACAGGGTACTGCTGTGCAGAAAAGTAAGGGACATTGGCAGAATACATGGGGCTATGCAGTAGTGCCCTGAGCTTTTGGAGGGTTGGCTATTCAGGTGGGGGTAGGTGTTGGTGGCAGATTGCAAGGGGAGTTATGGGGCTTGGAGGAAGTGGGGTATGGCTGGGATGGTTGCAACAGTAGCATAAAGTTAGGCACAGGCAGCAGTTGGGGCTGTTCCAAAATAGAGAAAAATTGGAGTCAGGTTGCAATGGGAGCTCTATGGTAATTTGGGGGGCAGGCTCCAGAGGAGTAGTGTCAGGTGTGGGATGAGGGAGGGAGGTTAGCTGCAAAGGTGGCTGAGGGCTGTGATGGTCAGCCATGGTGGTTTGGGTGGTGTGGTGAGTGAGACTGGGGGCAGATTGCGTTTGAGGCTGGCTTACCTTGGTTGAAGCTGGGGCTTGCTGCAATTTTTAGATGGCTAATGCTGGCTGTTGAGGAAAGCTGGAAGCAGGCTGGGTTAAACAGAGATGGTCTGCACTGGAAAGAGTAGCTGGATGCAAGGTATGATTGTCATGTAAGAGAGTTGAGGTCCTGACTGCGGCTTGACCTGCTTTGGGTGCTGTGGGGTACAGAGCTGGTATTATTTCATTTATTATAGGGTCACTTGGATTGGGACATGAAATACTGTGTAGTAGAATGCTAGCAGGGGCCATGGCTCAGTTATAAAGCAGCTGCATTGCATGTATAAGGCCTTAGGAGTTTGCAGTCCTAGTACTTAGTATATCTTAACCAAAGTCCCTTGGACAGGCACTGCTTATCTGAGTAGATGTATTGGGCTTGATGGACCAATGGTATAAGGCAGTTATATCTTAGAAGTTTAGGATCTAGCTGGATTTGTATGGGATGCAATAGACATGTTTCCTGGTGGCAGGAAAAAGAGAAATGAGTGCAGATGACAGCACTAGGGAATGAAGGGTCATTGTGGTATCAGGTTTCCTAAGTTGACTTTGACAATGTTAAGATGTTAGTAGCTTGGTGAGCTGTCTGATTCAAATACGATTCAAGAGCTATTCTGGCTTGAGATAATACCGTGATGGAAAGCGGTCTATAGGCTCCCTTCTTTTGCAGGGCTGGGAGTGTTGCAGTGTCTTCTGTGTTGACACTGGTGGGCAATTGTCATTTCAGGGACTTGGGTTGGTGTGTGGAGAATGTATTGAAGGGCTATTTATAGGGATTCAGTACAAGCGACTGGGATGTGGGGGGCGAGTAATTAGATCTACATGGAGGTTCTGTCTGTGGAGTTAGCATTAGTGATATAAAAAGAAATGAGTGGTCATGTTTGTGACTCAAGGGGTTTGCGATGAACAAGAATTGAATTAATAGGCTTGGTGAAGTTAAAAGAGGGATTGTGGTGCTTTCATTGAAGACATTACATTGGGATCTCAAGGATCTGCTTTGCTTTCTTGTACTCTAAGGTGGTATCCACACTGATGGCATAATATAAATATTATTATTTAATTGTGTATGTGTTTCAGAAGGGAGCTTAGATGTGGGTGAAACATAGGGGTGCGTAAATTATGTAAACAAAAGGCTGGGCTTCCCAGTGGACCAAGATAGCTTGGTAATATTTGTGGGAGGGGCAAAGGTTGCTTTTCTCTGCCTCCCTGTTTTGAGGGTGGGCTCTGCCAGGAAAGCACAGGTTTATTCATGTTAAAGACCATTCTAGTTTGCACTCCTTTTGCTCATGTTTATGCATCATGTGTTGTGTTTTGATTTCTCATGGAGTTTTTATCTCCATTCCATGGGATAGGCTATGCTTGGTGAAGTGTTTCGTGTGCTATTCAGATAAAATTCAAACAAGCTTAGCTTTTCAGTTTAAAAAAAAAATTACAGGATTCTCTTTGTGTTTAAAAGTATTAATGCTTGCATGGTGGTGGTTTTTGTTCTTTTTTGGAAAGATCTGGGCAGAACAACTTGTCTCCTCTTGCGGTGCTAGGATTGGGGCGTTCTTGCTGCTGGGGGAATATTTTCAGAGTTGGGATTGCAGGGAGAGGTAGGGGAGTTGCTTTGGTTTGGTTTTTGCTTTGGTTTTACTTTGCTTGAGGGAAGGGGGAGGTCTATGTCAGCCTTTTTTTCTATGTTTTTTTTTCTGTCTTTCCTCTTTTCCATTGCAGGAACTGTTATGTTTTTCCTCGCTGTGTGATGATATAACTCAACATGATGTTCAATTAGAACAAAAAATAAGAGTTACAATTTCAGATCTCTGAGGATTTCTGGTGCTGATGCCTATAACAAGTCAATTCACCCTCTGTCATGCTGCTAAGCATCAGCATGAAAAAAATGTGGTAGTGTTCAAACACAAAGGTATATTTGACTGCTATAATTCAGAAAACATTAGTGTTTAGTGAAATTATTAAAAATGGGCATTTGATCTGGTGGACTGTTCACCCAGATGACTGTATTTAAAGACTGCTGTTTCATGCAGCTCTTGTAGTGGTATTAATATAACTTTTTGGCATTAGTTGCACTATTAAACATGCTAAGTATTGGAGTGTGTGTAAATTCTTTACCACTTCCCTTCAATATTTGTACTCTTGTTTCAAGTGGACTTTATCGTTGCAAGTGAGCTTATATTTGAATTTTTAGAAGAAGGAAACATCTTATTCACAGTAGAATGCACCATTGAGGGCCTGCAGGTCTACACTGTTAATTCAAGTAATGTATACACTATAAGTACAATAATATTATTTAGATTGGCAAAATCGATATTAGTTAGAACAGACACAAAGATGTCTTATTTTAATCCACATTAGCTGCAGTTTTTAATTATTTTGAGCAACTTCTGAGTCTGTTTTCTGAATCCTTAAATTCTGAGGGGGGGGGGAATCTGTCTCACACCTTGTTTTCTCCCTGGCCAAATTCATATGGCACAGTGTGACCTGACTGTAAGGTGACATTCCAGCAATGTGAAGCTTCAACCTCAGTGCTTTTTAATTATTTGGCTGTTTAGTTGTCTGAAGGGGTTGCTTGTGGTATCATTCAAAATGAGAGAGATCTTTGCATTATGCAGGTTTCATTTCAAATAGGTTATATTAAATGATGGAACTTTGGCAAATAATAGTTTAGACTTTGAAGGCTGCTGATGGTAGTTACTGCAGTTGTCAGATTAAACTCTATAAATTAGAGGATATTGCAAGAGTAGGGATCCACATGTTTTGGCTTAGCTTATTAGCCAAACATTGTTCGTGCATGCCTCCAAGCCTTCCTCCAAGTCCATCGTATATGCTAGATGACTTGGAGGAGATACTGTGTTGCACTGAAGCAGGTGGAATCATTTCTACATCCAGTGCTTTGCAAACATATGACCCATGCTCCTTTCCAGTATGTGCTAGGAGACTTGGAAAAGGGAAGGGTGGTATTTCATGTAGAGCTAGACTTGGGAGCATGTCGAGGGGAAGTCTATCTGTACTATCCTTTAGTCTGACTATTCCAAAACTCCGCATGACCTGAGACCCACTCCCTAAGGTCTCTGCAGTTTCCAGAGAACAGAGATGAGTGGATATGTGTGCTGCTGGAACATCCTGCCTTCTAAACGGGCTAGGCCATGGTAAGCAATCTTTGTAGATCTATGTGAGAGTGGGCTATGTAGTCTAGTTCAGTGAATCTACAATGGTTAGAAATAAACAAAAAGATGCCACTATTTATGAAGTTGATAAAATTAAATAAGAGATGTCCCATAATTTACCACCACGACTGACTTAAAAAGAATGAAATATATTTGAAGTTACACCTTTCAGTGTGTGGCTTTTTTTTTCTAGGTGAAAATTACTCAAGAACTAAAACTGATTCAGACTGAACAGATGACAAAACTTCAAGCCAAACATCAAGCAGAATGTGACTTACTTGAAGATATGAGGTAAGGCTACAGCAAACACTCCCAGATTCCTGTAAGAGCTCCGTTTTTGGAAGAACATTTGGGTTACAAAACTCCGGGAACCGACGATGGAATTTCCTGTTAGATTTCCTGCTTTTAAACTCTTAAAGCATTGACACAGCTGGAAATTATAACTGGAACTAACACAATGCATGCTGCCCCAATTTGAAAGGGGAGTGTCTACAAATATGTGTCATGAGCAAAAAGTATTGGGTGTTTTGGGCAGCATACCTTATCTTTGCAGAAGGTTCTCATAATGCTTGCGAACTTCACCTTAAAAATGACTAGGAGCGGTAATTCTCCCAAGTGGCATGTAAATAACTTTTTTTTTTTTTAAATCCAGGAAAGACAAATTGCATTTATACAGCCAGTCTTAGAAACCACTTTTGTTGCTGATCAATACAGAATTCATGCTTCCCATAAGCATAAAAAATCAAATGTACTATCATTTGGTTTTAAAAGGTAATTTCTTGTGCTTAGCATTTATGCATTTTACCATCAAAGCATCCATGGGGATTAATGCGTATCTGAGAAGCGCGTGGAGAAATAATCAATGGCCGTGTTTAGAGACCATTAATTCCTAGGATGGGCATGTTGAAAAATATTAAAATGTTATCAGTATGCCTATTGCCTTCATCTCTGAGTGCTATGGGCATATCTCTCACTAACTACAAATCCGGCAAGATTACCTAGTCTTACATATCATCGGTACATACAAGGTGGCAGTTCAAAGATGGACATTCGCAAGAGGTTAGAATGTGTCGTGCCTGATAAAGTATTCAGTGTCTATCAATACTTGCGTGTCAATAAGCTTGTTGATTTTTTTAAAAAGTCACATACTCAATCATGATACCTCATCAGCATGCTTTTGTATGGGAAAGATTGAAGTGTATTTAATGTAAAAATAGCAACTATGCATTATTTGCACAGTAAATGCAAGTTAGTGCTGGTTGGCGTGTGTAGATTTTTTTCCCCTGTAGATAAGCTCTGTTTTGTAATGATGGCATTTGGTTGCAAGTCCTGGATATGTTGATCTCCTTCTTGGAATGCTTGTTTTCACCGTGCAGACACTGAAAATTAGGGATAGCTGCTGATATGCCACAAAGAATATTCATTTTAGGCTGTACAATCAAATTTTTAAGGGAGTATGAACTCTGTTCAATGTAGTTGCTTGCTATCTGTTTAAATATAGTGCACAGTTAGAGTAGAAGATATCTGTGGCAAGATTGGCCACTGTCTGTAGAATATATCAGCCTTATCATTGATGTTAGCTTGTGATAACTCTGGTCAGGTCAAAATAACTTGGCAAAAATCACACAAATTACAAAGCAGAAAACAAACAAGAATAATACTTTATTTAGAAAACATCTCCTTTCTCCCAAAATTCTTGCATATATTTAGAATTTGTATATTGCAAAATGGTGTATAATAAGTGCTAAGCTTGTTAAATTCTGTAGTCTTCATGTCTTTATGAAACAGATTTGGTTTAATTTGTCATTGTGTGCCCAAGGGCCTGTGTGGGGAGTGCCACAGTTTTGTGAGGGATGCAGCTGCTACTATTTCTTGCCACCTCAAAACCTGAAATTCTCAGGATGCCCTTTGTAGGGGGAGCCCTGGGAGTTCCACATGGAACAGCAGCCTAGAAACTGTCCAGTAAATCATAAATGGAGATAACTATTTTTGGAGTTTCAAGTAAATAGGTTTACATAGTGAATACTTGTTCCTATGTTAATTCCAAAGCTTTGCATTGCAAGGCTAGGAAAACAGTTGACAGGCAGAACTAGGGTGAGGACATCTAGAATAGAGATTTTTACCATAGCTGATCCACTGATCCACCAAATGTTTCCATTTTGGTTCGTGGAAAGGAACAGAGCTTGGCCACTTTCTGCACGTTTGGAGCCTCTGTTCTCCTCTTTGTTACAGCAGTGAGAGAACCTCATGATTTTTTGGAACTAATACAATTGTACAGCAAAGCAGAATCGGGCTCTTTTCCAGTTTCACTACAGCCTTGAGAGACTTTGACAAGTTGAAGAACCCGTCCCACCCATCTATCCTATAAGCATATACTAATAGCAAACTCATTCCCTGATTGTGGATATTTTTGTAGCCAAACAGCACCATCCATACATAAGAGAGAGGTATGAGTGGGCTTGAGGGAACCTTAATTTTTGATTGATAGATAGATAGATGGGAAAAAAACCTACAGGCATAAATCCTTACCCCACCCACCTGCCCAGAAACAACCCAATGAGATCTGAGCTCAGTGGGCTCAGAATGCTGTCTGACTTTTGGGAGGGGAAAATGGAGGGTGGATGGAATAGAGTATCCTGGAGGTGGACATGGCTGGCTTGCTGGAACCCTGAACAGGCGCATTCCACACTACAACATTTTGTTGCTGGTCTCACTAATGGACTCCAAACTTCCTTCCCTTTCTTTTGGTGTGGTTCAGTACCACACCTGGAAGCGTCACACAGGCAGCTGATTGGCCACCATGTGAACAGAATGCTGGACTTATCTGATTTAGTGTGGCTCTCCTTAGGTTCATATGAAGTTCTATCTCGCCATGCGAATCCTTTCAGTACTTGCCAGTCATCTGGCTCCTCCCCATTGTGACATACCTGGCACACATCCCTGCCCCAAGGTTCAGAACCACCACAGCCAGTCAGATTTACACAATCCCATATAAGTCGCCATATTAAAGTTAAAAACTGGGGGGAGGGATTAATCCTTCCTAATAACTGGTACATCTACAACAGTTCACTCATCAAAATAAGATAGCCAGACACCAACGAAATGGTGCCTCTGGTTTAGATAGTAGCTCTCTTTTTAACTAGAACCAGAGTCCAGGGCAACAGCAATCCTTCAGTCTTTCTGGTGGACAGAAACATCTCCCTCACTCCCCTGGGAGACTTAAGGGCCATCTAGTTAGGAAAAAAAGAGTGCGCTAAAAATTAACTGAACTTTTAAAATGTACTGTTAATTAAGTGTCAACACACTCTCCTACTTTTTCCCATTATGTAATCTATTAAATATGAGCTGAAAAATCTCTTGTCTACCAGCAACCAATTTTAGGTTTCTATTCTCTGGATGTTGCAAGATTTGTCAATGCCTAAAACATAAGTGAGCTGAATTTCCAGTTGTGTGTTAGGTGGTGTTGATTATTCTAATTCTAGGTGTGATAAGGATTACTCCTGATCATAAGGTCTTTGGGCTGTTTTTAAAATGCCTTTGTAATTTAGATGTCAAATATGCATTGTTAATTTGGGGGGATTAATTAGCACTTCTACACTTAAATGTAATTAGCAATTCAAAGTCAGCATTGGAGATTTTAAAGAAATGGTATTAGGGGTTCTCTTAGCAGAGCAGAGGCACTAAGAAGGTATTAATCATTTATGTCCAGCCTTTCCTTCAGGAAATGTAAGGTGACATATAAGGTCCCTCCTCTCCGTTTTATCTTCACAACAACCCTGTGAGATGGGTTAGGCTGAGAGATAGTAACTTGTGCAAAGTTACTCAGTGAGTTCCATGACAGTGGAGATTTGAGCTTGAGTTTTCCCAGTCCTAGTGTAACACTCTAGTAACTACACTACAGGATATATCAGCTGAAAAGAAATCCATAGGACATCTACTTCTATCTCCTGACATGACAGGATATTCTATAACTTAAGCCTTCATTACAGGTTCTTAAACTTTTATTAGGATTCTCCACCCTACCCCCAAACCCATTTAATCTATATCTGCCCATCTGTGATCTTAGGAGCAAACTATATGTGGTAGTAAACAGGTGGCTTCACACTGTGGGTGTGCATGTTACTTTTTACTGTATTTTAAAAAAAATGATATGTATATGGGCTGCCAAATAACAATGTTCTTCAAGCGGCTCACAAAACATAAATTAAAATGCAGTAACTACGGACAGCATATTGCAGCATATAATTTCTTTATGGCAGTAGAGAAAACGAAATCAAGTTATGCAGCATCAGTAAAAAAAAAAAAAATCACAACCAATAAGAACTTTACAGCTTTAAGACTACAATTTTAAAAGGCCTCCGAGAATAAAAACGACTTCATCTGGTACTGAAATGACCGTAAAGAAGGTGCCAGTTAGCCTCTCTGGGGAGGGTATTCCACAGCCAGGATGCCACCACTCAGATGGCCCTCTCCCTCGCAGCCATCCATCCTGCTTCACTTGGTGGAGTTGCCTGGAACAGGACCTCTGAAGATATTCCCAAGGTTCATTTAAGGTATATGTAAGAGAAGGTGCATCTTCAGGTTAAGAACATAAACATAAAAGTCATGCTGGATCAGACCAAGGGTCTATCTGGTCCAGCATTCTGTTCACACAGGAGGTTACCAAAGCATGGGTAACTATGGCCAGGCATTCTCCATTCAGGTAGGGTTGCAGTTAGCACTTAAGGCAAAGATGATAAAAAGTTATTCAGCCCACAGAGGTCACTTGAGCCTTCAGTGACAATGCTGGATTGCTATGCATGTCAGAACTGTGGATCTGATCCTTTACGGTATAATCCCTTCCAAAACTGGTTGAACACCTCTCACTTGGGTAGACAAACCACCCACCAGCAGTACATCCGTCTTGTCCAGATTGAGATTCAGTTTATTACCCCTCATCCAGTCCTTTTCTGTGCACAGGCACTGATTCAGGACAGCCACTACCTCACCTGAATTTGATGAAGAAGAGAAAGCTGGATGTCATTTGCATGTTGGTGACACCTCAAGAATGTAAGAATTTCCTTGCAGGGTTAGACCAAGGTTCATCTTGTCCTGCATCCTGTTTCCAGCAGTGGCTAGCCAGATGACTCTGGTGGGTCACAACAAGGTGTGAAGCTGATGGCCTTCCATTGTTGCTTATCTCCAACTTGTTGGTTGTGTATGTGTCAAACATGGAGGTTCTGTTTAGGTGTTATGGCCTAAGGTATCAATAGAAGCATCCTCCATGAATTTCTCTATTCCTTTTTAAACAAACTGACTACCTTAATGCCAACCACTGAAGATCTTCCAGCTTTGTCATGCTTTCAGAGCAGTGTAGTTTGAACATGAAACAGCCGCTTACTTATTGCAAATAAAACACTCTTCTGTACTGGTTCTGCATTATGGATTGCCTAATCAGAGTTGGCCTTACTGATGTTCATGTTCACTGCTAATGTGCTTTTTTTACCCCTGGCTTGCTGTGTCTGTGGTGCTGTAGATTAAGGACTAAATAAATCATTATGTTTATTATGTTTTCCCAGCACTGGAATTGAATAATCAAAAGTTGGGGAGCACCAAGAGACAATTTGGTTATCTAGTCCAGATCTTGCAACTTGTAACCTAAAGGACCACCTGTCTCATTATGTGCCTTCTGTTCATCAATATCTGTAGGAGAGGTCCTCCTCAGGACACCACTTTCTCCAGAGGTCCATTTGTCAGGCATGCAGGAAAAGGCTTTTTCCTGTGTCACTCCCAAATTGTGGAATGTGCTCACTCCAAAGTCACGATTGCCATTATTAGTGGCAGGGAAACAACAAACTTTGCCCAGATTGAAGGGTAGTGGGAGGTTAAATTGGGAGAGGCTTTAACCTCCCACCCCAAGTAATCCCTTTCCTAGCTCTTAGTGGGCAGGGAGGAGAGGTTGAAAACTCCTCATCCCTGCACACTAAGAAGTGGTAGGCAGGGCTGAGTGTGTGTGTGTGTGTTCAGCCCACAGCCCACCACCACATATGGCCCTTGGGTCCAAAAGGGTTTCCTACCTGTGTTGTAAATATAGAAATCCTATCTGATGTGAGAGTGTGTTGTCAAAATGGCCAAGGAAGGTCGATATTAATATGTAATAAAAGTAACTGTGTATGGATAAAATATTTTCCCCCCAGCAACTTCCTGAAACAACTTTCTGGCATCAAAATATCACTTTAACACATGTTGCAATATGGTTTAATGTAGAGTCTCCATGAACTTTTAATTAGTTCCAGTTTGTTAGTGAAACCCTAGACCTCCAGATGACAAGCCTCCCACATTTAAATGAATGTTTTCATAATATCTAGATCTGACTGGCACTGTTGCTACCATGATTATATATTGAACAATGTTCTACTTTATAGAGTTTCATGTAATCTTTCACTTTGAGTGAAGTTCATTCTCCAACAGAGCATGGTTATACTTCTGTAATATTACATCTTAAATTGATCTGTAGCTGTTAGCCAAAATATCCTTCAGATTATGTGCCCAATTGCTGAAGAAGTTGGAAGTACAAAGTATAGCTGTATGTGTGAGTTAAAGTATCTGTAGTATATATCTGGCATGTTGGGAATGGGATATTGGAACCTTATTAACGATAGGATATCCCTGTTATATTTAACTGACTGTATGAGTATGAGACAGCCTAATATGATCAAGCCGTTTCTGTAGGGGTCAGGTGACCTGTCACCTGTCAGGATGGGTTATATCTCTCTGGTAGAGCACATGCTTTGCGAGCTGAAAACCCCAGCTTATGTCCTTGGTTCAATCCCTGGCATCTCCAGATCTCAGCAGAACAGGAAAAGATCTCTGCTTGAGATCTTGGGGAGCTGCTGCCAATCAAAGTAGACAACAATAAGCTAGCTGGACCACTGGTCTGTCTTGGTATAAGGCAGCTTAATATGTTTGTATATGATCACTTAAACCAGTACTACTGTTTATATCAGACAGCAGATCTCAGATGCAATACTTAGTCCACTCTTCATGGTCTGTCTCCTCGTCAGGCCTAAAATAAGCCGCAGTAAGCACGCCTGGGGAATTTCCTTCCTTCAAATGGTGGGCATCCTTCTTGTGGATTTATTGTATTTTCAGAATGTATACTCTGCCTCACTTCCAAGTTTTCCCCAAAGGCCTAAAGCTTGGCTAGTTACCTTTTTTGTTGTTGTTCAGTCGTTCAGTCATGTCCAACTCTTCGTGACCCCATGGACCATAGCATGCCAGGCCTTCCTGTCCTGCGCTCTCTCCCGGAGCGTGCTCAAGTTACCTTTATATCTTGCTAATTAATATTGTGACAACTAAGATAGGCACCCATACATATGTTAATGTGTGAAATGTTTTGGCTAATCATTGAACAGTCATGTGTGATCATGAGTAGAGCTTGTACAGCTCTGTGGTATACCCCGGAGGTGAGAGCATTGAAACAAAACAGGATATGGCTTGAGTGAAGGTGGAGAAAAACTCCTAGTGGATGCAGTTGAACTCTGGTGTGTGTCTGTGGCCAGGTATACTCAAAAGCAGTGAGAATGGCAAGGAAAAAATATTTAATACCCTCTATTCAATCTTCCATATGCCACCCAGTGGAGCTTTTTAGAGTTGTCTGGGGCCTATGACATTCTGGCCCTAAGGACACTATGGAACCATCTGAGGCCCACTGTAATGTACTGGCTAGGAACTTCCAGGATAAGATCTCTTGCATCCGCTGGCACTTAGACTCCAGTCTTACTGCTGGTGAATCAGGTGAGGTGTTCTGAGCACAGCTTGGTCTGGTTTTCTTGGATGAGTTCCAGTTGGTACAGCTCGAGGACATGGACAAAGTGCTTGGACAGGTTTGTGCAACCACTTCCATATTGGATCCTTGCCCCTCTTGGCTTATATAAAAACCAGCAGGGAGGGATCAACTGACTGGGCTAGGGAAGTGATTAATGCCTCTTTATGAGAGGGAGTGGTCCCGGGCCACCTGAAAGAGGTGGTGGTGAGACCACTCCTGAAGAAATCCTCTCTAGACTCAGAAAACCTTAATAATTGCAGGCTGGTGGCAAATGTTCCATTCCTGGGCAAGGTCCTTGAGCAGGTGGTTTCAAGCCAGCTCCAGACGCTCTTGGATGGATGACATCAGTTATCTGGATCCATTTCAGTCGGGGTTCAGGCCTGGTTTTGGGACAGAAACCACCTTGGGCGCCCTGTATGATGACCTGTGTCGGGTGAGAGGCAGGGGAGTATGACCCTGTTGATTCTCCTCAATCTCTCGGCAGCTTTCAGTACCATCAACCGTGGCATCCTTCTGGGATGACTGTCAGAGCTGGGAGTGGGAGGCACTGCATTGCAGTGGTTTCGCTTCAACTTGGAGAGTTGGCTCCAGAAGGTGGTGCTTGGGGAACATTGCTCAGCCCTGTGGATTCTCCAATATGGGGCTCCACAGGGCTCAATTTTGTCCGCTGTGCTGTTCAACATCTACATGAGACCATTGAGTGCGGTCATCCAGAGTTGTGGTGTGCCTTGTCATTAGTATGCTGATGACACGCAGCTCTATTTCTCCTTTTCATCTTCTTCAGGTGAGGCTGTGAATGTGCTGAATCAGTGCCTGCCTGTGACAATGGACTGGATGAGGGCTGAAGCTCAGTCCAGACAAGACTGAGATGCTGTTGGTGGGTGGTTCTTCTGACTGGGTAGAGGGTTTTCAACTTGTTCTGGATGGGGTTGCACTCAGAAGCATCTTTGTCACTTGAGGCTCAGGTGGCCTCAGTGGCACAGAGTGACTTCTACCAATTTTGTTTGGTGGCCCACCTATGCCCTTATCTGGACAGGGATAACCTGGCTTCAGTTGTCTATATTCTGGTAACTTCCAAGTTAGATTACTGCAAAGTGCTCTATATGGGTCTGCCTTTGAAGACAGTTCAGAAACTGCAGCTTGTGCAAAATGCAACAGGTAGACTCATAAAGGGAACCAGAAGGTCTCCACATATAAGACCAACTCTGGCCCGCTTGCACTGGCTGCCTATATGCTTCCGAGCTCAATTCAGAGTGCTGGTTTTAACCTGTAAAGCTCTACACAGCTTGGAACCACAATACCTGACGGCACGCCTCTCCCAAAATGAACCGACCCATACACTATGCTCTGCATCTAAGGTGCCTCCTCTGAGGGAAGGTTGGGAGGTGGCAACGAGGGAGAGGGCCTTCTCAGTGGTGGCACCCCATCTGTAGAATGAGCTCCCTGATGAGGTCTGCCTCCCTGATGAGGGCCACCTGGCACCAACATTATTATCTTTTCAGCCCAGATTAAGACCTATCTCTTTTCCCAGGCATTTGGCAGCACATGATGAGTTTAAATAGGTCCTGGATGTGTCTTTAGTTATGACTGGCAGTTGAAAGTTGTTTTAGTTATATGTTGTTTGTGTATATTGTCTGTGTGTTTTTATCCAAATGGCTTTTAAATGTTGAATATTGTATTTTAATATTTTAACTTCTGTAAACCACCCAGAGAGCTTCAGCTGTGGGGTGGTATAGAAATACAATAAATCATAATCTTATATGTCAGTGGCATGTCTCACTGGGATATCCAGCTTGTTCGCATAACATCTGTGTTAAAGGAACTGTGCTGGCTGCTTATTAGCTACTGAGCCATGTTCAAGGTTATGTTGTTTAGGGCTTTATATGTCAACAACTTGGGACCAGGATATCTAGCAGACCGCCTTTCCCTATATATACCTAGGTGACCTTTAAGACTGGCAGAGGAGACCTTGCTGGTGGTTCTGCAACCAACAGAATGTCTCCACATAAAGAAGGCAGGCTTTCTCGGTGGTGGCACCCACCCTCTGAAAAACTCTCCCCCATGCAGTTCAGGAGGCAAAACAAACACCTCCTGAAAATGCACTTGTTCACCAAGGCTTTCTCTGGCTTGTAATTAATTGCAATTAATGATATGCTGCTGCATCTTACTGTTTCTTGGATTATTTTGTATTGTTGTAGTAGTAGTAGTAGTAGGAATTGTTTTGATGGTATATTTTAAGTGTGATTGCTAATTATATATGAACTGCTTAGAGATTTTGTTAAGATGTATATTAGTAGTAATAGTAATAATGTCTTAATTCTAATAATGGCAGTAGTGTTGAATGAAATGCAGGAGGCATTACCAAAAGCACGTTTATTTTACTTCTCAGTTTTTCTGGAGAACTATTTTCCAGATCTCTTCTGAGCCAAAATGTGACATACCAGTCTCCTAGCTCTAAAGGTATGTTGGCGCTACAAATCCGGCCATGGCTTAATTTTCTTGGCATATCCTCCAAAGAATCATGGGAAGTCTTGTGAGGATGCTGAAAATTCTTTGAGGTCCTTAACTCTTCCACATAACTATTTCCCTGAGGGTTCTTTAATTTTAGCTAAATGGTTTGAAGCAGGTTTAAGACTTATTTATGTTGTTTACATGGCTTCTATCCAATAATTATGTTAATAGGTGGGAGGAAAGACTAAAATGTCTGAACTTGAGTAGGGCCTAGCCATATGGAAGATTGAGATGATAGAATCATAGCATTAGAAGGGATCTTTGAGATCATCTAGCCCAACCAGGGCAGCAGATCTCTTTGTTCCATCTTTCACCTTCTGAGAAATGAAGGTGTTAAAAAATTATTGGATGTTCTACACAGTAATAGTTGTCAAAGCCTTTTCTCAGATTATGAAAAAGAGACTAAATATAATTTGTTACTATGAAAACTATAAAGAAAACCTCCAAGTAGCCAGTGGATTCTATCTATATTTTTATCTGTAAAATAAAGGGGGGAAATGTTAAATGTATTATCCTCTGTCACTAAATAGAGTTAAATTTGATGTGTATTTGTATTGGAAACTATTTTTTTTAATTCTTAGATGTTCCATTCTTCAAAACCCACCAGCCCATACCTTCTTTGTCTTTTAGAACAGTCCCACACAAAACTCTCCTTGCTCACCCTGTTCAGTTACTTCCAGGAAACAGAGAATTTTGCTGTAGAACTCTACTGCTCTGATTATTCCCAGTTGCGGATAGTGGGAAATCCAGTTGTGGATAAAGCAGGACATTTATTTACATAATGTATTTCAAATATTGATATACCGCCATTCATGAACAAATTCCAGGGCAGTATACAAATTTCATTAAAACACCATTTAGAATGGAGATTACAATCCGCCATAAAACAGAAAATTAACAACTCTGGGCCTTAAAATCAGCAAATGCTTAGCAAATATGTTTTCTACAGGTGCTGAAACACTATCAAGGTTGGTGCCTATCAGCCTATCGCAGTGGGGAGAGAATTCCAAAGGTGGAGTGCCACAGTCAAGATGTTGCTCATGGCTAGCTCGAATGCCAGAGGAGAGTTATTTAAGAGCAGCAACTCTTGGGTTGTGTCTAATGGTGTCTTTTCACTAGTGGAATGGACATTGGTGGCCAATCACATTTCCTTTCCCCATGCAGCCCTCTGTGTGCCTTCCAAATCTACTCTGGAGAGTCAAGAGATCTTCTGCAGCTGATTTGGGGCATGTGCAGAAGGGGAGGGAAGCTGCGATTGCACCTGTGGAAGCCCGCTTACATAACGTTGAATGTAGCCCTGTGTTTTGATACTTGGCAGCATACCTTAATGGAATACAAAGCAAAGCTCTTTATTGCAGTATGCCAGTTGTGCTTCCCAAGATGGATAATCTTACATAAAAACATTCAAGCGGAAATATGATTACATTACACTGGTGTGCTTTTACTCTCTCACTAAGTTTTTATGAAGTTATCCCTTTCTAGTTTTCATTGCTGTCAGTCACTCCAATCCAGCAAGGAAAATTTGTTGTGCAGAAGTGAGCTTCTACATGCACTGCTGAATTGATGCTTTGGTGTAGCAATGTGTATTATAATGACTTGTACAAATTCCAAGCAATGCTTGAGTAAATCTGTTTTATTATGTATGTTTGAGAAATTGACTTTCAGAATCAAGATAGTCATTAAACATGAGCTGCATTATTGTAAAGATTCAACATAGTAATGTTGAGACATCCAGTCAGAATAAAAGTGGTGCTTTCATTTATTTATTCTCTTTATATAGTAATTGAAGGACAGCATAGCATACTTGGGAAACCTACAAACATAGTAAATATGTGCTGCATAATGTCTCCTCTTTAAAAACATGTCTTACCTGCTACACCTCAGTTAACCATGTGAAAAGGAACATTGATAAATACACATTAAGGTCTTCTGCCTTTAAGGTAATATTAAAAAGAAATTTCTCATACTGATCCAAATTATAGCCCTAGAAAGAATTCTTGAAACCGATCAAATTTCTTGGCTCTAGTTGCAGGTTTTACAAGACTAGTGATGTTTACTTTGCCCCATTTTCAGACACCAGCGACCTACATTTCCTTTCCTTTTTAACCTTCCAGTTACAAGAAAAGCTTTTGAGTATGCCTCTAGCAGCTATAGTTCTTTTGTTTACTATGTAAGAGGTTGTCTTGTGTTTGGATAAGATTGCACCTGAGCACCTAGTGGAAACTTTAAAAGTAAATAAAATAAGCTTGCAGGCACATCTTGCATGTGTTGCATAGACCATGTAAAGCAACCTGATCATCGTGGATTTGTGGCAGCGGGTGGGGTGGGTGGCCAGGGAAAAGAGGAGAAAATTAAGAAAAGACAATATTTAGTGACTGGCTTGTGCTAATATTGATTGGTGTTTAATTTGCAACTCTTTCAAAGCAAATGTTTAAAACTATATTTACAACATGAAATGCTATATTAAAAGGGCATGTATACACAACATGGACAAAGGGCTGGATTTTGCTATTTCTAGAAGCATTTAAATCTAAAGTGTTTTTGCCTTTTAGTTGTACTTTTTGTTCTGACAATTAGAACAGTCGGGTAATTTTTGAAAAATGCACATTTCATAGGTTTCTCTCCTCGGGGCATCGAATAAAAAATAATACTTCGGCTTCTGCCACTCCTTCATTCTGTGCCCTAATTATTCTCTTACTAATGCCAGTGCTCTTTAAAAGAAATCCTTGAAAGAAAATCATCTGCATCTAGCAATTACTCTTTATTATGGTTACCAGGTTATTTTGCTGATTTGTTGGTAGCCACTAGGCTATACTTCGTGCCAGAGTGTGAGAGTCCATCCCTTTCTCCTTATTAGCCTTAGGATATTTGTCATGGTGGTAGTTTCAGGTATAGGATCATCCAACCTTTTGCCTTTCTGTCCTTACTAGAACTTTACAGATGCATGTTTTTCAACACACTCCGTATAGTATCAACACCATTGACATCTCAAGTTCTCTGAAATAAGAGTTGGCAGAGAGTCTGCTTTCCATGAAACATATATTCAGGTACATAATGAAATAGGGCAATACTCAGATCACACTTTTAAATGTGCATCATTGATGTTCAGAGGATACTGCACCGGGCAGGTTGTAGTGTAGGTATGAGAATACTAAGTGTCAGATTTGACTATGTCCCAGGGTAAACGGATCCACAAGTAAGCTATATAAGGCACTTTTCTTCTTTGTGCTAATGTCTGATTTATACAGTGAAGGTTTGTACTAAACAGTATCATACAGAAATGCATAGAGGCATTTGCAAAACATGATGCTGATTGAATAGTTTTCTTTTAGTTGTTCAGGTGTGGAATTGGATAATCCACATGCATAAAGCAGAATATTTCTCTATTCTCTCAGAATTCTGTATTCATTTCTTCTCTGGAAAAATCTGCATTCCATAATATAGTTTGAGATGTTTATAAAATAAACATTGGTCAACATGTACTTGGATTCTAAGAACCATGACCAGAGTTCCACTCATGAAATGGGACTTTCCTGCCATCTCCTTTTTGGTCTTAACAGTATGGTTCAACATGTAACATCCTGTGTGCTTGAGTATGCCTTGTATGCTCATGTTTGGGTGTGTTCTCCCACTGCAATTTATCTGGTTTTGTGACTGAGAACTCTTTATACCCAAATTCTGATGGTATTCCCATTCACAAACTTATTGGATCCCTTGGCTTGAACCTATACTATTGTCCTGGGGATGAGTGTGGATTGCTGAATAACATGTTGGACCTGAATCTGGGAATGTGGATTCTAATCCCATTGTAGCAATGCCAACATTAAGCAGTCTTGGCCAAGTAATAAAGTATCATCCTGACTTGCCCCTCTTTTTTAAAAACAGAATTAGTCATTACTTCATTGTGGGTAATTAATATGCCATATATATGGTTAATTGGTGCAAGCCTCCTCTCTGGCAAGTTTAGGTGTTGCTTGCAAGTTTCCATAGTAGTTGTTATAGTGGTTCTTGCTGTACTGCTGCTAGATCTGATTCTGTTGTAACTAAGGCAGTAAAATATTCAAACACAAATTCAGTTTATCAGAGACAAATTTGCTGTTACTTTGTGTCCCCAGCCACATGTGCAATGTTCTTGTCTACAGGAGGAACGTGTCAGTAGGGTTTTGGTACTGGTGGGGAGAAGGAAGAAAAGTCTGAAGAGAGAAAGGACTGAAATGCGAATATTACTTATTCCAATGCAAAGAAAATAAGATGGGGAATTTTACCTCTGAGGTCTGCCGTGATCTGGGAGTTCTGTTATGTGGACCCAAACGCCAGAGTTATAGGAATTGATCCTTCATTAAGTATAGGGGACCAAGGTAATGCCTTGTTAGGCCCCCTTGAACCCTTTCTTTCCAAATACATTTTTTTTTTAATTGAGCTAGGGGAGAAGGAAGACTGGGAAGAATAGCAGGGAGGATGGTGGGGGAAAGTTGACTATGGCAGATGAACTCCCTTGAGAGTGTAACACAAACTGAAGTTTTACTGGAGGGAATTTATTTTTAAGACCTTGGTTTAGTGGAGGGTCTTTTTCATAAGAACAAAAGAAGGGCAAGGAGGTATCTAGAGTACTAATGCACTTGCTATGATAAGTGCAAAAGCACAGAGTGCAAAGTGGGAGGTCCATGTGCAAACTTTGGATATAGGTGCTTTACCTTAATATATGATAATGAGTGTTAATGTGTTTTCCAGTGGCTCAGCATGGAACTTGCTCTCCTTAGGGCTCTGGATGGCCAATCAGGAGGATTCCTTGGATGGGATGGGGAATTTCTGTCCTTCAGAGATTCTCTCCCAAGCTCCTCCCCTGAGGCCCCACCCCATCTCTGCTGGTCTTTCTCTAGAAATCCCTGCTGTTACTTCTGATAACTGATTGGAGATAACAGTGAGGATTCATCTTCATGTATTGCTAGCCATCCCAATCAGGAGGACAAGTGGTGCCAATTGAGTCCCTTCCTCTGTGCAGAGAGAGGCATAGAGTTAGGGACAGGGCAGGAGGAAGCCCTGTTCATATTCTGGAAGTCTCATGCTTGAGATGAACTCCAAAAAGGACAGTCATATGTATCTGCTGTCCTTGTTTTTACTTGACATACCTTACCTCGGCATTGTGGAAGTTCTTGGTATTAGGATATACTTAAAATAGCATGGAGGCTGAGCTCCTCAGTAAAAGTACCATGTGGTGACTATAGTGTGTTCATAAAAGTGTGAATGTACAGGTGCCAAGTTCAAAGGTTATGTTGGCACGAAAAGATAGATCATGATGTTTCACTGTTTCATTGAGGTATTTGTGAATTGTGTGACTGCTTCAAACATAATTGTGTGGCATGTTAAACCGCGTCATACTTCTGTGCTTTTGGTATGAGCTGTGTAGTTCAGGAAGTATTCCTGGAATGCTTTGACTGCATGAAATAGTACCTGTTATCACTTCATCTGCAGATCCAGGCATTTGGTGGGTACTGTGACCTTGATGCATGTCCAAGCGGTAGCAGATTTACAAATACTAGCATATTACTGTTGTCTCACTAAAGTCATACGACTGCACCAGAGCACAAAAGCATTGGATTATTGGTGCAAGCCACTACAGTTTAAATCAGTTCTTTCAAGGACCTGAAGAGGTATTGCTTTGTTATAATATTGTTGCACATGGTTTTACTTTGTTGTAGAACTGGGATATAAAAGGTTACTGTGAAGAATTCAGTGGCCCAAGCCACGCTGATGACCCATATAGCCCAGTACTGTCTTCTCTGGCTGGTGTGCAAAAGGAGGATGGGAGGTTACGCAGAAGCTGAATGAATTCTTTGCATCTGTCTTCATTGAGGAAGAAGTAGGGTAGATAGGCCTGAACTGACTTACTGAGGAAGGCAGTCTGAAGAACTGAGGCAGATCATTTATGGACAAGTTAAAAAAAACACTGGTCCCAA
Organism: Heloderma suspectum; assembly: GCF_057233095.1. Classification (NCBI taxonomy): domain Eukaryota; kingdom Metazoa; phylum Chordata; class Lepidosauria; order Squamata; family Helodermatidae; genus Heloderma; species Heloderma suspectum. The sequence continues at coordinate 6,882,738 of NC_139460.1, forward strand.
TACAGACCATATTCTTCTCTCTTTTGTGAGAATTAGCTATTTATCCCTTCTCTCAACTTTTTAAACCAGTTACTGATCCATAGAAGGACCTATCATCTTAACCTATGTCTTCTGAGTTTACTCGGGAGTCTTTCATAAGAGACTTTATCAAAAATGTTTTGGAAGGCCAAATAATACAATATATACCAAATTACTTGTATCCGTATGCTTGCCACTCTCAAGGAACCCTAAAAGGTTTGTGAAGCAGGACACTTTCAAAGAAGCCAGGCTGATTCTTCAACACGATGGCGGCGGTTGCACAACATGACAGTCCATTGTGAGTTATTTAAGCCACAGTGAGGCCATGGCACATGCAGGGCATGTGTGGCCTCCATTTTTATTATGCAACCCTCCCTTGGGGATTCTCGTTTTGTGTGAACTTGGCAAGCATAGGTTATGTGAGGATTAAACAACCCTCGCTTTACCCATGGTCTGTTTTTTGTTGTTTTACCCGTGCATAACCCAAGTTCACCAGGATTGCACAACATGACAATTTGTTGTGAGTTAAATAATCCACAACAAGCATGTGTCGTCTGAATCCAGTTGTGTTCTTCTATAACAAGTAATTGTATTGTTTAGTGGAACTGGTAAGAGTGTTCTTGCTTCTTTGCATTGATTCATGTGATTCATTAGTGGCTGTTGACATAATTATATATTGATTCTGGTGAATCAATACCCTGGTGAAGCCCCAGAGTTGGAAGTAATATTGGCAAAGAATATGTCTTCAGTGGCTTTGGGTATCCAGTATAATTCGGAAAGAGTACTGTCAAAATAGTTGCTTGGGTTCAACTGTTAAACAAGTGGATGATCCATGAAGGACGACACAGTAGTCTCCAAGGTTTGTAAGGTTTTAAGTAGCTTCAGGAAATCTATTTGCTGAACCCTTCATTGTTGCCATTTTTGTTAGTAGCATAGCTAATTCTTGGAACATATGAGGAAAAAAGATTGATTTTGTATACATTTCTTGGACTGATTTTGTGTTTGATTCAGTGAAAAACATAAATTAAGAGGAAGCTTAATTCTGCCTAAACAAAGTGATCACTAATAGCAAAAGCCAGTCAAGGCATTTCTGGTACATTTCTGGCATATGGACTGTTCCCTGTGTATAAAATGGAGCACAGCTGATGCTAACAGCTTTCATTTCCCTGCAAGCAATTCTATGGTTACCTTTCTCCCCCCACCCCCAGGGGAAAAGCCATCAGTCTTGGTGCTCTATTGTGTCTGGGATGCAATGTTCTTTTAAGCTTTTGGTGTACCCCAATGTCTTTCTGATGAAAGCAGAATTGCTGTCCAGGATTTACTATTTCTATTGCTAAGGGAATTCTAGATGCCCAAAACTGATTTTTTTTTTTTTTAAAGCTCTGTTGCTAATGGCAACTCATTCTAATCCCTTACTGTATATGGTATGTGGCTTACACTCTTTGACATAGTGATACAGTCTAGAATATATTTTTTCTTCATAGTGTTTACACATGTGTTCATGCTGCTGGGGTTAGGCTTAATATAGAACTTACGAGTCTTAAAAGCAGATGGTGTGTAGACAATAGAATCTGATTTCTGCATATAAAATCTTAGATCTTACACTTTTGTATACATAAATTAGAAAAGTAATTTGAATGCATCTGGTAAAGATATAAAATCAAGTTAGAAATTTAGGGTACTGTAATTGACTGCCACCTGTACTATATTGTTATGCATCAGTAGTAAATTTCAATCATCTGTAGTAAGTTACAGTAGTAATTTACTCAACAATAGTAAATTACAATCAGCTAAGAAGAATTGATGTTTTGCAGGCTGAAGCTTTATGTTGAGTTATGTTGAGTTAAGGAGCTTCTATCCCCAGATTAATTGATAAGGTAAATAGTACCCCACTTTTCTAAGGAACTGAATGGGGATTCCACCTGTGCACATAGGAAACCAAGGATCAGCCTTCCCCACCCTTGTACCCTCCCGATGCTATGGTCTTCAACTCGGCCCTAGCCAGCATGGCCAATGGTCAGGAATGCTGGGGGTTGCACTCCAAAACACCTGTAGGGTGCCAGGTTGAGAAAGGCTGTCCTGGATCAAAGGTTTTGGCTGCAACATTAACCAATATCTTATGTAAGGACACTTGGTTTTTAGGATGTGCAGCAGAATGAAGACAGTGGCTGGAAAACAGAACTTCATTTCCCATCTTAAGTATAAATGGTTGGACTTCTCAAAACTGTGGATTTTGGGGGGAATGAAATAGTTTAATATCAAATATCTCTCGGTAACCAAGCAAAACAGCATATTCCCCTTGGCAACAGGAAGAGCAGTCTCGTGCACTTTTAAAGTGGTGGTTATTCTTTCAAACCTGAGGCAGTTCAAGTTATATAATAGTCCTTACGTAACAGTACATGAATCAGCAGGAAGGATAGATGATTTCTCAATGTAGACCTTTTTGTTTTCACTTAGGATCACAAAAAGAACTCGTAAAACTTTGCATATGAAGAGTCAACATGACCTTTGAAATATGGGAGGAAATGAAAAATAATATTTTAGCGCACCTTTTGTATTAAGCTCCCAGCCTGGCATCCTGCATGGTGTCCCCAATCCTTGGCCGACTGGTGGCTTGGCCTGGGCTGTTAACCCTTCCCACTCTCTTTTAGCAGGATGAAGCTGAGAGGAAAGTGCCTGCTTCCTTCTTGGTTTCATTCTGTGAAAAAGTGGGAAGGATTAATCTCCTTCCCGCTTTGCTGAGTGGGAAGGGTTAATCTCTTTCCTGCTTTCCTTCAGCCGTTGCCACTACTGCTGCTACCCTCCTTGCACACAACGGTAGTTGGTAGGAGTAGCGGGAGGCAGCTCGCACACCCCAGTGGATTGTCTTGCGCACCCCTTGGGTGCACGCACCCCACTTTGGAGACCACCGGTCTAGAAGACTTGAGAAGCAAAACCTGTGCATTTAAAAGAGCAAGGTTGGCAGCCAGAAATGAAACTGCCATTAGCAGTAAAACAGCAGACAAGAGAAATGGCCTCTTGCCACAAATGAGTTTCGCTCCTTTCAGTTCCAGGCATCCAGAAAAAATATTTGCCAAAGACTGCACAGCAACAACAAGTCCCCAAATTTGTTTGTTTTAAATTTTCCTCCTGCTTTTGGAGGCTTTGGGTTTATGTGTTCTGTGCTCTGTTAACCTTTAATAAACATAAACTGAAGTTCCCATTCAATTTCCTCAGTCTGAGAGATGAGAGCTTGATGTTAAGAGAAGATCCTTGCCAAACACTGCAATATACATAATCAAATCTGTTCAGTCTTGGTGAGTAGCAAAGCACATTATAATCTTTCACCTCAAATGGTTTGTGGATGACTGTTGCAAATTGTGCAGTCTGTTGCCTATCGATTCATTGAGGGATACAGGTGATCTACACTGGCAAAACAACACTTCAGATTAAGGACCATTTCATACATGTTTATCACTTTTTTGTATTCAAAACCTGATGACTTGCAAGTGAATGTTAGAGCTGACTCAATTGAAAAACATAGTATTTAAGATGGTATAAAAGTTCCGAGTGTGTACGCACACATTCTGTAATGGCTCATCAACACATGCAAGCCATCGAGTGATGAACATACATGTGTGCACTAGCCACAATTTGTTGTTGTTGTTGTTGTTCAGTCGTTCAGTCGTGTCCGACTCTTCGTGACCCCATGGACCATAGCACGCCAGGCCTTCCTGTCCTCCGCTCTCTCCCGGAGCGTGCTCAAGTTCATATTCATTGCATCCGTGATGCTATCTAGCCATCTCATCCTCTGCCGTCCCCTTCTCCTTTTGCCTTCAGTCTTTCCCAGCATCAGGGTCTTTTCCAGGGAGTTTTCTCTTCGCATTAGGTGGCCAAAATATTGGAGCTTCAGCTTCATTATCTGTCCTTCCAATGAGCACTCAGGGTTGATTTCCTTGAGGATGGACTGATTTGACCTCCTTGCAGTCCAGGGGACTCGTAAGAGTCTTCTCCAGCACCACAGTTCGAAAGCATCAATTCTTCGGCGCTCAGCCTTCCTTATAGTCCAGCTCTCACAGCCATACATTACTACTGGGAAAACCATAGCTTTGATTAGACGGACCTTTGTCGGCAAGGTGATGTCTCTGCTTCTTACTATGCTGTCTAGGTTGGCCATAGCTTTCCTCCCAAGGAGCAAGCGTCTTTTAATTTCATGGCTACAGTCACCGTCTGCGGTGATCTTGGAGCCCAAGAAAGTAAAATCTGTCACTGCTTCCATTTCTTCCCCTTCTATATGCCAGGAAGTGATGGGGCCAGATGCCATGATCTTCGTTTTTTTAATGTTGAGTTTCAAACCAGCTTTTGCACTCTCCTCTTTCACCCTCAACAAGAGGCTCTTGAGATCCTCTTCGCTTTCTGCCATTAGGGTGGTATCGTCTGCATATCGGAGGTTGTTGATAATTCTCCCAGCAATCTTAATTCCGACCTGTGATTCATCCAACCCGGCATTTCTCATGATGTACTCTGCATATAAGTTAAATAAGCAGGGTGACAATATGCAGCCTTGTCGTACTCCTTTCCCAATTTTGAACCAATCGGTTGTTCCATGTCTGGTTCTTACTGTTGCTTCTTGACCCTTGTACAGGTTTCTCAGGAGACAGGTCAGATGGTCTGGTACTCCCATCACTTTCAGAATTTGCCACAGTTTGTTGTGATCCACACAATCAAAGGCTTTAGCGTAGTCAATGAAGCAGAAATAGACGTTTTTCTGGAATTCTCTTGCTTTCTCCATGATGCAGCGAATGTTGGCGATTTGATCTCTAGTTCCTCTGCCTCTTCGAAACCCAGCTTGTACTTCCGGTAGTTCTCGGTTCACATACTGCTGAAGCCTAGCTTGTAGGATTTTGAGCATCACCTTGCTGGCATGTGAAATGAGCGCAATTGTGCGGTAGTTTGAACACTCTTTGGCGTTGCCCTTCTTTGGAATTGGAATGTAAACTGACCTTTTCCAGTCTTGTGGCCACTGTTGAGTGTTCCAGATTTGTTGACATATTGAATGCAGCACTTTAACAGCATCATCTTTTAGGATTTTAAATAGTTCGGCTGGAATACTGTCATCTCCGCTAGCTTTGTTGTTACTAATGCTTCCTAAGGCCCACTTGACTTCACTCTCGAGGATGTCCGGCTCAAGTTCAATGACCGCACTATCATGGCTATCAGGGACATTCAGATCTTTCCTGTATAGTTCTTCTGTGTATTCTTGCCACCTCTTCTTAATCTCATCTGCTTCTGTTAGGTCCCTGCCTTCTTTGTCCTTTATCATGCCCGTCTTTGCACAAAACGTTCCCTTGAGATCTCCAATTTTCTTGAAGAGATCTCTAGTCTTTCCCATTCTGTTGTTTTCCTCGATTTCTTTGCATTGTTCATTTAAGAAGGCCTTCTTGTCTCTCCTTGCTATTCTCTGGAACTCTGCGTTCAGTTGGGTATATCTTCCCCTTTCTCCCTTGCTTTTCGCTTCCCTTCTTTCGTGAGCTACTTGTAAAGCCTCATCAGACAGCCACTTTGCTTTCTTGCATTTCTTGTTCTTTGGGATGGATTTCGTTGCTGCCCCCTGAACAATGTTACGGACCTCCGTCCATAGTTCCTCAGGCACTCTGTCTATCAGGTCTAATCCCTGAAATCTATTCCTCACCTCCACTGTATATTCATCAGGGATATGATTTAGGTCATACCTGAACGGTTTAGTGGTTTTCCCGACGTTCTTCAATTTAAGACGAAATTTTGCAAGAAGCAGCTCATGATCTGAGCCACAGTCAGCTCCAGGTCTTGTTTTTACTGACTGTATGGAGCTTCTCCATCTTTGGCTGCAAAGGACATAATCAATCTGATTTCGATACTGACCATCTGGTGACGTCCATGTGTAGAGTCGCCTCTTGTGCTGTTGGAAAAGAGTGTTTGCTATGATCAGCATGTTCTCTTGGCAAAACTCTATTAGCTTTTGTCCTGCTTCATTTTGTACACCAAGGCCATGCCTGCCTGTTATCCCGGTGATTTCTTGACTTCCTACTTTAGCATTCCAATCCCCTATGATGAAGAGGACATCTATTTTGGTGTTAGTTCTAGAAGGTGTTGTAGGTCTTCATAGAACCGATCAACCTCAGCTTCTTCGGCCTCAGTGGTTGGGGCATAGACTTGAATTACTGTGATGTTGAATGGTTTGCCTTGGATTCGTACTGAGATCATTCTATCATTTTTAAGATTGTACCCCAGTACTGCTTTTCCCACCCTTTTGTTGACTATGAGTGCTACTCCATTTCTTCTAAGGGATTCTTGCCCACAATAGTAGATATGATGGTCACCTGAATGAAATTCGCCCATGCCTGTCCATTTGAGTTCGCTGATTCCCAAGATGTCGATGTTCAATCTTGCCATCTCATGTTTGACCACCTCCAGCTTACCTTGATTCATTGATCTGACATTCCAGGTTCCTAAACAATCTTGTTCTTTACAGCATCGGATTTTCTTTTCACCACCAGACACATCCACAGCTGAGTGTCCTTTCGGGTTTGGCCCAGCCGCTTCACTCTTTCTGGCGCTACTTGGAAATACCCTCTGCTCTTCCCCAGTAGCATATTGGACACCTTCCGACCTGAGGGGCTCATCTTCCGGCGTCATCTCTTTTAGCCTTGTGATACGTTCCATGGGGTTTTCTTGGCAAGAATACTGGAGTGGGTTGCCATTTCCTTCTCCAGTGGACCACATTTTGTCAGAACTCTCTGCCATGACCTGTCCATCTTGGGTGGCCCTGCACGGCATAGCTTATGGCTTCACTGAGTTACGCAAGCCCCTTCGCCACAACAAGGCAGTGATCCATGAAGGGGACTAGCCACAATAACAAAGTCTAAAATTTCCCTTGGTGGTTATAGCCAGGGCTTCACAAATTTAGAATGGTTCTGGTACTCAGTCTAAAAGTTGTGGTCAGTATGACTCTGCCCCGCCTCTTCAGTGCAATCCTATGCATTAGGAACAGGGAACCTCTGGCCCATGGGCCTAAGCCAACCCTCCAGGCTCCCCAGTCCGGCCTGTGAAGCTCTCCAAGCCAGGCATGCCCCCTTTCCATTGCCATGCCCACTTGCCTTTTTCCCATCTTCGAGGTTTTCCTTTTCCCATTGAGTTTCGGGAAGGCAATGTGCTTTCTTTGTTTTGTTCCTTTGACTTCTTATTGGTGGAATGCGATCTGCACTTTATCATGGGGTCCTGTATTCCTGGCCTCTGGTGACCTTTTGGAGAACAATAAGCATTTCTAGAACACTTCCTTCTTTTCTGGAGATTTTTGTTGCTTCACTGGAGGGTTTAGTTGGTTTCTAGAGCTACATTACGGGGGTCTTCATTATTATTCAGAGTGCCTGTTGAGTCACGCCTAAAATTTCCTCAGCTGGTGCTCTCACTTGGTCAGAGCTAAACCTGAGTAAAGATAAAATATTCAGTGTGCAATCAGTCAATCAGTGATTGAAAGAAATATTAAAGGGAGGGGGAAATTGGTGATAAAAAGTTTGCTACTTTTACTTATGTGTAGAAATTAGTGGAATTTTTTACCTTTTGAAATCAAGATTTAGTTTCTGTTATTGCAATGTTATCTTGGAGTTAACTCAATTGCTTTCAATGGAACTTCTCCATAGACATGCGTAGTAGGATTGTGATGTGCTTTTCTGAGTAGCAACTTAAGAGTTTTAGTTGGTTTGCTTTTCCTGTGTAATATTGGGTTGCTGTCTCATGCTATCAGGGAGTAAGATGCATTCCACATTCTGGAATGCACCTACAGAGAAGGACTGCTCATGAGTAGTCACCAAATCTCAGTGTGCAGGAGCACTTTTAACCAGGCCTCAAAAATATGCATAGGATTATCTTGTACTTTTTCTAAGTTGCAAGTTTCTTTGAGTTGAGTTGCATTACTTAAAATAGGTAAGAATTACATTTTTATCCAGCCCACTTTTCCTGTGGCACTGTGCACTGCGTGAATGTAGCCCCTGAGACCTTTCCCAGACTGGATTCAGCCCTAAGGCTGAAAAAGATTTCCCACCCCTGCTCTGCATGTTTACTTGGAGTTCCATTGTGTTAAGTGAGGCTAACTCCCAGGTAGTGTACACAGGACTGCAGCCTTATACTCTGACCTTTTGTTGCACCTCCACAGGTGGTTCAGGGCAATCCCCAGTCTACTCTCCAGCTCCAAAATTTTGGAGCTAGGAGAGGCAGCAGGGGACTTGATTTGGTCCTGGCTATCCACAGGGACTTGATGCCCCTTTGTCAGTTACCACAAAAATTTCCAAACTAGAGAGGAAGGTTTGGGATACTTTTCTCACCCTCTCCCCAGGGCAAAGAACCTGGTACAGTGGTGAGAGGAAATGTGGATTGTATTGTATTTGAGCTGCAGGTGCAACTCAAGGACTCTGTTTGGACATTGTTTCGCAATGTCACCACACCATAACTAAGTTAGTGCCATAAAACATGCTGGAATGGCAATGAAAACTCTGTTGAAATGACCAGTGGTACAGTTTTCTGATACAAGGTATTGGTAAAAAAAACAACTTCCATGTCAGTGGTGTTTCTGAGCGCAGGGAGTGTGATAGCAGTTCAGATTCTGAAGGAGAACCACCAGACATGGGGGAGGTGCTTTCCCAGGCTAGTCCAGATATGAGTAGGCCAGCTTCCCAGGTTAAAACGTCCAGCTGGTTAAGGATGAGGGTCCCCCTTCACACATACACCCCCTGTGAGAGGCAGTGACAGGAGGAGGCAGGGTCTGGGGAGTATGACCTAATAGACACCAGGCGCAGAGCAAAGAGGGAGAAGGCTGGGGCAGAGCTTAGATGGTCTACCCGATTGGCCTTGCGTGAAAAGCTGCGCGTAGGGGCCTCACGAGAAGAGAGGGACCTCCCCCACTTAAGTTAGGCTAGTCAGACCGCCTCCTTCTTCAAATGGTGGGCAACTCTTGTAACTTCCTTTTGAATCCCCTGAAGGCATTCCTTTGTAGACTGAGAGTCACTGAGAATTTGCATCTGTATGACCCTGTGAAGTAATGGATCAAAAGCTGTAGACTGAAGCCTCTCCTCTGCGTATGTTTGAGCTTAGAAGTAAAGTGGGGGCTGAAGGAATCCTGACATTCCATACATGCAAGTCTAGTCTTTAGGATTGTTGGCCTTGGCAAATCTGTCAATGTTCTGCAAGTCTTAAATCATGGGTCTTCCCTTCTCAGTTTGGACCCTTTTGCTTGCTCTATGTAGTGACTGGACTTGTACAACACAATAACTCACCATGGGCAGCCAGCCATGGTGGGTTGTTGTGCTGTCTGAACCCAGGAGAGCGATTTTATCATGGGTTGTTGGGATCAGCTACAGAACAGCAAATAAGCCCATGCCGCTCTTTGCGATCTCACCATTGCCACCTCCAGCCTCCCTCACCAGTAACTGCCCCTCCGAAACAGCACTTCGGAAGGACCATCATTTGTTCGCCACCTTTTTTTTTGGTGCCTCAGCATTGCGCAAATGCGGTCATAATTTTTCCGTATTATTTCTGTTCTTTCGCAAGTGTGTAAGAGTGCAGGTTCAACTGATATGTGTAGTCTTGCCTGGGCAATGTCCTTGTCTGTTTCAGCTGTCCAAGGGAGCTGGAAGTTGAGCAAGTAAGGTACAAGGAAATTGGCAAGATGAGGCTGTATATAGGCTAATCTGTGCGCACTTACAAAGGACCAAGGGGAAAATAATAGTAAGAGAAAGGGGGGACTCAGGAGTGCAATTCAGAGGCAGCAAAAATGAGGGGGAAAGGTGAACGGAGTAAGTGCACCAAAAGGGGGAGGAGACAGTATCTCCCCCGTTGGCAGTGTGATCCTCTCACTTTTAAGTGTTGAAGTGACACTTCTCGGTGGCCTCCACCCTTTCAACACTTCCCCGACTCTCCAGTAGTCCAGACAGGGGAGATATTTACTACCTCTCACCTTTCAGTGCTCCTTTTTGGAGCAGTTACTGCTGCAGTTACAGCACTTCACTGGATGTCTGCAAATCTCCCTGACAGTAAATAGAGAAGAAATTTGCACACCTGCAGGAGTTTTTTTTTTAAACTGTCAGGGAGCAGAGAAAAAGAGGGAGGGCATTTCACAGCCAGGATGCCACTTCTGAGAAGTCCCTGTTATGAGTTCTGCAAGTCCAGACTTAGTGATGGTATAACCAAAAGGGCCTCGCCAGCAGATCCCAAGTCATAGGCAGGAGAGGCTCTCTTTAGGTAGCCAGGTTCTAAGCTGTCTTTTCCTCCCTTTCTAGCCACTCCATCCTGTTCCTGTTTCCACCATGTTGTCGCTCCCCTCTGCACCTCCCATTCACTCAGTAGTCTTTGCCATTGCTTTACTATGGGGCTGTTTGGGTTTCCCCCCCCCGCCCCTTATTTTTTTTTCTAAAGGTTTTTTAGCATGTCAGCAAACCTCAGGGTTACCCTGAGTTTGCTCATACTTGTCCCATTAGTGGGTGGTGCAGTTTCAGCTCCAGTTTCATGAGCACAGAAAGACTCAGATTGCTATTAGTATATATAATGATGAACGGATTGTGAGATGGTACATTATTTACATGGAGTTCATTGATAAGGAGCTACATATACATCCCTACAGGTGCCTTTCATTAGGCCATCTGTGTTGGAGTGAGTAGCAAGCTCTTTGGCCATTTATTGAGTTGTCCAAGGCAGCTGTCCGGTCTGCATCTCTTCCTGACCGTTTTTTTTTTTTAAGGCAAACTGAGATGAGTACCTTTAAGTACGTGATACGGATAATGATGGGAGGATGCTGGAAAAAGTTAGATTCTAAGACTTTCAGTCACTGGAAAAGCTTCAGCCCTTGGAAAATAACCGCTTTTTATTCAGCTAGATCATAGAACTAGAGAAGCTTTCCTTTGGTAGTAAATCATCATAAAGTTGCAGACTTTTTATTGTCTTAGAACCATAAATGAGGCAAACACATTTTTCCATTAGTCACTTTCACTTGGTATTATAGTAATGCTATGGAAAAAAAACACAGAAGTCATAAAAGAATAAATTCCTTTGATACCCACTAGGAAGATTTACAATTACCTACTCTTCCTGAACTGATGACTCAAGAGTAGCGTATATGTGTGTGTGTGAGAAAATTCAAAAATAGTCCCCTGCTTTTAGCCCTGCATAAAGGTCATGGGGGACCATGGAGCAAAGGCAGAGGCAAAGGAGAAATAAGCAGTATGGTAAAAGGTGCAAGCTCAGGTCTAGCTGCCCCTGCAGTTTTTTTTCTCCAACTGCAGGTATTTGGCTGTGGAGCTGTAAGGACATAAGAAGAGCCATGCTGGATCAGACTGAGCGACCATCTAGTCCAGCATTCTGTTCACACAGTGGCCAACCAGCTGTTGACCAGGAAACCATAAGCAGGGCATGAGCGTAACAGCACCCTCCCACCCATGTTCTCCAGCAACTGGTGTACATAGGCTCACCTCCTCTGGTACTGGAGGTAGCCCATAGTCATCAAGACTAGTAGCTATTGATAGCCTTTTCTTCCAGGAATTTGTCTAACCCCCTTTTAAAGCTATCCAAACTGGTGGCCGTCACTACATCCTGTGGTAGCGAATTCCATAGTTTCACTCTGCGCTGTGTGAAGTCTTTCCTTCTTTATGTCCTGAATCTCCCATCAATCAGTTTCATAGGATGACCCCGGGTTCTAGTATTTTGAGAGAGGGAGAAAAATGTCTCCCTATCCACATTCCCCACACCATACATAATTCTGTAGACCTCTATCATGTTTCCCTTTACCCTTTTTTCCAAGTTAAATAATCCCAGCTGTTATAACCTTCTCTCATAGGGGAGATGCTCCAGCCCCTTGATCATTTTAGTTGCCCTTTTCTACACCTTTTCCAGCTCTACAATATCTTTTTTTATGTGTTGTGACCAGAACTCGACACAGTATTCCAAGTGTGGCCGCACCACAGATTTGTATAAAGGCAGTATGATATTGGCAGTTTTATTCTCAATCCCTTTTCTAATTATGCCTAACATGGAGTTTGCCTTTTTTACAGCGGCTGCACACTGGGTCGACATCTTCATCGAGCTGTCCACCACAACCCCAAGATCTCTTTCTTGGTCAGTCACTGCTACTTCAGATCCCATCAGGCTATACTTGAAGTTGGGATTTTTTGCCCCAATGTACATCACTTTACACTTGCTTACACTGAACTGCATTTGCCATTTAGATGCCCATTCTCCCAGTTTGGAGAGATCCTTTTGGAGCTCTTCACAATCCCTTTTTGTTTTAACCTGCTGTACTGAAAGCAGAATACCAGTATAGACAGTTCGGATTAACTGTGCATCAAATTGTGGTAGGAGCCTAGCACTACAAAGACTGCTTGTGGAATGAGGTTGTTTCATACAGTTATTAAGGCCATCACAATCTCGATTCTGTTCAGCTTGGTTTTGCTTTTATAAATACATGCCTTTCTACTGCAGCTAAATGTCTTTACTACCTTTTACTTGCTGCTCCACATTCATTTTCTCAAAACATACAACCCCAACTTGGTTACTTCATGGAATTTAAGTTACCCATGAATTTGAAACCTATGAGGGCAATGAAAACAGGATGTGCTATGCCAAATTTGAGTCTTCGTGATCTTCTGAGAAGCATTAAAACTCTGAATTTAAATGCATCAGCTTCCTTGGATAAGAGAGAGGGCATAATTGATTCTGTGCATCAGAGGATGCATCCAGTAAGTATTTACATACATGTGAACTTGACTTTAAATGAATTTGGAATTCATGTTATATGATCTACCTTTACATTGCTATTTATTATTTGTCTTTGTTCATCCATAGCTTCTCCTTCGATGATTAAATCACAGTTAAAACAAATGGACTCTAAAAATAAATCCATTGTAGGTGATTTCTATTGCAACTTCCTGGTTTTTTAGTTTACCTGTAATATACTATTTTCAGATAACCTATTTAAATGCGTAGAGACTCCAGCCATTGGTGGCCAACCTGCAACATAAATGGTACAAGTGTCAGACAGCAAGAGCTTATGGCATGTCTGGAGAGCACCAGCAGAACTATAAGGTGAATGGGTCAGTCAGACAGACTTACACAGTTCTGTTCTGTGCCTCGACGGGGGCTGTGCTGCCACTTATTCCCCTTCTCCCCAGTGCAAGAAATCTAGAAACAAACTACAGAAACAGCGTGGGGTGGGGGTGCGGGCTGTATAAGTGCTGGAGTGGTGCACTCATAGTTTGGATTTGACCTGTGGCACGCTTGCAAAAAAATTGGCCATTTGTGCTGTAAGTCTTCAGTGTTCTAATGCCTTAAAAATGAAATACAAAACCAAACTTTCTTTGGAGTGAGGTAATTTTGAGCAGGGATGAAGGTTGTGCTTAACCCGCCTTGCCTCCAAATCATCCTCCCCAAGTAGCCTCCCCCGCCTCCCGCCAAATGCATGGTTTCAAATATATCTATGCCTTCTCTACTTGGTGAATAGCATATAGGCATGAGGGGAAGAAAGGGCTTTAACTTTTTCCCTCTTTGTTGAGATCCTTGGTGCTGTGGTGGAGTCAACTGTGGTAAGCTAAGTGGGTTTTTTTTACTTTCTTTTGTTTTTTAATTTATATACTTCTTTTCTACCCTATAGTGTGAACTGCCTTAAGAGCCTTTTTAACTACATTATTAGAGTTCCTTAAGGATGGTATATAAAAACAGAGTTAAAAGAGATGCAAACTCTCACAGACGCACACTCAACTCCAGCACCCTGAAGGCAGGCCCTTCCATTCATTTAAGCAGCAGTCACTCCACTTCATTCTTAATCTTCCAGTTGTGCTATGATTTTATGAAGAACAATTCATACAAAAGTCATACCACACAATATTTGTTTCCTCTACAGTTACATATAGAGGGAAGTGAAGTATTTTCCCCTGTGTTTTAGGGGGATTCCCATGGATATAGCTGCTAGCTTCTCTGTTGCCCTGGGAAGTCCAAATTATGTATGTTTGAGGAAGACCTAAGCTACCTTCTGGCAAGCACGGTGCAGCTCTCCTCAAAAGAGGGAGCGTTTCCACTCCCATCAGATTAAAAAGGCAATGGCCTGGTTTGCATGATCACTGTGGCTTAAACCAGGCCATTGCTTAAGCCACAGTGGTTTGTTTGAGCGATGGCACATGCTGGGTGCCATTTGTCTTAATTACCCGCCTGGGCGCAGCTTGTTTTGTTGTCTGAACCCAGGCGGCATCACTTGTTGGAGGGAGAAACAACCTTCAAATAACTCATGGCCTGTTGCTGGGTTATTTGAAGGTTGTTTCCCCCTCCAGCAATTCATGCTGTCTGGGCTCAGATGACACGATCACCCACGCCCTGGCAGCTGACTAGGCAAATAGCACCCAGCCGGCACCACATCTTTAAAAAGCCACCATTGCTTGTTTAAGCTGTGGTGATCGTGCAGATGGGGTCAGTGTCTTGCTTTCCCTGCCCCTAAACCTGTGGCTGTCTTTTTCTATCCTCCCTCTGTTCTTTCCTAGTATTCTTTTTGTAGAAAGTGTCAGGAGGCTCAAATGGAAAGAAGGGATGGGGACAGCAAGAAACATTTTGCCACTCATCATATGTAGTGGACTTAACAGCATATTAGGAGCTCAGCTCATGTGAACATGTCATTTAATTATTGCTGCTTAACTGCACACATGCTCCCAACCTAGGTCAGATGTGCACCAGGCATTTCTCTGGCTATTGCTGTCTGCAGTCTTTAGTCATACCCCCTTACTAGCCTCTACACCAACCAGCCAGACTGCACATAATCTCCCAATAGAGCTAACCCCTCTGCTGTGTGTGCATGTGCGCGCATCTGTCTCTTCACCCCACCCAATCTTGTGTCTGGGAGCTTACAGTCTTTGCTCCTATAAGAAGGGGCACTCTCTTCACTTCTCTAAGCATCTCTTCCAGTGTGATTGATCAGAATGCAAGGTGGAACCTTGCCTTTCAGGACAAAATTGGCAAACTAACAGATGCTTGTTTTCTATGATGCATCAGCAGCATTCACTTGCAAATATCATGACACTGACTAAAACACCTATTTTGGAGTTTTTCTGTGGCTGCATAAATGAGGTTTATTGAGCACTTGGCAGGCTGCAATACAAGACTGGCATGTTACAGCTGAGGCCCAGGGCCTGCCAATTTGACAGGCCTGCCTCAGGGGCCACCCTTTGGCTGGCAAATCCTAAAGTGATAGTAATGAGAAGGCCAAAGCTACTTCCTAAGGGGGAACAGTTGGGGGCAGAGACTGCTCTTCCAAAATCACAACGATTTCTAATTCCAGACTGATGAGTTCTACATCAAACTCCTTCCTGAAGAATTTGCCTTGACTGGGACTAAAAATGCAGAAAGCAGAAGTTCTGTACCCAGAATAACAATTTCTATTCAGTTGGCATAATTTAACTATTATGCATAATCCATTTCCAAAATGAAAGCTTTTAATAAAGCAATGACATGTGTTGGTGTTTTTATTTTTGCAAGAGCTTGAGTGCTAAAAAAAAAAAAAGGCATGGAAATTTGTGTTTGGATGCCTTTAGAACTTTGAGGACACGGAATGACTATAGGAACAGAATATGGAACGGTGCAACACCCCACCCACACGCCGCTGTGAGCTATGCCTAATCCTGGCTACCGTGTAACAACTTCTCCCAGTGTCCACAAATTGTCAAGTTTTACTCCCCAGCCGTAAAAACTAGAATGTTCCTTTTTTTTTTAATGAGGGGAAACCACTTCTTCTCCATGGTCCCTGTGCATCACACATGTTTGCTCTGCACCTGCGTGGAGCCTCGATTCAGGAAACTTCTGTAGCTGAGGAGTTTTGGCAGGAACCCTTCCCCCACAATCCCAGTGTGCATGTCCCTAGCGGTTCCTGCCTATTCTCTCAGTTCTCTTTTGACCGCCATTGTGGTAGCCTTGTGAGGGAACTTCTCCTGCGTTCAGTTCATTCTGGAAGCATTTCAAAAGCAGAGGTTTTCTTCTCTCTTCTCTCTGTCAAAGTATTCCATACTTTGCTCTTCTGCGTTATTTTTATTTGGCCCTTTAGGATCATTTAGAAAGTGTGTCTGTTGTGAGGGCAAGTCACCGCCAACCAATGGACATTCTCTTTGCCTCTTTTGCCATGAGGACAGCCATACCATTGAGGCTTGTCTCCATTGCCAAAGCTGGTTTTTGGAAATGAATGTTGGAAACAGTGGAGCAGCCAAAGGGTATGGCAGAGAAGCTAACCTCCCCATCAAGGGATTTGCCTGCTGTGCAGGAACCTGCTCCAGTGTTGGGGATATCTTCCCCCCAACGTCGTACTCCTCTGAGTACACAAGATCCCCCCCACTCCAGGCTGATCTTTGGTGTTTTCACTGGCTAAGAAGCTGACCAAAGAAGCTAAAGCTTCAAAAACAGGAGGGTCTGTCTTCTTCAGAACCAAAAAAGAAGAAGAACAAGACTTCTAAAAAATTGGATGACTTTACTCGTGATTGTGTGTTCTTTGGTTCCCACCACTCTCCCTGATCCTGCTGTGGCATCTCGGGATTGTGAGTGACCTCCAGAGCCAGTCTATGCATTATGCAATTTGGGGCACCCGCATCAGGCAGCATGCCCTGAAAGGAGCGGGGGATTGGGGCCACCACCACTGCCTCCCTCCTCTCCTGAATGCTAGCAGAGTGAAGTGTCTGTTTGGAGTGGGGGATCTTGAGGAGAAATGAATTGGGGTCCTCTCCCTTACTGAGCTTCTGCCCTCCTGTCCCAACCAGACCTGTGGCCCCTGGTGCTAGAGACGCTGCAGCTGCCATTGCCATAAAGAGCAGAGGCTACCGCATAGAGTTCGATGCTCTCCCTCTACTTGGTACTGTGCATGTAAATGCTCCATCTCAGGTTCTTCACCTTGATGTCCAACACTACTTCAGTAGGGAGCAATCAAATCTGTTCCTTGCATTCAATTTTGGGATAGTTTATACTCAAGGTACTTCACAGTACCAAAGAAGGAGGGAGGGCTTCGGCTCCTGGACCTACAGGAGTTGAATTTTTACATTTCTCACAGGAAGTTCCATTTGATCTCTTTAGCATCAGTACACCCTCTTCTCTCCAAAGGAGATTGGCTTGCCTCTGTCAACCTCGAGAACGCTTAATTTCACATTGCCATAGAAAAATCGTATCAGTATTACCTTCATTTTGTCATCAGTACTGATGCCTACCAATTTTGGGTGCTACCCTTCATAAATACCCTTGGAGGGGGGAGGCTGGAGTGCATGGCTGTGGTGTGCTCCCACCTCCAACTACTAGTAGAGGTATATCCATATGTAAACAATTGGCTGTTGGTAGCATCAATGAAAGAGCAGCTTCTTCGGTCAATAGAAATTACCTGCAACCTCCTCCAGGAGCTTGGACTCTATGTCAATGTAGAGGTGTCTCACCTCCAACCAACACAGAGACTTCCCTTCATAGGGGTACTCTTGGATTCCCAGCTTGGCTGTGCATTCCTCCCAGGCACCAGGGTGCGGGTGCTGACATCCTTGGCAGCAGAACTGCTTGTGAGCAGATCCACCACAGCATTCAGGTTACCACATCTATTGGGTTTTATGGTGGTGATGACTGCTGTTGTTCGATACACTTGGTTGCATATGTGACAACTCCAAATTGGCTCATACGCAACTTCGAAACTGATTGGGATGCCCGCCGGACAAGGCTACAGTAGCCACTGACTGTCAAATCCTCTCTTCAGTGATGGATGATTCTGACCAATGCAACACAAGGCATGCTATTCCTTTAGCCCTTCCCATCCATAGTAGTGACTATAGATGCACCGCAATCAGGATGGGGAGCTCACTGTTTGGGCCTCACAGTTCATGGGCGATAGACAATCAGTGAAGTCAGAGAGCACATCAACATCCTGGAGCGAAGGGCAGGTGACAAGGCACTTTGTCCATTCAAACTGGATTTGATGGGCAGACTGGTCCAGGCTACATTGGACAACATGACCATACTTGAACAAGGAAGGGGGTACCAGATGGCTCCTTCTGCTCACCCTTACTCTCCAGGTTTTTCAATGGTGCATCCCTCACAGTATTGGACTAGTGGCAGTGCATGTGGCTGGTGTTCACAATGTGCTTGCAGATCCACTCAGTCGAACCACGCTGACCTCCCACGAGTGGGAGATGGACAGATCGGTACTAAGGACACTTTTCCAGTGCTGGGGTGCACCGGAGGTGGACCTATTTGCCACACAGCACAATGCCATCTGTCAGTTTTTTTGCTGCCGGGGAGGACATGGTGTGGTCTTGCAGGGAGACACTTTCAGCCATACATGGATGGGATATTTGTACTACCTTTTCCCTCAGTTCCCACTGATCACAAAGGTTGGTGAAGATTGTGACAGACAAGACTGTGTGCATCATAACTCCATGGTGGCCTCGCCAAACTTGGTTCACCACATTATTCAGAATGGCACAAGGTCAATTCTGATACCTCCTATCACTCTTGTCTCTTCTCACCAGTGAGAATGGCCGAATCCATCACCCAGACCTAACAACTGTCCACATGATGGCATGGAAGATCCCCATGAACACCATAGGGGATGAAAACCTCGAGCCTGGGTGAAAGAAGAAAAAGCAATCCATTTTGTGGAGTAAGAGTGCTGCATAGAGGGCTTACAGGCAGTATCAAGAATGTGTTGTATCACTGTTGGGACCAAGCAGTGATATAACAGATTCTTGATACTGCCTGTAAGCCCTCTATGCAGCACTCTTACTCCACAAAATGGATTGCTTTTTCTTCTTTCACCCAGGCTTGAGGTTTTCATCCCCTACGGTGTTCATGACACCAAATTCTACAGTTCCTCATCTCTCTGTTTGGAAAAGGACTTAAATTCTCATCTTTGAGAGTGTAGCTCTCTGCTGTCTCTGCGTTCCACTCTCCTATTGAAGGATTTTCTGTTTTCTCACATTCGACAGAGGGGTTGCCATTCTTCATGCAGCAGCCTGGTCGACACTGTCTACCTTCCTTAGACATTACAGATTGGATGCTCAGACTAGAGCTGATTGTTCCTTTGGTCATGCTGTCCTTTCTTCTTCACTGCAATAGGACACTGACCTACCACCTTGTAAATTAGCTTGCTACTTGCCTATATATGTGATGCACAGAGACCACAAAGAAGGAAGGCAGATTGCTACCTGTAACTGTAGTTCTTCATCTGGTCATCTGTGCATTCGCACAACCCACCCACTGTCCCCTCTTCGGTGTCATACTTGAATTAGATGTTGGGTACCAAAGGTATTGCTTCTTGGTTCCGAGGCTATATTGTCCACCTCAAGGAACTGAGGGAATAAGTGGGAACCTGCTAGGGACATGACCATTGGGATGGTGGGGGAAGGGTTCCCGCCCAAATTCTTCAGCTATAGAAATTTACCAAATCAAGGCTCTTTGCAGACGCAGAGCCCATATGTGTGAATGCACAGATGACCACTCAAAGAACTATAGCAACCTGTTTATTCACAAGGTACCAAATTCAGTGGCAGATATCTGACTGTATGCTTTTGTGAATTCCTGGGCAGATGTATACCTGGCTCAAAGTAATATACCTTGGATAAATATGAGCTTTAATCAGTATTTTAAAATATTGATGAATGATTTTAGGCAGTCATTTTATGTTAAATCATGTAAAACAGCAACTTTTACTTTCTCTGTGAGCTCTTGTTGAAACAAATGAAGGTAAGCATTGGAAACACATTGCGGGAATACCTCTGATAAGACCAATGTCCTTTCTTGAAAAACCTGCTTGAAAACACTAACTTCTGCCTCAGAAACAAAATGAAAATGTCAGGGGAAAATTCATTTTACTTTAGTCTTTGTAATTATTAAAGATGTAGACATGCATATACAATAGCAGTTATGAATACATGTGCATAATGCATAACAGATGGGATTTTTTTTTGTGCAAGCAAATAGGGCCTTTCCAGGATGTTAATGAGTGTTACAGAAGGCTTTTGTTAATATATAATGCCAAACATTCTTCCCTAGAATGCTGGTAAATGAAAAAGCCCCCCTGCTTGAATTAAACTGTTAAATCTGAAATTCTTTACATTGTACAAATGTGGTGTGTCAGATTACTTAAGATAAGACAGTAAAGGTTTCAGATTAGTTACTTTTTCTTTTATTTTTTGCTCCAAGCAGAGATGCTTTACTCTTGGGAAATCTGATTCTTTAAATCTTGTTTCTCTTGATGTTTTTGTAATAAATGTCTAGATGTCATAAGAGCATTCCTGTATAAACTGTCGTGAGGTTAAAAAAAGCTTTGTATATGTCTGTTCTAGGGGATGCCAGTAACACAGCTGGAGAAAATACAAACCTTGAAAGAACATAAACGGCTGGCACTGTCAGTCTCCAGTGTTGCTTCTCCTGAAGCTGATTCTTTGCAAATAAAAAGGCAAAAATGTAATAGCTAATCCATGCTGCCATTAAATATTGGAGACTTGAGATTTTTTCTTTAAATATTGGAATAACATCGGTACAAAGCAAGATTTGTAAACATAATGCTTGGTATTGATCACAGGGTACAAGAAAAGCATGTTTCTGATCATTGTTCAGAACTCTGTGCAACTATTTAGTGCATCCTGCTGTCACAAGAGGAGATAGCATCTTGTTTGAATTGGGGGCAGGCAGGCAAATGTACAGTGCTTCTGCAAAGCAAATAGCTGTTCCTGGCTTGGCGCAAATTAATTCAGAAGAGGGTCAGTTACTATGTGTGACTGGGCTTAAGATACCTATATTTCATGCAAAATTTTCAACTGATTTGAGCAGTTGAAATCATTAACTGGGTGTCTAATACATTTCAAAGTAACTAATTTGCAGTGCAGAATACGTGTAGCCTATTTGTGTAATGTGACCCAGGATTATTTTCCAGAATTTATTTTGGGAAATGTAAATCAAAATCGGTACTCCAGAAACATTCCTAATAGATGTCGGCTATTTTCTATGTTTTAAACATACATACATACATACATACATATATATATATATTTGTGTGTGTGTGTGTGTGTGTGTGTGTATGAAATATATATATACACAGACACACAGACACTTCATAGGCATGCATTGAAATTGATATATTCAAATGTATGTAGCTACTTTTTTTTTCTTTTTTGTTTTTGTTCTCCTTTGTTGGAATGTCATAAAAGAATAATTTTAAAATGTCTTAAAGCACCAGTGGGGAACCTTTTTTAGCTCAAGGGCCAGATTAGTTCCAGACAAGCATTTTGGGGGCCACATACCCACAGTGGGTGGGGCCACTCCACAGCTGGCATTTGACCCCTTGTCAGATGGTGATCTCCTTTGGGCCGGGGATTCATCATTCCTGTCTTAAAGGATATTGGGCTTCTCCAAGATTCTAGCAGGAAGGCTCACCGCTGCTGTGCTTCTTCCTGTAGTAGAGCTTCAATAATCTCTTGAAGTGGGATTTGTATAAGGCAGACTTGTGTGGGAGGAATCAAGCATGAAGGATTCATCTTTCAAATCTACTTCTTGAGGGGGAACACCCTTGCGCCCAGGTTTCATCGCTAATGTTGGTTTATGGGCAGGGCTGTGTACAAAATGTTAAATGTTCTTTGTCAAAATACCTTAATTATAACCCATATAATTTATGAAAATTGAACAACTTTGTGTATTTTTGAAATGCTTGGTCTTCCACAATTCTGGTGAGAGCAAAACTAAAAAATTCAATAGGATTATTATTTTTAAAATATCAGTAAAATAATAATTTCTCTCTCATTTTAAAAATCACATTGTTGTTGTTGTTCAGGCGTTCAGGCGTGTCCGACTCTTTGTGACCCCATGGACCATAGCACGCCAGGCCTTCCTGTCCTCCGCTCTCTCCCGGAGTGTGCTCAAATTCATATTCATTGCATCGGTGGTGCTATCTAGCCATCTATCTCATCCTCTGCCGTCCCCTTCTCCTTTTGCCTTCAGTCTTTCCCAGCATCAGGGTCTTTTCCAGGGAGTTTTCTCTTCACATTAGGTGGCCAAAATATTTGAGCTTCAGCTTCAGTATCTGTCCTTCCAATGAGCACTCAGGGTTGATTTCCTTTAGGATGGACTGATTTGACCTCCTTGCAGTCCAGGGGACTCGTAAGGGTCTTCTCCAGCACCACAGTTCGAAAGCATCGATTCTTCAGTGCTCAGCCTTCCATACAGTCCAGTTGTCACAGCCGTACGTTGCTACTGGGAAAACCATAGCTTTGATTATATGAACCTTTGTCGGCAAGGTGATGTCTCTGCTTCTTACTATGCTCTCTAGGTTTGCCATAGCTTTCCTCCCAAGGAGCAAGTGTCTTTTAATTTCATGGCTACAGTCACTGTCTGCGGTGATCTTGGAGCCCAATAAAATAAAATCTGTCACTGCTTCCATTTCTTCCCCTTCTATATGCCAGGAAGTGATGGGGCCAGATGCCATGATCTTCGTTTTTTTAATGTTGAGTTTCAAGCCAGCTTTTGCACTCTCCACTTTCACCCTCAACAAGAGGCTCTTTAGCTCCTCTTCGCTTTCTGCCATTAGGGTGGTATCGTCTGCATATCGGAGGTTGTTGATAATTCTCCCAGCAATATTAATTCCGACCCGTGTTTCATCCAACCCGGCGTTTCTCATGATGTACTCTGCATATAAGTTAAATAAGTAGGGTGACAATATACAGCCTTGTCGTACTCCTTTCCCAATTTTGAACCAATCGGTTGTTCCATGTCCGGTTCTTACTGTTGCTTCTTGACCCTCGTACAGGTTTCTCAGGAGACAGGTAAGGTGGTCTGGTACTCCTATCTCTTTAAGAATTTGCCAGAGTTTGTTGTGATCCACACAATCAAAGGCTTTAACGTAGTCAATGAAGTAGAAATAGACGTTTTTCTGGAATTCTCTTGCTTTCTCCATGATGCAGCGAATGTTGGCGATTTGATCTCTTGTTCCTCTGCCTCTTCGAAACCCAGCTTGTACTTCCAGTAGTTCTCGGTTCGCATACTGCTGAAGCCTAGCTTGTAGGATTTTGAGCATCACCTTGCTTCCATGTGAAATGAGCGCAATTTTGTGGTAGTTTGAACACTCTTTGGCGTTGCCCTTCTTTGGAATTGGAATGTAAACTGACCTTTTCCAGTTTTGTGGCCACTGTTGAATGTTCCAAATTTGTTGGCATATTGAGTGCAGCACTTTAACAGCATCGTCTTTTAGGATTGTAAATAACTCAGCTGGAATACTGTCATCTCCGCTAGCTTTGTTGTTAGTAATGCTTCCTAAGGCCCACTTGACTTCACTCTCGAGGATGTCCGGCTCCAGTTCAGTGACCGCACTATCATGGCTATCAGGGACATTCAGATCTTTCCTGTATAATTCTTCTGTGTATTCTTGCCACCTCTTCTTAATCTCATCTGCTTCTGTTAGGTCCCTGCCTTCTTTGTCCTTTATCATGCCCTTCTTTGCACAAAACGTTCCCTTGAGATCTTCAGTTTTCTTGAAGAGATCTCTAGTCTTTCCCATTCAGTTGTTTTCCTCGATTTTTTTTGCATTGTTCATTTAAGAAGGCCTCCTTGTCTCTCCTTGCTATTCTCTGGAACTCTGCATTCAGTTGGCTATATCTTTCCCTTTCTCCCTTGCTTTTCGCTTCCCTTCTTTCGTGAGCTACTTGTAAAGCCTCATCAGACAGCCACTTGGCTTTCTTGCATTTCTTGTTCTTTGGGATGGATTTCATTGCTGCCTCCTGAACAATGTTACGGACCTCCGTCCATAGTTCCTCAGGCACTCTGTCTATCAGGTCTAATCCCTGAAATCTATTCCTCACCTGCACTGTATATTCATAAGGGATATGATTTAGGTCATACCTGTATGGTTTAGTGGTTTTCCCTACGTTCCTCAATTGAAGCCGAAATTTTGCAATAGGAAGCTCATGATCTGAGCCACAGTCAGCTCCAGGTCTTGTTTTTACTGACTGTATGGAGCTTCTCCATCTTTGGCTGCAAAGTATCTAATCAATCTGATTTCGATATTGACCATCTGGTGATGTCCATGTGTAGAGTCGCTTCTTGAGCTGTTGGAAAAGAGTGTTTGCTATGATCAGTGTGTTCTCTTGGCAAAACTCTATTAGCCTTTGTCCTGCTCCATTTTGTACACCAAGGCCATGCTTGCCTGTTATCCCGGTGATTTCTTGACTTCCTACTTTAGCATTCCAGTCCCCTATGATGAAAAGGACATTTTTTTTTGTTGTTAGTTCTAGAAGGTGTTGTAGGTCTTCATAGAACCAATGAACCTCAGCTTCTTTGGCCTCAGTGGTTGGGGCATAGACTTGAATTACTGTGAGGTTGAATGGTTTGCCTTGGATTCGTACTGAGATCATTCTGTCATTTTTGACATTGTACCCCAGTACTGCTTTTCCCACCCTTTTGTTGACTATGAGTGCTTCTCCATTTCTTCTAAGGGATTCTTGCCCACAGTAGTAGATACGATGGTCACCTGAATTAAATTCACCCATGTTTGTCCGTTTTAGTTCGCTGATGCCCAAGATGTCGATGTTCAATCTTGCCATCTCATGTTTGACCACCTCCAGCTTACCTTGATTCACTGATCTTACATTCCAGGTTCCTAAGCAATATTGTTCTTTACCGCATCGGATTTTCTTTTCACCACCAGACACATCCACAGCTGAGTGTCCTTTTGGCTTTGGCCCAGCCGCCTCACTCTTTCTGGCGCTACTTGGAATTTCCCTCTCCTCTTCCCCAGTAGTATATTGGCCACCTTCCGACCTGAGGGACTCATCTTCTGGCGTCATATCTTTTAACCTTGTAATATGTTCCATAGGGTTTTCTTGGCAAGAATACTGGAGTGGGTTGCCATTTCCTTCTCCAGTGGACCACATTTTGTCAGAGCTCTCCGCCATGACCTGTCCGTCTTGGGTGGCCCTGCACGGGATAGCTTATGGCTTCACTGAGGTATGCAAGCCCCTTCGCCACAACAAGACAGTGATCCATGAAGGGGAAAAAATAACATATTTACAATTAAATCTCATCACAAATATGCTAAACCTACACTTATAGCTTCATAAAAAGTAAGTTACCTACCAGTCAAACATGGGAATTAATTTCAATTTTCCTTATGAAAACAGCTCTACCCAGCCTAACTACCAGCTCTTGGGCAGGTTTGCATGATCATGGAGGGAAAATCAGTCATGATTGCTAATTTTCCCTCCCCGCATATGCTGGTCGTAAGCCACTGAATTAGCGTAATTTCTCTTGCTGGACTAGAGTTGTGACATCCAAATCCAGCAAGGGCGGGTAGCTGGGGTGGTTTGCAAATCACGCTGAAACCCATGGCTTGTTCTAGGTTTTTAGGGTGGTTTGTAAACCACCCCAGCTGCTTACCCTCACCAGATTCGGATGTCATGACAACCTGTACCTAGTGAGGGTAATTATGCTAATTAGGGTGGGATGATATTGTGTATACAGCTTATTGACAAATGTGCAGTGTTAAGTTCATATTTACAGGTAGGAGACCTTTATCTATATGTCCTTAAGGATGTTTAACTCTCTACAGTTTTAAAAAGGCTTTTGGACTTACATACATCTTTGGTTTTACCTTTGTGGACTGGGGATTTAATTAATTAATTAATTACATTTCTACACTGCCTAACAGCCAAAGCTTTCTGGGCAGTTTACAATATTTCAATATCTTGGAATATTTGGGGCATCACTGGGCAAATCTATTGAATTTGTTGAAAGCTAGAAAATTTAGAATGTAAACATGAATGAAGAGCACTTGTATTGTGATCTTTCTTCTAGGACTGTTCCATTTGCAAAAGACTGAATTGTAGGTTAACAGGCAAATTAAACAAATAAACTAATGATGCCTGTTTCTGTAGATTTCTGCCAGAAAAGCACATATATGACACACATTAAGACCAGGTTCTACGTTCTTCATGTGTGGGTGTTAAGAATTGGTGCCCTACCTTATCCTGGGGGCTTACACAGCAGAATGTATAAAAAATCACAACTTTTAAAAGTCCACCGCTAGGCTATTCCAAAATCCTAAGAGGGATGGGAGCGTCACTGATTTTTCATGGCCAGTTCATATATGTTCAACACTTGATTTCTGTACTGTACACTTGATGATTAGCAGCTGAATGTGTGAACCACTGAAAAAACATTATTTGTGATGATAGACAGTATTTATTTATTTATTTATTTATTTATTTATTTATTTTCTGTGATGGTCCATTCACAAATTCAAGTCATCACTGGCTGCTGCAGTCAAGTGATGGAAAAGGGATTGGGGAGAAGTGTCTGAGGTTTCTTCAGGCATTGAAATACTTTGCTTAGCTTCTAGCAGAATTTGTTGATAGTGCTTATATGATGCAATTATAAAATATGTGCAGCCCTCTCTTTTAATCAATAGCTCCACTGCTGCTATAATCTCAGGAATCACTTGTGTTCAGTGTGTAGGTGATGATTTTCACGGTAATAATCAATAAGAAATATACTGAGTGCTTCTTTCTGTTTCTTTGCACAAATCACCATTACAGTGAGAATAAACTTGGCCCTCATCGTGGTCAAGACTAGCCCTGTGTCATGTCTTCAGCTGCACGGTTGTTTGACACCTAAATGTCCCAACAACATGCTAAGACTTTCTCCAATCCACCATAAGAGGATCTATGCTAGTGCAACAGAGTTCCTGAAGAGTAGATTGGAGTCTTGCATTTCAAAAATCTACCCAACTATATTAAGCATAGAATCAGAACAGTGGCTTTCCTCTGTGTAGCTCAATTGTGTTGATTAAAACTAGTTCAGAATCTGACACTGCAGAGTAAATCTAGATAGATTACAACAATCAGTTATTACAGTGGATCTCTGAGAATTGTCCTTTTTTAAAACATGAAGGGAAGTTGTTCTGAAGCCATAAGCTGCATGTTGAAGTTCCTAAGTAGCGGTTGTTTAAACATTGAACAGTTCTGCTCTCATTAGATGTCTGT
This sequence comes from Heloderma suspectum, assembly GCF_057233095.1. NCBI lineage: Eukaryota > Metazoa > Chordata > Lepidosauria > Squamata > Helodermatidae > Heloderma > Heloderma suspectum. The sequence continues at coordinate 6,909,773 of NC_139460.1, forward strand.
TTTTGTCAATCAGAGCAGATTTACAAAGTGTTTGAACCAAGCTCATGTAGAATCCTTTAAAAATGTACATCAGTTGGACTTGCACTGTGGTAATCTGTGCATTTTAATGACACTTCCTTCATGTTTCTTGTAGGACGTTCAGTCTGAAGAAAGCTGCAATTGAGAAAGAATATGCACAGGTAAGTTGCATAATAAATCTCTGTGTTAAGTCCTAAGAATTAGCAACATGTATCCCACAGTTTCTTTTCCTGTAGCCAAAGTCTCCCCCTTCCTCCCCCCACCCCAGTCCCTGAAACTTCATGGTGACATTGATGTTGCCAACAAGACAATACCCAGAAAGACAAGCAGTGATGCCACAAAATGTAGTAGAAGATCAGAGGGCCTTTCTAACCTTACACATTATGGCTCCATTAATGTGTATGTGTCATACCGGCCCTTGCTGTTGATTCATCCCTTGGTCTCATGCTAGGCATTGAGGCTTACTGCTGCTAGTACACAAGGGCTGGAGTTGCATAATCTAGTCCTTCCTTTCAACCTTCAATGTGCTGTACTTCTTATTCCATTGCTGAATATTGATTGCTTGAGCCAGCCTGGTGTTGTGGATAGAGAGGTGGGTTTGGACTTTTGAAACATAGGGAGATGTTTCAGACATTTCCCATAGAGAAATTTCATCATGGAGTCACTAGATAGTTTTGACAAATGCACTGTCAACTCTGCATCAGTTCCCCATCTATAAAACCAAAATATTGACCTGCTTCACGGGATCTTTTAAAAGGATGAATTGGATGGTGGTTGTGACTGTGATATCCTTTGCATATTACATCCTATATGAATGATTAAGAATATCATCAATCTTATAATAAATGAAAAATTCTCCTAGAACTGCTATGTAGATACACAGATTTAACTATTCTGGTTAATTCAGTGTAACTAAGCTGTTCATATATATTCAAGTGTCTATGTTTTATTGACATGTTGATCATCAGTTCTTTAGGTGAACTTCAATGGATTTTGACACACACTGACAGGGGCTACATGTATAATGTCTGCTGGCCAACTGTACTGTCAGATCTCTTACATTTTTTTCTGTAGTTTTCCCCCTTCTGCTGTCTTACAATCTGAACATCTACCTTCAGTTGTTTTCTGTTGTGAAGGTAGGGGAAGAGTTATTGTACCAGTGTGAGGAGAAATGTAGCTCGCCAGGAATATTTTGAGTGACATATCGAAGGTCACAGATAGTGAAGAACAGACTAAATACTGGAAGTTTTTGCTTGAACCACAAGCCAAGATTTGGGCAAATGAGTCTCTTCTTACCTCATCCTATTAAATAGGAATAATAAACTTTTTCTTGCTCTTTTACAAATGAAATACATTGCTGTATGTGAATTCTCTAGTACTGTGCCAACTGCATCTTGCTAAAAACAAATACAGAATGACAGCATTTTGTCATCCTAAGCCCTATAAATAAAGGACACAGAACACAAAGACTGTACTCAGTTGAAGTGTCAGTTGGAGGAACATGCCCCTAGCCTCCCATATCACAAAATAAGAGAACAGCCAGCATATGTTCAGCAGAAGGGAATGATGGAGAGTAGAATACGAATTGGGTGTAATAGGTCCATTCTCCAGACATAAGAACATAAGAAGAGCCCTGCTGGATCAGACCAAGGGTCCATCTGGTCCAGCATTCTGTTCACATGGTGGCCAGCCAGCTGTCGACCAGGAGCCCACAAGTATGGCATGAGTGCAATAGCACCCTCCCATTCATGTTCCCCAGCAACTGGTGTACATAGGCTCACCTCCTCTGGTACTGGAGGTAGCCCATAGTCATCAAGACTAGTAGCTATTGATAGCCCTTTCTTCCAGGAATTTGTCTAAGCCGCTTTTAAAGCCATCCAAACTGGTGGCCATCACTACATCCTGTGGTAGCGAATTCCATAGTTTAACTCTGCGCTGTGTGAAGAAGTCCTTCCTTCTATACATCCTGAATCTCCCATGAATCAGCTTCATAGGATGACCGTGGGTTCTAGTATTATGTGAGAGGGAGAAAAATGTCTCTCTGTCCACATTCTCCACACCTTGCATAATTCTGTAGACCTCTTATCATGTTTCCCCTTACCCTTCTTTTTTCCAAGTTAAATAATCCCAGCTGTTGTAACCTTGTCTCATAGGGGAGATGCTCCAGCCCCTTGACCATTTTTGTTGCCCTTTTCTACACCTTTTCCAGCTCTACAATATATTTTTTTAGGTGTGGTGACCAGAACTGGACACAGTATTCCAAGTGTGGTTGCACCATAGATTTGTATAGGGGTAATATGATGTTTTCAGTTTTATTCTCAATCCCTGTTCTAATTATGCCTAACATGGAGTTTGCCTTTTTTATAGCAGCTGCACACTAGGTTGACATCTTCATTGAGCTGTCCACCACAACCCCAAGATCGATTTCTTGGTCGCTGAAATCCCATCAGGCTATACTTGAAGTTGGGATTTTTTGCCCCAACGTGCATCACTTTACACTTGCTTACGTTGAACTGCCTATGCCATTTAGATGCCCATTCTACCAGTTTAGAGAGATCCTTTTGGAGCTCTTCACAATCCGTTTTTGTTTTAACAACCCTAAATAATTTGGTATCATCTGAAAACTTGGTCACTTCATTGCTCACTCCTAATTCCAGATAATTTATGAACAGGTTGAAAAGCATTGGTCCTAATACAGATCCCTGTGGGACCCCACTATTTACTTCCCTCCATTGGGAGAATTTACCATTTCTTCCTACTCTCTGCTTTCTGTTTTTTAACCAGTTACTGATCCATAAGAGGACCTGTCCTCTTATTCCATGACTGCTGAGTTTTCTCTGGAGTCTTTGGTGAGGGACTTTGTCAAAAGCCTTTTGGAAGTCCAAGTAAACAATGTCTACTGGATCACCCCTGTCTACATGGACAAAAACACTCTTGCAGCTGGAACACCATTATTTGGTGTCACTACTAACTACTAACCAGGGTTGGTATAATTATTAAATTGGTCCTGGTTACAATAACATAAGCTTAGTATAGACTAGAGTGAAGTTTTTATTGACCAGTCAAAGGAAGTTCCTGATTTAGTGAGCAAGATTTTATAATAAACTCCACCAGATGCTTTGGTTGGATATAAGGACAACTGAACATGATGGCTTGAATGGTGCTACTTTTCTTAGTCTGTGGAATATAAGAAGCATAGTGAACTTCTTGAAACCTGCTTCCCGCACAGTAGGGCTAGAAGTAGTGCTTTCAGGCATGCAGAAATTCAGAAAGTGTTGACAGCTAAGGAAAACAGAGAGAATGTTTAAGTTAAATCTGCTGTAAATGATTATTCAGTATATACAGTTCTAAATGTACAGTAGCTGACTTGTTTAGTTTCAAGCAGATAAAAGGCCTTCTATCAGCCAGCTCTAGCCTTACCCGCCCAAGGAAAGAAAAGGCGGGGGGAGCGGAAACATAAGGGTGGCCAAGTCAGCTCAGGAAAGCAGTCCATGCCCGCTCCCAAGTAATAAAACGAGAGGCTACTAATTTGGCAAATATTTGCTACCAGCAGAGAAGAGTTACTATAGGACCAAAAGTAGAGGGTGTGCCCAGCTGGCCATACTGATGGCTACAGTGCTGCATCTGTCATTGTCATATTTATCTTAGTGTCAAATTTTCATATGTGTAAATTCTTGTCTTAGATAGCTTTACTTCTGTTAACAGAGATGGGAACCCTTTTTCACTTTCCTACTAATGTTGGCATAAGGTGCACACAGTATAATCCAGATGACAAAAATAATATTACAGGAAAACTTTTCATGTTTAATTTAAATCCCATTTTATGTGTCTTTCAGTGAGAGCAGTACAGGACAAGTTTCTTAAACTAATTCAAGATGATGATAGCACAGCCTGTTATGTATTGTTCGTTTAGCAGAACTACATTTTCCAGCTTTTGGTTGTTCTGTCCCTTAAGAGCTTGGTACATTCGAATCTGTATATTCAGGGCTTAATACAATGGGTAAAAGGTAAAGGTGTCCCCAACCAGTCGTGTCCGACTCTAGGGTGTGGTGCTCATCTCCATTTCTAAGCTGAAGAGCCAGCGCTGTCCAAAGACGCTTCCGTGGTCATGTAGCCAGCATGACTGAACACCGAGGTGCACAGAACGCTGTTACCTTTCCCGCTGAAGCGGTGCCTATTTATCTACTTGCAATTTCTTGTTTTCTAACTGCTAGGTTGGCAGGAGCTGGGACTGAAGACGGGAGCTCACTCCGTCACGCGGCACTCGGGTCTTGAACTGCTGTCCTGCCGACCTTCCGGTCTGCAGTTCAGCGTCTTAACCACTAAGCCACCGCGGCCCTACGAATACAATGGGTAGGATCCAGTATTTATTTTGCTGGCAGGAGCATCCCTAGAGCGAAGTTGCACTCAAAACACTCCCTCTGACAGAAAGCAAGTGTGCGTGTGTGCATATGAGGGGGGGGTGGTGATTTAGTTGATTCTCCCTCCCTCTGCAACTTTTAGCACCACCTCCCATGGTGTCGCAGATCACCGCCCGTGATGTCCCTCTGGAGCAGATTGGGGGTGGCAGCACAGGGAATTGTGGGGGTGAAAGGGGGGAAGGAATTGATGATCACCTCCTCCATTCCACTAGTGGAGTGGAGGTAGAATTCTGCAATCTGAACTATGCAAATTAATGCATATTGCCTGTTTGGCAAGTCTGTCTTCTGCTAGTGCCATAAATTCCACCTGCTCGGCATCCCCTTTCTCCAGTGTTTTCTGATATTTCATTAGGCGCTGTCAATATTGTCAAATTTACTCTGCAGCCATAAGAGCTACAAAAAACAGGCTTGATTCTCAGGGTGCTGGTTTCTGTATCCAGAACCATAACATACATTTAAGCAGTATGACAGAATAGAATATGAACACTTGATAAGGTAATGTTGTGCTTAATTAGCCTCTTGAGTGACTATAGAATACCCCAATTTGGAGGAGTTCCTTATTATCTGGTGGTAAGGTGCAGGTGGATGGCAGGCAGACCATGTAATGTGGTAAAAGCATTACAGATGGCTGGATGTGTTTTGTGCATGGGTTTTGTGTACACAATGCCTCCACTCTTTGGTAATCTGTGTGCTATGGAGTTATCTGTTAAGGGTCTTAAATGCCATATGAAATATTGTGCCTCAGATCCCAGGGACTGGAGACCTTCCTGGATGAATTTCATTTTGTTTAGTGAGTGATAGACAATATGATGTATGTTGAATGGCTGTGCTAGAATTTATCTCACTTTTCACTGAACAAAACTAGCTGAAGAGCTAGTCAGTTGCAAGCCATAAAAATAGGAAGTGTGCACATGCTGGCTTTAGGAAAGACTGACTGAAGAGAGGGGGTCATACATTCAGTTTGCAAGGTAACCAACTCACCCTCCTGGTTCTTTTCATAGGTAATTTCCAGAAATAGTGGCAAGAATTGCTCCATCATAACTCTCCGCATGATGGCTCTGTAAGTGTAGGTTTCCAGGTGGTAACATCTATAATGTGTGAACGTTCCCAGCCTCATTTTATGACTTGCATGTAATTCAGTGATCCAGGCAGCATTAAATACAATCAGAATCATTGAGATCTTTCTACAAGGTTGTGCAAGATAGAAACTTTATGTAGGAGGAAATACAAGTGTTCAGAGAAGAGAAGCAGAATTGTTGTTGTTCAGTTGTTAAGTCGTGTCCGAGTCTTCGTGACCCCATGGACCATAGCACGCCAGGCCTTCCTGTCCTCCGCTCTCTCCCAGAGTGTGCTCAAATTCATATTCATTGCATCGGTGATGCTATCTAGCCATCTATCTCATCCTCTGCCGTCCCCTTCTCCTTTTGCCTTCAATCTTTCCCAGCATCAGGGTCTTTTCCAGGGAGTTTTCTCTTCACATTAGGTGACCAAAATATTTGAGCTTCAGCTTCAGTATCTGTCCTTCCAATGAGCACTCAGGGTTGATTTCCTTTAGGATGGACTGATTTGACCTCCTTGCAGTCCAGGGGACTTGTAAGAGACTTCTCCAGCACCACAGTTTGAAGGCATCAATTCTTCGGCGCTCCCATCTCTTTAAGAATTTGCCACAGTTTGTTGTGATCAAAGGCTTTAGCGTAGTCAATGAAGTTTTTCTGGAATTCTCTTGCTTTCTCCATGATCCAGCGAATGTTGGCGATTTGATCTCTAGTTCCTCTGCCTCTTCGAAACCCAGCTTGTACTTCCGGTAGTTCTCGGTTCGCATACTGCTGAAGCCTAGCTTGTAGGATTTTGAGCATAACCTTGCTGGCATGTGAAATGAGCGCAATTGTATGGTAGTTTGAACACTCTTTGGCATTGCCTTTCTTTGGAATTGGAATGTAAACTGACCTTTTCCAGTCTTGAGAGCCAGCATGGTGTAGTGGCTAGAGTGCTGGACTGGGAGTCGGGAGATCCAGGTTCTAGTCCCCACTCGGCCATGGAAGCTCACTGGGTGACTTTGGGCCAGTCACTTACTCTCAGCCCAACCTACCTCACAGGGTTGTTGTGAGGATACAATGGAGGAGGAGGAGGATTATGTACGCCACCTTGAGTTCCTTGGAGGAAAAAAGGCGGGATATAAATGTAATAAAATAAATAAAAATAAATAAATTGTGGCCACTGTTGAGTGTTCCAAATTTGCAGAATATGTACTCTCAAATCTATGCCTAAATTTCACATGATACAAATTAGGAGTCTTGGGGGGTGGGGCAGAGACAGTAATTATGTTCCTAGTTTACTTTGTCACTGAGGCTTCATCTTTGTCCTGCCTTGAGCAACTAGCAGGTGTTTAGTTTTTTCTCTTAATGTCTGTGAAACTATAAGTATGCAACAACCAAAGCTGTGTTGAGATTTTAGCTTCAGCGTGTCGTTCTGGGTTTTTTTTGCTAACAAGGAATAAAGGTTTGTGTACATTTGAAATACTTTATCTGAGGTAGGACTACACAGTGTATGACATGTCAGAACACAGTCCACCAACCATGGATTGATCAGGAAGAGAGTAAAATCATGTGACTTCTCAAACTGTTGGTGGCCTGCATTCAGCTTGATGAGTCAACACTTGAGCAGGCCTGAACCAAGGGTTTCAAATCGTATGTGAATATATGCCAGGATCAGTATTATTTGGATACAGAAGACATAAGTATTTGTATGCTGCACATCTTTCACCGAAGTCAGGATGGCATATGTGAGGCTTCCTTTGCCCTCCAGGTACTGGCCAGCCTCAGACCAGATTTGTTTCAGAGATGGAGCTACCACTCTTATCTTCCTAGGGAGAGGTTTTTCCCATCTTGCCTCTCCTGGTATTCTGCTGACAAGAGACAGTTAGGAGGGGAGTTGCTGTGGGCATGAGGATGCCCTTTCTTGGCTCGGCATGAGACTGGTGAGAGAGGGTCTCTTTCTGCCTCTTCAGGATGGCCTGTTTGAAGTGTCTTGGGGTGGTGGTTATTTCCCTTTTTGTTGCAAGTTTAATGTAGATGAGGTATCTTATTATTAGGTCTTTTAACATGAATTGTTTAGTGAATTGTTTAATGTGAATATGTTAATATTGGTAGTACTGGATATTTTTAACTGACCTATTGTATGCTTTGTGCTTATTTAAATTTTTGAGATGATTTAAATGAACTGGAATTGTGTTAATGACCGGGTTTGGACAAAGAGCAAAGCACAGCATGGATTGTTCCCCCCAGCCCCACTGGTCGCATGACCAGGATTACCCTAATTACCCCCTGCCGCATTGCAGGTTGCCCTGCCCCCCAAACTCAGCATGCGACATGGCCATGGTGACTTTTCACCCACCATACAACCCCTACTGCAAGCCATGGGTTGTAGGATGGGTAAAAAGTCACCACAGCTGTGCCATGCGCTGGGTTAGGATGACACGGTAACCCACGATGCGGCACAGGTAATTAGGGTAATCCTGGTCACACGACCGGTGGGGATGGGGGAAACAGCCCACACTTGTTGTTTCCCACACTCATTGGGGGAACACCCCAATAATTTATTGTAATTGTGGCTATTGGGTTTTTTTTGTAAAGCACTTTAAGCACCATGTGTCGTGAAAAATGTGGTATATGAATAAACTGACTATGACGATAGCTCTATAGTACTAGAACTGAGTTTCCAATAGTGACCAATCTTCATTTTACTGCCAACAGATTGGTTTTGATACATTGCTTTGCCGGAAGAGTAGGTCTTTTATTTCCTGAAATTGTTTTTAGACTCCAAATAGCAAAATTACTCAGGTTTCCCTAATGCATACTGTAGCCTTCCCTAACTTGGTTCCCTCCAGATGTTTTGGCTGCAACTCCCATCATCCTTGGCCATGGGGCTGATGGGAGTTGTAGCTCTAAACATCTGGAGGACAACAGGTTGGGGGAAGTTGCCGTGATGGCTAGGTCTAATAAACATATCTTTAGACAGGACAAATCTGGGATGAAGGAGCAGGTCCTTGAGACTTGTCAGTCATCTAAGCTTGCTTGCTGTCCCAGGCAGGGTGGGGACAGTCACTAGTTCAGACCATCCATCAGTGAAGTGGATAGGTATGACTTTTCACTGATTTAAGGAGTCTGTTTGTGGCTTTCTATTGAACAAGTCAGTTTTCAAGCTGGCCCTTCATTCAAAACCACACCATTGCAACATCTGGAAATGCAGTAGAGGTTCAGTTTCCCTAATGAAATTTGTTTAATAGCTGTTGGAAATGGTAACCAAGTTATTGAGAGAAAATCAAGAGTGAGTAGACTTTAATTAAATATCAAATTGGCCACAAGCCCAGAAGCATCATTTGGATGAAAAGGAATATGTGTGCAATGCAAACTGAGTGAATACCTGGTTCTTACTGATTTATTCATTACTGTTGGCTGTGAGATACTCATGCAATGCAGATGTTCAGTCTGTATGCAGGTACGGGAGTATTATTGCCAAGCATCTGTACTGGTTCTTTTAAAAGTTTGCCCTGCAGTTACTTACTTTTTACATAATCATGGAGGAGATAACATCTTCAAATAGGCCTGGCTGTGTAGACGAAAAGACTGTATTCATGTGTGTGCATGTCAGATGGACGCTGCACAGGGAAATTCTAGTCCCCTGAAAGTTCCTTAAGGGCAAAAGAGGGAAGTAGAAAATGTACTCTTAAAGAGCCAGTTCCTTCAATCACCACCAGCTGACTTCTGCACATAATGGAATGGTGTAATGTTGGAGTTGCATGAAATTGTAGTTCCTTCATGAACTGGAAATATCAGTTTTTTGCTAATGGGGGAGGAACTGCGACTTCTGTGAGCAAAGTAGTGACACCAATCAAACAGTAACTCTTCATCAGTTGCATTCCTCAGTTCTTTCACTTAGGGTGTCAGGCCCTTGTTTTCATGAACAATGTACCTATGCTTGTAAGCTTCTTGTCTTTTGCTTGTCTTTCTACGTATTTGTTGGAATGATTGGCGTCCTCTACCCAAAAATAAGTACACACACACACACACACCCCTACCTCTCTTTAGATTCCGTCAGTTTCTACTGAGTTTAGTGGGGCTTATTCTGGAGTAAGTGTGCATAGGATTGCAACCTTAGTCACAAAAGCTGGTGGGCCAGATGGGGAACACCCATGGGCTGTATCCACCTGTTGGCCAGAAGTTCCCCATGCCTGGTTTAAGCGCTCATTGGTCAGTATGTAAACTATCAGCACTACAAGTGGTTGGTTCTGTTTTTGAGTTTCCTAAATGATCTAATTTCTCTGATTCTTTCTTTTGTTTTGAAACTTTTGTTCATATCTTTGTGTCTGGCTGTAATTTGACTTGACATGCTGCAGCATCTTTCAGGGGTGCCTTATTTACACAGAACTGCATTTTCATTCTTGTGTTTTACTTTAAAGCTGGGTTGGACAACTTGTGGCCAACCAGATATTGTTGGACTGCAGCTGCCATCATCTCTCACCTTTGTCTGTGCTGGCTAGGGCTGATGGGAGCTGCAGTCCAACATTATCTGGAGCGCCACAAGTTGCCCACCCCTGCCTTAAAGTTTTTATACCTCTACAGAACTACAAATAATAAATTAATTGCAATAATATTTTAGAAGTAGCTGTTCTGGGGGCAGTGTTTCCCAGTGGTTTAGTAAAGGAGGGTGGGCAGACAACAGAAAGTACTAAACACAATGCATAATTCACTGATGGAATTCACTGCCACATGATGTGATGGCCACTGGCTTAAAATATACTCCTTTGTTGCAGGATAGATCTATCAAAAGCCATGATTATTGATTTGAAACTTTTTGTTCACAGACAGTATACCTTTGTATCCCAGTTTCTGGGATACAAACAGAAAGGAACATCAACTTTATGCCCTGCTTTATGTGCTTTCCACAAGCAGCTTGTGGGCCAGGGTTGGGAACAGAATGCTGGATTAAATAGACCCTTGGTATGATTCAGCAGGCCTGTTACAAATAATTCACTGGGAACTGCAGCTAAGTTTCAACTAATGTGTATTAAAATATTATCTGGTTATTTCTTAAAATGGTACATAAGGATACTTCTGGGTATAGGATAACAAGCCTGTTCAAGATCTGTGCAATTGGGAAGTATTGTACTTGTTCTGTTTAGCATTTAGAACACTAAAAACATAAAAACTTTTCTTCCCTTACTGGTGCCACGTCATACTCATATATTCCTGTGCAATCAAGAAGTAAATTATGGTGATTTAACTCACCCCCACCATCATTATATGCTCTTTTTTCATTGGAGCATTGTGTCATGACCCCCAGCCTTTGGACCTTCCAGTGTGTGCAGCAGAGGATTCTGATGCAGGTGAGGTTCAGGATACTTCCTTAGGGGTTGGACAGTCAGAGCCTTATTCAGGGCCCTCCCAGATAGAGAACACAGCCTTGCCATCATCCTCTAGCTCAGAGGATGGATCCCCAGCAGAACCTCCATCTCCCCAGCCTTGAAGAAGTCTCAGGCTACAAATCAGGTGAGGGCCCTTTAATAGTCAAGTCAGCTCCTCCAGGAGGGGCAAAGCTGACCACACTATAGGTCCTGTCAGTCTACAAAAGGGTTCTGTTGGCTTTAGCTCCCAGCTGAGACAGCATCCAACATTATAGTAGGAGAGAGTTCCAGCCAGTGGGACCCACTTGGTGCTATCCAAGGTCTTATTTTTTCTTGCCTTGTTCCTACTGCCATCAGATGCTACCAGCTTCCCCTGCAAGCCCCAAGGGACCACAGACCAGGATACATTCTAGCATAGATCCCCGGTAAATGAGGGGAAACGAAATGGTGTGTCCACAAGGTATTGCAAGTTTAAATGATCCCAGTATGGGAGAACTGTTGAGCAAATACTTAACATCGACGTTAAACTGCTTGGAGATGTTGGACAGACATTTGGGCTGAGGTATGATGCTGATGACATTCAATTCCATTTCTCCTTTTCGGTGGAACTAAAGGCAGTGGAAACTCTGAACAAGTGTCTGGAAACAGTGATGGACTGGATGAGGGTGAACAAACTGAAGCTCAGTCCAGAGAAGTCAGAGTTGTTAATAGTGAGTGATATGGAAGCTGGAGGTTCCCCTGTACTGGATGCACCTAAACTCCACTGGCAGATCAGGTGCATAGGCAGGGGTACCGCTGGGCCCAGCCTTGCTTTGGACCATCAGGTGGTGGCTGTGTTCAAAAAAGAAATGGGAAATGCTTATAGGCATACTGTATATATGATTCATTTTCAGAGTGTATTCATATGTATTTATTTATTTATTTCATTTCTATACCGCCCAATAGCCGGAGCTCTCTGGGTGGTTCACAAAAATTAAAACCAAACAGCACACAATAAAACAATACAAAATATATAAAACATTAAAACCACATTCTGTGTTCTAACATTCTCTCTGTCAGTGTGGAAATGTGCTGCAGGGACTGCTGATCAGAGCTAAGGAAAGCTTTAAACGGAATATATAAAGACTGCAAATTAATTTGGCATTTAATTTGGCTTTTAAAACAACAACTCAACTTAAGATAAAGCTGCCTGGGAATGTTCTTTTCCAGCTGTTCAAATAAGTGTGTTTTCAGTGTTATCCTGGACGTAGGTTGTTTCCTCCTCCTTCATAACTTTGAATAAAAGAGGACGAAGCAATTAGAAAAGATGACAAAAACATCCAGTTTTCTTGAAATACCCTTTGTGGAATGAAGAGGGTTTCCTATTATTGGCACATCTTTCAGTGAGATGAGACAGTGTCTGGTTTACAACTGCCCTTGGCTGTTTTTGTTAAAATGCAGAGCTACTGTAGTAACTCATGAGTGGAAAAACAATTTGAAAGCTCTCCTTCTGTTCCTGTGTGTTAAAGACTAGGTTGCATGCCATTAAATTCAATGGAAAACTTTCTGTTTCCCGGCTTGATAATAGTCCACATATAATGGATTGAGGCATAACCAAGCTGTGTTCCCAGCTCCTTTTGTGGCCTTTTTGAAGACTAGGTGTTTGAGCTACAACACATGAGAGAGAAAAGCTCGAACTTTTAAGGAGGGGCTTGCATTGGTGCTGAGACTGTTGAGTCTCAGCACCAATGCTGAGGCATTCAAGATGAGGCTGGACAGCCATCTGTTGGGGATGCTCTGACTTGGATTCCTGCATTGAGCAGGGGGTTGGACTCGATGGTCTTGTAGGCCCCTTCCAACCCTACTATTCTATGATTCTATGAGTCAAGACATGGTCGGGAAAAACCCTTGTAGTTTCTCCCCACCCACCCCGCCCCCTTTTCACAGCAAGCCTAGATGTTTTCTCCAACTGAAGATTGGGTGCTGGGAGTGAAATGGACAGAGGATACCTTTGTCTTGAAAATAGTAAGTTTCTCTTTCTGTACATGCATCTTTTTACAAGCTGAATGCTGATGTTGGGGATGCTAGTGCATGATCTCAGTGCAGTTAAATCTTTGAAGCTAAATAGGTCTGGATCTGGTCTGGGAACTGCATATGAATCCCATTTTCGCTAAACTCCTTGGGGTGGATATAAATATAATTATTAAACATGGCATGGGGTGGGCTTACACTGTTTGTCCTTGGTGATGTTATGGATACCATCCAATAGGTGGAAGTGAGACTCATCACACAATCCCTGAAAGCAGTGACACAACTAAGGAAAGAATTGCACCTTCCTGGCAATATTATACTGTGGTTTAAGTGCTGACTATTGCCGTCATGCCCTGCTTTTGTGGCCTTGAAAGCATTCAGCTAACCATATTTGGGAACATGATGCTAGATTAGGTGATAAGTGTACAGTAGGACTTGATAGCCACTCAAAGAAGGCAGAGGTGTGCATTTTTCTCTATGGACACCAGCGATCTTTGGAAAAGTATATGATGTGTAAATGGGACACCATTTATATGGTAAAGTTAGACGGTTGAGTCAAGATGGGGAAGATAGAGTACTTAGTTTTAAAGGAGAGTATAGATATTGTCTATACTTCTTCAATTTAAGCCGAAATTTTGCAACAAGAAGCTCATGATCTGAGCCACAGTCAGCTCCAGGTCTTGTTTTGACTGACTGTATAGAGCTTCTCCATCTTTGGCTGCAAAGGACATAATCAATCTGATTTCGATATTGACCATCTGGTGATGTCCATGTGTAGAGTTGTCTCTTGTGCTGTTGGAAAAGAGTGTTTGCTATGATCAGCGTGTTCTCTTGGCAAAACTCTATTAGCTTTTGTCCTGCTTCATTTTGTACACCAAGGCCATGCCTGCCTGTTATCCCGGTGATTTCTTGACTTCCTACTTTAGCATTCCAATCCCCTATGATGAAGAGGACATTCTTTTTTGGTGTGAGTTCTAGAAGGTGTTGTAGGTCTTCATAGAACCAATCAACCTCAGCTTCTTCGGCATCAGTGGTTGGGGCATAGGCTTGTATTACTGTGATGTTGAATGGTTTGCCTTGGATTCGTACTGAGATCATTCTATCGTTTTTAAGATTGTACCCCAGTACTGCTTTTCCCATCCTTTTGTTGGCTATGAGTGCTACTCCATTTCTTCTAAGGGATTCTTGCCCACAGTAGTAGATATGATGGTCACCTGAATTAAATTTGCCCATGCCTGTACATTTGAGTTCACTGATTCCCAAGATGTCGATGTTCAATCTTGCCATCTCATGTTTGACCACCTCCAGCTTACCTTGATTCATTGATCTGACATTCCAGGTTCCTAAACAATCTTGTTCTTTACAGCATCGGATTTTCTTTTCACCACCAGACACATCCACAGCTGAGTGTCCTTTCGGCTTTGGCCCAGCCGCTTCACTCTTTCTGGCGCTACTTGGAAATACCCACTGCTCTTCCCCAGTAGTATATTGGACACCTTCCGACCTGAGGGGCTCATCTTCCGGCGTCATCTCTTTTAGCCTTGTGATACGTTCCATGGGGTTTTCTTGGCAAGAATACTGGAGTGGGTTGCCATTTCCTTCTCCAGTGGACCACATTTTGTCAGAACTCTCTGCCATGACCTGTCCGTCTTGGGTGGCCCTGCACGGCATAGCTTATGGCTTCACTGAGTTACACAAGCCCCTTCGCCACAATAAGGCAGTGATCCATGAAGGGGACAATATATATATAGTAGGGAAAACCACTAAACCATTCAGGTATGACCTAAATCATATCCCTGATGAATATACAGTGGAGGTGAGGAATAGATTTCAGGGATTAGACCTGATAGACAGAGGGCCTGAGGAGCTATGGACGGAGGTCTGTAACATTGTTCAGGAGGCAGCAACTCAATCCATCCCAAAGAACAAGAAATGCAAGAAAGCCAAGTGGCTGTCTGATGAGGCTTTACAAGTAGCTGAGGAAAGAAGGGAAGCGAAAAGCAAGGGAGAAAGGGGAAGAGATATCCAACTGAATGCAGAGTTCCAGAGAATAGCAAGGAGAGACAAGAAGGCCTTGTTAAATGAACAATGCAAAGAAATGGAGTAAAACAACAGAATGGGAAAGACTAGAGATCTCTTCAAGAAAATCGGAGATCTCAAGAGAACGTTTTGTGCAAAGATGGGCAAGATAAAGGACAAAGAAGGCAGGGACCTAACAGAAGCAGATGAGATTAAGAAGAGGTGGAAAGAATACACAGAAGAACTATACAGGAAAGATCTGAATGTCCCTGATAGCCATTATAGTGCGGTCACTGAACTTGAGCCGGACATCCTAGAGAGTGAAGTCAAGTGGGCCTTAGGAAGCATTACTAACAACAAAGCTAGCGGAGATGACAGTCTTCCAGCTGAGCTATTTAAAATCCTAAAAGATTATGCTGTTAAAGTGCTGCATTCAATATGCAGCTACCGGAAGTACAAGCTGGGTTTCGAAGAGGCAGAGGAACGAGAGATCAAATCGCCAACATTCGCTGCATCATGGAGAAAGCAAGAGAATTCCAGATCATGGCATCTGGCCCTATCACTTCCTGGCATATAGAAGGGGAAGAAATGGAAGCAGTGACAGATTTTACTTTCTTGGGCTCCAAGGTCACCGCAGACGGTGACTGTAGCCATGAAATTAAAAGACGCTTGCTCCTTGGGAGGAAGGCTATGGCAAACCTAGACAGCATAGTAAGAAGCAGAGACATCACCTTACCGACAAAGGTCCGTCTAATCAAAGCTATGGTTTTCCCAGTAGTAATGTATGGCTGTGAGAGCTGGACTATAAGGAAGGCTGAGCGCCGAAGAATTGATGCTTTCGAACTGTGGTGCTGGAGAAGACTCTTACGAGTGCCCTGGACTGCAAGGAGGTCAAATCAGTCCATCCTAAAGGAAATCAACCCTGAGTGCTCATTGGAAGGACAGAGACTGAAGCTGAAGCTGAAATATTTTGGCCACCTAATGCGAAGAGAAAACTCTCTGGAAAAGACCCTGATGCTGGGAAAGACTGAAGGCAAAAGGAGAAGGGGACGGCAGAGGATGAGATGGCTAGATAGCATCACGGATGCAATGAATATGAACTTGAGCACGCTCCGGGAGAGAGTGCGGGACAGGAAGGCCTGGCATGCTATGGTCCATGGGGTCACGAAGAGTCGGACACGACTGAACAACAACAACAATAGATATTGTGAGATACGATGATCTCTGGATACAACCTCTACAGACAGGATGGGGGTTACTGAGGATAGTGGTATTCCATATGTCAAAGAGGGCATAAAAAGGTAAAAAGGTAAAGGTGTCCCCAACCAGTCGTGTCCAACTCTAGGGTGCGGTGCTCATCCCCGTTTCTAAGCCAAAGAGCCAGCGCTGTCCGAAGACGCTTCCGTGGTCCTGTGGCCGGCATGACTGAACACCGAGGTGCACGGAACGCTGTTACTTTTCCTGCCGAGGCGGTACCTATTTACCTACTTGCAATTTCTTGCTTTCGAACTGCTAGGTTGGCAGAAGCTGGGACTGAAGACGGGAGCTCACTCCATCACGCAGCACTCGGGTCTCGAACTGCTGACCTGCCGACCTTCCAGTCTGCAATTCAGCATCTTAACCACTAAGCCACCGCGGCCCCCAAAGAGGGCATAGAGTCAATCAAAAGTAGAAGGCTTCTCCACAGAATCGTTCGGTGGTAATGCCAGAACCTCAAGAGTAATACTGGGGGAACTTTATCACCCCCCACTGCCAATCAAAATGCTGATGGTGATATTGAAATGGAGAATGAAATCAGGGAGGCATCCAAAGGAGAAAGTTTTGCAATAATGGGTAATTTCAGTTACCCTTACATATATTTGGCAAATTTTCTGGGTACATTTTTTTGCTAGAAAGGCAGGGCACAAATCAAATAAAGTAAATAAATATATATATAAATGCTTATTTCGGTCACGACAAAGAAGTAAAATTTGTAGATGCCCATAACAAATGTGGCTTAGAACCAGCGATGCGGACAGAAAATTTTCCCCTGATTTATTTTCTGTGGGAAACTTTCCATTTCATAAGTACAGTAGCAACAGTGAAAGTTGTCAAGGGAAGCTTGGAAGTGGAGTGGGTAATTTACAAGGAAATTGACAAGGCAAATGTACTACTGCAGACTGTGCATAGCAGATAGGCGAATCTGCACACTTGCAAAGTACCAGAGGGGAAAATAATAATACAAAATTACAAACACATTTGTACACTTGAGAAGCACCAAAAAAAATTATAAACCCATTTACTTCATTCCAAATACTAAAAATATATATTTTTAAAGGTTGTGAACGAGTTACAGACATTTTTTGGTATCAGAGGAGGGGCAGACATCGCTTAAGAGGGAGGCTGGAGACAGCACTAGCAAGATCATGAGCAGCCAGGCATTTCGCTGCTCTTGCCAGGTGGCTTCATAGCTCATGCTGAGAAATTGCTGACAAGCCAAACTGCAAGGTTCGCATGTCACAACAAGTTACCCCGAGAACAAGCCACCCTCGACAACCCAATAACAAGCCATGGGTTTTCAAGTGGCTTGTGTGTGGTTAACACACCATGCTGAATTGTCCCTGCCAGGTTGAGATGTCACGATAAGCTACATTGATACAAGCGAGGCTCACAACCCACTGTGGCTTATTGTGATGTGTGAACCAAGTCAATACTAGACAAGCGTGGCAGTTTCTAAGTTTTAATTAATATTTTTCAGGTGATTATCCCTAGTAGCAAGTATGTGAGAGAATACGTGTGTGTGTGTGTGTGTGTGTGCGTGCGCCCGCGCACATGCGCGCGCATGCAATGAAACTAATGGGTAGTGACAACAAAACTGAAGGTGCTCCAACATCCTCAGTTGAAGCTTGCTGAACTCTATTGAAATAGATTGTCAATATATCATGCACAGTTCTTTGGAATGTATCATGCACCAGTTGCTGTGGAATATGGGTGGGAGGGTGCTGTTGCAGTCATGTCCTGCTTATGGGTTTCTTGCGGGCAGCTGGTTGGCCACTGCGTGAACAGAATGCTGGACTAGATGGACCCATAGTCTGATCCAACATGTCTCTTCTTATGTTCTTATGTAGGTGGTGGTGTTGAATCAACTGGAATGAGTAACCACAGTGCTATCAAATTCTGTATGTAAGTGGACAGTTGTCAAGAAAATCCAACACAGTCACATTAGACTTCAGAAGAGGAAACTTCTAAAGCATTAGGGGACTGGTAAAAAGGAAGTTGAAAGGAAAGTCAAGAAGGTCACATATTTCCAAAAAACCTGGATCATATTCAAAACCACAATAATAAAAGATCAGTGAGAAAGTGTTCATAGTGAGCCAGTGTGGTGTAGCAGTTAGAGTGTTGGACTGGGATTGGGGAGACCTGGGTTCAGGTCCCCCACTCGGCTATGAAACTCATTGGGTGACTTTGGGTCAGTCACTGACTCAGCATAACCTGCTTCACAGGGTTGTTAGGATAAAATGGGTTGTTAGGATAAAACCTTCTCTGGAGAGTTAGGGGGCTCGCTTTAGCAGATTTTGGGGGTACTCAGGGTGCTGTGGGGTTGGGAAGAAGATGGAAAAGTCCCATTGCGCGAGCACAAGTCTGCTCGTGCAACATTATGTTTCACCCAAACATTTTTTTTTTCTTTCCATATCTCTAGATGAGATGTATTTGCTTCATTTTCATTCTTGGTGCAGCAAAATATTGTCTACTTATTCAACAGTCTTCTCTTCCTATTCTGGGTAGTACTGGCTTTTTAATGCAACATCTGGCAAAATGTTTTACACCAGGTCATGTATTGATTTATGAATTTACCATTATCTGTTTCATTGCCATCTTGTCCAGTACTGGGCTTCCATTTGTGTCAAGCAAAGTGTGATGTGAAACATCCCTGGAAAGAGTTCAGTCTTCAGCTATCATGGCTTTTGAATGAGGTTTCATTATGAATCCTGCTCTCCTCTTTCAGAAAGGAGTTGAGTTGAAATTCCATTGAACATCAGTGTTGTGGAATGTGAGGGGGACATTTGTTCACAACAGAATTAAAATCTGAGCAGTTTGGATGTTTTCCAATATTAACTGTAGAGTAACAATAAATGTGCCAAATCTTGTCTGCTGAGCTTGTATTGAAGATCTTTAGAATCTATATATACATCAGTCATCACTTTTCTTCATGTCAGTAGATTTTTTGGTTAGGTTTTGAGTATGTTGGCTAGAACAACTAGTGAGGGTTTGGACTTGTGGATGTTGAACAGCAGCTCCATCTTTGCAGTTGCATTTGAAATTCAGTGGAGTTTGTGATACAGAATGTGGTACAGAACTTTTTGGTATTCAAAGAAAGTCAGAAGTCCCACATTTCTGCACTTAAACTAGTTTTTGTTTTGTTTTTTAGATTTGGGGCATTATAGTCTGTTCCAAGCCCTAGGGCGAGAGTAAAACAGCCTAACCCAACCTGGTGCCCTCCAGATAGACTACAGCTCCCAGGATTCCTGACCACTGGCTATGCTGGCTGGGTCTGATGGGAGTTGAAGTCCCAAACAACCGGGGGGCACAGTTGGGAAAGTCTGGGGTAAGATATAAATCGGCTGAAGGTTTTTAAATTTTACGCTATCCTTTAATTAATGTGGGTTTATTATTCCTTTTTGCCAAGTTATTTTGTGCTCCTGAGCTCAAATACCCTAGAGGCAGCCATCCTCAACCTGGTGCCCTCCAGATGTGTGGGACACCCTCAGCAAGCATGGCCAGTTAAAGGCACCAGGCTGGGGAAGGCTGCCCTTGGGTATCTTCAGACATTTTAGCCAAGATCTAGCAAGTTACTTTTGTCATACTCAAAAGCTGGCACACACCCAATAGGGCATCTTGACTTTTTTGTGAAGTGCAAAAACACTTATATTTCAAAAGTGGCTTGATGTACAGCATGGAGGACTGCTTCTTGCGAAACACATTTCCAAATTTTCCTTAAACAGAGAACTAGTTATGCCTTTGAGTGTGATGAAGCTGGATTCCTTATTTTGGGATCTCATTCATTGATGATGGACTCGGATCCCCAAAATACCAGTATTGAGATGGTAATTGGAAGGCTTGGGGATAGGATTACTCTGCAAACTCAATCAGTATCACATATGCCTGTTGCAAGCAAGTGTGCTGAGATAGTGAGCTTATTTTATATCTCCAGCCTGGCCAGTGAGGACTTAACTCGTTTGTGGCCTGATAGGCACTAGGAATGAATTCTGATGGTGTTTCAGAAAGTTCATGGATCTGCAAGGTAGGCATAGGCTTGTAAAAGACAATAAAGAAATAATAGCAGTTATATAGAAACAGGGATTTGAAATGGACCAAATGGATATAATCCAGTCACCTGCCCAAGATAGGACCAACCTCCTGCAGACAATGATCGGATTTATATATCTACATCTCTCAAAATATGCTGTTAATACTTATATAAGGCATTTATACATTATTTAAAATCATGTACACCAGGAAGTCTCTGTCTTATTGTGTACATTTATTTATACATTGTGCAAATGTTCAGAACATTATTTAGCTGTGCAGCAGACTGACTGCTGTTTGTGTGTTGAGGTATCTTTCCTTTCCACCTCAAAAAATAAAGCCACTCACCATGGCTTACAATGAACCAGGGGTAGGCAACTCGGTACCCTTCAGATGCAGGACTACAGATCCCATAATCCCCAACCTTTGGATGGTGGGAGTTGGAGTCCAACATCATCTGGAGGGAACCGAGTCACCTATCTCAGCTAGAAACCAATTGAAGCAATACAACAATAATAATGTAATCAAATTAATGGGTCACTATCTCAAATAGTTTTCTGAAAGAGCAGTTTCTTTTTAACCAACTTCCGAAACCCAATATCGAGGGGCCAAGTGAGCCTCTTTAGGTAGGGTGTCCCATAGCCTAGGGAGGTAGAGGGCTCGCCCACACTGGAGGCATTCAAGATGAGGCTGGACAGCCATCTGTCAGGGATGCTCTGACTTGGATTCCTGCTTAAGCAGGGAGTTGGACTCAATGGTCTTATAGGTCCCTTCCAACCCCACTATTCTGTGATTAGAGCTACTCTTGCTGGTCATGAAACAGAGCTTTGAAATATTTCGCAGGAGGAGGATTTCCATCTTCTGACTTCTGTTACCTAGTACAATTCAAACACAAAGGTTAAAATCCAACATTAGCCCTACTTGGAGTAGACCCATTGAAATGAATGAGACATGTGTTTCCTGGATCTTCAGTACTGCTTTTGACCTTTAATAACAGGTCTTCTGTGTTGCTGTGAATAACAATGGTACATTTTCTGTCCTGATTTCTTTCCCCCCGCCCCCCTTGGTTGTGCCCACACATGGGATGTACAGATTTTGTTAAATCAGTTCCATCTGTGTTTTGCAGCTTATCAGGCGTTTTTTGTTCTGTCGTCTGCTCGTTAATGGAATCGGATTTTTTCAGGGATGTACAGGAATTTCATTCCTCTTTGCAAATATGCATTGCACCAATATGCACATACACAAGTGTGCATTCTCCCCCCCCCCCCAAATTAACAAACCAGTCCACGCAAGTCAGAAAAAGCTGGTCTGCTGCAGGATCTGTAGGTCAGATTCATAGAAATCCGAACTCATTTGAATCTGTTGAGGATTTCTCCAACATCCCTACCACATACTATAGTAAAACAGCAGGAAAGTAGACGATTGAGGAGTGAGATGTAAGTAAGTTCATTTTCTTCCTTTAAACTTAATGTGTGCAAACCTCTCTCCTCCCCTCTCCCTTCTTTCCTCCCTTTTGGAAACAGGCAGGGAAAAATCTTGGTTTGTTTTTCCACATGACTGGGAAACAATTGCTTCTTCCACATGGAACCCTTCTCCTATTCCTGGGAAACTAGCAGGGAATAGTGGCTATTTGCATAATCGTCTTTAGTACTATTGTGGGCGGGCTTTGGATGCCAGTGCAGAGAGTAGCAGACGGGCCACCTGTCCAGAACAAATGAACTTAGCTTTTGTGCAACATTTATCTGTGTTTCCACAGTGTTATTTCTGAGTCATGAATAACTTGATTAAAATATTATAAAACCCATGATTCAGTAAATGTTTGTGTTGGGTTTTACATCTCTCCTTTCAAGAGAGAGATTAAAGGAGAGAAGGCACTTCCTATTTCTGTGCTAGCACATCTGTATTTTGAAGGCCCACTCTGACATAGGTTTATAACTGCCTTTGTGAAATTATCCTCATGAATATTTATTAGGGGTGTGAGAACTGGCAAACCCCTCCACACTTCAAAATGATTTCATATATTTGTGTGTTAAATTAAATATTAACATTAACATTATCCAGCATTTACTAATGGTCCATTTCACCTATGCAAAATAACTGATTTTTAAAGCGGGGGTGGGGGGGTGAGAGGAAGAAAATGGTATGGACAATAAATTATGGGAGATAATAATCTTCACTAATTCATCACCACAAGATGAATTAAAGATGTAAAATTCCATTATATGTACTTCATACAATATTGGATATTAATACATCATTTGTACTACTGGAGTACATTGATCAGGTTCTGATTATATCCAAGATACTGGGCCAGAAATTTATTTTTAACTTTCAGGAGAGAATAAGGAGTTTGCTTAGGTTATCTATAGTTCATGTTGTTTAGATGACATATTAGATAGCTATTAGCCCATCATCATTGTTCAATTCTCAGTAGTTTTCTTCGCCCCTCCCCCCTCCTTGTAAGTGACATACAGTTTCTCAAACACATAATCTCTAACTGAAGAATTCCACAGGTGCTTATTTGATTGAGGATATGGGCTTATAAGGGTATGTCACGTCATATCTTTTAGTATGAGACTGTCGGGAGCGCCCTTGCTGCCTTCTGAAATCCTCAAGTAGCCAGAATCAACACACAGATGATAGGGCTCTTTTCCAAGGCTTTATTTCCATTCAACCTAATGACTCTTACAGATGCTAATTGCATGAGCCTAATGAGGGAAACTTAAGAGAGCTGCCTACTTGGGGTTCTAGCCTTAGTGAATCAGTTGATCTCCGTTTGGAGGGTAAAGGCAGGAAGCCTCTGAGCTTAAGGGCTAGGAGGCAAAAGTCTACCCCTTTCCAGTGGGGCATCGGGGTGCAGCTGTTGACGTCACGCCAAGCGGGCTGAGCACCTCCTCTCGGCGCCCTCCATCTCCCGCTTGTCCCTACGCCGGCGCCTAGTGTCCCGAAGCTCCAGTTGTCCCTCCCCCTGCCTGCCAGGGTCGCTACCACTCTCAAGAATGTGATCAGGTAGCGGCTTTCCCTCCAGCGGCACCTCTGAACAGCGCGCGGGTTCCTCTCCCACAGTTTCTATCTCTTCCTCAGAATCAGAACTGCTTTGGGGCTCTATGGGCTCCGATCCAACCCTGACAGAGACAGCGTATACCATTTTGCTGCAAGAATGTTCATCGCATCAGTCAGATCTTTCTATGTAAACTGTGTTTGGCTTAGAAATTAGCAATCCAGAAATGATAAATTACTTGCACTTCTGCATTTTACATTTGCGTTATTTAATTACTTTCAAACTGTATTGAAACATTAAGTTGAAATCCAGATATAAAGACTGTTTTATCTTTAAATGGGTCTTCTCAGATAAAATTCCAAGCCTGTCTTTTCTGTATCTCACTTTAAACTCATTCATTCTCCCACTCTCTCTTTCTGTACATGTACTCACAGACACACATATGTCTGTGCTAGTTCACATCACATGATTACACCTGAACATTCGCTTTTGACTGTGTAAACTGACTTCAGTGGAAAGCACTCTGTTTGTGGAGATGCTGAGGTGACAAAAGTTTTGTCTGTGGTATATGGTGGTACACGTCACCACTTGATAATGCAGTTGTCAAATGATTATGCATGTGAGTCAACCCTATTTCTAATATTTCAATATTTCAGAAAGCTTAAATTAAAATAATCTTAGCATTTCTCACAATTCAATGTGTGTCTGTTTTTCGTTGATGAGGCAACCTCTTAAAGTCTGCCTTGGTACTTTGATAATGAAGGGTTTGAAGTAACACAAGGAATTTGACATGGTACCTACAAGTCCTGCAGTGTATTCCATTTAATACCACTTTTTACAAGGAAACTGGTTTATAAAGGTCTAAGGCATCTTTTTTTGAGGCATATAGATTTTGTCCTTTCTTTCTAGTTGAGAATAACAGAGCAGACAAGTTCGGATAATCAGAGGTGCAACAGAGGAAATACAGGGTTTCTTATATTATACCAGGCTTAATGCCAAACAGTTCTATACTGGAGTCTGACAACTATCAAGATAGCACAGTTTTGGCAGGAAGGGAAGGGATGTTATCAGGAGATGAACTATGTGGATCCTGGTTGATGCCAAAACGTACACGTGTGTGTGTGTGTGTGTGTGTGTGTGCGCGCGCGCGCACACACGCTCTAGAGAGACTCATGTACATCAGTAATCAGCTAGTTGTAACTATTACAGCTTCAGGTATCTCTTATACAATCTGATAAAGAAATGTTAAGTGTAATATTACTATGTAATGTCAAGTTTTGCAGATTCTTGTTTGCCTTACGTTGGAATAATGTAGCTTCTCGGCCTGAGTTCCCAAATGATTAAATATTTGCATGTGCACACACAAACTTGTATGTTTTACCATAGGCTTCAAACTTTCTTGTCTCCCCACTCGCATGAATAAAATAAACAAAAATGTATTTGTAGTATTGGTATATTTCAGTATATTTAATATTTTATTGGCTAAAGCTGCTTTTAAAGACACATCTTTTGGGGATTTTTTTTTTTTAATTGGACAACTGTAGAAGCAGTGACACCCAGGACAGATAGACTCCAGGGTATACAGTATGTATACATTGTTCAAGTACTTCCCCACAAGCTAAAAATCTTCCTACCTGGTTTACAGACATATCAAGACCCCAAAGACTTGAAAAATCTTAAAACGAGACATCTGTGTGTATCAGAGAGGCTCACTTGGCACCCACGTTGTGTTTTTTGCACCAGGTGAAGACCTTTTTATTCTTCCTGGCATTTTAGTTCTGTAGGTTTTGTTGCTTCAAACCTGTTATTGTATTTTTTTAAATCTTTACACAGATGCTGGTTTTTACTTTGGTTTTATACTGTAGTTTTCATTTTTTTTAAAGAAATGTACGTTGTGTTTTATCATGCTGTATTTTATGGGTTTCATTGTTGCGAACCGCCCCCAGAGCTTTGGCTGTTAGGTGGGATAGAAGTGTAATGAATAATCTCCCTCAGTGTTACCTACATATCTGAAACTTTTTTTACAATTTACCTCCAGAATGGCTAGATTATACACACACACACACACACACACACACACTATGTCATTACTCTCTCTCTCTACAGTAGCATGGCCAGGAAATGTTTGTTCCCCCCAGACTCAAAATATTTACAGTGTGCTTAGCCAAGCCTCACCAGGTTAAAAACAGCATATGAGAGGTGTATGTTCCTTTCAACCCAGCAGGCACCACTCTCTTTGCAAAAGGCAAGTTTGCCCAAGTGGCCTCTGATCACAAAGGCCTTGGGACAGGCCTTCTCATTTCCTCATGGGAGAGGTGCCTTTTAAGGTAAGCTAGTGGCACATGACATCTCCTGACTCCACCACCCCAGATTTGGGAGTATGTAGCAATGTATCAAGAAAAGCCAAAGCAGAGTCAAAATGTGACTTATGGGCCTGCAGTTGGCTTTCCCTAGTTTACTTTGTAGGTTCATGTCTCCTATAGGCTTGCCTCTGTTAGGAGGCTAGAGCCCAAGTACAGAGCAAACCAAGGGTTAGGTCCAATGTTAGTCTAAATCAAGTCTAAATCATTTCAGCGGGACTAGCATTGGATACAAACCCAGAGTTACAGCAGCAGCCAGTAACGCATGCGTGTGTGTGTGCATGCGCGCGCACGTGCTTTCAGAATGCAGCATAAATTTATGGGTGTCTGCTGTAACAATAGAATTGGTGTTTTTTAGAATAGTAATTTAATTTATTTAGGGTGTAATCCTATGGGGATAGTCAGCCACCGCAGCCAACTGTGCAATGCAGGGTGGGCGGAGCATGGAGGGGATCTTTTCCATGTTCCGGCCTCCCTGCATTTGTGGCTAGACAGCCAATTTTGGCTGTCTAACCAGGGTGGCTTGGAGTGGGTGGGTGGGTGGGGCCAGATGCATAGGAAGTGTCACTTCCACGGTCCCCTCCCCGCTCGCAGGAAGACCCCCTTTTCGGCCGTTCCGCATTGCTCTTCCAAGCAGAGAGCTGGGAATGACCTGCGCCTCCTATGAGGTCGCAGTAAGTCGGATTTCTGGGAACCGAGCTCAGTTCCCATAAACTGAAAAATCCTATGGCCGTCTAGACGCTGTCTAGTGGCCATAGGATTGCACCTTTAAGGTATTTACAATAAGATCTTTTATGCTATTTATTCTAGGGCAGTTTTAAACAAAAGTGCATTAGTGAGACATGTCAAAGCTTCCAGTGCTTTATTTAATGCAAGCTTATGGCCTTGCAAAGGAATTCAGCATTTGTTAGACAATGCAAGAACTTCATACAGTTCATGATGAGTTAAGGTTGCCATCCATATGGAAAAAGAATAAGGAAGTTGTCCAACTTCTCCAGCTAGAATCTGTGGAAAGCAGGGTGGTAACACCATTTCAGGTATTCTTTTTAAGCCCGTTGTATGGTCACCTTTCTTTAAAAGCATCTTATGGTCAGTTTGGCATGTAAATAAGATCTACGGTATTTTTAATTTGCTTTTGCATAAGAAGCATTGCTGACTTTGCAACTTCAGAAGGAAAATATTTTCAAACAGATTTTCCTCTGCTCATGTTTTGACACCTAACAATTCTGTATCCTGGGGTGTTAAAGCTCATTACCTTTTGGAATTTGAACGCAAGCACATCTGCAGTGATTACAAGTCTGTTGGGTATTCAGTAATGTAGGAAAAACAAAGGAGGCATTTTCTATTTTGAGAAAACCTTTTGGTTGCATTGGCTGGAGCCCTTTTAAAAGGAATCTTTTTAAAGTGGCTCAACTCTTGCTTTAGACTGACATAGTTTGAATACTTAATTTATTACTGTTTCTTTTTAAACATGCCCACGAATAGTATACGAGATGGAGGAAGCTACAACTCAAAATATATTTTGTATTTATTTCAAGGGGAATTTGTAAAACACTTGGAGTTCTTTTTTGGTGGGGGATGCTTTCACAATGTTGCTTTATTTATGTTTATATATTTATGTTTGTTTAGAAAAAAACACAGTTTAGAAAAGGCACATGGAAGGGGAGACATATGGTTAAATAGCAGAGTCAAGGAAGAAGTGAAAATCTTCCCAGAATGATTAAAAGCATAAATGTTCCAATGTCCAAAAGTCCAAATGAGTATGCTTAGAAAGAATTTTTAAAAAGCAAGTAGCTTAGCATATTAAAAACTGGCAAATTTGAAAGTGACTAGCTGGCAGTGAAGAATAGCCATTACCACCTGAATGCCACCTCCGTTTTTAGTAACGTGTGCTTCGCCATAGTAAGAAATGTATTTGTGGAGTGAGCAGCTTCCCACAAATGGTGTGTCTTCTTCACATGGTTTGGATTTAAAATGACATGTTGCAGTTGTGAATTAGGCCTGTTTCAGTTTTTAAAGAATGGTATATGTGTCTACTTGAAACATAGACTGGGATTTGAGTTAACAGATATTCCCTAATGTGAGGAACAACTATCCTTTGTCCTTGGTCTGGTTCCAGAGTGATTTCATGGGCATTCATATTAGATGCCTTCTAATGTCCTGAATTCCCGTATTGAACAATTCCCAAACTTCCAGATATATGTAGCAACAAAAGAAGAGAGTTTTTTTTACCATCTCCCATGAAGCTATTCATCAATGCCTGTATCAGCAATTGTTCTGCAAGTCACCAAGTACTTCATCCTCATGAAAGGGGAAGGGTGACAAATGCTGATTAATCAAAAAGGGATTTTTTGAGGATGTGGAAAATGTCCTTTGATTCTGCAGAACTGGGCTGACAGTGGTGTTGGAGCCATCCAGAGATTTAGGATGGAAGACAGAATGATTCAATAGCCTCAACTAAGTCTCATTCACCACAGCTCAGTCCGCTGATCCTGACACATCCTTCTAGGAAGCTGCACTTAATCTTTTTTTGCTTGTTTGTGGGGGAGGTAGAAGCATAGAATCATAGAATAGTGGGGTTGGAAGGGGCCTACAAGGCCATCGAGTCCAACCCCCTGCTCATTGCTGGAATCCAAGTCAGAGCATCCCTGACAGATGGCTGTCCACTCCAGCCTCGTCTTGAATGCCTCCAGTGTGGGAGAGCCCACCACCTCCCTAGGGAATTGGTTCCATTGTTGTATTGTTCTAACAATCAGGAAGTTTTTCCTGATGTTCAGCCAGAATCTGGCTTCCTGTAACTTGAACCCATTATTCTGTGTCCTGCACTCTGGGATGATCGAGAAGAGATCGTGGCCTTCCTCTCTGTGACAACCTTTCAAGTACTTGAAGAGTGCTATCCTATCTCCCCTCAGTCTTCTCTTCTCAAGGCTAAACATGTCCAGTTCTTTCAGTCTCTTCTCATAGGGCTTTGTTTCCAGTCCCCTGATCATCTTTGTTGCCCTCCTCTGAACCCTCTCCAGTTTGTCTGCATCCTTCTTAAAGTGTGGTGCCCAGAACTGGACACAGTACTCCAGATGAGGCCTAACCAGTGCTGAGTAGAGGGGAGCTAGTACTTCCCGGGATTTGGAAGCTATGCTTCTGTTAATGCAGCCCAAAGAGCATTTGCCTTTTTTGCAGCCACATCACATTGTTGGCTCATATTCAGTTTGTGATCGACAACAATTCCAAGATCTTTCTCGCTTGTAGTGTTGTTGAGCCACGTATCCCCCATCTTGTAACTGTGCATTTGGTTTCTTTTTCCTAGGTGCAGAACTTGGCATTTCTCCCTATTAAATGTCATTCTGTTGTTTTCTGCCCAGTGCTCCAGT
Organism: Heloderma suspectum; assembly: GCF_057233095.1. Taxonomy (NCBI): domain Eukaryota; kingdom Metazoa; phylum Chordata; class Lepidosauria; order Squamata; family Helodermatidae; genus Heloderma; species Heloderma suspectum. The sequence goes on from NC_139460.1 coordinate 6,938,659, forward strand.
CTATCCAGATCACTTTGAATTTTGTTTCTGTCTTCCAAACTATTAGCTATCCCGCCCAATTTTGTGTCATCTGCAAATCTGATCAGCATTCCCTGCACCTCCTCCTCCAAGTCATTAATAAAAATGTTGATGACTACTGGGCCGAGGACTGAGCCCAGCGGTACCCCGCTTGTTACCTCTCACCAGTTTGAGAAGGTCTCATTGATAAGCACTCTTTAAGTTTGATTCTGTAGCCAACTGTGGATCCACCGGATCGTTGTTTCATCTAGCCCACTTTGAGCTAGTTTGCTCATCAGGATATCATGGGGCACTTTGTCGAAAGCTTTGCTGAAGTCGAGGTATATCATGTCTACAGCATTCCTAAAGTCTAAAGGGGAGGTTACTTGATCAAAAAATGAGATCAGATTCATCTGGCAGGACTTGTTTTTGACAAATCCATAGTTATATGGAGTAGTAGTTCGAATTTTGCTGTGCCATCAAATAAGAATAGCAGCTGGTCAGAATCCTGTGTACATCACAGTTGCAGCTGGCCTATCCATGGACAATATATTTCATTGTAAAGACTACCTAAGAAATATGTCATGATTTGGTGAGGGACCATAGCTCAGTTTTAGAGCACATGCATGCAGAAGGTCCCAGCTTCAATCCCAGGCATCTCCAATTAAAAAAGGATCAGGTAACAGGTGATGAGAGAGATCTTCCTGAGACCACAGAGAGCTGCTGGGCTAGATGGACAAATAATCTGACGTACTGTAAGGCATCTTCCTATATTTGGAGGTCACAGATATGATTTAGGTCTCTACCTTGTCTGAACATTATAAGAACACTTCTGAATCAGTCTAAGCGCTCATCTAGTCCAGAATCTGTTTTCATTAATAGCCAGTCAGCTGCTTATGCAAACCCCCAGCAATTGCCATACAGAGACACATTGTCCCTGAACATGGAGGTTCCATTTAACTACTGTGGTTAATGTCCTTACATAGACAACTCGTGGAAGATAGAACAGATCCTTCTTTAAAATCCATCTAGGCTCTCACAGCTTGTTGGAGCGAATTACACATTTGTGTGAAGAAGGCACTGTCTTCTGTCTGTCCTATAGGTACTCCCAATCCATTTATTGGGTGACTTTGAATTCTAGCATCGCGGGGAAAAATTCTACCCACTGCTTCCACACCATTAATGGTTCCAAAAACCTCTCCTGTCTTCCCCCTGCCCATCTTTCCCCCCTAAACTAAAAAGCTGTGAAAGCATTAACCTTTTCCCCATAGTACCCCAGTTTCTTGATTATTTTGGTGCATCCTTTCCAATATTATATTATTTTTGTGATGGGCCAAACAGGACTATATTTGGTATTCCAACTGTGGCTGCACCATAGAAAAAGCATCATGTTACAAGCCATCTTATTTTCAGTCCCTTTTCCAATAAGCCCTAACCTGGAATATCCCCTTTTCACTCCTGCTGATTTTTCCTATGAGTTATCCACTACAACTTCAAGATCTTTTTCCTGGTTAATTAGCACCAATTCAGATCTTATCAGGGTATCACGCTACACCAGGAGTGGTGGACCTGTGCCCCTCCAAATGTTATTGGGCTACATCTCCTGTAATCTCTGACCATTGGCAATTATGACTGGGGCTGATAGGAACATAGAGAGGGCCACAGGTTCCCCACCCCTGCTTTACACTTACTTTGAACTTCATTTGTTTTGCTACCCATTCATCCAGTTTGGAGTGATCGTTATGGAGCTCTTCACAGTCCTCCACCTTGCACTGCCCTGAGTAATTTGGTGCTGTTCACACACTATTGACTCCAGATCATTTTATTTAAAAAATTGAAATCGCACTGTTCCCAGTACAGACCCTTGACGTTTGGGTTGAATCATCCCTAGGGAATAAAAATGAAAATGTTTCCGATTGCCCAAATGTAGAAGGGACAGAAATAGGCCATACACATATGGTGAAACATGATAGCCAATCAAGAGAGGCCTAACTGCCATAGCAGAAGATGAACACACAAGAGACATCTGGGGAGAGACACCATGTATAGTTGTTTCTATGCAAATGCTAGAAGCCTCCGGGTCAAAATGGGAGAGTTGGAGTGCCCGGTTTTAAAAGAGAATCTACATATAGTGGGCATTACAGAAACTGGTATAATGGAGAAAACCAATGGGATATGGTCATCTCTGGATATAAACTCTGTTAGGAAGGACAGGGAAGGGCATACTGGAGGAGGTGTTGCTCTGTACATCAAAGAGGGCATAGTATCAAGCAAACTAGACGTAAAAGGGGCAGACTGTTCCACAGAAATGTTGTGGGTGACAATACTGGGCTCCAAAACTAATTTAGTACTAGGAACGTGCTATCGTCCTCCAGACCAGAATGCTCAGGGTGATCATGAGATGGAAAATGAAATCAAGGAGGCCTCCAAACAAGGAAGCATTGTAAAAATGGGTGACTTCAATTACCCCACATTGATTGGATGAATGCATGTTCCAGTCATGACAAAGAGGTTAAATTTCTCGATGTTCTAAGGGTGCAATCCTGTGGGAATGGCTGTAAGCCTCCCCATAGGATAAGTCGGAGGCTTACAGCCATCCAAAGCAGAGCGGAAGATACAGCAAAGGCAGTCTTTGCCTCTGTGCTGCTTTGGCTCTGTATTTTGGCTAGATGGGCTTTTTCACCCATCTAGCTGAGGCATCAGGGAGGGAAGGAGGCCTGGGGTACAGCATAAGCCATCCCCTCCCCACCCACTGGCACACCCCCTTTTCCTTCCCTCCAAGGTTGCTTATGCAACCTCAGAGAGGCAGCTAGCACAGTTCTCTGTGCCGGCTGCAATGGGGGGAGACGAAGAGCTCAGATTCCTGGGTCCAAGGTCAGAGCTCTGTCATGTCAGGGACTATGTCTGGGGGCCATAGGATTGCTCTTAAATGACTGTGCCCTAGAACAGTTGGTCATGGAACCAACCAGACGGGAGGCGACCTTGGACTTAATCCTAAGTAGTGTCAGACAAGGCCTAGTACAAGATGTAAATGTTGCTGAACCAACTGCAAACAGTGACCACAGTGCTGTCAGATTTAATATATATTTAAGTGGAAAACTCCAAGGTAGTCCAACCAGTCACATTTGACTTCAAAAGAGGAAACTTCTCTAAAATGAGGGAACTGGTATAAAGGAAGTTGAAAAGGGAGAGTCACGAGGTTTAAATCCCTTCAAAATGCGTGGAGGTTAATCAAAACCACAATAATAAAGGTTCTGCTAGAAAGTGTACCACAGGTTAGGAAAGGTAGCACAAAGTCCAAGAGGTTGCTGGCATGGTTAACGAGCAATGTCAAGGAGGCTTGGGAAAAGGAGGCTTCCTTCAGAAAATGGAATTCTTGCCCAAATGAGGGTGGGGGGAGCACGAGCTTGCACAAGCAGATAATAAGAGATGTAAAAAAGCATTTTGGGGAGCATATCTCTAACAACATCAGGGCTAACAATAAAGGATTGTTTAAATATGTCAGAAGCAGGCAACTAGCTAGGGAGGCAGTTGGACCATTGGATGACAATGGAGTTAAAGGAGTACTAAAGGAAAATCAGGAGATTGTGGAGAAGCTGAATGAATTCTTCTCATCTCTCGTTACTGCAGAAGATATAGGACAGATATCTGTGCCTGAACAGATGTTTTTAGGAAAGGAGTGTGAGGAACTGAGGCAAATGTTTGTGACAAAAGATGAAATTCTCAACCTTATTGATGAATTGAAAGTGAATAAATCACCAGGCCCAGATTGTATCCATCTTAGAGTTCTTAAAGAATTCAGATATGAAATTGCTGATTTTCTAACAAAAGTATGCAGCATGTGCCTAAGATCAGCCTCTCTTCCAGAGGACTGGAAAATGGCCAATGTAATGCCATTTTTAAAAAAGGGGTGCAAGGGAGATTTGGGAAATTACAGGCCAGTTAGTTTAACATCTGTTTTGAGTAAATTGGTTGAAAGCATTATTAAAGATAAATTATTAGGCATATTGAAGGATGACAAGCCCTGCTGAAAAAGAATCATCATGGCTTCTGCAAAGGTAAGTCCTGTTTCACTAACCTTTTAGGTGTTGTTGTTGTTCAGTTGTGTCCGACTCTTCGTGACCCCATGGACCATAGCACGCCAGGCCTTCCTGTCCTGCGCTCTCTCCCGGAGCGTGCTCAAGTTCATATTCATTGCATCGGTGATGCTGTCTAGCCATCTCATCCTCTGCCGTCCCCTTCTCCTTTTGCCTTCAGTCTTTCCCAGCATCAGGGTCTTTTCCAGGGAGTTTTCTCTTCGCATTGTTGTTGTTGTTGTTGTTGTTCAGTCGTTCAGTCGTGTCCGACTCTTCGTGACCCCATGGACCATAGCACGCCAGGCCTTCCTGTCCTGCGCTCTCTCCCGGAGCGTGCTCAAGTTCATATTCATTGCATCCGTGATGCTATCTAGCCATCTCATCCTCTGCCGTCCCCTTCTCCTTTTGCCTTCAGTCTTTCCCAGCATCAGGGTCTTTTCCAGGGAGTTTTCTCTTCGCATTAGGTGGCCAAAATATTGGAGCTTCAGCTTCATTATCTGTCCTTCCAAAGAGCAGTCAGGGTTGATTTCCTTTAGGATGGACTGATTGGACCTCCTTGCAGTCCAGGGCACTCGTAAGAGTCTTCTCCAGCACCACAGTTCGAAAGCATCAATTCTTCGGCGCTCAGCCTTCCTTATAGTCCAGCTCTCACATCCATACATTACTACTGGGAAAACCATAGCTTTGATTAGACGGACCTTTGTCGGCAAGGTGATGTGTCTGCTTCTTACTATGCTGTCTAGGTTTGCCATAGCTTTCCTCCCAAGGAGCAAGCGTCTTTTAATTTCATGGCTACAGTCACCGTCTGCGGTGATCTTGGAGCCCAAGAAAGTAAAATCTGTCACTGCTTCCATTTCTTCCCCTTCTATATGCCAGGAAGTGATGGGGCCAGATGCCATGATCTTAGTTTTTTTAATGTTGAGTTTCAAACCAGCTTTTGCACTCTCCTCTTTCACCCTCAACAAGAGGCTCTTGAGATCCTCTTCGCTTTCTGCCATTAGGGTGGTATCGTCTGCATATCGGAGGTTGCTGGAAAAAGTAAAGAAAAGGGCAACAAAAATGAAGAAGGTGCTGGACGAACTCCCCTACGAGGAAAGGTTACAAGAGCTGGGAATGTTTAGTTTGGAGAAAAGGCGAGTAAGGGAAGACATGATAGAGGTGTACAAAATTATGCATGATGTGGAGAAAGTGGATAGGGAGACATTTTTCTCTCTCTCTCTCTCATAATATTAGAACCCAGGGTCATCCGATGAAGCTGATTGGTGGCCAATTCAGGACAGAGAAAGGGAAGTTCTTGTTCACACAGTCCATAGTTAAACTATGGAATTTGCTATCACAAGAAATAGTGATGGCCACCAATTTGGATGGCTTTAAAAGGGGTTAGACAAATTCATGGAGGATAAGGCAATCAGTGGCCACTAGCCCTGATGGCTATATGCTACCTTCAGTATCAGAGTCAATATGACTATATAAACTGGTTTCTGGGGAACATGGGTAGGAGAGTGCTGTTGCACTCATGTCCTGCTTGTGGGTTTCCTGTAGGCAGCTGGTTGGCTACGGTTCCATTTGATTAGCTGGGCAACATGGTAAGCGCGTGGGGATCCCTAGGGCTCTGTAGGCTGCACATGGCCTGAGAGTGGCCCATCTCTGTTTTAAAGGGAACATTGTGTGGTGATGTGTGCTAGGATCCAGAGAACCTGTTTGCACATGTGTAAAGGAATGCCTGCATAGCAAGATTGTTCTTGATAATTTTTAATGCTGAACCCCTCTGCCAACAAGATGAGTGTTCTGTTTCTAAAGTGTTTTGAAGCAATAGTCTTGTAGCACCTTAAAGGCTGACAAATGTATTATGTCATAAATGTTTGTGTTCTAGAGACCACTTCATCAGATAGCTAATTGTAAGAGCTATACAGGAAAAAGCTCCAACTGCATGTGTGGTTCTTTACACCTACAAAAATAGTTTACTGGAGGATTACAGATGTCACCTATTTCCTTGCCTCTCTTCTAATATGCATGCTCATAGAGGACACGTTTGGTAAGATGTGAAGGGCTAGCTGAGTTCCTTTTTTTAAAGCAGGCTTGTATCTTCATTATTACAGTAATAATGAGCCATCCTTAGATTTTTTGAAACAACATGGCATTGCACTACACACACTTGTTCTGTGTCTCCCCCGCCGCCCCAACCGCCCTGGTAGAATATACAATTATGTGTTGTTTGTATGGTTGGCCTCTTGCTTGAGTTTGCTCTTAATATGGTCCTCCTAGGAAGATGAAATTTGGGAGACAAGGGAGACTTGTCTTCAGCTAGTTTACTTGCTTTCCTGGAATCTAGGTCCATGCATTTCGGGCTTCTGTCTCACCTTCTTCACCTTCCTGTTTGTCAGTGAGATATCCCCTGCCTTACATCTCCATCTCTAGCGCCCCAGTTACTGAAGTGCATGTATGTGGGTTGTGGGGCTGGAAATACTGACAATCCTGCTATGTTTAAAAACAGGAAATTAACTTTACAGTTAGTGAAATCCTTGATTTAGGACGTAATCCTATGGCAATGCCTGCAAGCCTCCAAACTCAGAGGCTATGAAGAGCGGGAAGAGTGGTGGAGGCAGTCTTCACCTCCATGCTCCTCCCGCTCTGTGTTTTGGGTAGATGGGCTTTTTCACCCATCTGGCTGGGGTGCATTGGAGCAAGAGAGAGGAAGGCTGAGGAGGCCTCAGGATATGTTGTATCCTGGCTTCCCCAGACCCCTCCCTTTCCTGCTCAATGGCACGCCCCCTTTCCACTCTCTCAGAGATTGCCAGCATCGTTCTCTCCATGCGGGCTATGATGGGGAGGGGAGCACGGACTCCTGAATCCACTGTTGGAGTGCTGTCTCTGACCTTGAATCCAGGAATACAAATTCTCCTATGGCCCCCCAGACTCTGTCTAGGGGCCATACAGTTGCTCCCTATGTAGTTGAACTCTGGCATCAGTACTTGTAAAATAATCCTGGACAGCATTATAAATGATTGAGATGGGCTGTTAAAATGACTGCTGATCATTCCATTGCAAACTTTTTATAGTACCAAGAGGTGGTGTTTGTATCCTTCAGCGTTTGGGCTGTTGTAAAATAGGTCTTGATAGAGGTATGCCCAGGGTATGGGAAACAAACAGAATGAACTTGAACTCTTAATACAGGAGGGAAATTATGACTAGATAGTTGTAACTGAGACTTGGTGGGATGACTCCCATGACTGGAATACAGCAGTTGAAGGATGTAACTTGTTCAAAAAGAACAGGAGGAACAGAAAGGGACGTGGAGTTGCACTATATTTTAAAAATACATATCTCTGCACAGAAATACAGGAGGATGAGCTTGGTATCCCCATCGAGAGCATCTGGGTTAAAATAAATGGAGCAAAGAATAAAAGGAACATGGTGGTCGGAGTCTACTACCGGCCACCCAATCAAGGAGAAGACGAGGATGAAACTTTTGAAAAGCCAATTGCCAGTGTTTCAAGGAAGCATGATGTAGTAGTAATGGGGGGACTTCAATTTCCTCGATATTTGTTGGGAGACAAATTCTGCAAAACGTAGCCCCTCCAAGAAATTCCTTACTTGTGTTTCAGATAACTTCCTCCTACAGAAAGAGGAAGGAACTAGAGGATCAGCGATCCTTGACTTGATCCTAACCAACAGAGATGACTTAGTGGATAAAGTAGCAGTTACAGGAACCCCGGGGGGAAGCAACCATGTTGTACTTGAGTTCTTGGTTCTCAAGGAAGCAAAAGCCTAGTGTAGCCAAACGTATACCCTGGATTTTAGGAAAGCCAATTTGAATAAACTCAGAACAATGATAAGTAAGGTCCCATGGCAAGCGACTCTAACGAGAAAAGGAGTCCTAGATGGGTGGGAGTTTTTAAATTAGGAAATTCTAAAGGCACCATTACAAACAATTCCAACAAGAAAAAAAGGCAGAAAACAACAGAAGAAACCAATGTGGCTTCACAAAAAGCTTAGAGATGACCTGAAAACAAAAAAGCACATATATAGGAAGTGGAAGGAAGGCCAAGCTACAAAGGAAGAGTACAGGCAGGTAGCACAGAATTGCAGGAATGGCGTCAGGAAGGCTAGAGCTGAGGTTAGCGAGAGATGCTAAAAGCAACAAAAAGGCTTTCTTCAGATACATGTATAGTAAAAGACAAAGGAAAGAAATAATGGTTCAGCTATTAGATAAGGATGACAAAATGATAACAGATGACAAAGAAAAGGCAGAAGTGCTCAATTCCTACTTTGGCTCAGTCTTCTCCCAAAAGAGGGTCTATGACCCCACTGACAAAGGCAAAGTACAGGCTGAAGGGGCAGGATTGCAGCTTGAGACTGATAGGTATATGGTCAAGGAACACCTAATTACTTTGAATGAGTTCAAATCTCCAGGGCCAGATGAACTGTATCCTAGAATAATAAAGGAACTGGCAGAAGAGCTCTCAGAACCACTGTCTACTGTCTTTGAGCAATCATGGAGGACGGGGGAAGTGCCAGATGACTGGAGGAGGGCTAATGTTGTCCCTCTCTTCAAAAAGGGCAAAATGGAGGAACCTGGGAACTACAGACCAGTCAGTCTGACATCAATCCCTGGGAAAATTCTGGAGCAGATGATAAAGCAATCCATCTTTAAGCACCTTGACAACAATGCAGTGATTACTCGAAGCCAACATGGATTTGTCAAGAACAAATCCTGCCAGACTAGTCTGATCTCATTTCTGGATCAGGTAAACTCCCTTGTGGACTGTGGGAATGCTGTAGACATAATATACCTCGACTTCAGCAAAGCTTTTGACAAAGTGCCCCACGATCTCCTGATGAGCAAACTAGCTCAAAGTGGGCTATGTGAAACAACGATCCGGTGGATCCACAGTTGGCTACAGAACTGGACTCAAAGAGTGCTTATCAATGGGATCTTCTCAAACTGGAGAGAGGTAACGAGCAGGGTACCGCTGGGCTCAGTCCTCGGCCCAGTGCTCTTCATTATTTTTATGAATGACTTGGATGAGGAGGTGCAGGGAATGCTGATCAGATTTGCAGATGACACAAACTTGGGCAGGATAGCTAATACCCTGGAAGACAGAAACAAAATTCAAATTGATCTTGATAGGCTGGAGTGCTGGGCAGAAAACAACAGAATGACGTTTAATAGGGAGAAATGCCACGTTCTGCACCTAGGAAAAAGAAACCGAATGCACAGTTACAAGATGGGGCTCAACAACACTACAAGCGAGAAGGATCTTGGAATTGTTATAGATCACAAACTGAATATGAGCCAACAATGTGATTTGGCTGCAAAAAAGGTAAATGCTATTTTGGGCTGCATTAACAGAAGTATAGCTTCCAAATCACATGAAGTACCAGTTCCCCTCTACTGAGCACTGGTTAGACCTCATCTGGAGTACTGTGTCCAGTTCTGGGCACCACACTTTAAGAAGGATGCAGACAAACTGGAGAGGGTTCAGAGGAGGGCAACGAAGATGACCAGGGGACTGGAAACAAAGCCCTGTGAGGAGGGACTGAAAGAACTAGGCATGTTTAGCCTGGAGAAGACTGTGGGGAGATATGATAGTGCTCTTTAAGTACTTGAAAGGTTGTCACAGAGAAGAAGGCCAGGATCTCTTCTTGATCATCCCAGAGTGCAGGCCATGGGGTGATAGGCTCAAGTTACAGGAAGCCGGATTCTGGCTGAACATCAGGAAAAACCTCCTGACTGTTAGAGCAATACGACAATGGAACCAATTCCCTAGGGAGGTGGTGGGCTCTCCCACACTTCAAGATATAGCTGGACAGCCACTTGTCAGGGATGCTCTGACTTGGATTCCTGCATTGAGCAGGGGGTTGGACTCGATGATCTTATAGGCCCTTTCCAACCCTACTATTCCATAATTCTATGATTCCATGATGGTGTGTCCGTCCGTCTGTCCTTCCTTCATTCCTTCCTTCCTTCCTTCCTTTCAGTGGTGTGGAAGAGTAGATTGTTTAAATAGCTAGCCAGACTTATCATACCACCACCTCTTCCCTATGCCTTTCAATAGATTTGCAGAATATAAGAACGTTTCTTGTGTCATACTAATTTTGCATTAGGAAAATTGATATTGCAAGCAAAGTGCTTAAAATATATACCTAACTCCATAACTACTACATGTTGGAGCCTCCCTCTGCAACAACCATCTTTCCTTCTTCCTCTTCCCTTCGTAAATGCTTCATTTTGAGTTTGGCTAACTTCTTTTGAGTTTGGCTAACTTGCATGGCCTAGGTATTCTGATTGGTGCAGGCGAAAGCTGTAGTGTCATATGCTTCTGATCTGGCCAGTGGTTCTTCTGTATATCTTGGGGAACCACATATTTGAAAGTATAATCAAACAATATCAGATGGATCTGTTATGGTGTCTACGAAGTTAAAATATTGGCTTACATCCATTCTGTTAGGAAATAAGACTGCTGAATTTTCATAGTTGTAAACACAGTGATATTTTTAAATGTACTTGAAAGGTGGGGCACACTGCTGACGTTATCCTTGCAGTGAGGCTAGCTAATACTTCTCCTGGAAGTACTCGTAGGACACTACATAGGGCAAATTTTTAAAAAATCGATTATCCCCATATTGAGGATGGGAGGTTGGAGCTGAGACAGTGGCCTATGTAAGGCTACCCAGTGTGTTCAAGGCTGAGGAGAGATTTGAACTAGATATTTCCTGGTTCAGCTTAATCTCTTACTTGTTACATTATATCTGCTCTTGGAGAATGTTCTCCATATGCATGCAGCATAGGTAGAAAAGGGCACAGTCAGGGGCACTGCCAGCCAAACCAGGAAATAACCATATGTTTGGTTTGTTGTAATGTAATGTCTGGCCAATTAATTGTGACCAAGATTTCAAGTTCCATGATAGGTGTTTACTACTGGGCTGTGGAACAGCACATGCTTGTACAGCATTGCTCTCTTTTAATACAATGTAAACATTGTATTCAAGGAAGACAAAGAAAAATTCTTCTGCCAACTTAATTTTTGTTTACGGCTATTACAGAGGTAGCATTCTGCAGAAAAGGATATCCTGTTAAGCACTGTACTAAATGTCTTTTATTTTGCAATACAGTTGTTAAATGTGAAAGAGCATTTTATAATAAACTTCAAAAAGATTTTCCTGTGGGAGGCATAAGGCCAAATGAATTAAATTTATAATAGTTGACAGGATGGATATTTTCCCAGTCTTGTTTAATGACATTTTCCCCCCTGAAGAGAGGCTTATTTTTTTCAGACTATCATCACAACACCTGCAGATCTCAAGCTTTCTTTTCTTTTTCACACTTAAGTAAAAGAAATAATTCCTCTTGGAAACACAGCATGCTTCAGCTGCTCGATTTCCACAGACCATCTTTGGACTTAAGCTTCCCAAAAATTACCAGTAAAATGGGCAAAAAATTAAGAAAATCAACACTACTGGGCTGGCCAGACCAGCGATTGATTTCCCTCGGCAATCCTGTCTCTGACATTCACCAACTAAGTGTGGGTACGAGTGCCACAATTCATCATTGAACCCAGGAGCAACCATGTGGCATGGGCCAACAGTTCCATCCTCATCTAAGGAGGCAGAAGGGATATAGAAAGTGTAGATGCACCTGAACACAAGTAGCCCAACCCTCACTCGGGACTAGGCTGCTTAGGAGAGAAATCTCAAGAACTGAACTCGTTCAGTTCCAAGCTCTTCCTACCACCACCTTTCCTTTTATTGCCTACCACAATCCCGGGAGGAAACAGGAGAGAGCCTATGGGGACTTGAAATCAAAACAAGCTATGGCAGGGGTGCTGACACTTGCAACATCAGGTGTGGCTAGAACCTCTGAAGAAAAGGAGGTAAACTCTGGAGCAGACTGAGAGACCCCCTAGGTTAAGAAATCATCAGTCCAGTAAACCTGTTTCTGGACTGTGCCACTTCATCCTGTAAGTTGGGATTGCATGATGGAATGCTTCTCAGTACAAAAATAACATAAAATCCCACACACAGAAAGGTAGATGTCAGATGAAAACACTTGTCTTGATCCTTTCTTTGGTAAAGCATGCACACAGCCCCGCCTTTTGTTTGTTTGTTTGTTTGTTTACAATATTTATATACCACTCCACATCAAAAGATTTCAGAGCAGTGAACAACAAGGTAAAAGAATAAAACACCAAGTTAAAAGAGTTAAAACATTTTTTAAAAAGGCAAATCCCAATAAGGTGGAGTTTAATAAACCACGGCTGGTCACTAAGGAAGGCCTCTCAAAATAACAACGACTTCAGGAGACGCCAGAAGGAACACAATGTTGGTGCCTGCCTGACCTCCAAAGGCAGGGAATTCCACAGGAAGGGGGCCACCACACTGAAGGCTCTTCTCCGGGTGGACGCCAACCGGGCCATGGGTCCATGTGGAACCACCAGGAACATGCCCGCTGATTACCTCAGTGACCGGGCAGGTTGGTAAAGAAGGAGGCTCTCTCTCAGGCATCCTGGTCCCAAGTTGTTTAGGGCTTTGTACACTAGTACTAATACCTTAAACCTGGCCCAGTAGCGAATAGGCAGCCAGTGCAGTTTCGTCAGCAGAGGAGTTACACGCTGAAAGGGAGCAGCTTCCAACAACAGCTGAGCTGCTGCATTCTGTTCTAGCTCCAGCTTCAGGACCAGCCTCAAGGGCAGCCCCACACAGAGTGCATTGCAGTAATCCAGTCTTGAGGTTACTAGTGCCTATACCACCATGGTCAAGCTATCCCTGTCCAGGAGAGGCCGTAGCTGGCAAACCAGCTGAAGCGGGTAAAGGGCACTCTGAGCTGCTGCAGACACTTGGGCCTCCGGCAACTATTTATTTATTTATTTATTTATTTAATGTATTAATCGCCCATCTGGCTGGTCACCCAGCCACTCTGGGTGAAGTACTACAACAACATAACAGTTAAAACAATAAAATTCTACATTAAAAACATAAAAAATATCCTAACCCACCCCAAATGCCTGCCTGAACAACCACGTTTTTAATGCACGACGGAAACTCATTAAGGAGGGAGCATGACGAAGTTCCCTAGGGAGGGAGTTCCACAGAGTGGGGGCCACCACAGAGAAGGCCCTCTCCCTCATTCTTAGCCTAGCTGTCCTGGCTGATGGGACAGAGAGAAGGCCATCCGAGGCTGATCTTGTTAAGCGGCCTGTCTGGTGTTGCTGGAGGCGCTCCTTAAGATAGGCTAGGCCGGAACCATATAGGGTTTTAAAGGTCAAAACCAACACCTTGAATGTGGCCTGGAAAACAACTGGTAACCAGTGCAACTCCCTCAGCACTGGAGTGATGTGATCTTGCCGGCGGCTGCCTTTAATCAGGCGAGCCGCTGCGTTCTGTACCAGCTGCAGCTTCCAAACCGTCTTCAAGGGTAACCCCACATAGAGCGCATTACAGTAGTTTAGATGAGAGGAGACCAGGACATGTACTACCGATGGGAGCAGATGGTAGGGAAGGTAGGGGCGCAGCCACCGTATCAGAGGGAGCTGGTACAGCGCTGTCCGGCTCACAGCTGACACCTGAGCCTCCATGGACAGCTGGGAGTCCAAAATGACCCCCAGGCTGCGGACCTGGTCTTTCAGGGGTAGCCGTACCCCATTCAACACCAGGTCAACATCCCCCAGCCTCCTCTTGTCTCCCACCAAAAGTACCTCGGTCTTGTCAGGGTTCAGCTTCAGCTTATTCCTCCCCATCCAGCCACTCACCGTCTCCAGACGTTTGGACAGGGATTCTACGGCCAACCTTGGTGAAGATTTGAATGAGAGGTAGAGCTGCGTGTCATCCGCATATATATGACACTGCACCCCAAACCTCCTGATGATAGCCCCCAGCGGCTTCACATAGATGTTAAATAGCATCAGGGAGAGGATAGAACCCTGTGGCACCCCACAAGTGAGCGGCCATGGGTCCAAAACCTCCTCTCCCATTGCTACCTTCTGGTACCTGCCGGAGAGGAAGGACCAGAACCACCCAATGCCCAACCCCTCCAAGCGGTCCAGGAGGATACCATGGTCAACGGTATCAAAAGCTGCTGAGAGGTCGAGGAGAACAAGGAAGGAGCATTCGCCCCTTTCCAGAGCCCTCCTCATATCATCCACCAAGGCGACCAAAGCCGTTTCTATCCCATGCCCAGGCCTGAAGCCCGACTGAAATGGATCTAGATAATTGGCATCTTCCAAGTGTGCTGGATGGATGATGGATCTAGGAGTAACCCCAGACTATGGACCTGATCTTTCAGAGGGAGAGCAACCCCATCCAGAACTGGCAATGAGCCTAACTCCCGGACCCAGGAACCACTCACCCACAGGGCTTCCGTCTTGCCAGGATTCAACTTCATTTTATTGGCCCTCATCCAGCCCATCACTGAGTCTAGGCGCTGATTCAGGACTTGCACAGAGTGAAGCGGCTGGGCCAAAGCCGAAAGGACGCTCAGCTGTGGATGTGTCTGGTGGTGAAAAGAAAGTCCAATGCTGTAAAGAACAATATTGTTTAGGAACCTGGAATGTCAGATCAATGTAAGTTGGAGGTGGTCAAACATGAGATGGCAAGATTGAACATCGACATCTTGGGAATCAGCGAACTCAAATGGACAGGCATGGGCGAATTTAATTCAGGTGACCATCATATCTACTATTGTGGGCAAGAATCCCTTAGAAGAAATGGAGTAGCACTCATAGTCAACAAAAGGGTGGGAAAAGCAGTACTGGGGTACAATCTTAAAAACGATAGAATGATCTCAGTACGAATCCAAGGCAAACCATTCAGCCTCACAGTAATTCAAGTCTATGCCCCAACCACTGATGCCGAAGGAGCTGAGGTTGATCGGTTCTATGAAGACCTACAACACCTTCTAGAACTAACACCCAAAAAAGATGTCCTCTTCATCATAGGGGATTGGAATGCTAAAGTAGGAAGTCAAGAAATCACCGGGATAACAGGCAGGCATGGCCTTGGTGTACAAAATGAAGCAGGACAAGAGCTAATAGAGTTTTGCCAAGAGAACACGCTGATCATAGCAAACACTCTTTTCCAACAGCACAAGAGACGACTCTACACATGGACATCACCAGATGGTCAATATCGAAATCAGATTGATTATGTCCTTTGCAGCCAAAGATGGAGAAGCTCTATACAGTCAGTCAAAACAAGACCTGGAGCTGATTGTGGCTCAGATCATGAGCTTCTTGTTGCAAAATTTCAGCTTAAATTGAAGAACGTAGGGAAAACCACTAAACCATTCAGGTATGACCTAAATCATATCCCTGATGAATATACAGTGGAGGTGAGGAATAGATTTCAGGGATTAGACCTGATAGACAGAGGGCCTGAGGAACTATGGACGGAGGTCCATAACATTGTTCAGGAGGCAGCAACGAAATCCATCCCAAAGAACAAGAAATGCAAGAAAGCCAAGTGGCTGTCTGATGAGGCTTTACAAGTAGCTGAGGAAAGAAGGGAAGCGAAAAGCAAGGGAGAAAGGGGAAGAGATATCCAACTGAATGCAGAGTTCCAGAGAATAGCAAGGAGAGACAAGAAGGCCTTGTTAAATGAACAATGCAAAGAAATGGAGTAAAACAACAGAATGGGAAAGACTAGAGATCTCTTCAAGAAAATCGGAGATCTCAAGGGAACGTTTTGTGCAAAGACGGGCATGATAAAGGACAAAGAAGGCAGGGACCTAACAGAAGCAGATGAGATTAAGAAGAGGTGGAAAGGATACACAGAAGAACTATACAGGCAAGATCTGAATGTCCCTGATAGCCATGATAGTGCGGTCACTGAACTTGAGCCGGACATCCTAGAGAGTGAAGTCAAGTGGGCCTTAGGATGCATGACTAACAACAAAGCTAGCGGAGATGACAGTATTCCAGTTGAGCTATTTACAATCCTAAAAGATGATGCTGTTAAAGTGCTGCACTCAATATGCCAACAAATTTGGAACACTCAACAATGGCCGCAAGACTGGAAAAGGTCAGTTTACATTCCAATTCCAAAGAAGGGCAACGCCAAAGAGTGTTCAAACTACTGCACAATTGCGCTCATTTCACATTCCAGCAAGGTGATGCTCAAAATCCTACAAGCTAGGCTTCAGCAGTATGCGAACTGAGAACTACTGGAAGTACAAGCTGGGTTTCGAAGAAGCAGAGGAACGAGAGATCAAATCGCCAACATTCGCTGCATCATGGAGAAAGCAAGAGAATTCCAGAAAAACGTCTATTTCTGCTTCATTGACTATGCTAAAGCCTTTGATTGTGTGGATCTCAACAAACTGTGGCAAATTCTTAAAGTGATGGGAGTACCAGACCACCTGACCTGTCTCCTGAGAAACCTGTACGAGGGTCAAGAAGCAACAGTAAGAACCAGACATGGAACAACTGGGTGGTTCAAAATTGGGAAAGGAGTACGACAAGGCTGCATATTGTCACCCTGCTTATTTAACTTATATGCAGAGTACATCATGAGAAATGCCGGGTTGGATGAATCAGAGGTCGGAATTAAGATTGCCGGGAGAATTATCAACAACCTCCGATATGCAGACGATACCACCCTAATGGCAGAACATGAAGAGGATCTCAAGAGCCTCTTGTTGAGGGTGAAAGAGGAGAGTGCAAAAGCTGGTTTGAAACTCAACATTAAAAAAACGAAGATCATGGCATCTGGCCCCATCACTTCCTGGCATATAGAAGGGGAAGAAATGGAAGCAGTGACAGATTTTACTTTCTTGGGCTCCAAGATCACTGCAGACGGTGACTGTAGCCATGAAATTAAAAGACGCTTGCTCCTTGGGTGGAAAGCTATGGCAAACCTAGACAGCATAGTAAGAAGCAGAGACATCACCTTGCCGACAAAGGTCCGTCTAATCAAAGCTATGGTTTTCCCAGTAGTAATGTATGGCTGTGAGAGCTGGAGTATAAGGAAGGCTGAGCGCCGAAGAATTGATGCTTTCGAACTGTGGTGCTGGAGAAGACTCTTACGAGTGCCCTGGACTGCAAGGAGGTCCAATCAGTCCATCCTCAAGGAAATCAACCCTGAGTGCTCATTGGAAGGACAGATACTGAAGCTGAAGCTCAAATATTTTGGCCACCTAACGCGAAGAGAAAACTCTCTGGAAAAGACCCTGATGCTGGGAAAGACTGAAGGCAAAAGGAGAAGGGGACGGCAGAGGATGAGATGGCTAGATAGCATCACCAATGCAATGAATATGAACTTGAGCACACTCCGGGAGAGAGCGCAGGACAGGAAGGCCTGGCGTGCTATGGTCCATGGGGTCATGAAGAGTCGGACACGACTGAACGACTGAACAACAACAAACTGTTTCAGATGTCACAGGGAGAGAGCTGCGTGTCATCAGCATACTGATGACATTTTGCTCCAAATCCCCATAATGACCACTCCCAGCGGCTTCATATAGATGCTAAACAACATTGGGGACAAGATGGTATCCTGCGGCACCCCATAGCTCAATTGCCAAGGAGCCGAGGAATATCACCCAATGTTACTCTCTCAGCCCTGTAGGTAGGACCAGAACCACCGTAGCACAGTGCCTCCAATACCTATCCCACAGAGTCGATCCAGGAGGATACCATGGTCAGTGGTATCAAAAGCCAATGAGAGATCAAGCAGAATTAACAGGGTTGCATTCCCCCTGTCTCTCTCTCGATAAAGGTCATCCATCAGGGTGACCAAGGCTGATTCAGTCCAGTTACCAGTACAAAACCCAGATTGAAATGGGTCTAGATAATCAGTATCCTCCAACAGTGCCTGTGGTTGGTCTGCCACGGCCCTCTCAAGTACCTTCCCTAGAAAAAGAGTAGTTGCAACTAGGCGGTAGTTGTCTAGTACTCTTGGGTCCAGAGTGGGCTTCTTCAGGAGTGGCCGCACTACTGCCTCCTTAAGAACAGCAGGGACCACCCCTTCCCTTAGGCAAGCATTTATCACTCCCTGGACCCACCCAGTCCTACCTCCTCAGCTAGCTTTTATTAGCCAGGAAGGACAGGGATAGAAAGGGCACATGGTTGGTCACATTATTCAAGCATCTTGTCCACATCATGAGACCGCAGCAACTGGAACTGATCCCACAAAATCAGGCAGATGGTGGCATCAGACACCTCGACTGGTCCTGCACTAACAACAGTGTCAAGTTCACTGTGTAGACGGGCGATTTTGTCCTCAAAGTGCAATGCAAAGAGGTTATAGTGGGTCCTCAACGGTGCCAGGACCCATTTATTGGGGAAGGTGTTAACAGCCCCTGGACCACCTGGAAGAGCTCCACTGGATGGCTACTTGAGGATGCAGTGGAGGCAGCCAAATAAGCCTTCGTTGCTGCCTGCACTGCCATGCAGTAGGCACAATTATGTGCTCTAGAGCATGTTCAGTCATCTTCACTTCGAGTCTTGTGCCATTTGCATGCTAGCTGACATTCAGCCTGTTTCATTGACTGCAGCTCCCCAGTTTACTAGGGAACAGAATGGGCTCAGCAGTACCAGAGAGGGCACTCAGGTGCAGTCAATTCGATAGCCCTCAACATCTCACTGTTCCACAGTGAGGCTAGGGCCTCGGCTGGATCACCAGCTCTCTCTACTAGAAAATCCCAAGAGCATTCAGAAATCTCTTGGATTCCATCAGTCTCCTGGGGCAGAACATCCAAATAGGTCCCCCACCCCTGTGGGAGGAGAGTAATGCCATAAGTTCAAATCTCACCAGGAAATGGTCTGACAATGACAATGGGGTCACTTGGACCCCCCAATCTTCAGACTACCCATCTCACAACTTGGAGCAAAAACCAAATCAAGGGTGTGCCCTTCTTCATGTGTTGAGTCGGTGACATACTGAGACAGCCCCATGGTTGACATGGAGGCCATGAAGTCCTGAGCAGGAACTCCAGAGACCGCCTCAGCATGGAAGTTGAAGTCACCCGGAACCACCGTCCTGGGTTCCTCCAAAACCACACTTGCGACTGCCTCCACCAGCTCCGTCAGGGAGGAGGATGGGCAGCAGGGTGGGTGGTAACACCAGCAGCAACCCCAATCTGTCCCTATGGCCCAACACCAGATGCAGGCCCTCAAGGCCTGCTCCAAGGTGGAGTAGTTTCCTGGTGTTAGAGGTGGAGGTTTTATGAACCACGGCAACTCCCCACCCTCCGAACTATGTTGGTGTTGCAGTGAGTACCCAGCTGGGGAGAGCTGAGTCAGGTTGACTCCACCCAGCTCACCCACCCAAATCTCAGTAATGCACACCATCCCTATAAGGCAGGGGTGCGGAACCTCTGGTCCGCAGGCCTATCGGCCCATGGAAGATCCATGGGTCTTATAAGGGATAAGGAGTGCAATGTTGAGGATCACTCTTTTCTTTAAAACAGGAATGGGCAACTTGTGGCCCTCTAGATGATTGGCCTACAACACCCATCATCCATTCCCATTGGCTGTGCAGTACACACACTTTTATCAAATGTATCTATTTTAGTGGTATACTATTTCGTAGTGCTGCATATTAAAGAGTGATCTTACACAGTATTTATCATTGTATTGCAGTTCTACCTGCATTTGTTTGGGGGGTTATTTTAAATCCATTAATTAGTTTCAGTGGATGAGATAGCTTTGTAGTGTTTGGGAGGGGGGAAATCAGGTCATGAAGTTTTATAGTGGAATGTGGAATACTGTGAGTTCTTTATTTACAAAGCACATTTCTTCTTTCAACTTTGTACATATAGAACATAAGGTCTGCAAAGCAGTGAAATGCACATTTGTATGATGGCATGTCACAGTGTGCATCAGTCCATAACTGTAATAGGTAGGGATGTATGAGAAATTTGTTTCAGTTCATTTTTGATCAAGATTTCCCAGTTCGCACCTTCCAGATTGAACACAGACTCAGACTCAATCTGTGGTCGAAGTCCATACATTTCTGAGCCTGCAATGTCATTTGCGGACCAAAAAAAAAAAGTGTTTGGCAGCATGTGTACATTTAAAAAATGTGCATGAAAAAACATGTACTGTTGCAAAATGAGCATAAATACTCTTTAATCAATGGGAGAAGAATGCATACATTTCAAAGATGTGCACAATTAATGTTTACATTTGGGAAAATACACATGAAAATATGCACCGATATTTTTGTGAAAAGAAAAAAAACGAAGCTTGCGATCTGATCTGGAATCAGAACAAGCTTCAAGATGGAATTCTGGGAACTTCAGCAAGTTTGGGTTTTTTGCTGATTCACACATCCCTAGTAATAGGTGACTTGGCAAAGCATTTTTAGGGAGCTATCTTATTAGTGAATAAATAAAAAATTATTTGGTTATAAAGTAACCTTTTTACATGTAAATATGAAAATTCAGTCAACTGTGTGCTGTAAGCTGGCTTCGTAAAAGGAGCTGTTAATCTGCAATTTGCTTGTGCGTATATCAGAATTGCTAGTTGTAAATTGGATAGTGTTTTGTAAGCTCTCGTGA
The DNA here is from genome assembly GCF_057233095.1 of Heloderma suspectum. NCBI lineage: Eukaryota > Metazoa > Chordata > Lepidosauria > Squamata > Helodermatidae > Heloderma > Heloderma suspectum. The sequence continues at coordinate 6,959,227 of NC_139460.1, forward strand.
TCTCTGTTCAGCCGTATATTTTGGAATAGCATGTGCACAGACTATATACTGGAGCTTGCTAAGAAACACTGACATTTAAAAGCTGCTCCTTCTATCTAAAGAGTTTGGGAAGAAAGTGAGAGCTACGGTAGAATAGTGCCCTCCTCTTCGTTTTAGCCCTTAGTCCTCTTCTAGAAATAATTTCTCATTAACGTGAGTAGTGTTACAGAAAAACAGCTGCTGGCCTTACAGCCTGTATTTGCCCCAAGAGGGTTTACAATAGTCACCGTTCAGCTAATGATCCAGATTGTCTGCTTGAAGTGATGTTCTGTTCACCAAGGGAAGATCCTTCACACAGGTGGCAGTAACTATTTGGTAGCTGAATTTTGTCCTGCCTGTTGGGGATTTCTGAAATGCCAGAAAGGTGCGTTTACACGGGCTTCATGCCGTAATGTAGAAAAGGGCATTAGCAGCACCCTTGTTAGACTACCTGACCAATCCACCTCTGGCCTAGTCCAAAGATAAAGCCTTAATGGCAGTTTTTCCATCTCTAGTTCCAACAACAGTTTTCATGGATGACAAAGCTCGGCCTACTCCTGTGCCTTTTAAAGCAGCTTGATATGTAGAAATTAACAGGTGAAGTTGTTAAGGCACTATTACCTACTAATGGCTGCAATTAAAGCAGGGGCTGCTCCAAAAGCTAGCAACCTTAGTTCATGAGACCAGCAGGAACCTCAGCAGCAGGAACATCTGCTCCTGGCTGGAGGTATTGCCATCTAGCATCCTCCAGAGTGCAAACACTGCTGTAGGGGAGAGCCAGCACCAGCCCTGGAAACAACAAGCAAGGTCTGGAGGACTAGCTCTGCCCTTACCTCTGTTTGTTTGAGGCACAGCTACTTCCAGTGAGGTGGGGTTTATTTGGAAGGCTGCTGCTGGTAGTGGTTTGCCTCTGGTGATTTGCCACAAAAGGGGTTTTCCCTTTGGGGCATCCCTTCTGGGAGGGCCAAGGGCAAGGGTCAGAATCATTGGAAGGGGGATTCTCCAGTAAAAGGGGAGCATAGATTGGGTTGTTTGGGGATTGTTTGTTACAAGTACAGATAATACTCTGTATTATATAGGTGGTGTGTGAATGCTGCTGATCAATACTTGTTTTAGTTCAGTTAGGTGGGTTTGATTTTCTGGGGTCAGCTGAGGCTTGTGACTTGTCTAGGAATGGAGAAAGTTGGGGCCACTATAGATGTAGTGCAGGGCAGAGGGTGTTATGGTGGTGGAGATGATGACATCAGTTCAGGGGAAGGAGGTTGAGAAAGCCCTGTGCTGTATCCTCTTTTGCCCTGCCTCCCAGCCTCAGTAACCTTGATGCTTGCCTGCAGTCCCTTTTAGCCTGAAGGTGTTGATGGTGAGTGAACAACAACAATTTGTATCAGTTTTTAATTTTTGAACATTGGAAAGATCCATGGATAATATTTAACTACTTCAAATATTAAATAATTCTTACCAGAGATTTGGGACTATGTCTCATTTTGCCTGAACATGGAAATGCACAAAAAAATGGAATTCTGTGGTAGGGAGGAGATGGTGGTGGACAGCAGCAGTAAAAACCTGTATAACAGTGTTCTCTTGTGTTACAAAATGGGGTTAAGTGATCCCTGAAGATACTGTTCAGATGACCTTTTAAATATTCTGAATGTAGAGAATTTAACTGATGGGGCTGCTATGATAAAATACATTGAAGCGGCCCAACTAAGCTGGAGCAGCACACCCTGCATTTTATGTTTTCATCAGAGGATGGCTTGCTGTCATTGAGCAAAAACACTTTGCATTATCTAGAGACCAGATACTTTTTTCCTTACCAGTGGAGAAAGTTCTTCACTTCTTTTGTGTTCCCTTCTTCTCTCAGATTAGGCCATTAAGATGGAATATAAAAGTTCTAGATAGCAAAAGGCAAGAACACTGATATATAAAAGGATATTTTCAATGGCCATTAGCACTTGATTCTTTCTACTGGACAGATGTGTTAATCTTGTCCTCAGCTTCCTCCTCCCCTTCTCTTGCAGTAGTATCTTGTGTGAAAGTTTAAGGATAATATCAGAATAGTAGAAAAGATACTTTAATCCTCTGCTATACATTTTTAAATCTGTACGTTTTCATTAAAAATGTTGGGGAAAGATTGGAAGTTAAAAAGTAGAGTTAAAATTAAATAATGTTTTAAAACTTGGCAACTGGCTTTAAAAAATGCCATTCATTAGCTCAGTGGTCTCCAAAGCTTTTCGAGCACGCACCCCTATCAGTAGAAACATTTTGAGCGCACACACCCAATATATGTATATTTATTTATAAATGATATACTTGTACTACTGTATTAACATATTATGTTCATTATAAAACGTACACAAAAAACAGAAATTTAAAAAGGATGAGATAAAGATGAAATAGACAATATTTTTAAATAATTTATTGTATTTATGGAGGGAGCAATCCTGTGGCCACTAGATAGCGGCTAGACAGCCATAGGATATCTGGTTTTCCAGTAACCGACCTCCCCCCACTTCCGTGCTGCCTCGGAGGCAGCGCAGAACAGCCCCATCCTCCATGCTCACAAGAGGAGCGCGGAGCAGCCAAAAAGGGGCGTTCTGAGGCGGGGACGGTGGAAATGCCTGTATGACACATCCAATGTGTCGTACGTACAGCAGCCTCCTCGCCCGCTCAGCCCTCCCGCGGCTAGACAGCCGCAATTGGCTATCTAGCCGAAAATGCAGGGCAGGAGAAGCACAGAGGGAACGATCCCCTCTGTGCTTCTCCTGCCCTGCATTGGATAGGCGGTTGCCTCCGAGTTCGGAGGTGGCCGCCTATCTGAATAGGATTGCGCCCTAACAGTGTAAAAAACCTTTTGCTCTCGCTAAAAAAAATTAATATTTTTTAGTGAGAGCAATGTGATTGAAGGTGCTTCGTTATTTTTGAAAACCTTGGTTTAACACTTTGTGATACAGCAATTCAAAGTTCAATTTATTTAGAGACTTGGTTTTAATGGCTGTCATAGCTGAAAAAGACACCTCACAAAGATACGTAGATCCAAATGGAAGAAGTGCATTGTTGGCTGCCCTTACTAAATCTTGATACTCATTTTTCAGTCCCATCCATCCACCAATTATGCAAAGGCTTTTGTTGAAATTCAGCTAGTAAACTTCCATCTTCCCTAATGTCAATCAGTTGTTCTTGCAAACTAATATAAAACTGTTGCATTTTTATATTTTTAACAAATGGGTTCAGAACACCAAATTCAAGGTGTTGGTTTTGACCTTTAAAACCCTATATGGTTCTGGCCCAGCCTATCTTAAGGAGCGCCTCCAGCAGCACCAGACAGGCCACTTAACAAGATCAGCCTCGGATGGCCTTCTCTCTGTCCCATCAGCCAGGACAGCTAGACTGGTGGGGACGAGGGAGAGGGCCTTTTCTGTAGTGGCCCCCATTCTGTGGAACTCTCTCCCTAGGGAACTCCGTCATGCCCCCTCTTTAATGAGCTTCCGTCGTGCATTAAAAACGTGGCTGTTCAGGCAGGCATTTGGTGTGGGTTAGGGTATTTTAGAAAATGTTTTTATTGTAGAATTTTATTGTTTTATTGTATGTTGTACATCGCCCAGAGTGGCTGGGTGACCAGCCAGATGGGCGATTAATAAATTAAATAATAAATAAATAAATAATAAAACCCACTGAAATTTTTTCATTTGAAAGACTTTTAAACAGATTAGAAAATTCAGTTTCCAATTTTTTTAAGTGTGCAGATATGAGAGTTTTTATAGGTGACAGACACACTTGCGTTATTTTCAGCAACAAAATCACATACCAATGGAAACATTTCAAAACGTCAATTTTCAAAATGCTTTCTCCATAGCATGGGTTACTTTCAAAAAGAAGTTAGTTTCTCACTCATTGTTAAAACATCACTTTTACCTTGAAAGGACAGATTAAGTGTGTTTATTTTTTCAAAAATACCTGCTAGGTAGCATACTACTGACAGCCGCTTGTCATCACAGAAAAGGTCAGCAAATTTGGAACAAATTTGCTCCCCCTTGGCAGGATGGCAGGTGTTCCGGCACTGCGGCCAAACAAGTAACTGTGCCTTCCTCTGCCGTGCAGAGACTGGCACAGTTGGTGGCCATGGCAAAGGCAGGATAGGACTGGAGCCGAGAGAGAAGCTATGGAGCTTCCCTCTCAGCTCCCATCCCATCCTGCTGCTTCTGCTGCCGCCATCATTGCACACAATGGCAGCTCATCAGGGCAGCAGTTATCAGGCAGCTCATGTACCCCACTGGGTCGTCTTGCATGCATCCCACTTTGAAGACCACTGTATTAGCTCACTGTTGTAAACTTGTTTCCCATTTGCAGGAAAAAAAATTACATTCAGCAAAACATTTGCAGACTGCTATAGCTTCTAGATTGCTCAGATCTTATAAGCTGCAAGCCACTAAAGGAATTGTAATAATTATTGCTTCTCGAGTTTTCTTATTAAAAATTACTTCCTCCAAACATTTATAGCAATCTGTTAAGGCATAGTGGGAAGAATTAACTTGATCTGCCCTTTTCTTTCCTCTGGATGCAGCCAAGCATTGTTGTTGTTCAGTCGTTCAGTCATGTCCGACTCTTCATGACCCCATGGACCATAGCACGCCAGGCCTTCCTGTCCTGCGCTCTCTCCCGGAGTGTGCTCAAGTTCATATTCATTGCATCGGTGATGCTATCTAGCCATCTCATCCTCTGCCGTCCCCTTCTCCTTTTGCCTTCAGTCTTTCCCAGCATCAGGGTCTTTTCCAGAGAGTTTTCTCTTCGCATTAGGTGGCCAAAATATTTCAGCTTCAGCTTCAGTATCTGTCCTTCTAATGAGCACTCAGGTTTGATTTCCTTTAGGATTGACTGATTTGACCTCCTTGCAGTCCAGGGGACTCATAAGAGTCTTCTCCAGCACCACAGTTCGAAAGCATCAATTCTTTGGCGCTCAGCCTTCCTTATAGTCCAGCTCTCACAGCCATACATTACTACTGGGAAAACCATAGCTTTGATTAGACGGACCTTTGTCGGCAAGGTGATGTGTCTGCTTCTTACTATGCTGTCTAGGTTTGCCATAGCTTTCCTCCCAAGGAGCAAGCGTCTTTTAATTTCATGGCTACAGTCACCGTCTGCAGTGATCTTGGAGCCCAAGAAAGTAAAATCTGTCACTGCTTCCATTTCTTCCCCTTCTATATGCCAGGAAGTGATGGGGCCAGATGCCATGATCTTCGTTTTTTTAATGTTGAGTTTCAAACCAGCTTTTGCACTCTCCTCTTTCACCCTCAACAAGAGGCTCTTGAGATCCCCTTCGCTTTCTGCCATTAGGGTTTTATCGTCTGCATATCGGAGGTTGTTGATAATTCTCCCAGCAATCTTAATTCCGACCTGTGATTCATCCAACCCGGCGTTTCTCATGATGTACTCTGCATATAAGTTAAATAAGCAGGGTGACAATATGCAGCCTTGTCGTACTCCTTTCCCAATTTTGAACCACTCGCTTGTTCCATGTCTGGTTCTTACTGTTGCTTCTTGACCCTCGTACAGGTTTCTCAGGAGACAGGTCAGGTGGTCTGGTACTCCCATCACTTTAAGAATTTGCCACAGTTTGTTGTGATCCACACAATCAAAGGCTTTAGCATAGTCAATGAAGCAGAAATAGACGTTTTTCTGGAATTCTCTTGCTTTCTCCATGATGCAGCGAATGTTGGCGATTTGATCTCTCATGCCTCTGCCTCTTCTAAACCCAGCTTGTACTTCCGGTAGTTCTCGGTTCGCATACTGCTGAAGCCTAGCTTGTAGGATTTTGAGCATCACCTTGCTGGCATGTGAAATGAGAGCAATTGTGCGGTAGTTTGAACATTCTTTGGCATTGCCCTTCTTTGGAATTGGAATGTAAACTGACCTTTTCCAGTCTTGCGGCCATTGTTGAGTGTTCCAAATTTGTTGGCATATTGAATGCAGCACTTTAACAGCATCATCTTTTAGGATTTTAAATAGCTCAGCTGGAAGACTGTCATCTCCGCTAGCTTTATTGTTAGTAATGCTTCCTAAGGCCCACTTGACTTCACTCTCGAGGATGTCCAGCTCCAGTTCAGTGACCGCACTATCATGGCTATCAGGGACATTCAGATCTTTCCTGTATAGTTCTTCTGTGTATTCTTTCCACCTCTTCTTAATCTCCTCTGCTTCTGTTAGGTCCCTGCCTTCTTTGTCCTTTATCATGCCCGTCTTTGCACAAAACGTTCCCTTGAGATCTCCGATTTTCTTGAAGAGATCTCTAGTCTTTCCCATTCTGTTGTTTTCCTCGATTTCTTTGCATTGTTCATTTAAGAAGGCCTTCTTGTCTCTCCTTGCTATTCTCTGGAACTCTGCATTCAGTTGGATAGATCTTCCCCTTTCTCCCTTGCTTTTCGCTTCCCTTCTTTCCTCAGCCACTTGTAAAGCCTCATCAGACAGCCACTTGGCTTTCTTGCATTTCTTTTTCTTTGGGATGGATTGAGTTGCTGCCTCCTGAACAATGTTATGGACCTCTGTCCATAGTTCCTCAGGCACTCTGTCTATCAGGTCTAATCCCTGAAATCTATTCCTCACCTGCATTGTATTTTCATAAGGGATATGATTGAGGTCATACCTGAATGGTTTAGTGGTTTTCCCTACGTTCTTCAATTTAAGCTGAAATTTTGCAACAAGAAGCTCATGATCTGAGCCACAGTCAGCTCCAGGTCTTGTTTTGACTGACTGTATGGAGCTTCTCCATCTTTGGCTGCAAAGGACATAATCAATCTGATTTCGATATTGACCATTTGGTGATGTCCATGTGTAGAGTCGCCTCTTGTGCTGTTGGAGCAGCCAAGCATTACTTTTGGGCCACCTGGTATAGCTACAAGAACTCATTGCAGCTATATATAGTGCAGGGACTCAGTCCAACCCGTTTCCTCATCCCCATTTTAAACACCCAGCACACCTATACACAGCAACCACTTTGCTAACATAATGAGTAATGCAGCCAAGCATTACATTACTCATTATGTTAGCAAAGTGGTTGCTGTGTATAGGTGTGCTGGGTGTTTAAAATGGGGATGAGGAAACAGGTTGGACTGAGTCCCTGCACCAGGTGGCCCAAAAGTAGGTATACAGTTGTTTAGAATGTTGATGGGAGGAGGAGAAAATGTGTGAGTAGAAGATGTGTGGGTGGAGTCTGAATGACAGTTGGGAAGACTGAGTGACAGGGAGTGACAGTTAAATCAGTTAAGTGTAGAGAGTGAGGGGAGTGAGGCCCTTAAATAGGTATACAATTGTTTAGTTGTTTAGTGTGTGTTTTTTACTGATGTTGTGAATGATGGCAGCGAACTTGAGTCAAGAACAAAGAAAGTGGATTCTAAAGCAGTACTGGAAGACTGAAAATGCCGAGTGGGTGTGCACAGCGTGGCAAGAAGCATGTGACACTCCTTCACCAACACGTCTGACAATTTATTGTCTTAGAGATAAATTTGAAGCAACAGGTGCAGTGGCTAATGCACCGAAATCTGGACGTCCTAGGACGTCCATGACAGAGGAAAATGAGATGAGAGTCGCTCTGATGTTTGTGAACAGTCCAAAAACGTCCTTGCAACACTTAATGCGTAAATTGAAATTGAAGCCCTACCGTCCAAGACTGTTACATTGCCTTCTGGAGGACGACCCAGACCATCAGTTGAAATTCTGTGAGATGATGCGTAACCAAATCTCTAACGAATCAGACCTTCTTGATAAGATCATCTGGTCAGATGAGGCTTCTTTCAAGTTGTCAGGCCACGTGAACAGGCATAACTGTGTGTATTGGGCAGATGAAAATCCTCATTTGACTATCACTTCTCAACTGAACCAACCAGGCGTCGCAGTGTGGGGTGCACTGTCCAGTGAAGGTGTTGTAGGACCGGTTTTCTTCGATACAACTGTGGATAGTAACAATTACCTAAACATGTTACGCGACGTGGTAGTGCCACAACTCAGAACCAGGGCTAACTTCACCGAATGCTCTTCCAACAAGATGGGGCACCTCCTCGTTATGCTTTTGCAGTAAGAGACTATCTTGACAACATCTTCCCACAACATTGGATCGGACGACGTGGCAGCATTGAATGGCCGCCACGTTCACCCGACTTAACACCAAAGGATTTCTTTTTGGGGGGCGTAGTAAAGAATAAGTTTTTTGAGAGGAATCCCCGGACAGTGGACGAATTAAAAGAGTTCATCTCGGAAGCATTTATGGACATTAATGCGGACCAGAATTTGTGTCGTACTGTGTGTCACAGTGTTCTGGACAGGTTCGAGGAATGTTGCAACGTTGATGGAATACATTTCGAGCACTTACGAGATTAAACAGTGTTAAACAAATGTAAGTGTAATAAACAATGTAATAAAATGCAAATAAACTATACTGTATACCTACTTTTGGGCCACTCTGTATATACAAGGTGTATTCAGGAAAACTTGTTTTTAAGAAGTCCTGGCCCCTCAAAAACTGGCAGAGACTAAGACTGCATTTGTGTGCTGCCTTCATGTAACGTTGACAGCAGAGAACAGTGTTCAGCTGCAAGCCTTTTGCCTACTGGGGCTGGCAGTTGAGCTAAAGGGGAGAGGAAGCAAGTTCAGCTCCTACCCATTAGCCTTGATGTCATCTCAGGGGTTTAAACTCCTTGACACAAGCTTTACAATGGCTTCCAAAGGTTGGGTAAGTTCCCCACCCCAAGCAAAGAGGCTTTAATTTTCAGAGCCATCCCTGAAGTCAGGGCTATAGAGCTGGGAAGCATGGTTGGGGATGGAGAGAGGGGTTTAAATAATGGAAAATGTGCCATACCTCTCTTCTCCTCTTCCTGCAAACATTTTTCATGGGTTCGTACTTGTTAATCATATATTTGTGTGAGCTTTTAAAGTTTGGTTGAGAGAGGTCTCCAGAATATGGAGCTAAAAAAAATCCCTATTTTAGCAACAATCAGTACCAGTGAATGGATGGAATTAAGATGCTAATCCCAGTATTATTACTGGTAGTGAAGAGGTCAGTAAGAAGCTTTCCCTGATGCCCTTTTAACTGCAGTGGTGTCATGGCTTTTAGGCACTCAAAGATTTGCCTGTGTCAGCTGGTCTTCCACTTCAAGAAACAGTCAAGTGACAAGTAGTGTCTGTTTAAACAGACACTCTGGTACAAGTCAACCTTGGTGCTACTTGTGGCTGCTTCTTCCTCTGCCAATGCTTTGGAAAATGCTGACCATTGCTCAGGCCAGTGTAGCTATGGTGATCCTCCATGCTGTTCACAAAAACTTTAGGTAAACATGTCTATGTTGCCCTTATAAATGGGTGGCTTAAACAATAGAACTAAGGCCAATATTTTCACAAGATAATAACAAAATTAAAATTAAAAAACATAAAATAGCAAATGTAAACTAGTAGCAATAAAATTATCACAGTTTAACAATTAAAAGCATAGAAAAACAAAAACACTTTTCCTGGCACCAAAAAAAGGAAAAGTAGGCCCCAAATAAGCTGTGCTGAGGAGAAGGTTCTACTGGCAGACCACCACAATAAAAAATGCCCTTTCCCCAGTCACCATGCATTTCACCTCTGATGGTGGTGGTGAACCTGAGGAAGTCCTCAGATGATGATGATAATGATTTGAGCACATAGGCAGATTGATGTCGAGGCGGGCATTCCTACAGATACCCTTGTCCCAAGTCCTTCTCAGTTACGGATTTAAAATAGAATAGCTACCTGTGGCTTTCCCATATGACAACACAGTGTACTGTGAGAGGACTGGAAATGGTGAGCAGGGGACTTTTGGCAGCCAAACAAAATATCTACCCTACCCCCCCGCTCCATTTAAACTTTGTAGATGTTTTAACCTTATTAAAATTAAATTTTGCATGGCTCATTGGCAAACAGTTAAATTGGTTTGAAACCTGTTGCATTTATAGGAAAGAGGCTGCGTTTTACTCCATATCTAAACATTATTTTTCAACTTCCTGCAGTATTTTACCAAAACATCCCCTTGCATATTTCATTTTGTTTTAAGCATGTTATCAAGCTATGTCTGTCCAACACAACTGTCTCGGTATGCCTATATTTTTGTTTTTTTACTTATTTATTGCTACATCTGTGTTCATTTCATATTCTGTCTAATTCATGAGAATACTGAGAAACTGAATTGTATTGACAAGTAGAAGTGATTTAAATGGAGGCCAAGCTGCAGAACAAGCATAAATTTCAAGAATTTTCCCTTATCTGAGAACTACCTGCAGAAAGTTCTGAAACTCAGATTCCTTTTATAATTTCTGAAGATGTTTACTATTTCTTATAAATATTATAAATATTTACTATTATAAATATTTTATACCACCCTTCCTAGGAAGTATATTCCTAGTGCAGTTTACAAAAAGAATAAGCATTTTAAAATGTAAAATGTATAAGATAATGGCGCAATCCTATGGGTTGCGCCTGGGATATTCGTAAGCCCACGAACTTGGAGGCTTATGAGTAACCTAGGCAGAGGGGGAGGTACCTTGCGTCTCCCTCGCCATTTTAGCTTTGCCCCTCTAGCGGAGGCTTCAGGGAGGGAAGGAGGTTGGGGCGGCGATAGGAAAAGGCACAAGCTGCCTCAGCCTCCTCCCCTCTCTGCCCCCAGGAACTCCCCCTTTCCCCTGTCTCCGTGCTCCATTTACCGAGCCCAGAGAGGCAGCCAGCATGGTTGTCTCCACGCAGGCGGGGAGCACGGTTTCCTGGCTCCAAGCTCAGAGCCCTGTCTTCGAGCTTGGAGCTAGGAAACCAAAAAATCCCATGCCTCCAGACTCTGTCTAGAGGACATAGGATTGTTCCCTAAAAGCCACAAAATCATAAAAGCAACATAAAACAACAGGACTAAAATTGCATCTAAAAAGCTCAGGAAAATAAAAAGATAATTTCCTGGTGCTAAAAGTACAATAAGATAGATGCCAGGCAAACCTCTCTGGGGAGAGCTTTCCAAACTGGGGCACCACCAACCAGAAGGCCCCCCTGGCAGCAACCTATATTACCTCAGACAGCTGGGGCACCCATAGGTGATCTTAATGTTTAATTAAATAGTCTTATCACTCTCCCAAAGGGCAAGTTGAAGGGTTGCCTGCACTCATAAAGCCCACTGACAGGTATCCCTTTCTTCTCATCTATGTGGGAACAAATGATACTGCCAAGCGGAGCTACAAAGACATCACGTCAGACTTTGAAGCTTTGGGAAGGAAACTCAAGAACTTTGGGGCCCAGATAGTTTTCTCATCCATCCTTCCAGTAGTTAGAAGAGGGACGGAAAGGGAAAGAAAAATACTCCGGGTGAATGCTGGCTACGAAGGTGGTGCCGACGCAAAAGGTTTGGATTCTGGGACCACAGGCTATACTTCCTGGAAGATGGACTGTTGGCAAGAGATGGGTTGCACCTCACAAAGGCTGGGAAGAATGTGTTTGGCCACAGCATGAAGAACTTCATCAGGAGGGCTTTAAACTGAATCCTACGGGGGAGGGAGACATAAAGTTGAGGGTAACAATGGATGAAGGCTCATGCACCACAACGGAGAGAACAGCTCTAATAGCGCCCAATAATAGTCTTCAGAAATATGTAGGAAGAAAGCCAGACTATGAAGCACATGGTCTTTGATGTCTATATACTAATGCTCAAAGCATGGGAAACAAACAGAATGAACTTGAACTCTTAATACAGGAGGGAAATTATGACTTGATCGGTGTAACTGAGACTTGGTGGGATGACTCATGACTGGAATACAGCAATGGAAGGATATAACTTGTTCAAAAAGAACAAGAGGAACAGAAAGGGAGGTGGGGTTGCACTATATGTTAAAAATACATATCTCTGCACAGAAGTACAGGAGGATGAGCTTGGTAGCCCCATCGAGAGCATCTGGATTAAAATAAATAGAGCAAAGAATAAAAGGAACATGGTGGTCAAAGCCTACTACCGGCCACCCAATCAAGAAGAAGACGAGGATGAAACTTTTGAAAAGCAAAAGGTAACAGAAGAAGCCAGTGTGGCCTCACAAAAAGCTTAGAAATGACCTGAAAACAAAATAGCACACATATAGGAAGTGGAAGGAAGGACAAGCTACAAAGGAAGAGTACAGGCAGGTAACACAGAATTGCAGGGATGGCGTCAGGAAGGCTAAAGCTGAGAATGAGCTGAGGTTAGTGAAAGATGCTAAAAGCAACAAAAAGCTTTCTTCAGATACATGCATAGTAATAGACAGAGGAAAGAAAGGGTGGTTCAACTATTAAATAAGGATGGCAAAATGATAACAGATGACAAAGAAAAGGCAGAAGTGCTCAATTCCTACTTTGGCTCAGTCTTCTCCCAAAAGAGGGTCTATGACACCCCACCCCACCCCCGGCAAAGGCGAAGTACAGGCTGAAGGGGCAGGATTGCAGCTTGAGATTGATAGGCATATGGTCAAGGAACACCTAATTACTTTAAATGAGTTCAAATCTCCAGGGCCAGATGAACTGCATCCTAGAATAATAAAGGAACTGGCAGAAGAGCTCTCAGAACCACTGTCTACTGTCTTTGAGCAATCATGGAGGACGGGGGAAGTGCCAGATGACTGGAGGAGGGCTAATGTTGTCCCTCTCTTCAAGAAAGGCAAAACGGAGGAACCTGGGAACTATAGACCAGTCAGTCTGACATCACTCCTTGGAAAAATTCTGGAGCAGATGATAAAGCAATCCATCTGTAAGCACCTTGACAACAATGCAGTGATTACTTGAAACCAACATGGATTTGTCAAGAACAAATCCTGCCAGACTAATCTGATCTCATTTTTGGATCAGGTAACCTTCCTTGTGGACTGTAGGAATGCTGTGGACATAATATACCTCGACTTCAGCAAAGCTTTCGACAAAGTGCTGATGAGCAAACTAGCTCAAAGTGGGCTAGATGAAACAACTCTCAGGTGGATCCACAGTTGGCTACAGAATGAGACTCAAAGAGTGCTGAACAGTGGGATCTTAAACTGGGGAGAGGTAACGAGAGGGGTACCACTCAACCCTGGGCCCAGTGCTCTTCAACATTTTTATGAATGACTCGGATGAGGAGGTTCAGGTAATGCTGATCAAATTTGCAGATGACACAAAATTGGGCGGGATAGCTAATACCTTGGAAGACAGAAACAAAATTCAAAGTGATCTTGATAGACTGGAGCGCTGGGCAAAAAACAACAGAATGACATTTAACAGGGATAAATGCCCAAGTTCTGCATCTAGGAAAAAGAAACCAAATGCACAGTTACAAGATGGGGGATACTTGGCTCAACAACACTACAAGTGAGAAGGATCTTGGAATTGTTGTGGATCACAAGTTGAATATGAGCCAACAATGTGATGTGGCTGCAAAAAAGGCAAATGCTCTTTTGGGCTGCATTAATAGAAGCATAGCTTCCAAATCCCAGGAAGTACTAGTTCCTCTCTACTCAGCACTGGTTAGGCCTCATCTGGAGTACTGTGTCCAGTTCTGGGCACCGCACTTTAAGAAGGATGCAGACAAGCTGGAGAGGGTTCAGAGGAGAGCAATGAAGATGACCAGGGGACTGGAAACAAAGCCCTGTGGGGAGAGACTGAAAGAACTGGACATGTTTATCCTTGAGAAGAGAAGACTGAGGGGAGATAGGATAGCACTCTTCAAGTACTTGAAAGATTGTCACAGAGAGGAAGGCCACGATCTCTTCTCGATCATCCCAGAATGCAAGACATGGAATAATAGGCTCAAGTTACAGGAAGCCAGATTCCAGCTGAACATCAGGAAAAACGTCCTGACTGTTAGAGCAATACTACAATGGAACCAATTCCCTAGGTAGTGGGCTCTCCCACGCTGGAGGCATTCAAGATGAGGCTGGACAGCCATCTGTCAGGGATGCTCTGACTTGGATTCCTGCATTGAGCAGGGGGTTGGACTTGATGGCCTTTTAGGCCCCTTCCAACCCTACTATTCTATGATTCTAATTTTATGTGTAAAATAAAGCACATGTTTGAGGGAAGTGATGTTTTAAAAGCAGCAGTATCACATGGCACTTAGCCATTATGGTCAGGACCATTATGGGGGAGGAAACGGTTAAACCTCCCCTATGTGCAGCAGTCCTAATGAACACTGAAGGTGGGGCGGGGGGACACCTGCTATTTTTAAAAAGCATGTGTCTCCAAGTGTCGCATTCAGCATCACACCTAATTTGGCCCTCAGTTGTGACCTGATATATCTTAAATGCTTAAACTCCATGGTTGCTCTTCTGATATTGATGTATAGTTAGTTTAATGTGCGTGTTACTATTATCTAAAGTCGACGTGCTGGTTTGCACATAACAACCCATGGGCTGTCATACATGAATGGGACAGAGCAGGTGCACTGCCTAGAGCGCACCAGCCACTTCCAGTATTAAACAACCTACTGTTGGCCCGTTCGTAGATCGTTGAACGTGATATGAGAACCTGGAGTGCTGGGTTGTTTAAGGCTTGGTATGATATTGGCAGTGTTATTCTCAATTCCTTTCTTAATTATGCCTAACGTGGAATTTGGCTTTTTCAGAGCCTCCACCCACTGGGTTGACATTTTCATCAAGCTGTCCACCACAATCCCAAAATCTCTTTCTTTGGCAGTCACTTATAGCTTATACCTGAAGCTGGGACTTTTTGCCCCAATGTGCAGCACTTTACATCATGCTCAACAACATCATGCTCCACACAGGAGGCAGTGCACTTGCTCTCTCCACTCATCCCCAACAGTTGTTATGTGCAAACCAGGTGAATGCAGGGTAATTTCTAATTTAAAGTATTTAAGGCTGCAGTCCGAAACTAATTATGGAGGAGAAAGCCCCATTGAGCACAGTGGTACTTACTTGTGAGTAAACATTTGGGGTGGCACTGTAAGGCTTTAATTTTTGTGAACCACCCAGAGATCTTCAGCTATTGGGTGGTATAGAAATGAAATATGAATGAATGAATAAATGAATGAATGAATGAGGCTTTAAATATGATGAGTTAAAATATGGCAGAGTATACCTGAGATTATGAACTTGAGCACACTCCGGGAGAGAGCGGAGGACAAGAAAGCCTGGCGTGCTATGGTCCATGGGGTCACAAAGAGTCGTACACGACTTAACGACTGAACAACAACATACCTGAGATTGGGTGTGTAATACTGTCTGGTTATAAATATCTTTTAATTTCTAATTAGAAATAATATTTTTCAGATGTTTTAGCATGAGTCTTTACAATTTTATATTGTTGTATTCAGTATCTAAATGAATCGGTACGCATATGTAAATAAAAATATAAATGTAACTACTGGGCCTATGGGCATATCTACAATAATGCATGCATTTTTGCCTTCATTTGAGATATTACAATCCTGACTGTTTTGATTAAAAGGGTGCCAAGTGACCCACAAGCTAGTGCGAGCGCACTCCTAAGCCTCATGCTCAGTGTAATTGTGCCAAAGGTTAAACTATTGCTAGATTTCCCAGTTGGAGCCAAACAGCGATGGTCTTTGTCTTGGGACCTTTTGAGAAGAGAAGCAGCAAGTGTCCTTCAGAGCAGAACAAGGAGAACCTTATACTATATGCTGATTATGAATACAAACTTTCTGTACTACTATTAACTGAAAAAGAGCTTCTTTTGCAGCCATTTATGGCTTCCCATGTGAAATGGCCAAAAACTCAGAAGTTCAAGGTCTTTTAACTTAAAAAAGGTCAATGACAGATTTTTTTTATCAGTTGGAGAGTGTACAGTAATGGCATACTATAATATTTCTGACCCTGTCACGATAATTGGTTACAAGATACCATGGTTGCATTTGTGCCCACAACAGCTCTAATCAAAACTTACCTGGGTCACCCAGTGATATTTGCGCCAAGGTCTCCCACAGCCAAGCCCTTACACTCTGTCCACTGCACCATGCTGGCTTCAAACCATCTCATCTCAAATCATAAATCATCTTATGCAGCTCTCCCCAAATCCCTGGTAACACTCCCATAAAGCTCCTGTGGCTCACAAATTAGTCCAACCCCTTGATTCGGGAATTGCCATTATTTGAGGAGCCATGAGGAGAAGGGGAGGGGGGTTAAGATACTTTTATACTACTTGATATCCCAGGATTTCAAACAGGTTTCCATACAAAAACATATGATACAATATAAAACCAGTATAAAACAATAAATACCTTAAAAACATTACAACAAAAGCAGTAAAGCAGTATAATTTTTGTGTGTATATAGCGGGACCATATTTGAGCAATATCTTCAGTGTTCTTTTTTGTTCTGCTTGTTTGTATGTTTTAAGTTTGTGAATGATATCTTGCAAAGCTTGCAAGAGATGAGCTCTTACAGGGAGTTTTCATTTGATCTTGCTGTTAGCTCATCTTGCAAAGGTGAAGTGTGTGGAAGAGTGTCATGCTACTGATCGTAAGAGAATAGCTCCATATAGGCAACTAAATTGCCATTGGTACTCTTTAGAAAATCTCTGCAAGAATATCAAAATTACAGTGAAGCTGACAACAAAAAATACAATCTAGGTAGTGGTAGGTAACAGCATGATCACTTGTGTCCATAAGGTACACAATATACAATATATACAGCCCTTTTTTGGCAGCACCAATTGCATACTACCATTATTTCACTCCTTGTGGAAATATGCAGCTAATTATCATAGTAGTTATAACTGCCATGGTACACGTGTGTGTGTGTGTGTATGCGTGTTATGTTGCTAATTGAGAGGGAGCTTCCTCACAGACACCAATCAAATACTACTGGTGTTTTCTCACCTTTGGGGTATTAATTCCTACGAGGAACCATATCTACAGTCTGAGCCTCTGTTCATCTTGAGTTGTATTGGTAATGCTACTGCTGTGGAGCTATAACTATCCTAACTGGCTCCTCTTGAAGGCAACCAAAGTGGGGGTGGGGGTGGGGAATCACATATATTCCCTTACTGCCATTGTTTGATGGTGCAGATGGGCCTTGGCAGATCTGTGCTTATTGGCTCTGCTGGAAATTTCAGTCCAACAGAGGAGGTAGGGATCTTCTCCTCTACCTCCTGAAAAGCCTTGTTGAATATTTTATATTAAGATAATTACTATTGGGGAAATGCCAAGAGTATAAATTCACTTGTAAATAATGTTGCTTTTATCTTTTTAACAGGGCATTCAGAAATTGGCTAGTCAGTACTTAAAGAAAGAGTGGCCTGGAATAAAAGCTGATGAGCGGAATGATTTTAGGTAATTTTAACAAATATATCCATTTCTAATGTCCTGCTTTGCTGACTGTGCGTTCTCTATTTTGAAACTGATAGAATACTGATATTATACTGAGCAAGCGTTCTCTATTTTGTAACTGATACTATATTGTCATCTCAATGCGTTCTGAAATATTTTAAGGCACTTTTGAAATCTGAGCTTGCTGACAGAGTTAAATGGAACAATAGAAGTCAAGCTATTACATATACTGTTGTGCTAAATGTACTCACCTCAAAACTTGTGGATTTCTGCAATACATTTAAATGGATACAGGTGTAGTTTAGTAATAGTTTTATGATGGCTGGAGGGGGCAGAGTAGATTGAAGAAAGAGATTCTCCATTCCTCCTCTTTTTCTTCCTGTCCTTCTATAGGGCCAACTTGCAGAAATCATTATGCAAGACTAGATGATCCAAGTGTGTTTTGGTTACTTGAGTAACCTTGATACTAGATCAAGCCAGTCATATGACTTAAATCAACTGCCCTGTGGGAAGGAAGAAGAAGTGAGGGGGACAGGAGCAGGCAAAGGGAACATCAGGGTCTGCTTTAGTTGGACTGCCTCCCCCCACGCCCCTGGACCAACTGACATCAACTACCCTGTGGGAAGGAGCATCAGATGCTGGCTCCTGCTTGAGTGGAGCTGCTTGTGTTGATCAGTTTTCGGTTTTGAGCATGTGGTTCTTGTTGTGTTGTGTATATAAATATTGTAAGCCACTTTGAGGACTCTAATTGAAAAGTGGGATATAAATCAAATAAATAAATAATACTGCAAAACTTGAAGGCTGAAGTGTAATATTCAAAGATGGTTTTCCTATAGCTTTCCCATAGTTGAATGAAACTACTTTTGAGATCTGGAAAGACTGAACTGGAATACTTACTAATTGAAAGTGGAGTGGAATTTGTTTTAGGAAACATCTGTTACGTAGCTCTAGCCTATGATTCAAAACATACATGTTCTAGCATATAGACCAAGGGTAGTTGCAGTCCAAAACTTTGAGAGGGTACCAGGTTGGCTGCCCCTGGTATAGATCATACATGTGATATGGAGTGGGAGTGCGCCTCAGGCTCCTGCACCCCCTTTCATTATACGTTCAGCCTTTGGTTTGAACTAAGGCCCATTATGTGAATAGGTCACACATGCACTCAATCCACCCATTTTTCACAGCAAAGTAATAAAACTGAGTGGGCCCTATGCTCATAGGCCCTGGCCCTCAGTAAAAGTTTTATGCGCAGTATCCCAGTTCAGATGTAATGACAAGTCCCAAGCTCCCACGCTCCCCTCTTGCCTTACTGCATAAGGGAAGAATCCTGGTTTATTAACTAACTTTGGTTTGTACGAACTATAGTTCCCCATATTTGGATAAAACAAGAAACTGGTTTGTTACAAACCGTGACAGTAATCTGTAAATCTCCTCCCCTCACACAGGGAGGGGAGAGTGTGTGAGCTGAGGCTCAAACTTGTTCATTCTTGTAATGACAAGTATTGAGCCAGTGGAGGAGGGTATATGACCCCATAATCTGACATATTTGCAACTCCCACACTGGATATGCATGAACAGACCATAAATTGTGAACAAATGTCGTTAATTTTCATAGAGTTTAAGACGAAAACTGAGAAATGCAGACATAATTTGCAAAGGTTTATAACTGCATGAATTTGGTTAGGAATAATCTTCATTTTTGTTTTAAATTTTTAAAATCCAGATTTGGGGAAACTATCTTTTGGTTATTGTTGCTATTTAAAGTGAAGTTGAAAGTAGCTGGCACAGTGTACTATGGCTGATCGGGATACACAAACATCTGTTCTCTCTCTTCAACACCAATTTTGTTTTCAGAAACAATGATAAAGTATTTGATTCTAGATTTCTAGATAGCCCTTCAATTTGTGGGCAGTTAATTGAACTGCAAGCTCTTCAGTGGTAAGAATGTGTCTTCCTCTGGCTTTATATAGCAGTATATAAACTGGCACTTCTATGTAAACTGTTAGCAGTAAAAGAGCTTCCTATTTTTCTCCCACTCTCTTCTTTGTCTTCCCCCGCACATCCAGTGGCCTTCTGACATTTATTTCTGTATTTTAGGAGCATGTATCCAGTGTGGAAATCATTTCTTGAAGGCACAGTGCAAGTGGCTCAATCCAGACTGAATATCTGTGAAAACTATAAAAACCTAATTTCTGAACCTGCCAGGGCAGTGAAGTGTTTTAAAGAACAGCAGCTGAAAAAGGTATCATCCTAGGAGATTTCATTGTGTATCTTCAGTTTAGAGGAGCACTGTTCAGTTATGCATATGGTATTTTATGGCAGATCTATTGCTAAGAATCGTTGGTCATGTTATTTACTTTTATATTGGTGATAAGGAAGACTTTTCCCTTATTTCAGATTGAGCTATGATAGAGGTTGCAGTGTCTGTTTTTTCCCCCTTTTTTCTATCTCTTTGTTTGATGAGTTATGACTCTTGCTCGAACCATCTGGCCTAGAGTGCTGCTGTCCTTTTTGCCCATTGGTTATAAAATATCTTGTTATCCTAAACTCTATGCAGGGCCACATGGTGTACACATCACTGTATATTTTAAGTACCCAAACATTTAGTCCTCATGACTGCAGAAAACAGCTTCAAGAGATGTCTGAAGACTACCGAAACTACAAATGTCTGGAGATTGTTTTAGTGGTTGAAAAATGGGCACTTTTGTGCCCTGTGCATTTCCTTGTTCCTGTTCCCAATCCATACCAATGTCGCCTTGCTCTTCTTCTGTGATCGATTTCTATGCTAATATCTGGTTGTGGGTGGGTGGGTATAAATCATTACAAATATATCTGCCCCACCACCCCAGGTTCTCTTGTGTTTTGAAAACCCAAATCTTGGGAACAGGAAATATAATGAACAGTAAATCTGAGATCACTCCATCTCAAAAAGGATATTATAGAACTGCAAAAGGTACAGAAAGGAGGAACCAAAATGATCAAGGTTTTAGAGTACGTTTCGAAAGCATTTGGAGCCTTTTCAGCTTAGGAAAAAAGATGGGCAGTGGGAGGAGTGTGTGGAAAAGGTGGATAGAACATTTCTCCCTCTTCCTCTACTAGAAATCAGGCTCACCCTAATGAAGTTGGACAGTAGTCTGTAGATGGACAAGTACTGCCTCACACAAATACGTCATAGAACTCGCTGCCACAGGATGTGGTAATGGTCTCTAGATGGCTTTAAAAGGTGGATTAGACAGATTTATAGAGGTTAGGTCTACCAGAACTGTGATAGCTAAATAGAACCTTCATGTACCAAAGTACTGTCCTTATGAATACCAGATAGTGGAGACAAGCAAGGAGGGAAAGCTGTAGCTGTTGACCTGGGTTTTATGACAAGACAGCCCACCGTGGCTTAATTTACCTGTGGGGGCTGTCGCGTCATGCTGAGTGCCCACGGGCATCCAGCTTGCCGTGTCGTGAAAACCTGGGCGATGGGTTGTTTGAGGGTTAGACATCCCTCAAATAACTCCTGGCTTGTTTTAGGGTTGCCTAACCCTTAAACAACCCCTGCTGCCTGAGTTTGCATGACACAATAAGCCATGGCAAGCTGGGCACCCATGGGTGCCATGCAAAAATGGCATCCAAGGGCTCCTGGCACAACACAACAGCCCCCACAGGTAAATTAGGTCATGGTGGGCTGTTGTGGCATGCGATCAGATCTGTTGTCTCTTACCTGTGGCCTTCCCAGAAAAATCTGGCTAGCAGAAGCTGGATTCTTGCTCTGATCCAGCAAAGCAATTCTTATGTTCTTATATGCAAATCATGCCATTTGCATTGTTGTTAGTATCGGATATTTGAGTTCCATGATGCAAAATCTGGAGAGATGAAGGTGACTGAGAGATGAATACATTTCATACTTTGCTAGATTATTTTGTTAGGAGTTGAACTAGATGACTTTGAGGCTTCTCCCAAGCCCATTGCTTTGTGAACATAGGTGCTTTCTTGTTTACATTAATTGAGTTGACTTTCTTTTTCCAGAAGCAACAACAGTTCATAATGCTAGCATATAGTTTCCCCAAAATAACTGGGGAAAAACATCCAACAAAAAGAGAAGAACTTGCTTTGTAAATGAAATTAAATACACTCCATGTTGGTAGCAAGAATCTATAAAAAAAATAAGCATCTTTGGAGGTAGCTTTGAAATTTTCCAAATTATACTGGAATTGGGTTTGAATTTAAGACGTAGTACCTTTTAAAAACTTTAAGGAATTATGCAAGGATCTAAGGGTGCAGCGGATATTGAGATGATTCAGCCACATCCTGTAATGGCATCCCAGGCAGCTGGCCAGAAAATCAGTACAGAAGCAACCTTGTGCATTAATACACAGAGCAGGCTATTCTGATTAAGGGAGGCAAATGTTACATTTTTTAGAGAAATGATGTAGTGGATGAAGTACTGTTTATTAGATCATCTTCTTCAGGGTTGATTTTTCAAGTTTTGTAGCAGTATATTCAGGTAAGCATCAGAAATACATCCAGGGTTGTGCATTAGCACCTAAACTTGTGAGCTGGTATCTTATACATTGGATACAACCCAATATTTATAAACATTGGACAGGTTCATTTTGAGGTAGTATATTCATTAACTTACACGTGAGTAAGTATTTAGTTGGCTTAATCACATTTTATACTAGTGATGGAATTGAAAACAGATGCGATTAAAAGGTTGATTTTTCCACTTATTAAAAGCTGTTTTTTTGTTTAAGTGGCAAACACAAAAGTGAATGAACTTGCTTATGCTCTGGGATCATATGAATTTTCATCCATTTATTGCATAGCTTGTGTTCTGTAAATTAAAGGCAATAATGAAAGTGTGCTGTGTATATTTGTGTGTGTGTGTGTGTGTGTGTAGAGAGAGAGAGACAGAGAGAGAGAGAGAATATAAACATTTAAAGAGAGTCATTGTCATTTAAGCTTTGCAAACAGGAACTTTGCCTGACAATCACTCCTTTCTTGCAGTTCTAACCCCTACTTAAGCATGCAGTTTCTATGCTGCTATTCTAAGTTTAGCTGGGTATGTAAGGGACTGCTGATTCCCACCCCTAAAAGTCCTTGAGGGATTTAGCAGTACAGCCTTTTCAACCAAGTGTTAAAGACTGAGATGGCATCTTATATCTGAGGCCATAAACAAGAAATGTTATCTAAATTTTAAGCTGGCACCTCTTCTGCAGTATTTACATAAAATGTTGGCAGTCTTTTTTCTACTGCATTCTTACTTAGCTAGAATAGCACAGTTCAGAGAAATGAAAGCAGCACAAATGCTTCCTCAGTGTTATGAACTCTAATGTTTTGGGATTCTTTGCATTGGAAGTGAGCTGTGAAGCTATTAGACCTTGGTTTCAGAAGAATTCCACATTTAGTCTAAGCGTACTTCATTCTTTCCAAAATGAACATGTGAAGCTGCCTTATACATTGTTCATCTTGCTCAGGATTGCCTATACTGACTGGAAGCATGTCTCCAGGGCCTCAGAGCAAAGTTCTTTCCCAATCCTGGGATCCTTTTAAACTGGAGATGCCAGGGGTTGAACCTGGGACCTTCTGCACTCCTACCACTGAGCTATGTTTTGGCAAGGTTTCCCATGGTTAAAAGTCAAATATGGAAAGCATTTAGTCACTTTATCCCCTAATCCTACTTTCAAAATGTTAATCATTTCCTTGTTTATACACTTGAAAAAAACATTTAGCCTCATCACTACATTAATTTACTGAGAAGTAAGATGTACTGTAATTGGAAGGCAATCATCCCAACTCCAACAATGCTTAAGCAATAACACTAAAGTATTCCTAGAACCAGGATAAAAGCATAGAAATAAGCATCACAGATTAACAACATTAACAATCTCAGATATGCAGCTGATACCACTTTGATGGCTGAAAGTGAGGACGAGCTGAGGAACCTTATGATGAAGGTGAAAGAAGAAAGTGCAAAAGCTGGGTTGCAGTTAAACTTCAAAAAAAACCAAGATCATGGCAACCAGCTTGACTGAGAACTGGCAAATAGAGGGAGAAAACATGGAGGCAGTGACAGACTTTGTCTTTCTAGGCGCAAAGATTACTGCAGACACTGACTGCAGCCAGGAAATCAGAAGACGTTTACTTCTTGGGAGGAGAGCAATGACAAATCTTGATAAAATAGTGAAGAGCAGAGACATCACACTGACAACAAAGGTCCGCATAGTTCAAGCAATGGTCTTCCCTGTAGTAACCTATGGCTGCGAGAGCTGGACCATAAGGAAGGCTGAGCGAAGGAAGAGAGATGCTTTTGAACTGTGGTGCTGGAGGAAAATTCTGAGAGTGCCTTGGACTGCAAGGAGATCAAACCAGTCCATCCTCCAGGAAACAAAGCCAGACTGCTCACTTGAGGGAAGGATATTAAAGGCAAAACTGAAGTACTTTGACCACATCATGAGAAGACAGGATACCCTGGAGAAGATGCTGATGCTAGGGAAAGTGGAAGGCAAAAGGAAGAGGGGCTGACCAAGGGCAAGATGGATGGATGATATTCTGGAGGTGACAGATTCGACCTTGGGGGAGCTGGGGGTGGTGACGGCCAACAGGAAGCTCTGGCGTGGGCTGGTCCATGAAGTCACGAAGAGTCGGAAGCGACTGAACGAATAAACAACAACAAGCATCACAGAAAACCATTGAAGAATGCACTAAAGACTCGGTGAAGCTCTCTAGAACAGGCAAGCCTTACATTCTCCCCCTAAACTGTCATAGATGTGCACTTACATACTTCAACAGGGACCTAGTCCTAGGGACTTGGAGCAGTGATGTTACAGACCTTGGTTCCTGCTACACCTGTTGTAAAACTGTGCTCAATGATAGGCAAGGCCTCACCATGCAGATCTCAGATGATGGCAGGGTGTCTGTGTTTATACAGGGAGAGATGCACATCCCATGCTGTAGTGGACTTGTAAAGCTCAAAAACAAGCACTCTGCAGAAATGAACCTCAAAGAAAACTTCTTTATGATTGTTTATTGAATATTTTATTTATTAATTGATTACATTTCTATACCACTCAATAGCCAGAGGTCTGTGGGCTGTTCACAACAGCTAAAACCATAAAATACAACATGACAAAACATAACAACATGACTTTTAAAAATTGGGGAGAGCAATCCTATGGCCACTAGACATTGTCTAGACGGCCACAGGATTTTTCGGTTTCTGGGAACTGGCGCCATCCGACCCCTGTTTCCAGAAACCATGCTCCCCTTCCCCTCATAGCTGGCGTGGTTCTTCCCACACCGCTGCCATCTCCACACTCGTAAATAGAGCGCAGAGAGGGTGAAAACGGGGCATTCCCACGGGCGGGGAGGAGACCATAGAAGCTGTTTTAGACAACTTCCTATCTCGTCTTCCCTCCTCGAAGCTGCAGCTAGATGTGCAGAAATGTGTGTCTAGCCACAAATACAGGGTGGGTGAGGCGTGGAGGAGAGGATCTCCTCCATCCACCCTGCATTGGGTTGCCGATTTTGGAGGCTACTGACTATCTCAATAGGATTGCGCCCTTAAACTACAGCAGCAAACCAAAGAAAAATCAATATTTTAATAGTGCTTTTAATATTTAAACATGTAAACTGCTTAGAGATGTTATATTAAGCGGCATACAAGTATTCTTAATAAATTAAATTACGTTAGAAACAGTTATGCTTTGGTGTAAGATCCACATTACTGAGAAGTAGGGATGTATGGACTGTAAAATCCACTCTGCCTGTGTTTCATGGATTGTCGGGCGCATTTTGTTCCATCATCCACATTTTCATCATGCAGAAAAATATGCACATAATTACGTAAGAGTAAATGTTCATTGACAATTTACATAATTTACCCTAGAACGTAACATTTAAAGTATTGTCCTCAGCTTTTCCTGAGCAGAAACATGCGTATTTTTCTACAAATAAATATGTGTAACTTTTGGGAAAGTAAAAAAAAAAACATCCGAAAGTTCACGGACTCCACACGACTTGAGGGGGTCACTCTGCAGCAGATTCCTCAGGTTGGATTCTTAGAAATCCGAGCTCTTTTTAGTCTGTCTCGAATTTCTCCAGTATCCCTATTATGAAGTAAGGTATATCAGAATCAGAGTGCACTTAGCCCAGCTACACACCCATGCTGGAATGCAAGATAAGACCAGTGGTCTAGCTTTTCTTTTATTGCTGTGTTTTTAATTGTGTTTGTTTTATGATTGTTTTAACCTTAAATTTTTATTTTAAATTTTGGTTCTTATTGTTAGCCGCCTTGAATGCCATTTCCTAGGGAAAGGCAGGGTATAAATAAAATTAATAAATAATAAATAGGCTGGCATTCTGTCCACAGCAACTCTCCTGCAAGGTGCTTCAGTGATGTTCTTAGATCAGGCTTAGTAGGGGGAACTCATCCCCCAGTGCATGATAGAGTTGTATTTCTTGCTGTTATAGGTAGTGGCAATGAGTAGACCGCTTTTATTGTATCAGTCCAACTCTCCTTTAAAAAGCCATTTATACTAATGGCCACTACAACATCTTATGACAATGATCACATAGAGCAATACTTTGGTGGTAGCACACACAATTAGCTGCTCTTCGCTGAGGGTCTGTGAAGCCCTTTTGCCTGCAGTATTACAGAACAGGAATCATCCCAAGTACAGTGGTAGTAACTGTTCCATGGCTGTAAGAGCTTGCCAGGGTTGGCAGTGAGTAAGGCTACAGCCTGCAGTACTGCAGTCTGCAGCACTCCTTCATAGCAAACAAAGTGAACTTGCACTGCCATGCCCAGAATAAGAATACCCTATATTAATATGATCAGAATGAACATTTTTTTAATGTACAGATACAGTAGTAACTGCAGTTCTACTTTGAAATAATAATAATAACATTTACTACTACTACTACTACTGATGGTAATTATGTACTTTTTGTGTGTTTTTATTCAGTGTGTGGACCAGCTGACCAGGATCCAGGCTGAATTGCAAGAGACAGTAAAAGATTTAGCTAAGGGCAAGAAGAAGTACTTTGAAACAGAGCAGATGGCTCATGCTGTCCGTGAAAAGGCCGATATTGAGGCCAAGTATGTTCCAGCATGTCTACAATCTCTGCATGTAATTTGCTTTAAATAGCTTTATGTAATGCATCTTGGTTGACCATTAGTGGTGTAATCCAAGCTTGTAAACAGGCACTCCCCTGGCCACCTGTAATCTCCAGGTTACTGAGAAAGAATTATATCCATTTTTCCATTGCTGTGTCAATGTTACACCCATATTTTGAAAGATAAGCTCCTTCAAATAAGCAGCTCTTTCACTGTGTTACCTGTTCTAGGAATCTACTGATCTATTGTGTTACTTTCTCTTATAGGTCTAAACTTAGTCTTTTTCAGTCGAGGATAAGCTTACAGAAAGCAAGTGTAAAGGTGAGTAAAAATAAGTTGCACGATATAATTTTAGGGATATGTTATGTCTAGGGATGAGTCACAAATATCCAAAAAGTAGAACCTTGTAAAACTAGATAAACAGTTTCCACAGCCGGCTTGTTTTTTGTTTTCAAACTTTATAGGAATTTGAAATTCTTGCACATTTCTCATCAGTGTGAGGAGGAACTTCTGTAGGGATTTCTCTTATCTCTGTCTCAGGAGCAACTTTCTGTACCTCTTCCCAGCGGAGGAAATACCTACAAAATGCAAAACTCTTCTCACCTACAGGGTTTAGAGAACCAGGTTTTAGAAAAACTGTTGGGTTTGTCCTGTTTTTAGTCTTTTTCTGTGGTTTACCTGCTTGCATTACTTAATTTTTTTTGGTCATGCTTTGTTTACTTCAGCATATACAGCAGAGTATCGCGTGTAGCTGTTTACCTGCTGAGTTAATGCCCACAGTGTTCTCTTGCGCTAAGATGACTTCTGTAAGAGAAATGCATTGTGTTAAGCGGTCTTTAGACTCAGATTCTCACCCAGATTGTGGGAGTAGCAAACCACCAACGCTGCTAATATGCAGTACATATGCTGCGTTCATAAACTATTTCACAGGGGGAGCAATCCTATGACGGCTACTATGACCGCTAGTCAGCAGCTAGACGGCCATAAGATATGTGGTTTTCCAGGAACCGACCTTCCCCCCCTTCCGCCGCTGCCTTGCAGGCAGCACAGAATGGCCTTGCGCTCCATGCTCAGAAGAGGAGAGCAGAGCAGCCAAAACAGGGTGTTCCGGGGTGGGGAAGGTGGAAATGCCAGTACAACACATCCTATGTGCCATCCGGCAGCCTCCTCCCCCACTCTGCCTTCCCGTGGCTAGACAGCCAAAATTGACTGTCTAGCTGCAAATGCAGGGCAGGAGAAGTGCGGAGGGAACGATCCCCTCCGTGCTTCTCCTGTCCTGCATTGGAAAGGTGGTCGCCTCTGAGTTCGGAGGCAGCTGCCTATCCCCATAGGATTGCGCCCTTATACCAAGGCCATTCCGGAGTTTTGTGCTGTATTGTAGTTAGTTGGC
Organism: Heloderma suspectum; assembly: GCF_057233095.1. Taxonomy (NCBI): domain Eukaryota; kingdom Metazoa; phylum Chordata; class Lepidosauria; order Squamata; family Helodermatidae; genus Heloderma; species Heloderma suspectum. The sequence continues at coordinate 6,987,016 of NC_139460.1, forward strand.
TATGAGTGTGAGCTGTGAAGTCTCCCCATAGCCATGAGCTCTCTTGGTGGCCATAGATAAGCCACTGTCACATCCTCCGTCCGTCATCTGCAGTATTGGGATAATAGTGATCTACCGTATAGGGCTGATGGTAAAGATTTGTTGTTGTTCAGTCGTGTCTGACTCTTCGTGACCCCATGGACCATAGCACGCCAGGCCTTCCTGTCCTGCGCTCTCTCCCGGAGCGTGCGATGGTAAAGATTACTGAGGCAAAATATATGAAGTATTTTGAATCCTTAAGATGTGCTAAGAATTATTATATATTAGTAGTAGTTCACAGCAATTGATTGTGTTGAAGAATTACCTACCTAATTAGACAGCTATACCATTCCATAAAACCAGAAGAAATGTATGTACCATTGGAAAGTTATACCAGATTGTCAAACTTCATCCTCTTATTACAGCATTGCTTCACAATGTTAAACTTCTATATCTTAATTACTGCTCATCATTGCTTTACCATCTAATTTTGTTTTATTGATATAGTTAAAAGCACGTCGGTCTGAGTGCAATTCTAAAGCTACTCATGCGAGGAATGACTACCTTCTCACGTTAGCAGCTGCGAATGCACACCAAGATCGCTACTATCAGACAGACTTAGTAAACATTATGAAGGTAATGGCAGATCATTTTAGTTGAATAACTTGCATTTTTCCCACTGTTACCCTATTATTATATGGTATAATTTATATAATACCATAAAGCATTATTGCTTTGCTATAAGGGACTTGTTTAAGCTTATTCAGTGTCTAAAAAGATTTTAGTCAATTTTAAGAGGTCTTTTGTTTAATTACAGTGTACTAAATACCATAACTTGTAATCTCTAACCTTTGGGGAAAAAGTAGAGACAATGGATCAATTTAGACATCAAACTGTGCTAAACTATGCTTATAGAAGCTTGAATTGATAAAACATGGTTTGCAATCAGGCAGCAAACCAGAATTAGAAACCATTGTTTAGCGTGGATTTGCAGATCATAATTTCTGCTAACTTTGGCATTGCATGATGACTGAATTGATAAACCATAGTTACAGCCATTGCTTTTCCTCTAGAGGCTGCTGCACCATGGAGACAGGAATGAACTTAAGAACCTGAGTGCTGAGAACGCAGAAAATAAAAGCTGACAAACAGCACTAAATCATGGTTTGCCTGTTGTATGCTTGGAAGTTCAAATAATTATTTCGGTTCCAAACCTATGGTTGGTGCATACCATAGTGTGGTATTATGTCTGAACTGAGGCAGCGTGAAACACGGCACATTACTGAATGTTTAACTCCTATACATAGAATATTTTATGGCCTGGATCTAAGGAACCATGCAACTAGTTCTACGTGCTCAAAGATGCTTTGGACTTGTGTTTGTCAAACAATCTCACCATGCCCCTTAGCAAAACCCTTTTGAATCTGAGTGTCTGCTGCACAAAGAAAGAGTACTCCAGTGTGCATGTGCAAACTGACGAGCACACCAAAAACCACATGAAGTAGCTTTTTGGATCCCAGTCTGATTTTTAACATTTATCTTTAAAACAGTATAACTTGGCCGAGTTTTTTCTATAAGTGCCTTTAGTCATAAACTGGCTGGCAGTAGGTTTGAACAAATCAATAATAATAATAATAATAGAAGATGCTATAGGGTGGGCTTTCATGGATTTTTCATGGAGCATTGATGTAAAAGTTGTTTGCATTCTTAATAATTTTGGCTGGTAAGTGTTTCGTTGCCAGTGAGGTTTAATTGCTTTGAGAACAAAAACTGTCCCTGACCAGTTAGATGTTAACTAAATAGCAGTTCATTTGGCAACAGAAAAGCAATTACTTTTTTCCTGAAATAATATTGCAGAAAAATCTGTAGCACAGACATATGTGGAGCTCAGAGATCTACTTTTTGTGTATCTCTTGCCAGCCTCCCTGCTTTCTACAAATTCCTATCTTATTGCAATCCCTTTCTGTAGACTCAGTCCATTTGTCTGGGCAGTCTCCTTCCTCTTTTTTTCTCCATTCATGCTCTCACTATAATCTTGAGACTTCTGCTCTGTTCTCATGATATGATCACATCACCAAAACCTTGCTTTGCCTTATTCCATAAAATGACTTCATATGACAATGACTTATATAGTCCTAGAAGATTGCCAAGATGTTCTTCTCATTGCTTTCGAAAGTCAGTATCCAGTGTATCTCAAATGTATACTAGGGTTTTGGTAGTATGGACAAAAAAGGTGTCCTGTGACACCTTAAAGATTAACAAATTTATTATGGCATAAACTTTCACAGACTCATGGTCATTTCATAAAATGGATGAATTGTAATCCTAATTTGGAAGGCATATATGGTTGAGGGGGCAGGAACAGAGGTCTGAGGAAAGTGAGATCCAAAAAGAACAGACGGTGACAATTATGCAAAAGCAAAATAGTTACAGTGACTATTAACAACACAGTGTTGTTAATAACACAAGCATCCTGGCATTGGTAAACTAATTAATAGATTGTTGTTGTTTATTCAGTCAGTCGCTTCCGACTCTTCGTGACTTCATGGACCAGCCCACGCCAGAGCTTCCTGTCAGCTATCGTCACCCCCAGCTCCCCCAAGGTCGAGTCCGTCACCTCCAGAATATCATCCATCCACCTTGCCCTTGGTCAGCCCCTCTTCCTTTTGCCTTCCACTTCCCTAGCATCAGCATCTTCTCCAAGGTATCCTGTCTTCTCATGATGTGGCCAAAGTACTTCAGTTTTGCCTTTAATATCCTTCCCTCAAGTGAGCAGTCTGGCTTTATTTCCTGGAGGATGGACTGGTTTGATCTTCTTGCAGTCCAAGGCACTCTCAGAATTTTCCTCCAGCACCATAGTTCAAAAGCATCTATCTTCCTTCACTCAGCCTTCCTTATGGTCCAGCTCTCGCAGCCATAGGTTACTACGGGGAATACCATTGCTTTAACTCTGCGGACCTTTGTTGTCAGTGTGATGTCTCTGCTCTTAACTATTTTATCAAGATTTGTCATTGCTCTCCTCCCAAGAAGTAAACGACTTCTGATTTCCTGGCTGCAGTCAGCGTCTGCAGTAATCTTTGCGCCTAGAAAGACAAAGTCTGTCATTGCTTCCACGTTTTCTCCCTCTATTTGCCAGTTATCAATCAAGCTGGTTGCCATAATCTTAGTTTTTTTGAAGTTTAACTGCAACCCAGCTTTTGCACTTTCTTCTTTCACCTTCGTCATGAGTTTCCTCAGCTCCTCCTCACTTTCAGCCATCAAAGTGGTATCATCTGCATATCTGAGATTGTTAATGTTTCTTCCAGCGATTTTAACTCCAGCCTTGGCTTCATCAAGCCCAGCACGTCGCATGATGTGTTCTGCGTACAGGTTGAATAGGTAGGGTGACAGTATACAACCCTGCCGTAACTTGCCACAATTTGTTATGATCCACACAGTCAAAGGCTTTAGAATAGTCAATAAAACAGAAATAGATGTTTTTCTGAAACTCCCTGGCTTTCTCCATTATCCAGCGTATATTGGCAATTTGGTCTCTAGTTCCTCCGCCTTTTCTAAACCCAGCTTGTACATCTGGCAATTCTCATTCCATGAATTGCTGGAGTCTACCTTGTTAGATCTTGAGCATTACCTTACTGGAATGTGAAATAAGTGCCACTGTTCGATAGTTTGAACATTCTTTGGTGCTTCCCTTTTTTGGTATGGGGATATAAGTTGATTTTTTCCAATCTGTTGGCCATTCTTGTGTTTTCCAAATTTGCTGGCATATGGCATGCATCACCTTGACAGCATCATCTTGCAAGATTTTAAACAGCTCAGCTGGGATACTGTCATCTCCTGCTGCCTTGTTATTAGCAATGCTTCTTAAGGCCCATTCAACCTCACTCTTCAGGATGTCTGGCTCTAGCTCACTGACCACATCATCAAATCTATCTCCGATATCATTATCCTTCCTATACAGATCTTCCGTATATTCTTGCCACCTTTTCTTGATCTCTTCTGCTTCTGTTAGGTCCTTGCCATCTTTGTTTTGGATCATACCCATTTTTGCCTGGAATTTACCTCCGATGTTTCTAATTTTCTGGAAGAGGTCTCTTGTCCTTCCACTTCCGCGCATTGCTTGTTTAAAAATAATTCCTTATCTCTTCTGGCTAACCTCTGGAATTTTGCATTTAATTGGGCATATCTCTCCCTATCACTGTTGCCTTTTGCTTTCCTTCTTTCTTGGGCTGCTTCCAGTGTCTCAGCAGACAGCCATCTTGCCTTCTTAGTTTTCTTTTTCTTTGGGATGTTTTTTGTTGCCGCCTCCTGAACAATGTTGCGAACTTCTGTCCATAGTTCTTCTGGGACCCTATCTACTAAATCTAGTCCCTTAAATCTATTCTACACCTCCACTGCATATTCATTAGGAATATTCGTGAGCTTATATCTAACTGATCTGTGAGTCTTCCCTATTCTCTTTAGTCTGATTCTAAACTGTGCAATAAGAAGTTCGTGATCTGAACTACAATCAACTCCAGGTCTTATTTTTACCGACTGCATAGACGTCCGCCACCTTTGGCTACAAAGGATGTAGTCAATCTGATTTCGGTGTCGACCGTCTGGTTAAGTCCATGTATAAAGTCGTCTCTTAGGTTGTTGGAAGAGAGTGTTTGTTATGCACTGTGAGTTGTCTTGGCAAAATTCTATCAGCCTATGTCCTGCTTCATTTTGTTCTCCCAGACCATGCTTGCCTGTAATTCCAGGTGTTGTTTGACTACCTACCTTAGCATTCCAGTCTCCTGTAATGAAAATAACATCTTTTTTTGGCGTACTATCCAGTAGGTGCTGCAGATCCTCATAGATCTACTTCTGCTTCTTCAGCATCTGTGGTTGGGGCGTATATTTGGATCACTGTGATGTTAAATGGCTTACCCTGAATGCGAATTGAGATCATTCTGTCATTTTTTGGATTGTATCCAAGCACTGCTTTAGCCACTGTATTATTAATTATGAAGGCTACTCCATTTCTTATGTGGTCCTCTTGTCCACAGTAGTAGATCTGGTGGTCATTTGATGTGAAGTGGCCCATTCCAGTCCATTTCAGTTCACTGACACCCAAAATGTCTATATTTAATCTTGACATCTCCCCAATAACCACATCCAATTTGCCCTGGCTCATAGATCTTACATTCCAGGTTCCTATGGTGTGTTGATCTTTAGAACATCGGATTCGTCGTTCACCACCAGCACCATCGGCTGCTAGCCGTCCTTTCGGCTTTGAGCTAGCTGCGTCATCACATCTGGGGCTAGTTGAACTTATCCTCTGTTCCTCCCCAGTAGCATTTTGACCATCTTCCAACCTGGGAGTCCCATCTTCCGATGGTATACCGACATATCTCTGGTTGTACTGATCCATTTAGTTTTCCTGGCAAGAATACTGGGGTGGGTTGCTGTTTCCTTCCCCAGGGATCATATTTAGTCTGACCTCTCTGCCATGACCTTCCCATCTTGGGTGTCTCTTCACGGTTTAGCTCATGACGTCATTGAGGTGCTCAAGCTCCAGCACCACGACAAGGTAACGATCTCCTTTTCTGAAGAATTAATAGATATAGTAGGATAAAAAACCATAATCTTAATTCATGCTTCTGCTGATAGAATTGAATTTCTTCATAAATTGAGATTATGCATTTTTATTGCACTCCCTGTTTGTGTTCTGACCAGCATTTCTTGTTAATGGTCACAAACTATTTTGCTGTTACGTTATTGTCACTGTTCTTTTTGCATTTCATTTCCCTCCGACCTTACTCCTCTCCGCCCCCTCCACCCACCCAGCCCACCATGCGTATGTATGCCTATCTATGTAGGATTACGCTTCATGCGTCTGTGAAATAGACTCTAGTCCACAAAAAGCTCATGCCATTATAAAATTGTTAGTCCTTAAGGTGCTGCAAGATTCTTTTTGCTGCAAGAGACTAGCACTCCTATCCATCTGGAAATTGATATTATGGCGTGGCATTTAAATCTGTTGAAATTATGATTTACCAACTAAAATGCTTTAATTGTTGACAGCTAGATCTGGGTTATCCAGAATTGCTATGTGATATGGCAAAATAGCATTTTCCAAATGTGTATGACATTTTAGCTGAAAACTTGCTCTCTACTTTTCCTGCTACCCAAAGAGCTCAAGCTGCAACAGCATTGTAGAACAATTGCACTTCTGAGCACAGACCTACTTGTAAGCAATTCATATGCATTTTAATGGGGCTTGAGCACAAGTCTTGAGTGCCTCTAGTTGAACTCTGTCTTGAGAGTGAAACATGAGAACTGATAGGTACTCTTAAAGCCCCAGACAGCGGTGTGGTGTACTTTTCAAAATGCTGTTTTAATTATTAATGCAATCTCAGAAGATGATCCAAAAATCAATTTAATGTCACTTTTCTGGAGAACCTCCATGCCTCTTAAATAATGTAACCCCCTCTCCCCGCCAAAAAAAAATATAGCAGAATGCAGACAGCCTTGGACCAGGATAGCATGATGTAATTTAGTTCTGTCATATACATATTCAGTCTACAAATGCACTGGACAAAAACAAAAATTGATTGATTTGGTAATTTGATACCCAAGATGAGCTTTCAAGTGGCTCTTAATTACAATATCCTTAAATCAAAACTAAGCTGACGTTCTTTGTTCTAGTTTGTGCTCAGTTCTTAAGTTTCCTGCATACAGGTTTATAAATTCAACCCAAAATATTAGAGCATTCCTGTTTTTCAGTGAGCAATTTTTCTAACAGTAGATAACCATTGGTAATATTTGGGTCTTTGGAGAATTCCTTTTAGAGCAGAAATGTGAACCCTGGCAGCAAGGTTGCTTATACTTTGGGTGAAAACGCCCCAGTCCTGCATACAGAATACACTGTGCAATTAAACTAAACTGCATGTGTGCAAATAAGTTATTTCCAAATGCTAGTGTTCCAGTACATTGAAATTACTGATAATGTGGAAGCTTGGGGAGGGTGCCACAGGTCAGTGGCAGAGTGCACAATTTGTATGCGGAAGGACCCAGGTGCAGTTGCTGGTGTGTCTGGTTAAAAAGATCTCAGGTGGAAGACCCGAGAAGTAGGGATGTATGAAAATCACTTACCTTTCGGGGATTATGCTAATGGTGCAGGGGGAGGCGTTCCGTCCCTCCCCCCGGAATACTCGCCGGGGGGGAGGCGCTCCATTCCTCCCCCCGCTGGGATCCTGGCTGGCCGGCTGCGCTCCTTAGTGATTCTGCGGAGCCACCGGCCAGCTCCGCCAGCAGCCGGACATCCAGCCGCTGGCTAGCAGGGACACAAATGGCAGCAGCCGTAGCCGCTGCTGTTTGCGTCCTGCAGTCAGCCGTGATAGGCTACATAAATGTTTACGTAGCCTATCACGGCTGATTAAAAAAAAAAAACGTGCGTACGCAAATGGCGGCGCCCATGGGCGCCGCTATTTGCGTTCCCCTTATTTTCGCCGTCTTAGTCTACGTAAATGTTTACGTAGACTAAGACGGGCCAAAATAAGGAACGCAAATGGCAGTGCCCATGGGCGCCGCCATTTGCATATGCGCGGTTTTTTTGGGTTTTTTTAGTCAGCCGTGATAGGCTACATAAACATTTACGTAGCCTATCACGGTGGTTTTTTTAAATCTAGCCGTGATAGGCTACGTAAATCTTTACGTAGCCTATCACATTTGTTTGGGGTTTTTTGCCTGGAAATGGCGGCGGCGGCAGCCAGTCGGAAGACCGGACGCCGGAGCTGCCACCACCAGAGCTGCCGCTGCCAGGAAGATCCGCCTAAGGTAAGTCCCGTCCCGAGGGGGGCGGAGGGCCATTCCGCCACCGATTTCAGGGGGCCGAATGCGCTGGCATTTGGCCTCCCCGAGATCCGTGGTGGAACTTTCGTACATCCCTACCGAGAAGTTCCTCCATGCGGTAAAGCTGCTGTCAGTCAGATTAGACAGTGCCAGCCTAGATGGAGCAATGATTTGACTTGGTAACTTAGTTATTTATTAAAATATTTAAACACCGCCTTTTGGCCCTAAGCAGGGTCGCCAAAGCAGTGTACATAAAAACACATTACAACAAATTTACAACAACAACCAGATTAAAAACAGAGTTGTCTATAAAACATTCTGGAGAGTGAAATCAACCTCAAATGAAAAACCATTAAAAGCCACACAGAACAGGAACATTTTCATCACCTGCCTCAACTGAGCAAGGATTGGGCTGATCTAAGCTCTCTAGGGAAGGAATTCAACAGTTGGGGTGCTGCCACAGAGAAGGCCCTGTCCTGTGTCCCTACCAACCGAATCTCACTTGGGTGGTGGGACGTAAATTGGTCCCAAACTGTTTAGAGCTTTATAAGAAAGAACCAGCACTTTGAATTTGAACCAGCAGTGTCATCAATATGCGGATGACACGCAGCTCTACCTCTCATTCAAATCTTCACCAAGGTTGGCCGTAGAATCCCTGTCCAAATGTCTGGAGACGGTGAGTGGCTGGATGGGGAGGAATAAGCTGAAGCTCAACCCTGACAAGACCGAGGTACTTTTGGTGGGAGACAAGAGGAGGCTGGGGGATGTTGACCTGGTGTTGAATGGGGTACGGCTACCCTTGAAAGACCAGGTCCGCAGCCTGGGGGTCATTTTGGACTCCCAGCTGTCCATGGAGCCTCAGGTGTCAGCTGTGAGCCGGACAGCGCTGTATCAACTCCATCTGATACGGCGGCTGCGCCCCTTCCTTCCTGACCATCTGCTCCCATCGGTAGTACATGCCCTGGTCTCCTCTCGTTTAGACTACTGTAATGCGCTCTACGTGGGGTTACCCTTGAAGACGGTTCGGAAGCTGCAGCTGGTACAGAACGCGGCGGCTCACCTGATTAAAGGCAGCCGCCAGCGAGATCACATCACTCCAGTGCTGAAGGAGTTGCACTGGTTACCAGTTGTTTTCCAGGCCACATTCAAGGTGTTGGTTTTGACCTTTAAAACCCTATATGGTTGCGGCCCAGCCTATCTTAAGGAGCACCTCCAGCAACACCAGACAGGCCGCTTAACAAGATCAGCCTCAGATGGCCTTCTCTCTGTCCCATCAGCCAGGACAGCTAGACTGGTGGGGACGAGGGAGAGGGCCTTCTCTGTGGTGGCCCCCACTCTGTGGAACTCCCTCCCTAGGGAACTCCGTCATGCCCCCTCTTTAATGAGCTTCCGTCGTGCATTAAAAACGTGGTTGTTCAGGCAGGCATTTGGGGTGGGTTAGGGTATTTTAAAAAAAAAAAATTATGGTAAAATTTTATTGTTTTAAATTGTTTTATGGTGGGTTGTACATCGCCCAGAGTGGCTGGGTGACCAGTCAGATGGGCGATTAATAAATTAAATAAATAAATAAAAATAAATTGGGTCCAGAAGCAAATGGAACCTGGTACAATTAATGTAGGATTGGTGTAATAGGATATATAATGCTTACCCTAGAAATTAATCTGGCTGTTTTTTACCACTTGCAGTTTCTGAACACTCATCAAGGGCAGCCCCATGTAGAATACATTGTAGTAATCTAAAGGGGAAGTGACTATGGCATGCGTCACTGTTGCCAGATCCGTCTGATCCTCCAAGGGGCATGTCAGGCTTCAGGTGGCATAAAGCACCTGGTATGTCCTCAGCTATTGGGTAGGGCATGTTGTTGCCCTTCTGAGACAACAGGGTTTGTGCTGATCTCCCTCTCTTGCAGGCTTCCATGAAACCTTGGCCCCAGTTGGTCCACCATTTGCTACTGCTATTTCTGAGTCATGCTGTCTCCAGTATCAAATTAAGAATGCCTTGCACTGTCCCTAACTTTAGAAACTTGGGAACAAAGCAGATGTGACACAGGAGATCCATAGTCGGACACGGAATAATGGGCTCAAGTTACAGGAAGCCAGATTCCAGCTGAACATCAGGAAAAACTTCCTGACTGTTAGAGCAATACAACAATGGAACCAATTCCCTAGGGAGGTGGTGGGCTCTCCCACACTGGAGGCGTTCAAGACGAGGCTGGACAGCCATCTGTCAGGGGTGCTCTGACTTGGATTCCTGCATTGAGCAGGGGGGTTGGACTCGATGGCCTTGTAGGCCCCTTCCACCCCTACTGTTCTATGATTCTATGTCCCAGCACATTTTTCTTTATTGCAAAAGGAGCCATGGGAGGGCTGATTGTTTTGATTCGAAGACTAGCAGCACGGATGCTTACCTGTTTCCCCATGCCATTTCCTGAATCTAAATTAGTCCTGCAAAGCTATGCTATTAAACCAGGGGGCGGGGGGGATATGGGTGCCTACTTTGCATAACTACTTTGCTTGCATGTGTTCTTTAGTTGTGCAGCCTCCAAGTGCTATCAAAGCAATTTTTACAAAATGTGTTTTTTTACATTATAAGACCTTTTTGCATTTTGCAGGTTTTAATTGAAATTATTTGATTCTAGGAACCAAAAAGGCTTACTCTTGTGTAGGCATTTTGACCACCAGGTTTCTGTTTTGTGCTGCTCTATCTCCAATCAGATTATTTTTCCCAGAATAAGAATTTATGCTATGTAGTTCTTACATATTGAAGGGGCAGCTGCCTATTGATCTAGCAGTGTGCTTGTTTAATGCCTGACTTGCTTTGCTGGAACCTATCCAGTTCAGAGATCATAAGCATTGCTGCTGACTTGAGGTTTTTTCAGGAGATGCTTCTATTGGTGCATTTGCCATTGCCATGACCTTGCTATGTATAAAGATAGTTTTGCATTTTTCTTTGAAAGCTTGCTATTTCATTGTTTTCTGAAATCAAGAAGGTTGGGGGAGGGTTAGATAAACGTAACGCAGTGCTTTATTACTGGGGCATGGAAGGTGGCTGTCTGAGAATCTGCATTGTTGCAATCTGGCACAGACCTTGGAATCAATTGCCTTGTGCACAGTCCAAAACATCTCAGCTTATAGAATCAAGACTCCTGTCCTTCAAACTGCAGTGAAAAGCTTGGAAAGGTGTTCTTGATTGCTGCAAAAGGTTGAAACAGAGAATCTTAGTGGGTGTTGTACTGGTGGCCATTGTCTTGGCACAGCCACCTGTGGCTGGCCCCTGCGTCCTTGCCATTACAGACCTATTCTTTGGTTGTCAACAGGCCATTTTTTTTCATAGTTGAAGCACTTCTTGGTCCAGAAAGTAAAGTCCTAGTCTTGTGATTTCACATGGTGGGAGGGCATAGGTGGTGTGCTCTCATCCCTTTCAGATTGTCCCTTTTGGTCTGGGAGTAAGGTTTAGAGTAGGTGTGAGTTTAGGGTGGGGAACACATGAACCTCTGTGGAACCCTCTGTGGAAGGTGCATCAGTGGGTGGGCCTGGTCGTGAGTGAGGCAATGGTAGATGGGGCCAAGACCCTCATACTCATTCACAAACACACATTCTCTCGCACTCCCTCTCCCTCCCTCCAGGAGCAGGATCACTGGGGGTGGGTTAAAGCCTCTTCCCCCCAGGATTGCTGGGGAGTGACATGAAGGTTCAACTCCACTGGCAATCCTGATCTAGGATTTCTGGGGGAGTGGAAGATGCTTTAACCCCAGTGATGCTTTAACCTTCAGTGTTCCTGAAGTTGAAGGGGGTGATGTTAAGGCCTACACACACACACACACACACACACACACACCCCTCCCTCAGCAGTCATGATCAAGAAGCTGTTCCCCTGTTGCTAATAGCGATTCTGCCTGCAGAGATTGCGGGGGGGGGGGGGAGTTTATAGCTGCCCCATCCCCAGCAGTCCTAATCAGGGAGGCTTTAACCTTCCCCCCATCCCCACCTGTTGCCCACTGCCTGGCTGATAGCTGACCATCTGGTCTGCAGAGAATAGGGGGTAGAGCTCCTTGAGTTTCTGTGGGCTGCACAGATAGCAGAAGAGTGGCACATATGTGGCCTGTGGGGTTGTCCCCATGTGATTTAGGAAGACCTCTAGAGGAATTTCTTTGAATACAGCTCAGTTCAGATATCACACTAAACCATAATTAATGCTACCCATAACTGAAACCCCCAGCCATGGTTTGCGTTTCTAAACATACAACAGGCAAACCATAGTTTAGAGACAGAGCAGTTGTTGTAACTACAGTTCGTTAATTTTGTCATAACACCAAACCATGGTTAGCTCAAATCACATTTTTCAAAAGTACTTGAAACCATGGTTTCTGATTCTGGTTTGCCAGCCAATTGCATTTCATGGTTTGTCCATTCAGAATTCATGCCAAACCTTAGTTAAGCTTCCTTAACCAGGCATTGGCATGATATGATTTAAAATGAGCCTCTTTCTCTCTTCTACCTTGCTGATTTTGTTCTCAGTAGCAGGAATTGCTTCTTGTGGGATTCCTGGAGGTATCTGGCTGGCCACTGTGGGAAATGGGATGTGGGACCAGAGAGGCCTCCAGCAGGGTGATTCGTAATAAAAAAAAACCTAGCCTCTTTCAGGTGAGTTTTCTACTCAGCCATGAAACTCCCTGGGTCACCTTGGGCCGGTCACTATATCTCTCAGTCTCATGTATCTCACATGGTTGTTATGGGATGGGGTGGGGGAGGTGGTGGTGCATGCACTACCCTGGGCTCTTTGGAAGAAGAGCAGGATCCAAATAAAAATAAAAGTCAAGTTCGTTGCGACAGTTGCACTGATTCTTCAGTAATTTCCACTTGCAAATATTTATTTATGTAGAGGATTTTTATCCCCCTCTTCAGCCAAAAAGTCTTCTGGAGTGGCTTACAAATAACCAATAAAAGAAGGCAGTGCCTGCCCACAGGGTTACAATCTAAAAAAACCTGACACACAAGGAAAAAGGAATAGGGAGGGGATGGGGGATGGGGAATTAAGTCTTTCAGCAGGGCTGGTGGAATGGCCCCTCTTCCCCCTCTCATCTCCTTCAGCACAGCCTGCTGGAATGACTGCTGGAGATGACAGCTAGGGGACAGGGAACCTTCATGGAGGTGGTCTTCAGGGCTGGTGGAATGGCCCTGCCTCAGACTCTCATCTCCCTCAGCACAGCCTACTGGAAATAAGGCATCATCAGTGTGGAATGGGGTTTAGCTAGTATTTGGAGGGAGCAATCCTATGGCCGCTAGACAGCTGCTAGATGGCCATAGGATATCGTGTTATCCGGGAACCAACCTCGGAGCCCGTGCTCTGAGGTCGGTTCCGAGAGAACCGGCCTTCTCCCACTTCCGCACTGCCTCGGAGGCAGCGCAGAACAACCCCATCCTCCGCACTCGCAAGAGGAGCATGGAGTGGCCAAAAAGGTGTATGGCTGGGGCGGGGAGGGCGGAAAAGCCTGTACATCCTATGTGTCATACCTCATCTTCCTTTCCCGCTCCATTTTCCCATGGCTAGACAGCCGCAAACGGCTATCTAACAGAAAATGCAGGGCAGGAGAAGCGTGGAGGGAATGATCCCCTCTGTGCTTCTCTTGCCCTGCTTTGGATAGGCAGTCGCCTCTGAGTTCGGAGGCGGCTGCCTGTTTGGATAGGATTGCGCCCTTAGTATATTTTACTTGGGTAGCTCAATAGGGATGGGGGCAGGGGGGCAGGGAGAAACACCTTCTATTTAAACTTAAAAAAATAAAAATAAACCCAAAAAAATGGTTTCGCAAAACCATGAAATACCAGCACTGCTTTGCACTCCAGCAGGAACTGTGGAGATATTGTGTATGTTTTTTGTGGTATATCAGCTGTGAGATCCCATAGAAAAGGCTTTTTATGAGAGAGGACCCTTGGCAGGTGTTCAAAGTAAATACGCTTATAAATTATATTTTCCTGGAAAATGTTTGCTAGGAATATTTTTTTCCAGTATGTGTTAAAGCAGGGCCTGTAAATAAGTGCTGTCTTTAAAGTTTTAAAATCTCCTAGAAATAGCATTTGAGATGAGTCTTTATAGTTGGCTGCGTATGCAATCCCAGATTTACAGTTGTCCTTGGTAAATATACTGTTGGTCTCATAAATCATGTTTGGGGCCATGCTTGTGTAGAAGAAAGTGACAAAAAAGAACTGTACTGGGCTTAGTATCATGGAGCTGTTTAGAGATACATTTGGCACTTTTATTGGCTAATAAAATTCCCTTCAAATCTGGAGAAAACCATGATAGGAAGCAAAATAAAACCTGAAAATATTGTGCAATGAAACATAATTTCCTTCGTCTAGCAGTCAGTTTAACTCTACTAGATCAGACATTTCCAGCCTTTTCTACAGTTTACGGCATCTATTCTTGGTTCCCCTTTCCACTCCTCTAGTATTCAAATGTTCAACCATTTATACAATTGCAGTCAAGTATGGAATAGATATGCAGCAAGTGACCCTGATTAGATAGGAAACTTTTGCTCTCATCTTTCTTTGATATAAGAAAATCAAAAAGACCCACTGGAATACCCGAGTGGGGGCCACGTTTTCTTTCTCTTTCTATCCAATAGCTTGCAAAATCCTTTCTCTTCCTTTGATTTAGTTCTTGTCTATGGCTTTTTTAGGATGACACACACAAGTGCCTCCTGTGGAGAGAGGTATCCTTTAGAACAGAGGTGGGTAATTCCCATCAGCTCTAACCAGCATAGCTAATGGTGAAGGATGATGGGAGTTGCAGTCTAACAACATCTGGAGCACCACATGTCGTCCATCACAGATACTTCAGTAGATAGTTTGTGCATTCTAGACAGGGGGCCACTTGGAGTCAGCTTGGTCAGGCAGGTTCCTTTTCGGTGTTTGCTTCGCAGAATTCCTACACACTGGAAATCTCTGCAGTGTTTCTTGAATATATGACACATATGCCCAGATGGTACGACAAGTGCATAGAAAGAGGCATGCTTGATAGCCTCAGCTGGCAAATTATTTTGCCCTAGAGACTGGCCAGAGCTGCTTTGGAAGCATTTGTGTGTCACCTGACCACAGTGATGGAAAGTGTGGTTTAAATGTTTTCTGGTGATGGAGGTTATTTTTATATCCTTCTGAGAGTTTTGCTCAGACTGCGTGCAGAGTGATGGAATAGAAACTCAAATGTTAAGGAAGCCAAATGTGAAGCTGCTTAAGAAGAAATGGGGAGGAGCTTTTGTGAGAGTGTGAATATGTCTTCATTTGTAAGGTAAGACAGAAGAAAGGCTTTCATATCATATAAAAAGCAAAGGCAGCCACATGTCATATGTGCTTATTGGTGTAGCCCAGTGTGTGTTAGAAGTCTGTGACATCAGTATGTCCTCCCTCTTCCTGTTCTAGAATTCGTATCTTCCTTACAGCACAGTGTCACAGAAGATCTCTTGCCTTTTAAAAAGGCCTGCACACGTGAAAATGAAAACTGAAATCAGCCAGTTCCTTTTTGTGTACACTGGACTTCATAGCTTCCAAAAACATGCCTTAACTTATAGTAAGGCAGACTTACCCATTCAGTGCTTTGGAGAGCTGGGCTGTTTTTGGGAATAGAGGAAAGATGAATAAGATCTTCCTATTGAGATTAAATAGCTGAACTGGCTCTTTCGACATGTGCCAAGAAGGAAGGAGTCTGCAGGCCAGTTACTGCAAAATGGTACTGAATGTAGAATTAAAGATTCATAATATTGAGAAGGAAATGGTATGGTGTTGGCAGCTGGTAGCTTGAGAATAGGAGGAAAATTATTTCAAGACATGAAATTCTTGACATTTTTTCATGCTGTGAACTCTGCAAGCTTGTGTGGGTGTTTCCCTGGTCAGGTGCCACCCCTTTTCCATCTGAACCAGATCTGTCCTTAAATCAACAGACAGTGAACACAGGTACTTCATTCTCTTTGGACATCCATGCAGTCTAAAATAAGAAATTAACTTTAATATATTTTTGTTATATGAACAGTCATTATGTGCATTTTAAAGGTGGGTATTGATAAGCCTCTGGGCTTGGAATAGTTTGTCTTTTGGGGGGTCAGCCTGTCTTACTGAAAATCATCTTAACCTTACTGCAGCTAGGGCACCTGTAGACACCTCCCTTGGCACACGCAAAGCTCCCTACACCACCCTAGTTGTTGTTTATGTGCTTGAAAGTGATCAGAAGATTAGACCTGATCTCTGCCTTGTCCTCAGTTTCTTGGCTTAGTTGCTTGTCTTTTAGCCTCCACCAGTTGGCCTTGTGAAATTGATGTTTTGTGACTAGCCACACCCACCATGGTAGCAATTCTGTGAGTGGACACCTACCCCGAATTGCAGCCATTTTATGCTGGTGCCCATGGCACTTTCTCAGTATTCTAAATTTGCACTGAAATTAGTTCTCTTCCAGGCATGAGATTGGCCTCATAAACATAGGGTGGATTCAGGCAACCAGAAGCAACACAGTTGTCTTGCAATATAATACCTATAATTGCAGTGGGAGGTAGTTGCCGGTAGCCTGTGACTATGCTTCTAAGAATTACTCTAACGTGCAACCACATCTGTGAATTTTTGAGTTGCTGCAGGAGTTGTGGTAACATGAGACATAGCCTCCCATAGTTGCATGCCACAGGTGACAACATACCCATGTAGTTAACTTCTATACAGTGAGCTTCTAAGGTAATGGCTCCTGATTTTCTGAATCTTCCCCCTGATGTAGGTTCTCATCCATGCTGAGCTATGAAACCCACTGGGTGGTCTTTTGCAAATCCCTGTGTCTCCATTTTAATTTACTTCACAGGACAGTAGTGAAGATAAATTTAAGGTATGAATTAGAAAGGAATGTGTATGCTAGAAGTTCTATAGAAGCAACTTTATCCTTATAAAAGGATAGTTTATTGTAATATCACAAGTTCATACCAAATTTAGGTGTGAGTAGTTATTCTTTCCTACATAAAATAATTTCAATCTCAGCCCCCCTGGTGTTTGAGACACTTCACATAGAATGTAATAACATGACATGGATGGTATTTTTCCATAAAATGCAATTACAAATATAGCATGATTAGTGGCTAGAGTGTTGGACTGGGAGCCAGGAGTTGTTGTTGTTGTTGTTGTTCAGTCGTTCAGTCGTGTCCAACTCTTCGTGACCCCATGGACCATAGCACGCCAGGCCTTCCTGTCCTGCGCTGTTTCCCAGAGTGTGCTCAAGTCCATTGGGAGCCAGGAGATCCGGGTTCTATTTCCCACTCGTTCTTGGAAGCTCAGTGGGTGACTTTGGGCTAGTCACAGACTCTCGGCCCAACAGGGTTGTTGTTGTGAGGATAAAATGGAGAAGAGGTGGATTATGTATGCTGCCTTGGGTTCCTTAAGGAGGAAAAAAGGCGGGATATAAATGTAATAAATAAATTTTTTAGAAGGGGCAACGGTGGATCTGTAATAACACTTGGGAAGACTAATAAGGGTCCTCTTGTGCTTTCTGAAGGTGAGAAAGGTGAGGCACAAAGATAAATCTATCCCAGGAGTAACTTCCATCCAAAAGTGGCTTATTAAAGAGAAGCTCCAGTAGCACCATCGGCTCAAGAGAGGTTGGGTGTGTATGATCTCTGTGGTCCCCAGAGAGAGTCACGTCTGAGTGTAATAACCATGAGCTGGTAAAGTTCAGGAACACGTTTCAGGTATAGCCAGTGTCTTAAAAGCCAGGGGTAAAATATTAATTCAATTTCATTAATGTATAGCCATGCATAAAGTCTTCAGGCCTTTTCCTGTTGTATAATACCGCAACCCTTTCCCCAAGCCCTTGGGATAGGGTAGGACATAAAAAAAGTAAATTAAAAATAATTTCACTAGAGATCATGAATGAATAGTGCATTCTCTCTCTCTGAAAGGAAAATAATAGTAACACCTCCTTTTCATTTCTTTGCTTTACCCTTTGCTGTGACAGCCATTGTTCTCTTATTCAGTGCTAAGCCACAGCTGGTGACAAAGCAGATTCTTCACATATATTCTTCCTGGTGTGCAGGTTTCAGAATCTGGTAACTTCCTACACAGTGCCCTGCATTATTATTGGTTGTTGTTTTTTAATTGGGCCTTGTCAGTAGCAGTTCATGTTTATTTCTGACAGCAGCTTTTGCATTGATTTTACATGGCAATTTTGTCATTCTTTGTGTTACTAAATGTTGAAGGAGGTCCTTGTGAAACACTCTGCCTGGGGTATGAGTGCAAGCTAGGTGGGAGAGCTGATTGCTGATTGCAGGATGATTGCATCATTCTTGCAGCATGTCTTTCAAAAAGACATGTGATTCATCAAGCAGGTCATTTCCAGACTAGGGGATCAAAATCATAGGAAACTTTAATGTGTGATTGAAATTGTTGTTGTTGTTGTTCAGTCGTTCAGTCGTGTCCGACTCTTCGTGACCCCATGGACCATAGCACGCCAGGCCTTCCTGTCCTGCGCTCTCTCCCGGAGTGTGCTCAAGTTCATATTCATTGCATCGGTGATGCTATCTAGCCATCTCATCCTCTGTCGTCCCCTTCTCCTTTTGCCTTCAGTCTTTCCCAGCATCAGGGTCTTTTCCAGAGAGCACTCAGGGTTTATTTCCTCTAGGATTGACTGCAGTCCAGGGGACTCGTAAGAGTCTTCTCCAGCACCACAGTTCGAAAGCATCAATTCTTCGGCGCTCAGCCTTCCTTATAGTCCAGCTCTCACAGGCATACATTACTACTGGGAAAACGATAGCTTTGAGTAGACGGACCTTTGTTGGCAAGGTGATGTCTCTGCTTCTTACTATGCTGTCTAGGTTGGCCATAGCTTTCCTCCCAAGGAGCAAGCGTCTTTTAATTTCATGGCTACAGTCACCGTCTGCGGTGATCTTGGAGCCCAAGAAAGTAAAATCTGTCACTGCTTCCATTTCTTCCCCTTCTATATGCCAGGAAGTGATGGGGCCAGATGCCATGATCTTCGTTTTTTTAATGTTGAGTTTCAAACCAGCTTTTGCACTCTCCTCTTTCACCCTCAACAAGAGGCTCTTGAGATCCTCTTCGCTTTCTGCCATTAGGGTGGTGTCATCTGCATATCGGAGGTTGTTGATAATTCTCCCAGCAATCTTAATTCCGACCTCTGATTCATCCAACCCGGCATTTCTCATGATGTACTCTGCATATAAGTTAAATAAGCAGGGTGACAATATGCAGCCTTGTCGTACTCCTTTCCCAATTTTGAATCACTCGCTTGTTCCATGTCTGGTTCTTACTGTTGCTTCTTGACCCTCGTACAGGTTTCTCAGGAGACAGGTAAGGTGGTCTGGTACTCCCATCGCTTTCAGAATTTGCCACAGTTTGTTGTGATCCACACAATCAAAGGCTTTAGCGTAGTCAATGAAGCAGAAATAGACGTTTTTCTGGAATTCTCTTGCTTTCTCCATGATGCAACGAATGTTGGCGATTTGATCTCTAGTTCCTCTGCCTCTTCGAAACCCAGCTGGTACTTCCGGTAGTTCTCGGTTCGCATACTGCTGAAGCCTAGCTTGTAGGATTTTGAGCATCACCTTGCTGGCATGTGAAATGAGCGCAATTGTGCGGTAGTTTGAACACTCTTTGGCGTTGCCCTTCTTTGGAATTGGAATGTAAACTGACCTTTTCCAGTCTTGCAGCCATTGTTGAGTGTTCCAAATTTGTTGGCATATTGAATGCAGCACTTTAACAGCATCATCTTTTAGGATTTTAAATAGCTCAGCTGGAAGACTGTCATCTCCGCTAGCTTTGTTGTTAGTAATGCTTCCTAAGGCCCACTTGACTTCACTCTCGAGGATGTCCGGCTCCAGTTCAGTGACCGCACTATCATGGCTATCAGGGACATTAAGACCTTTTCTGTATAGTTCTTCTGTGTATTCTTTCCACCTCTTCTTAATCTCATCTGCTTCTGTTAGGTCCCTGCCTTCTTTGTCCTTTATCATGCCCGTCTCTGCACAAAACGTTCCCTTGAGATCTCCAATTTTCTTGAAGAGATCTCTAGTCTTTCCCATTCTGTTGTTTTCCTCGATTTCTTTGCATTGTTCATTTAAGAAGGCCTTCTTGTCTCCTTGCTATTCTCTGGAACTCTGCATTCAGTTGGATATATCTTCCCCTTTCTCCCTTGCTTTTCGCTTCCCTTCTTTCATCAGCTATTTGTAAAGCCTCATCAGACAGCCACTTTGCTTTCTTGCATTTCTTGTTCTTTGGGATGGATTTCGTTGCTGCCTCCTGAACAATGTTACGGACCTCCGTCCATAGTTCCTCAGGCACTCTGTCTATCAGGTCTAATCCTTTAAATCTATTCCTCACCTCCACTGTATATTCATCAGGGATATGATTGAGGTCATACCGGAATGGTTTAGTGGTTTTCCCTACGTTCTTCAATTTAAGCTGAAATTTTGCAACAAGAAGCTCATGATCTGAGCCACAGTCAGCTCCAGGTCTTGTTTTTACTGACTGTATAGAGCTTCTCCATCTTTGGCTGCAAAGGACATAATCAATCTGATTTCGATATTTACCATCTGGTGATGTCCATGTGTAGAGTCGCCTCTTGTGCTGTTGGAAAAGAGTGTTTGCTATGATCAGCGTGTTCTCTTGGCAAAACTCTGTTAGCTTTTGTCCTGCTTCATTTTGTACACCAAGGCCATGCCTGCCTGTTATCCCGGTGATTTCTTGACTTCCTACTTTAGCATTCCAATCCCCTATGATGAAGAGGACATCTTTTTTGGGTGTTAGTTCTAGAAGGTGTTGTAGGTCTTCATAGAACCGATCAACCTCAGCTTCTTCGGCATCA
This sequence comes from Heloderma suspectum, assembly GCF_057233095.1. Taxonomy (NCBI): domain Eukaryota; kingdom Metazoa; phylum Chordata; class Lepidosauria; order Squamata; family Helodermatidae; genus Heloderma; species Heloderma suspectum. The sequence continues at coordinate 7,007,689 of NC_139460.1, forward strand.
GTGGTTGGGGCATAGACTTGAATTACTGTGATGTTGAATGGTTTGCCTTGGATTCGTACTGAGATCATTCTGTCGTTTTTAAGATTGTACCCCAGTACTGCTTTTCCCACCCTTTTGTTGACTATGAGTGCTACTCCATTTCTTCTAAGGGATTCTTGCCCACAGTAGTAGATATGATGGTCACCTGAATTAAATTCGCCCATGCCTGTCCATTTGAGTTCGCTGATTCCCAAGATGTCGATGTTCAATCTTGCCATCTCATGTTTGACCACCTCCAGCTTACCTTGATTCATTGATCTGACATTCCAGGTTCCTAAACAATATTGTTCTTTTAGCTAAATTGGAGTCCTCTCAGCACTGTTGCTGCTGCATCCCTGCCCATCCTTTGTATATGTCCTTTCTCCTAAAGGAGGCAAACTGTTGCATTTGATCTTTTGCATCTGGCTGAAACAGCCAGGCTGAGAGCTAGGAGGCAGTGATGTTGGCAGTGGTGTTGTTCATTAGCTAGCTGCTTGGTCTTGTACATACAAGTTCTAGAGCAAAGACCCATTTACCTAGTAGGTGGTCTTGCCTGATATGGCCATTAATGATGTTAGTTTGTAAGTTTAAAGGTTCCTAGTCAGAGTGACATTATGGAGCATCCCTCCAATGAAAGACATGACAATGGATACCTGAATTAAAGATTAGGTTGGAAATTGCTTTAGAAGGTGATAAATGTTTTAGCAATGTAATCGTGTTATATTTATTTAAAATTAGTTTTAGGCCATCTTTAAGGCTGAAACTCTCCGAGGCAACATATATAATGAAAGACACAATACAATGATAAACTAAAACAATAAAACTAATTTGCTAATGTTGCAGCTTTTGATTAGTATTGAACAGTATACTGAACACAGGGCAAAACATCTGAGTGAAACAGATTCTGCTCATTGAGTTTGGAGGAGAGGGCAATGGCTTGACTGAAGAGATAGGGTAGCTCTTCGGTCCTGAAGGAGCTGCATGAAAGAGAGTGGGAATGGCGTGAAGTGGAGGGAACAAACGAGGCTGACAGCAAGTGAGTTTGCTGACAAAGTAAAAACTGGGTTGGTGTTTACCTATCCATAGCCATAATTGGGGGGAAATGCCCATACGTTTGGGTTGCCCTTTGGGACTTCACATTTTACTGAGCAGAGAAAATTCCAGAAAAGGGAATAACCTATTTATTGCTTTCCACTAGACCAGCAGTCCCCAACCTTTTTGGGACCAGGGACCGGTCCGTGGAAGACAAGGTAAGGGGTCCTAGGGGGGGATCCTCCCCCCCCCCGGAATCCTTGCCGGCCCTGGCTAGCTCCACTCAGCGGCGAGTCTGCAGAGTGCTAACCAGCTCCGGCCGGGGGTGGACTTCCAGCCGCTGAGACGCAAATCCCATTTGCGTCCCTGTTCTTTGCAGTAATAGGCTATTACTGCAAAGAACAGGCTCCAGCTACGGGCAGACTTCCAGCCGCTGGGATGCAAATGCCATTTACATCTCTGTTCTTTGCAGTAATAGGCTATTACTGCAAAGAACAGGGCCGGAGCCAGCTGGCAGCTCTGTGGACTCGCCACGGAGCGGAGCTGGCCGGTGAGGATTCCGAGGCGGGGCGGGAGGAACAGATCGCCTCCCCCCCCCCCCTGCGGACCCAAGGTAAGGGGGGGTTCCCACCGGGGGTTGGGGACCTCTGCACTAGACTCTCTAGACTAATTCTGAATATTGAGGTTGCTGCATGTCACCAGAAGGGAAATTCTCCATGTCTCAGTAAGAGCATTCCCACAGAGTCATACAGGTTTAAACTCCTGTGATTTGCTAAAGTGTCATAGAATCTCAGTATTAATTAACTAATTCCAGTGTCTCTTGTGTACACAGTATGTTGTTGTTAATAGGTCAGGCTGTTCAGCAGAGATTTTGAAAAGAGACAAAAACAATCCAGTTTGGTAACTTAATTACATTAAGGGAGCAATCCTGTGGCCTCTAGTCAGCGGCTAGACGGCCATAGGATATGTGGTTTTCCAGGAACCAACCTCGGAGTCCACGCTCCGATGTCGGAACGGCCCCACACTCCCCTCTCGGAGGAGGAGAGTGGAGTGGCCAAAACGGGGTGTTTCGGGGGGGGGGGCGTTCTGGGGCAGGGAAGGTGGAAATGCCAGCATGACACATCCTATGTGTCATAGAATCATAGAATAGTAGGGTTGGAAGGGGCCTACAAGGCCATCGAGTCCAACCCCCTGCTCAATGCAGGAATCCAAGTCAGAGCATCCCTGACAGATGGCTGTCCAGCCTCGTCTTGAATGCCTCCAGTGTGGGGGAGCCCACCACCTCCCTAGGTAATTGGTTCCATTGTCGTATTGCTCTAACAGTCAGGAAGTTTTTCCTGATGTTCAGCTGGAATCTGGCTTCCTGTCACTTGAGCCCATTATTCCGTGTCCTGCACTCTGGGATGATCAAGAAGAGATCCTGGCCTTCTTCTCTGTGACAACCTTTCAAGTACTTGAAGAGTGCTATCATATCTCCCTTCAGTCTTCTCTTCTCAAGGCTAAACATGCCCAGTTCTTTCAGTCTTTCTTCATAGGGCTTTGTTTCCAGTCCTCTGATCATCTTCGTTGCCCTCCTCTGAACCCTCTCCAGTTTGTCTGCATCTTTCTTAAAGTGTGGTGCCCAGAACTGGACACAGTACTCCAGATGAGGCCTAACCAGTGCTGAGTAGAGGGGAACTAGTACTTCCCGGGATTTGGAAGCTATGCTTCTATTAATGGAGCCCAAAATAGCATTTGCCTTTTTTGCAGCCACATCACATTGTTGGCTCATATTCAGCTTGTGATCCACAACAATTCCAAGATCTTTCTCGCTTGTAGTGTTGTTGAGCCACGTATCCCCCATCTTGTTGTTGAGCCACATATCCCCCATCATCCGGCAGCCTCCTCCCCCGCTCCACCTTCCCGCAGCTAGACAGCCAAAATTGGCTGTCTAGCCGCAAATGCAGGGTAGGAGAAGCAAAGAGGGAACGATCCCCTTCGTGCTTCTCCTGCCCTGCATTGGATAGGCGGTCACCTCCGAGTTCGGAGGCAGCTGCCTATCCCCATAGGATACGCCCTAAATGTATGGAAGAAATGTTTGCCACTGTGGCACACAGATCACTGTTCTATCAAAATAGTTCATGTAATTTTGGTGGGAGCCCTGAGACAAGTGGCTTTACGCTCAAGAACATGGAGTGTTCACAAGCAGAAACTGCATCATATCTGGCAGTTTTGAGAGACCATTCAAAGACAGAAAGAATACTGGAAGAACGTGGAGAGAAAATGACTACATGGGCATGGGTTATCTTCTGTGGCTGTGTGGATTAATTTTAAATCAAATCCTCCTGTCCTCAGGCAGGTATCTTCATAGAATCCTTAATGTATTTGATAAGGGCTGGATATATTCCATTCTCTTTCTCTCTCCCCCCACCCCAACAAATTCTGCAACAAGGTTCACCAAATTCTTCTGTTGGAATAAGTTTCATGAACTTATGAATCCATGTCCTCAAAGGATTCTAACCTCTTGTCCTCAGAAGAAGAGGTTCCAGAGTTAATGGTTTGGGGAGAGGACTTGGCTGTGGAAAGGCATCATGAGGCTTCCACCAGCCTGGGACCCAATTGTCGGGAAAGAACCCAGGGGGCAGTTCCCCTGTGTCCAGCTCCACTGAATCCAGAGGAGGTCAGATTACCATTCTCAGTCTCTGAGGAATCAGGCCATGAGGAAACTAGCATGTCACAGCCACTCACATGTTGTTGCAGTTTGAGATTGCTAAGACAGACCTTTAAGAGACAAAGCCTCAGTGAGTATGGAGGTGGGGCCAACGAACCTAAAAGCCGCTACACTCTTACTTAAACCTCAGTCTTGCTCTGCTCCTTGTTGAGACATACAGACAACCCTGTCTGGCTTCCAGCTCCACTTGGAGATTTCCATAGTGCTGATTGATTTATTTCTTTCTTTCTTTCTTTCTTTCTTTCTTTCTTTCTTTCTTGCTTTCTTGCTTTCTTGCTTTCTTGCTTTCTTGCTTTCTTGCTTGCTTGCTTGCTTGCTTGCTTTCTTTCTTTCTTTCTTTCTTTCTTTCTTTCTTTCTTTCTTTCTTTCTTGGTTCCCTGAGAAACGTGGCCTGGCCTGGCCTAATCTGATCCCTGCTCAAGATCTGATCCATAGCAGAACCCTGCAACTGAGGGTACAGGGCAGGGCCTTAACAGAACCCATGGCCTGAAACAGTACAATGACCACTGCAAATTAAAATAAGCAGACTTGCTTATTTTGCAAGTTCTGCTTGCAAAAGCCAGATATATAAAGATCTGTCTTATGCTAAGCAGACATTGCTCCATTTAGCACAGGACTCTCTACTCTTTACTGGCAGCTTTCCTAGCCCTGCAACCTGAGATTCTTCTTACCCAAATTGGCTGGTGTTGACCAATCTTGTGTATGCAAAACATGTGCTCTATCAGATACCTCCATTCCTTGGGAGGTACTCTACTTTAGAATTTTGAAAGAGAAGAAGATTGTGTAGATTGTGGATAGGTTTGTTGTAAGGGCAGAGAATGGATGGGCAACTAGACAATAGCTAGGCATGAAAACTCTCTTGAGTGGTGGAAAGTTAAGAAGCGCCATAGTCCCCACCTCTTGATCTGAAATTCCAGCAGGGACTGCTCCTCTGTTTCTCAAGCTTTTCTCCGCATTTTAACAGGGCTAGGAGCTTGCCCTGTCTTGAAAATGAAACCTGGAATTCCCAGGATTCAGCATTCTGTGCCAGGGACCACTTTTGCCAACGTTGCTGCAGATAGGAAAAATACACACTAGGCTGTTCATGTACGTTCTCAGTTGAATACTAGGAGCTATTTCAGACTTGTACTGCTATTGATGTTTTTTTACTGCTTGATGGTATGGGGCTTGCACATGCCTGTGATAATGTTAGAAAGTATTCATCTTCATTGATACATATGATTGCAGCAATTCCGGCATGAAATGCACACACAGTTCTCTTACACTGAAGTGAGAAACTTGGACAGGAGCCAAAGTGTTTAGGTATGGGATGTCCTATCCTTTGTCAAGTGTTTGGACTAGATGATTCCTGGAGTCCCTTGGAATTGGTTATTTCGCAAAATCCCAGGCCTTGTAACCTTGTGAAATGATTGCTTTAAATGAAAATGCGTAAGGGGAAAAACTGTGGTCTCTCAAAGAATTCCACCCATGGTTTAGTCTTGTGGCACCTTAAAGGCTAACAAATTTATTCTGGCATAAGCTTTTGTGGACACTGTTCAATTCATCAGATGCACAGTGTTCAAAGTGTTCAACTCTTTCCATTATCAGTTGCTCAGCAGTTAACTATCCAGGCCCAAACCTTCCATAACAAATGTGTGCCACAGGCTGAATTGCTTGAGGTTTCTGCCAAAAATAACCCAGATCCAGCTTAAGGGGAGGGAGGGGTGTAGGAGTGCATGGAAGGGTAGTTAGTAAATGATGTGTCAGGCTGCTGACTTGCTACTGGGGGAAGTGTCTGAAATGTGCAGCAAAGATGGGGGGTTTTAAGGTACTAAAAAACTGAATTGCTGTGGAATGCAGCCGCTCACAGTGAGTTTTTCCTGACCATCAGCCCTTCTTTAAAAATTGTTGGTGCCACCCCTCATATTTGCTGCTAGTAAGAATGCTGCTGCTGAGCTCAGCAGAGTTAAGGTATGTTAAGTTCATTATTAATGTCCAGAAACTGTTAAACTGGAAATTCCATTAAATATAAAAAATGTCTAAAGCAGCAACAATTCCGTTAACATGGTATTAAGATAAAGTTTTTATTTCTCAGGGTTATAAATCTCTTTCTGCACACTGTTTGAATGTTTTACTCACTGATGTAGTTGGGCAGGCCAGTCTTGGTCAAGACAAAAAATGGAGGGAATCTGGATGCAAGCATCATTGAAGCAGTGCAACTTCTTAAGTTATGGTGTTACACCAGTTCAACTACTGGGTGCTGTAACTATGTCATGTTATGACCTGCACAAGTAAAAGCTGAACAGAAAGGGAATAGGAACAAGGTGGGGGAAGTAGCATAATTAATCCTATCTGTGTTAGCAGAACCAGGGAAGTCCCCTTTATTCTTGCAGTCCCACAACGTTATGCTTGCAGTTTCAATGTTGCAGTCCTAAAACATTAACCCCAAATTGTGTGTACCAAGGTCCCAGAGAGCTGGGAGATAACAACATAGATGTTGTCTTTTATTGGGCATACTTCTGCTGGTATGAATGTGTCAGCTGATCAACAGCAAGAGAGAGTCCAGATGTTCTCTTTAAAAAGCTATCTTTCCATTCTGCTTAATGACAGGTGTTCTGTAATTCAGAAGTCTGCATATCCTTTCTTAATAGAAGTAGGGCCAATAAAAGATATCAATTTGGCTGTTTGTATCTCCCCAGGGGTATGTTGGAAGACACAGAGAGAGAGATATGCATGGCTGTGTACTCCAGAATTTTGTGCAAATCCAATATTTGATATTGGGTGCTAAATTCAGCATCTTCCTTGCGTTTAGGGTTGAAAAGGTAAACTTGCCGAGTGTGTGGTGAATGCTTGGTAAAGTATCAGTAGGAAGTTTGGAGTGTGTGCGGGGATGATTTTCAGTGGTCGGGGAACAAAGCTTCACTATCCTGCATAGGTTCTTGCACTTCTCCTTGACTAGCAAACCAGAATAAATTACAATCAGGTTGTCTAAATATCTTGACTGCAGGCATGGTGCTAACCTTGAAATATGGTAGGCCAGTTTTATGAGACTGTTAAACATTGTGGTCAGTTCAAAGATGGCTCCTTCAGGAAATGTGAGGAAAACAGGAACTAGATTCACTGGTGTAACATTCTTTAGGGGAGGGCTGCAACTTGCTGACCTGGTTTGCACGACACGACAGCCCACTGTGGTTTAATTTACCTGTGGGGGCTGTCATGTTGTGCCACCTGGGCACCTGGCTTGCTGTAGCTTGTCGTGTCATGCAGACCCAGGCAACAGGGGTTGTTTGAGACTTGGGTAACCCTCAAATAACGCATGGCTTGTTTTAGGGTTATTTGAGGGTTATCTAACCCTCAGACAGCCCCTGCCACCTGGATTCGCACAACACAACAAGCCATGGCAAGCTGGGTGCCCATGGTCGCCCAACACAATGCAACAGCTCCCACAGGTAAATTAAGCCATGGTGGGCTGTCGAGATGTGCGAGCAGGCTGAGTGGTAGAGCATATACCTTGTGTACAGATACTAAAAAAAAATGCCAAAGATCCCAGGTTCAGTCCAGGGAAAGTCCTTGGAGAGCTGCTGCCAAGTCAGCATGGACAATACTGAACGAGATGGAATATTGGTCTGACTCCAGTATAAGGCAGCTTCTATGCTTCTGTCTTGATTGGGTCGCTTGGATTTGGAGCCATAATGTAACTGTAAATTTGTTATTAGTTTTGTACACCGCCTAGAGTGGCTGGGTAGCCAGCCAGATGGGTGGCTAATAAATCCAATGAATGAATGAATGAATGAATGAAGAATGAATAAGATTGAAACAAGGGATGGGAACGCAGCACATTTAGTCATTCAGCCACAGAACTGCATATCTGAACTTTTTTCCACAATGAGGGGCTGATTTAGAGGGAGCAGTATTCCTTGTATTACAGGGGACGTTGAGAAAAGTTGGTACCTCCTAAACAATGGTACTAACCATTATTATTTTATGTTTCTCTGGACAAACCTGAAAATGGAGCTTTAATCAGGGTCTCCACTGGGACGAGGTGCAGACAGTAGTCTCAGGATTTTCTGAGACTACGTCCATCCCCCCACCCCCAGGAGAAACAGCTAGTGTTGCACATGTTCTGTGTTCTTGCAGTGTAAGCAGGCATGATGGAAGGAAATAAATCCTTTGAACCTGGCCTTAACAGTAGAATTGAACTTCTGATTTTTGGCTGTGAATACAAATAATAAATAAGAGAAACATGTTTTGTAAAGTGATGTTACAGTCTAGCGTGTGTGTTTGTTTTTTTAAAAGAAGGTCATTGGAATTAGATAGAACTCTAAGCTGATATTTAGTGCAATCTTCCTAAACATTAGGAAGAAATATGCTGGGCATCTGTGATATAGAACAGCCTTACTTAGTTTCTGATTTTGCTCTTTTTTAAAATATTATATAGTGCCATCCATGTGCATGGTGCTGCACAAAACAGAATAGAAGTATTTGCCCCAAGGACCTTTCAGTCTAAAATTTAACACGGGGACAACAGAGAAAAAGGAAGGAAATTGAGGGAGGGGGTAAATGGGAAGAATATTCATTCATTTCAGCTACATATTGTTGGGTGTGGGGACTAAGGGAGCAGTAAACAGGAAATGTTTTTATACCAACATTATATAACAGCATTTTTAATCTGGTCAGTTGACAAACTGTAAATTTTGTTTAGCTTACTTTTAGCCATTCTTTCCTCTAAGCTCGCTCAGTTTCAGAAAATGATTGGATAAGGTTCATTAGACAGAGACTAATTTTGTTCATTTCCTCCACTTGTAAGGAAATTCCTAGCCATCTACATCAGCTCTATTGTTTCCTAATGTGTAATACAAGTAATGTGTTTTGAAGTCTTTACTAGCATGTTAATTGTTTGACCTCATATATAAAATTCAAATGCGGCCGAACTGTCAAGTGGTATTTAAGAGTTGTCACACTAGCAAACCCAAAGTAAGTTTGGATTATGCTAATAAGATGTATTGTACTTGGTCTGTGATAAGTATTGTCCTTTAGTGAAGAGTAATATAGTTGGCAAGGTACTTCATAAGGCGCGTACTTTCCCCTTGAGTATCTGGCAGTTGTGGCACAGTTTTCATATCTGGCCTCACTTACTGCCATTTTAAATTTGCAGAAAGCGTGCTGAGTTTGGGCATGAGAGACCCTGGATCAGATTTGTACTCAGTCATGAACCTTGCCAGAGCCACCTGGCTTGTATCGTGAATTCTGTTGATGAAAGGAAGTTCCTAAAGGGAGACTTCCCTATCCCCTCCTCCCCTGCATGACATACTTTAATACATTGAAAAGTGCCATAACTGAGATTGCTAAGTGATTTGAACATGCTGGAGAAGGGATGAAAGAGAAGGAGGAAGCCAGCAACCCACTTCTGATCTCTTGTCCATGGTTAGAGATCAGCGGCATTACACCTGCACCAGACCTAGATGGACAGTTTTTGAATTTGTATACTCATCAGTGCAACTGTGTTTTGTCTGGCATATTGGCGTGGGGGGGAGGGTGTCTGTGGGCAGAAGCAGCAATTTACAACTGTTTCAGTAGTAACACTAGATGTCATTGGTAAGCTAGCAGATTTATGAGAAAGAAGGCTGTCCACATTTTAAACTGGTATCCATAGTGGCTATGGATTGCCAAAAGGGTCATAATTAACTTGTTTGTAAGCTAGTTTTGACCTTTTTGGTGCTCTGTAGTGGCTATGGAATGCTTAAAGAGTCAAAACTAGGTTGCTTCGTTGTTGCTATAGATTACCGTTTTCCCCTGGAATTTTTTTACCAATTTCAGGGGGCGGCAGGGGCCACGTGTTGTCCCATCCCTGTAATAGAGGCTGCTATCCTGTGCTTAGTTGTTCTTATGTGTGGTGGATTTATATCAAGAAGGAAAGACTTAAAAGGACATTTAAAGAGCTTTAAAAACAGTAATAAATAGTACATTTTTAGCTGGAGTTTTAGCCAGCCATTAAAAAAAAACCTGAGTTCTCTTGATGCTGTTAGTTTCACTTCCTGAAAGTACTTCAGTGTGAGTTTTAAAAACCTGAAACTATTGATAGGTTCTGTTTCAGATTTCAGAAGTGGGCAGTTGGTATACTTTACATAGTTGTTGAGGCTGTTCATCTTTCTCTGTAGTGTGTAGAACACAAATGATTTTAAAGCAAATGGTATTCAAGTACAAACTTGCGGGAGGGTAGGGAAAGACTCTAACTAAGTTAGTAAATACGTTTGTTTTGCAAACATTAACTAGTTCAGTAATTTGTACATAAAATTGTTCCTTACATAAGCTAATTTACATTTCTTTCTTTAAAAAAATACGTGGTATATGAACTACTCCTGGCAAAAGGTGTCCAACCTCCAAAGCAACTGGAACAATTAGGAGCTTCTCCTCCAATGACATCCCTAAGTATACAACTTTTTTCCTCTATAAGTGAATGGCTGCCATTCATTCCTGAGAGGAAAATATGCTTTGAGGTGCATGGTAAAATAAACCCCTCCCCCATACCTTTAACACATGCCTGCCTGAACTGAGAGGAAACCTATTGAGGGCTGCAATGTTTTAGAAATACAGACACATTGTGCGCGTGTGCACGCGCGCGCGCGCGCACACACACATACACACACACACACACGGGTCCATACAGTCCACAGGCTCTTGGCTGCCCATCATAATGACTACTAGTTACTTCATAACCTCTCTGCCTTCTTAATCTTTCTTTTGTCGCCAACCAAAATCAACCAATAAAACACTGAAGGAAATGTGATACATCTAGTTATGCCTATTCACACATTGTTATCTGTTTCCTTTCTGGATAGCACTAGGTTTTGCACGTTTATTTTGCTACTGAAGAGCTTTTTGTCATGTCTATATACTTGCTTTGTATCTCTTGTGTACAGTTGCCATAACTTAAAAATCTTTGAGTGCCTGCCTTATCTCAGCTGGTTACGATTGAAGTAGCAATCTTGTTTGTATGCTGAGTGTCAGCCTAAATGTTTTCCTGTTTAACTATCTGCCTGCATGATCCAGGAATGGGTTGACAACTACTTTGCACTTAATTTGAGCTACCATCTCTGAGTACAGTAGTTGAAATGAGAAAGCTACAAGCTTGCTAGTTCTGTGTTAAATACTCCTTACATTTCTTGCATAGCTAGAAATAGCACAGCATCCATTTCCACTTTGACAGTCCTGTCTGACAGGGCTAAATCGTTGTCACTTCACTACTGCAAAGTGACAGAAGCTATAGCAGTGGTGGAACAGAGACTGTGACACTGGATTAAGTGACAGTCCAACAGTCTATTAAGAGCTATTGGTCTTGATCAGCCTTCCCCATCCTGGTGCCCTCCAGATGTGTTGGACTAAAAAAAACCATCATTCCCAGTAAGCATTGGCATAGCCACTGGCCATGCTGGCTGGGAATGATGGGAGTTACAGTCCAACACATCTGAAGGGCACCAGGTTGGGAAAGGCTGGTCTTGATGTTTAAATGGAACCTCTAATTTCAGAGGCAGTGTACCGTTGAATATTAGTTTTTGGAGCAAAGGAAGGCTGTTGCCTCATGCCTTGTTTGTGGATATCCCAGGAACATCTGGTTGGTTGCTGTTTGGAAACAGGATGCTAAATTAGATAGACTTTTGGTCCAGTCCAGCACGGCTACATTTGTGTTCCATACTTAGAATCATAGAATAGTAGGATCAGAAGGGGCCTATAAGACCACCCCCTGCTCAATGCTGGAATCTAAGTCAAAGCATCCCTGATAGATGGCTGTCCAGCTTCATCTTGAATTCCTCCAGTGTGGGAGAGCCCACCACCTCCCTAGGTCATTGGTTCCATTGTCGTAATGCTGTAACAGTCAGGAAGTTTTTCCTGATGTTCAGCCGGAATCTGGCTTCCTGTCATTTGAGCCCATGATTCTGTGTCCTGCACTCTGGGATAATCGAGAAGAGATCCTGCCCTTCCTCTCTGTGATCTGTACACACATGGAAGAATAGCTAATCAGAGTTACTAAATTACTGGAATTATAGGAGACAAAAGGCAATGTTTCAGAAGAGAGTCAATGCAGCCTAATGGATAGTGTGGGCTTTAGTCTGAATTCAGATCCCAGCTCAGTTGTCTGCAAGGAGCACTCATTACTATTTCAAACATTACAGTCCCTGCATTGAGGCTCTCTGTACAGTGAGCACAACATTACAGTGCCCCAGTCATGCACAGCACGTGCTCGCCAGCATTGCTGAGATATGTTGCCTATGACTGGGGCCTTGTATGGAATAAGGCACTTCTAAATCTTATAGTGGGTGCAGTAACATTTTACCTTTGTCCTCAACTGCACATTCTGTAAATAGTGATGTTCCCCATAGGTTTGTTAGGGTAAATGAAATAAGGGAATGTTGGTGTCTGTCTAAGCTTTGGCTGGTCTACAAAATAAAATAATTAAAAATAGTCTGTAGAACAGTCTTTTCTAGTCATTAATACTGGGCCAAACTAGATGTAGTGTTTGTCAGGTGTACATGTTGTGCATGTCCTTTTCCTTCTCTCTAAATAGCAACTTTGGGGGAGGAGGGATTTCAATTACAGAAAGGGAATGGGCTAAAGACTTTCCTCCAGAGTGCCATGTCTCCGATCTCAAAGTAATTAGTTTTACTAATTAGTAAAACCAAATCCATGGGAGATTATATTGCATGTACTTTGACCCCTATAGTAAGGCATGTGATAACTTTTAATGGTATTTCATTGTTAATGATGGTCATTGCGGGAGCAGGGGCAACTAGGCATGTGTAGTGCGATGAAGTGTGGAGTGGTGTTATAAATTTGGATACGTGTACATAAAGCACTGGAAACCCAAGAAGTACCTGCTAGAGTTAATCAGCTTCAATTCATTAACAATTAGAGTATCTTAAATATTATTTATTGTTATTATTACTCCTACAAGTAAAAGCATTTGAAAAATAACAGTTACACAAAACAACATGGATAGAAAGTATGTGTCTCTTGCAGGGCTATTAATTTTTTTCTGAAAAAATACATTTTTCTAAGCAAAGTCTCAAATCCTGGTCTAATACCTGCAATGTATGCTATAGTTACACTTCTTTTTCAAATGCAAAAAGACATTTAGTAATCCATATTGTCTTTTGGAATGCTCTGTAATGCCAGCTGGTAGGGATAGCAATTTTAGTACTGTTGCCTGTGCTTATTAGCCCATCCAAGCTCGCCATTATCCTGCAGTAGACCTGAAGTTGAATAAATGCATCTTATATAGATATAAAATATTCATGCTCACTTTGTGGAGTGAATTTTTGTTTTTGCTTCTCCTTTAATGCAGGTTCTTGATGGGAATGTATATGATCATCTTAAGGATTATTTAATGGCATTCAGCAGGACTGAATTAGAAATATGCCAAGCTGTACAAAGCACATTCCAGTTTCTTTTGGAAACTTCCAGTCGGGTAAGCTGTCCAATATACGAATACCATTTGTGCCAAAGTAGTCATGGGGGGGAGGGGGAGTTGTGGCAGTCCTGAAATAGGAGGAACCTGAAATAATCAAGATCAGGAAAGAAGAGTACTGTACCAGCACAGTTCTGCACGAGCCACATGGAAGGAATGGTACAACAGAGGAGAGAAATGAATGATGGAACTCGCAGTCCCTAGTAAAGTAGAGGCCATAATTTGGTGGTGCATAACACAGAGACCTCTTGCATGTGCTTTACATGTAGACAGTCTGAGGTCCAGTCACTGGCATAAATTAAAGGATCTCAGGTAGCAGGTAGCCAAGAGAAACGTCTTTCTGCAGCCTTAGAGAGCTACTGCCAATCACAGTAAGTAGTCACAGGCTAGATGGACCAGTGACCTGATCCAGTTTAAGGCAGATTCATGTATCCAGAAACAAATAGGGGAAAGACTTGATACCACCATCCTTTTCCCCATTGCTTGCAACCAAAGTACCCATCTCTTTGGTAACGGTGCATACCTCCAAATCAAGATTGCCCTGGGGCCTACAAGGTGAGGTCAGTGTTACTGCATTTGAAGTTCTTAAGCAGCATTTGCTTAAGCAGTATTTTATTTGAATCCGGTATTGTGTGGTGTTAGGGAATGCTTACATAGTCCCCCTTTGCTGGCAATTTCTTTCCATCATCTCTCTCTTCCAAAAAGAGACATATATGAAACACATCTACCATTATTTTCAGTCTTTAGTCAAAGTAATAATACCCTCACATTTCCCATTCTCAAAGTCTGATGCTTTCGAGGAAGCAACAGTTTTTGTGATGTGGAAGGGGCAGGGGGGCAGGGAAAGTAGTTCTGCTTTTTGCTGCTTTCTCCCATTTTCTGCAGCTGTCTAAGCAAGCAACACACAAAAAGTAACTACAGCAGCTTTCAACCATTTGACCAGCTGTGTTAAGTTGACTGTGTGGTGCAGGATGGGCTTGCTACAAAATCTCCCTCTTCGTTCCTTCATTAGTAGTTTGTGCTGCATTGTCACTTGCCTGAAGTATGCCAGATAAATTCAACATAAGTATGAGGAACCGTGTGTCACTTCCATATCATTTAAGTTTTTGGCCATCTGGGCACAGGGTAGTAATTATACAGACCACACAATCTGAGAAGAGTGGCCCATATAAAACTCAGTATCCCCAAAATGTTAATTAAGGACTTGATGGTCTTATAGGCCCCTTCCAACCCTAGTATTCTGTGATTCTAAGGCACTTTCTTCACATTGAGATGGATTAATCTTGGGGTTGGTACATAACGGTTAATCCACCCCTGCTGCCTCTAAGACATTTGGATACCCCAAGCTCATAACTGTGTAATCTGATTTCCTTAAATTTCAGTTCCAGTTCAGTTTGTGTATAAGCACTTTTAGTTTCCCATACTTCACTGCAACCTGAAGATTAATGTTCTGTTGATTATACTGTTCATTATAAAATGATTCTGTCATTTATACTGTGTTTTTAATTCTTAAAAAACTGTTCCAACCCAGATTGTAGTACTTAAACATTAAAATACATACTGATAAATATGTTGTGTATATTGGCTGTTGGCTGCATGGGAATCTGGGATTACAAATGGATTTGGATGTTTTCAGAGCAATATTCCTATGTGAGAACAGTAAACTTTGAGAACAGTGAACATTCCATCCATGGGGCACTTGCAAACCTGTACGCACTGTAATTGTAAAAGTGTGTTTGCTTGACAACTGGAGCACTAAATTTTCTATTTAAAATTTTTTTAATATCAGGAGAAAATACCTATAAACGTATTTATTGTCTCTTTCAGGTAGTGCGAGATTACAATTTTCAGCTGTTCTTACAAGAGAACTCCATATTTCATAAACCGCAGTCCTTCCAGTTCCAGCCCTGTGACAGTGACACCGTAAGCACACTTTTTAAAACAAAAACTTAATTTCATTCATTTGCTCAGTGCTTGGGAAGGGCCACAATCCAGAGAATCCATTTTGTAAATGCAACAAGATCTACACTCACAGAAAGTGTTGTGTGCACGCTTCTGCATGGGGTGATCCAAGGAATGGTACAATCCAAATTGCTGCAGGGAGGACCATGCTGGAGTGCTTAGAATTTTGTAATCTTGTATGGCCTCTTTAACAAACATGGAACCTGGATTGTGACCAGCACCTGCAATGTATCACAGAGTTATGTTAAATGGGCTTGAGCCCATTTAAATCAAGCGCACCTAACTCTTCCTTGGACTATGGCAAAAATCTTTGAGAGATGGAGCTTTCTGCCAATTTCAGACATTCAGATCCTACAGTTGTTGGAAGATCAGGATAATACCAGCTTGTCACACCCTCTCATGGTGCTTCTTCCATATCTAGTGTTTGCACATTGGGCTTCATATGTGCATAGGTGCCTGGACATCTAGAGCTAAACACAATTACGCCCTGTTTTCAACACAGAATCAAGCTATAGGTATCAGACAAGTTGTACTTGCATTGAGTCATAGAATCAGAATAGTAGGGTTGGAAGGGGCTTATAAGACCATCGAGTCTTATGCATGTAGATCCTTATGCAAATATGAAGTCCAATATGTGAATGTTGTATAGGGTGAATATACCACAGAAGGTGGGGGCAGGTTGGCATGATCCCAATTCCCCACTCCATGTAGGATTTGAACATCTGCAGAGGTACTAGTAGGGTTAAAAATAAAGCTTGTTGAATAATCTGTTCACTTACACACTTTGCTAGCATTAGGATGGGGTGAGGAATCCATCTTCTACCTAATTCAAGTTTGTAACTGAGAGTCTATAATGGATCCAAGTACTGTCACTAGCCAAAGAACCTCATGGGTTTGCCATATGTCAGGTTAACACCCTGCTTACCGCCTTGATTGTTGTTGAGGTGTGTACCCTCACTAAAGCTTTTTCATTAACTTTATGTTGAGAGTCATTCATAAATACAGGAGAGGTTGGAAAGGGTTTGCTAAAGATGTATCGAATTGTAGGAAATGGTTAATTGCACTTCATCTTCAAATATTTCTCCAAATAGTACTGTCTCTCTAAATATTTGCAGGTGTTCATGGATATGATATTCAAGGATTCTCACTTTAAGCTAGATAGCTCACAAAATGGCTAAAAATAGTTATTTTCTGTGTTTGGTCTGCTTAGAAAATAGAAAGCACCAATTTAAACTAAGTGTAGGTTTTTTAAAAAAGACCCTTTCTTGCAGCTATTTGGTAAACTGTATTTACCAAGGAAAAAGGGTATTGGGCTACTAATTCAATGCTGAATTTGAGGAAAGGCAGATAAGACTTAGGTAGCCTTGTTAAGAAAAACAAACTTGCCTTTGAAATTCAAATGTTATGTTCTAACTTCTTCCTCAGCAAAAGATAAAGTACTTTTATGTCTCTGACTTTCCCAGCAAATAGTTTACATCAAGTCCAAGGGTATATAAAAGGCAGTGGGCTAAGTTCTCCCTGATTAACCATATTTGCCTAACTGTGTTTGCCTTGCAGTTCTAACTGTGTTGTGTGTGTATGTATATATGTGTGTTTTGTCCTTGTGCAACCTTTGACATTCAGAGTTTTAGTGCCGTTCAGCTGGTGGATATTGAGCCCTCACCTGTCAGTGCTCTGAGAATGACCTTAGTAGAGGTATATGGCAGCATCTGCTATCACCATTTAATATATCGTAGTATTGCTGATGTGCATGCTGAATAGGGGTGCTATGGTGTAATCCGCTTCCATGCATAAGTGGCAAATGAATGCATAACATGTTAAGAACTAAACTCGCCTTCCCAATACTGAGATCTCAGAACTTAGCTAAACTCTCTGATTCCTGCTTCATGTTACTGGATCAAACAGCACATAATTTGTAATAATTCAGAACTTGAAATGAAGTGGGGTGTCAACATCCTCCCTGAGACTAAAGTTGCTTCACATTATCCTGTGACAGGAAGTGCCCTGCCCCGTCAGCTCCATTCACCCGTCTGTGAAGCTGTGGTGAATCTATGTATTTGGGGGTTTTTTATTAAGATATTTTTACATCACCTTTCTGCCTTTTCTTTAAAGCACCCAAGGCAGCATACATCATCAAAGACCAAACATACATCATAACAATTATAAAACAAATTATATGAGGGCAACAGAGTACGGCAGCTAAAAAAGCAACACACATCTTGGGGGATAATTGAAATTTTTGTTTTATTGGTATTCTGTATATTATGTTTTTTAATCTATTGTAGGTTATTGGGCAGTTTAGAAATGTAGTATTTTATTTATTATCAGCCCACTAGGCCAGATTTAGGCACTGTCTGAGCAGTCCTCAGATAGTGCCTAAATGTCATTAAAAAGGGTCATTAAAGAGGTGCTGCTACAGTATATCGTTATGATTTTATACTTTTCTGAGCATTATCAATCTATACTGCCAGTACTGAGGAAGGCTTTGGCTGCCAGTTAACTATAGCTGATTAATATACTTCCAAAAAAGGGTACACCAAAACCTGTTTTAAGATGTGTTCAATTTTGGTATTGTACAAACAAGAGTAAGTGGGAAATCCTTCAGTCCGTTTTCATTTTTGTTATAACATATACTACTTACATCACATTCAAATATAACATATTGCTAAGATAAAAAGTCTTATTATTCATTATTGTTTTTACCACCCAATAACAGACATTCCCTGAGTAGAACACAAGAACTAAGAACAAAATAGTAGAGCCAGTGTGGTGTAGTGGCAAGAGTGTTGGACTGGGAGCTGGGAGATCCGGGTTCTAGTCCCCACTCGGCCATGGAAGCTCACTGGGTGACTTTGGGCCAGTCACACACTCTCAGCCCAACCTACCTCACAGGGTTGTTGTTGTGAGGATAAAATGGAGAGGAGGAGGATCATGTAAGCCGCCTTGAGTGCCTTGCAAGAGGAAAAAAGGCAGGATATAAATGCAATAATAAATAAATAAATAAATAAATAAAATAATAAAATACAATACAAAACAACAAACAGCACAGGAATGAATAATATAGAGGAGAGCATTACTAAAGATTTTAATATTTTAGTAATTTATCAGGGAATAGTATTTCATAAGCATTTCTTCTTTAAAATTTCAAGTCTTAATAGTCTAAAAGGAGAACTTATATCTAAGCACAAAGAGTTTTTGCCCAGCTCTGAATAGGTTGTTCAGCTGTCAAGTTCACAGGCATAATGAGCTTCTAAAACAGTCTTCTTCCCCTGCCTGGTATCTTCCAGAGGTTTTGGACTACAACTCCTAGCATTCTTGGCCATTGGCCATGCTGCCTGGGATTGAAGGGAGTTGAAGTTCAAAACAACTAGAAGGCTGGGGAAGGCTGTTCTAGATAGTTAAGAAACTACTTCATTCAAAATCAGTTCATATTTATACAGTTTCTAGAATAATATTAACAGTGAAGTAATGGCCTGGTTTGCACATCGCAGTAACCCAGAATTTTTTTAAATGCTGCAAGCCGGGGTGGCTAAACAATCCAGGGACGCTATGTCCCTTGATTATTTGCTATGGTGTACATATCAGCAACTCTGGCTTGTCTGTCTCCCAACAAGCCAGAGTTAGAACCCATAGTTCCAGTCTTATTGGGATGCCCATCAGCCTCCGAACTCAGAGGCTGACAGACATCCTATGCAGAGCGGGAGGAGTGCAGAAGCGATCTTCACCACCTCACTCCTTCCACTTTGCATTTTTGCTTGACAGGCTTTTTCATATATCTACCAGGGGCTATGTGGAGTGGGAGGGAAGGAGGCTGGGGAGACCAGAGGATTCTTCATAAGCCAGCCTCCCCAGTCCCCTCCCCGCCCACAAAACCACTCTCTTTCCCTCCTCCCTGAGGTCACTTTTGCAACCTCGGAGGGGCAGCCTGTGCAATTCACTCCATGCCAGCTGGGGGCAGGGGGAGCTTAGGCTCCTAGGTCCGAAGTCAAGAGTGCTGTCTCAGACTCAGATCTAGAAATCCAAACTATCCTCTCCCCCCTCCCCCCGCCCCGACACTGTCTAGGGGCCATAGGATTGCTCCAAAGTGTACTTTTTTCTAGTCATCTGTATGTCAAGCTTTGTAATGTTTGTATCTTATATAATATAGTTCGCTCATTAATTGATGAGTAAGAACTATAAGTACGCTTTTGTCCTTGAATATTAGTTTTATAGCTCTTTATTACTCAAATAACTCTTTGACCCTAATGATAAGGCTTTTACAGCTTAACACTCTTCAAACAATTATTTGACTTTGAATAATAGGCTTTATCTCAGCATTCTCCCTTTATATATTAACCAGACCACCTTGTCAATTAGTTTTTGTTATCAGTTACCTAGAATTCATTGAGAACCAGCTTGTGTTTTTGTGTGTTTTCTCTTTATTTATTGTTTATTTATTTATTGAATTTATTAATCGCCCATCTGGCTGGTCACCCAGCCACTCTGGGCGATGTACAGCATATAATAAAACAGTTTAAAACAATAAAATTCTACAATAAAAACATTTTCTAAAATACCCTAACCCACCCCAAATGCTTGCCTGAACAACCACGTTTTTAATGCACGGCAGAAGCTCATTAAAGAGGGGGCATGGTGGAGTTCCCTAGGGAGGGAGTTCCACAGAGTGGGGGCCACCACAGAAAAGGCCCTCTCCCTCGTCCCCACCAGTCTAGCTGTCCTGGCTGATGGGACAGAGAGAAGGCCATCCGAGGCTGATCTTGTTAAGCGGCCTGTCTGGTGTTGCTGGAGGCGCTCCTTAAGATAGGCTGGGCCGGAACCATATACAATTTTAAAGGTCAAAACCAACACCTTGAATTTGGCCCAGAAAACGACTGGTAACCAGTGCAACTCCTTCAGCTCTGGAGTGATGTGATCTTGCCGGCGGCTGCCTTTAATCAGGCGAGCCACCGCATTCTGTACCAGCTGCAGCTTCCGAACCTTCTTCAAGGGTAACCCCACGTAGAGCACATTACAGTAGTCTAAACGAGAGGAGACCAGGGCATGTACTACCGATGGGAGCAGATAGTCGGGAAGGAAGGGGCGCAGCCGCCATATCAGATGGAGTTGATACAGCGCTGTCCGGCTCACAGCTGACACCTGAGCCTCCATGGACAGCTGGGAGTCCAAAATGACCCGCAGGCTGCGGACCTGGTCTTTCAAGGGTAGCCGTACCCCATTCAACACCAGGTCAACATCCCCCAGCCTCTTCTTGTCTCCCACCAAAAGTACCTCGGTCTTGCCAGGGTTCAGCTTCAGCTTATTCCTCCTCATCCAGCCACTCACCGTCTCCAGACAGGGATCCTACAGCCAACTTTGGTGAATATTTGAACGAGAGGTAGAGCTGCGTGTCATCTGCATATTTATGACACCGCACCCCAAACCTCCTGATGATAGCCCCCAGTGGCTTCACATAGATGTTAAATAGCATCAGGGAGAGGTGGCACCTCACAAGTGAGCGGCCACAGGTCCGAAACCTCGTCTCCCAGTGCTACCCTCTGGTATCTGCTGGAGAGGAAGGACCGGAACCACCGCAATACGGTGTCTCCAATGCCCAACCCCTCCAGGCGGTCCAGGAGGATACCGTGGTCAACGGTATCAAAAGCCGCTGAGAGGTCGAGGAGAACAAGGAAGGAGCATTCACCCCTACCCAGAGCCCTCCTCATATCATCCACCAAGGCGACCAAGGCCGTTTCTGTCCCATGCCCAAGCCTGAAGCCCGACTGAAATGCCTCTAGATAATCGGCTTCTTCCAAGTGTGCCTTCAACTGCATTGCCACCATCTGCTCAATCACCTTGCCCCAAAATGGCAGATACAAGACTGGGCGAAAGTTGTTCAGAACTTGGGGATCCAAGGAGGGCTTCTTTAAGAGCGGTCTTATCACTGCCTCCTTGAGGGCTGGTGGCATCACTCCCTCCTCAAGGGAGACGTTCACCACCGCCCTGATCCCCTCACCCAGTCTCTCTCTGCAGCCCATAATGATCCAAGATGGGAAAGGATCAAGTAAGCAGGTGGTCGGCCTTACAGATGAAAGCACCTTGTCCACTTCATCAGAAGGAAGAAGCCGGAACTGATCCCACAAAACCGGTTTGCCACAGGCCGCCTCTTGCTCACTAACTGTATCCACAGCGTGCAGAGTAACACTCCTGATCCGATCAATTTTATCTCCAAAGTGTCTTGCCAAGGCCTCACAGGAGGCCTTAGAATGCTCCAGTGGTTCCGGAGCCACAGGACCGACCAGGCTCTGGACCACTTGGAACAGCCTCCTGGGACAGCACTCTGCAGACGTGATAGAGGCAGCATAATATTCCTTTTTTGCTGCCTTCACTGCCATGTGATAGGCTGAAGATACAGCTCCAGCCCATGTCTGATCGTCTTTATTACAGTCATTACTTTATACTTATTCCCTTCTCCAAATTCTTATGGATCATTAAATATTTTCAGTGGTTCTTCCTTTGGCATCCCATAAAAGTATACCTCATTTCACTTTGACAAATGTGAGATAGCAGTTTTTCAGCAGACTTCCTAGCAATATCAATAAAGCTAAATCAACAGTTCTCTTAAAATCCATGACAAGATGTCCTCCTAGGCATCCCATTTAACCTTACTGCTGAAAATAGAAGGATGTGCAGAAGGGCACCCTTATTCAAGTGTCCCAGTCATCAGGGGCCTGATAAAGGATTGGCCATCCCTTGCATAGAGGATGCAGAGGCTATAAACAGCAGTGTAGTAGATCCTTAAGTCAGTACGAAGGGATCAAGATACAGATCATCCATGTAGTAGGAATTCACTTTAAGAAAATTTTTCTTAACCTGGATGGTCATTACTGAGCTTGACATAAAAATAAGACAAGTCTTGTTTTGCCTTATCAAAAATGCATGTCACAAAATTGAAATCAAGAAACTGATAGTTTATTTCTTTAATCCCATGTAAGGTGCAATCCTATGCATGTTTAGACAGAAAAAAAATCCTGCAACATGCTGGCTAGGGAATTCTGGGAGTTGTTGGACTTTTTTCTGTGTAAACATGCATAGGATTGTGACCTTGGCTGGTGTTCATTTTTCACTATTTTACTTTCTGTGAGATTTCATCTTAGTAGTAATTATTTTGGGCAAGTATTCAAAACCAGAAATTCTTTACACATGCTCTTCTGAACCCTGCATCTAAGAATCCTATATTTAAGAAGCAGGAGTGAAAAGTCTATAACTGTTATGCATTTTAGTCACCTCGTTTTCATTTTGTGTTGGAGCTGTTCAGAGTAAATAGTTTTCTACGTTTTCATGGGATATGCATGTTTTTTTTTATTGGGCAAGCATTTATGAAAATATATTACTGAATAAATCTGCTGACCTGAACTAAAATCAAAATGAATTTTTCAGAGGGGAGATTTCTACTTTCCTTCTGTTGAACAAATAGCTAACATGGCTAGGATACTTCTTCCTATGTAGAGGCTTTAGTTGCTTAACTTGGGTGGGGAGCTTGGAGCACAATGGACTTCAAATGTAATCTAATATTTACAGCTATTAAAATCTGCAGTTGGGCAATACCTTTATTAGGACCAACCATAGTTGCATAAAATGGTTGGATCTAATAAAGGTGTTGCCCATCTGTGGATCTTGAACTTTTTTCTCATGGACCAGCACAGCTATCTTTGTGTGTTTTTAATGAGCTATTAAAATGTTAAATTATGTCATTGTTCTGTTTGAAATAATTAAGAATGTTTTCAAGATGAAAGTGAGAAGCCAGGTGTCTTTTAGGAGGCTTCATGAAGCCAGGCAAAGTGACAGTCTTCATTGCCTCTGTGCCTGCAGCCTAACAGAGTAAATCATATGCAACCATTAAATACATATTGGGGGGGGGGGTGTCAAAGGCATGTGACTCTATCCTGCAGCCAGTAGGCTTTCTTATACTGCAGTTTCTGATCCAGCTCATTGTAGAGCAGCAAGCAAAAGATGAGATTTCAATCCACAACTATTCTTGACATGCTGGATTTTTCTAGTCACTTTTCACAGAGCTAAATCCAGGGATAACCCCAGTTTATACAACTACTTTATTGCGTATCTGTGCACTCTCAGAAGGCTAGATTATTCTTACAGCATTTGTGTAGCTCTGGGACTGAGTGAAGAATTCAGAGCCTGCCCTGGACACAGAAATTACTGGTTATGGAACAGTTTGGGGTTTTTAAAAAAATTATTGTACTTTGCTTAGCAGGAGGACAGAAGATCAGCAGACAGAATATTGTTGTAAAGGGTACAGATCAGATGACACTCACAAACCAAGAGCAACAAAGAGGAGGAAGTGGGTTTTGTGAGCAAAAGAAGCCTTGTCTTGAGGCCTGGGATAGGGTGAGGCAGGAGGCTTACCAGGTGGCAGAAAGGAGCAGAAGCATAAATGACAAGGAGCCAAGGAGGCCTGAAGCCGGTAAACATATATGCAGAAAAAGAGACACAGAGGACCAGGCACAGGCTACTCTAGAACCATCAGAAAGCTAGACACAAAAAGGGAATAGAAGCTATGGAAGGAAAAGACTCTCCAGTGGTGGTGACCTGCAACATTTGTGACATGTTTGTTTTCTTGCCTGAGAACAACATGGCCTATACATGCAACAAGTGCAAGTTGATCATGCTGTTGGAAGAAAAAGTAAGAGGACTGGAGCGGCGAGTGTCAACCCTCCAGGGAATAAGAGAACACGAAGAGTTCTTGGACAGAATGGTTGGAACTATAGCAGCAAAGTGAAGAACAGAAGCTAGGAGAGCAACAGCAAGCTGAGGCAGAAGAAGAAACTGCTGAGGGGAGGAAAAATGAAGTAGAGCATACTCTTTGAAAAGGGTGACAGGAGCAGAAGAACTAGAAGCCACCCTGCACCAGTGGAGGCAGTGCAGCTATGGAACCATTTCCAGGTACTTGAGGATGAGACTGGAGGACAGCCTGCAGAGGAAGAATTACAGGGGAGCCTGCATGAGAGCAAGCAAGAGGCCGAAGGTCAGTCAAGCAGAGGCAATGAAACCAAGGGCTACAACAACAAGAAGAGAATAGTAGTAGTGGGAGACTCCTTGATGCGTGGGTTCGAAACCCAAGTATGTCGTGAAGACCCGTGGACTCGCCAGGTATGCTGTCTCCCAGAAGGACATATTAGAGACATAACTGAAGGGTTGCCTACACTCATAAAGCCCACTGACAGGTATCCCTTCTCATCTGTGTGGGAACAAATGATACCGCCAAGCGGAGCTACGAAGAAATCACGTCAGACTTTGAAGCTTTGGGAAGGAAACTCAAGAACTTTGGGGCCCAGATAGTTTTCTCATCCATCCTTCCAGTAGTTAGAAGAGGGACAGAAAGGGAAAGAAAAATACTCCGGGTGAATGACTGGCTATGAAGGTGGTGCCAGCGTGAGAGATTTGGATTCTGGGACCACGGGCTATACTTCCTGGAAGATGGACTGTTGGCAAGGGATGGGTTGCACCTCACAAAGGCTGGGAAGAATGTATTTGGCCACAGCATGAAGAACTTCATCAGGAGGCCTTAAATCCTACAGGGAAGGGAGATGTAAAGTTGGGGGTAGCAGTGGATGAAGGCTCATGCACCACAACGGAGAGAACAGCTGTAATAGCATCCAATAATAGTCTTCAGACACATGTAGGAAGAAAGCCAGACTATGAAGCACATGGTCTTCGATGTCTGTACACTAATGCCCAGAGTATGGGAAACAAACAGAACGAACTTGAACTCTTAATACAGGAGGGAAGTTATGGCTTGATAGATGGGTTGCAGTTAAACCTCAAAAAAACCAAGATTATGGCAACCAGCTTGATTGACTGGCAAATAGAGGGAGAAAACGTGGAGGCAGTGACAGACTTTGTCTTTCTAGGCGCAAAGATTACTGCAGACGCTGACTGCAGCCAGGAAATCAGAAGACGTTTACTTCTTGGGAGGAGAGCAATGACAATTCTTGATAAAATAGTTAAGAGCAGAGACATCACACTGACAACAAAGGTCCGCATAGTTCAAACAATGGTATTCCCCGTGGTAACCTATGGCTGCGAGAGCTGGACCATAAGGAAGGCTGAGCAAAGGAAGATAGATGCTTTTGAACTGTGGTGTTGGAGGAAAATTCTGAGAGTGCCTTGGACTGCAAGACAATCAAACCAGTCCATACTCAAGGAAATAAAGCCAGACTGTTCACTTGAGGGAATGATATTAAAGGCAAAACTGAAGTACTTTGGCCACATAATGAGGAGACAAGATATCCTGGAGAAGATGCTGATGCTAGAGAAAGTGGAAGGCAAAAGGAAGAGGGGCTGACCAAGGGCAAGATGGATGGATGATATTATGGAGGTGATGGACTCGACCTTGGGGGAGCTGGGGGTGACGACAGCTGACAGGAAGCTCTGGTGTGGGCTGGTCCATGAAGTCATGAAGAGTCGAAAGCGACTGAACGAATAAACAATAACAGGTGTAACTGAGACTTGGTGGGATGACTCCCATGACTGCAATACAGCAATTGAAGGATATAACTTGTTCAAAAGAACAGGAGGAACAGAAAGGGAGGTGGAGTTGCACTATATGTGAAAAATACATATCTCTGCACAGAAAGACAGGAGGATGAGCTTTGTAGCCCCATTGAGAGCATCTGGGCTAAAATAAATGGAGCAAAGAATAAAAGGAACATGGTGGTTGGAGTCTACTACCAGTCACCCAATCAAGGAGAAGACGAGGATAAAACTTTTGAAAAGCAAATTGCCAGTGTTTCAAGGAAGCATGATGTAGTAATAATGGGGGACGTCAGTTTCCCCGATATTTGTTGGTAGACAAATTCTGCAAAATGTGGCCCCTCCAAGAGATTCCTGACTTGTGTTGCGGGTAACTTCTTCCTACAGAAAGTAGAGGAAGGAACTAGAGGATCGGCTATCCTTGACTTGATCCTAACCAACAGAGATGACTTAGTGGATAAAGTAGCAGTTACAGGAACTCTGGGGGAAAGCAACCGTGTTATACTTGAGTTCTTGGTTCTCAAGGAAGCCAGATGCGTACCTTGGATTTTAGGAAAGCTGATTTTAATAAACTCAGAACACTGATAAGTAAGGTCCCATGGCAAGCGACTCTAACGAGCAAAGGAGTCCAAGATGGGTGAGTGTTTTTAAAAAAGGAAATTCTAAAGGCACCATTACAAACAATTAAAACAAGAAAAAAAGGTGGAAGGCAACAGAAGAAGCTAGTGTGGCTTCACAAAAAGCTTAGAGATGACCTGAAAACAAAAAAGGACACATACAGGAAGTAGAAGGAAGGCCAAGCTACAAAGGAAGAGTACAGGCAGGTAGCACAGAATTGCAGGGATGGCGTCAGGAAGGCTAAAGCAGAGAATGAGCTGAGGTTAGCGAGAGATGCTAAAAGCAACAAAAAGGCTTTCTTCAGATACATGCATAGTAATAGACAGAGGAAAGAAAGGGTGGCTCAACTATTAAATAAGGATGGCAAAATGATAAGAGATGACAAAGAAAAGGCAGAAGTGCTCAATTCCTACTTTGGCTCCATCTTCTCCTGAAAGAGGGTCTATGACCCCCCTGGCAAAGGCGAAGTACAGGCTGAAGGGGCAGAATTGCAGTTTGAGATTGATAGGCATATGGTCAAGGAGCACCGCATTACTTTGAATGAGTTCAAATCTCCAGGGTCAGATGAACCGCATCTTAGAGTAATAAAGGAACTGGCAGAAGAACTCTCAGAACTACTTTCTATTGTCTTTGAGAAATCATGGAGGACGGGTGAAGTGCCAGATGACTGGAGGAGGGCTAATGTTGTCCTTATCTTCAAAAAGGGTAAAAAGGAGGAACCTGGGAACTACAGACCAGTCAGTCTGACATCAATCCCTGGGAAAATTCTGGAGCAGATTCTAAAGCAATCCATCTGTAAGCACCTTGACAACAATGCAGTGTTTACTCAAAGCCAACATGGATTTGTCAAGAACAAATCCTGCCAGACTAATCTGATCTCATTTTTGGATCAGATAACCTCCCTTGTGGACTGTGGGAATGCTGTGGACATAATATACCTCAACTTCAGCAAAGCTTTTGACAAAGTGCCCCATGATGTCTTGATTAGCAAACTAGCTCAAAGTGGGCTAGGTGAAACAACTATCAGGTGGCTCCGCAGGTGGCTATGGGATCAGACTTAAAGAGTGCTGGTCAATGGGATCTTCTCAAACTGGGGAGAGGTAACGAGTGGGGTATCTCAGGGCTCAGTCCTGGGCCCAGTGCTCTTCAACATTTTTACGAATGACTTGGATTTGGAGGTGCTTATCAAATTTGCAGATGACACAAAATTGGGTGGGATAGCTAATACCTTGGAAGACAGAAACAAAATTCAAAGTGATCTTGATAGAGTGAAGTGCTGGGCAGAAAACAACACAGTGACATTTAATAGAGAGAAATGCCAATTTCTGCACCTAGGAAAAGGAACTAAATGCACAGTTACAAGATGGGGAAAACTTGGCTCAACAATGCTACAAGCTAGAAGTATCTTGGAATTGTTGTTGATCACAAGCTGAATATGAGCCAACAATGTGATGTGGCTGCAAAAAAGGCAAATCCTCTTTTGGGCTGCATTAATAGAAGTATAGCTTCCAAATCCCTGGAAGTACTAGTTCCCCTCTACTGAGCACTGGTTAGGCCTCATCTGGAGTGCTTCTGGGCACCACACTTTAAGAGGGATGTGGACAAGCTGGAGAGGGTTCAGAGGAGGGCAACAAAGATGATCAAGAGACTGGAAACAAAGCCCTATGAAGAGAGACTGAAAGAACTGGGCATGTTTATCCTTGAGAAGAGGAGACTGAGGGGAGATAGGATAGCAGTCTTCAAGTACTTGAAAGGCTGTCACAGAGAGGAAGGCCAGGATCTCTTCTCAATCATCCCAGAGTGCAGGACACGGAATAATGGGCTCAAGTGACAGGAAACCAGATTCCGGCTGAACATCAGGAAAAACTTCCTGACTGTTAGAGCAATACAACAATGGAACCAATTACCTAGGGAGGTAGTGGGCTCTGATGAGGCTGGACAGCTATCTGTCAGGGATGCTTTGACTTAGATTCCTCCATTGAGCAGGGGGTTGAATTCAATGGTCTTATAGGCCCCTTCCAACCCTACTATTCTGATTCTGTGATTCTATGAAATGCAAAGACTGCCAATTTGTACCCATGGAGGAAAACAAAGGAATAAAACTTCAGAGGGTTAGAGAGGGTGGCATGAATATAACAGTGGCGGGAGGAGGGGGCGGGGATCTTATGAGACTTCACTAAAGGCAAATTGAGTAGAAGCTAATACTGCAGAGTCTAATTAAGACACAAAGTAGTTAGGGAATACGGTGAACTTGATCCGAAGTCCCCAAAACTGCAAGGTTCAGAAAACATATTAAGCCCAGTAATGCATAGATAAGCATATTCGCAAGCGCATAGCAAAATATAGGAGGAAATTCACTTGTTCTTTATGTTTCCTGGTTGGAAATGGAGGCCACTTCCTTAAGCAGCATGTGATTCTGTGAGAAAATGCAATAAACAACCAAATCTGTTGCCAAGATAATAGCTCCAAATAGCTTTAACAAGCTTTTTGAAACAGTTCTTTCCTGTTGTTTTGCCAGTTTGCTGCCTGTAACATTAAATTCTCTTCTGTACATTAGGGACAGGAGTTGACTCCAAAACTTACTCAGGATGCCAATGCCTGAGCCGTTCCACTCAATATGCAGAATGAGGTGTGACACTAGCCCTATGCAGGTGTTTGCCTGCATCACATGTAAAGTGGGGATGGGACATGTGTGAGCATGCATGTCCCATCCCCAAGCATCCCTGCACACCCGGCTACCTTAGAGATTTTTGTGCGTTGAGCATGATGATCTAGTTAGGGGCTTGTAAGCATGTCTGAACAAGTACGCTCCCACAGGTCCCACAATTGCATGCCCTGTCCACACATTGACTGTAATCATGCTGGAGGCAAACACCTGGATAGCCCTACTGGTTTGGTAGAATCCTAGCTGGTAGTACTTAAAGGTGGAGGTTCATAATTTTGAGGGCCTTTCATATTCACAGAATCCAAAGAACAGTGCCTCTTGTTCAACATGCCCAAGGGAGCCTTGGGCTTGCATTTCTTGAACTATGCCCAACTATCACTTAGAAAACCTCTTTTGAAACTGAGAAGATTTTCAAAAGCAAATTGTGTTAGGAATGGGGGGAGGAGTGTCTGCTATGCTAAAAAGAGTAGAGTAAAAATTGTATTGGACATCTTCAGGACGTTGGGTTCACCTAAATTAGCTCTTTGGATCCTGGCCATAGTTAATTCCTACTTGTATGTTTTAGAATCCAAAATTCTCTTGAAATGGATGCAGCTCCCCATCCCCCAGTCTGATCTTTTGGGCTTGTTTTAGAAATTGAAGTATGGAGGGTTCAACATTAGCCATTTCCTTTGTTGTAAATTGTGTTAACAGTAAAAATGCAGTAATTCAGTTCAGTAGGTGTCTCTTTTAGTTAGGGATTTTTAGGAGGAAGTTTTAATCTTCCCCTAGCTCTTCTAGATTAACAGACATCAACTGAAAATTCTCCTTTGTGTTTCTCTGCAGTCCCCTTTGGGCCTAAATGAGGGAAGGCTTTGGAGCTTTGACAGGTCGCCCTTGTGCCCTGCCCATTGCTGGCACATGCATGTTGCATATATGTCAGAGGGTGGAGTGACATATTTCTGGTTCTTTCCTGAGTACAGTACCAGTGGCAGGAAGCTCCTTACTCTGAGGCATGCTTGCCTGCTTTGGAGAGGTTCTTCCCCTTTTGGTCATGTAGTATTCCTTAGGAAATTGGTGAGGTAGCCCTTTAGCATCCCTCACATGATCCAGGGAAGAAATCAGTGAATAGCAACAGGGTGTGAACTCCAACAGGTGCAGTTACCATAGGGAGAGTAGATGGCTATTCCCTCTGCTGCCCAGATTGGAGAGGGTAGAAGGGCCTATATATGTATTGGGGGTAAGGTATACTTTACCTGGGGCCCTAGGCATCCAAAGAAGCCTGGTCCAGACTTCAAGGCCATTACGACAAGGGGAAAATTGAGGCTAAATTGTAAATAATGCTTGAGGATGTTTATACAAATCTATTTCCTTATCTATCTGGGTATTCAGATCTTATACTATTTGTCGGAGCTGATTAGAGTGTTACTGTACCCAGAAAATGGTCTGTGTTAACAATCACAGAGAAATGGCTTGACACAGAGTGGGTGATGCTGTTTAAGTTTTTCCTAAGCCATTGATCTTGAAATGCATGGTTGGGATCTACAACTGGCTCACATCCTGACCTAAAGGTGATTCATGCCAATGCAACCCACACCATTTTCTTAAGTTTTTTTATAATGATTTTTTTTTTTAATGCAGGGAGGAAGAAGTACAAAGAGTGAATGATATGTGCAAGGAAAAAGACAAAATTATACATTAAAAAATAGATGTGTTTCAATTTGGGGTTAAATATGGATCCCAGGTATGAAATGGTTGACAATTACTCGTCTAAACCTTTAAAAACACTGCAGCAAATGAAAAATGTAACTGTAAAGTGAGGGCCATTCTTCTATGCATACTTCCTTTTAGGTTTCACGGAACTCCTGGGAAGGTGGTGAATAGATAAGACGCAACAAAAATAGTCTTATTAACAAAGCTGGGTATTTGTATGAGGACATGAGTCACTTCATTCTGTGGGACCAATAGGGCTGTGAACACCCTCATTTACAAAGAGGTTTTTTTGTTGTTGCAGTCATTCTCAGACAATCAAGGAGTCTGTAGATATGTGCCAAGAGTCTTTCAGAGATGCTTCTCTTTCCCCCACCCCCGCCTCAACACTGGGGATGCTTTAACAAGAACCTTTCTTCTGCTTCTATTTAAACACCAGTGCATTGCATGGGAGAAGAGCTAGATTCTAACACAGCTGCTGTGATAGTTGGCTTGTCTACACAGAAGGAGGAATTGTTGGGAGTCTTTGTGCAAGTTTTCTCTCTGTGTGTGCGCTATTAACAGAAGAATACATTATCCCACAGTGTCTTTTAGAGGAGTTTAATAAAAAGGATACAGTGAGTGTCCAAGAACTAAAAATCTAAGCCATGAAAAATTCAGATTCAAAATGAGAAAGAGAACGTGCAGGGCAGTAAATTCAACTGTGTCTTTTTAAAAGGCAGAAGTCTGTGAACCATAAATCATGCATATTCTCCCCCTGTCAACAGTTTGATCATAATGTGGGTCTTGCAATGGTAAACTGTATAGAAGCCTCACATCATGTCTGTCCAAACCAATGGCTGAGATGTTTTGTTGTACTCTGTGTAGTGACTAGCATGCAGTAAATGCTTGGATCTGTTGAGAGGTTTTTTTTGGGGGGGGTTACAATGATCAGCTGGTCTTTTCCTTTACAGCCTTAATTAGAGCCCAACGTGTTTTTTTTAGTCTGTGAACAGTTCCTCTCTCAAACTCTTAAATACTTATGAGAAAATAGGGGAGCAAATGAGCTTTCTTGTGAATAAGTCTTCAAGGTTGCATCCCAGCTCTTCAGGTTGTATCCCGCTTTATTGCATGAATAAATATTCACCCAACCTTTCTGCCTTCCTGTGAGACAGCTGTTGCACCTGTAATATATTGGTGACCATTATCTAGAGGCTCTAAATCAGGGGTCCCCAACCTTTTTGTGCCCATGGGCACATCTGGGAATCTGAGAAACTGCTGTGGCACCACCACCAAATGACTCCTGTGGAGGATGTGACTAGTCACATAGTAGCTGTTATGAGGGCCTGGCTAGTCAAAAGGGGTGGGGGGAGAGAAATAGCAGGGCAAAGGGATAGAGGTGAGAGAAAGAGTGAGGCTAGAGGCTAGGTGGGGGAGAAACAGCAAGGTAAAGACGTGAGGGGGGAAATAGCAAGGCTAGAAGAAAGGAGTGGAGAGAAACAGCAAGATAAAGGGGCAAGTGGGAGAGAAAGAGCAAGGCTAAAGGCTAGGAAGCAAGAGAAAGAAGAAGGCTAGGGACAGGGAAAGGAGAGAAATACCAAAGAAAGGGGTTGTATAGAGAGAAATTACAAGGCTAGAGGCTGGGAGTGGAGAGAGAGAGAGAGCAAAGGGGAAAGTTCTTTGTGGACAGAAGAAGATTGTGTGGGACCAGGAAGCAACTGTTTCCTTCTCTTCCTGCCCAGTGAACAGCTGATCAGCAGCAAGTTCAGGAACGGAAAGGAGAACCTGGTGCTGTAACATTTTTGAAGTTTTTAAAAATTAAAAATACATTTTTGAAGGGGACAGGGAGTGGAGAGCTTTATGGGTCCCATGGCGCCCACGGGTGCCACATTCAGGACCCCTTGCTCTGTGACATTTTCAAGGTTTTTAAAATTAAAAATAGATTTTTGAAGGGGCAGGGAGAGCTTTGCAGGTGCTGTTGGAGGCTCCCGCAGGTGCTGTGTTGGGGACCCCTGCTCTGAATTATAGGCTATGGCTAGTTTTCACAAACAGCAAATGAAATGGCAAATCCATGTCTGGGTTGTATTACTTCAGATTGCAAGTGGACACCCATGTGTTGGAAAGCATACTAAAAATATCCCTGCATATAAAAAGTATTGTGTCAGGAAAATGACCAGGCTAGAGCCCTTCTTCCAGAGATGTTACTTTTATATTTGCAGGTATATTTTTTGTCTGAATTATACAACACAAAGGATTTCCAGTTCATTTAGTATTTGAGCACTGGGCCATTATCTGTATTTCTTTGAACTAATCAATTTAAGAATCACCGTAAACACTGATCTGTTTGATTCTTCTGTCAAGTAGCCAAGCTGGCCACTGTCAGAAGATGCCACTAATGGTGTCATTTGAGATCCCAGAAAAAACATTTCATGTTAAGTTCTAATTTTGTGTTCCCCAGTTTATACTTCTGCTTAGTACTCCAGGCATAATTTCTGGAGGTCACTGAAGGATCCCATTATATATCATAACCAAGCTGTCGCCATTTTGGCATATCTTCCAGTGGTATGTCACACAGGCCCATTCCCCCCCCCCCCACTCCTCTGTTGAGAAACAGTTATTCCACCAGCTGTTAGAAGCAGCCTCCTTTTCAGGTAGAGTTCATATGGCTAGGATATGCTAGAAAGAGGCATTGTGCTTTTTATGTAGGTGAGCCTGAGTTTTTAAAGCCCGAGTTTGTTTGATTTAGGCACCTCAGAGCACTTTCACTGTAAACCAAGCTGGGAGTCTTGAAGCAGAAAGTGAATCTATAATTAGCGCAGCTTTTTGGACTCTTATTTGTCCTTTCAGGCCAAAATGGGGGAGGGTTTGTTTTCCTTCTCTTGGAATGACTTGGAGATGGAATTGAAATCCAGTAATAAACACTGGCACCATTTCTGCAAGCACATCCCTGCTGGAATCCAGTGAGTAGGACTGGAACCTATATGAGCATGTAGCCCACATAAAAAGGGAGGAGTTTTCAACAACTGTTGGAATTCTGGTGTCTCGCAGGCCGCAAAGCGGTAGACTGTGTACCCTATGTTAAACAGCATATTTACGAAGGGAGAAAAATGTCCCTAGCAAACGAGGAAGCTGGAAAACTTCAAGGGTCAGCCCCACCAAGGGTGTCCTAAACACAAGTAAACGTTCCTTGTGGTACATGGGATGTGTAAGCAGTTGACTGAAATAAAATGCTCTCGCAAAATATGATACCAGTAGAATGAATTGCATTGAGATGCAATCATACTCCATTTGAGTAATCAGTTTATCACCAAAGAGTCTTGTGACACCTTAAAAACTAACAAACCTGTTAGTTAAGGTGCCACAATATTCTTTGTTGGTTTTGGTGCAGCAGACTAACACCACTACCCTTCTGGCGTTTGTTTTATTTCAAAGATAAGCCAAATTCTCTGTTGCAACTGACACTCAGTGGCATACATCGAAACAATAAAATGCACTCAGAGACATCAGACGCACGTTACAGTATAACATTTCAAAACAATGATTAGTCGTGGTTTAATCAGGCATTGGTATGTGTCCCATCTCTAATTTTGAGGGGAGAGGAAATCTATTTGCCCAGGAATTTTCCTTAACAAAAATGCATGTTGTACAGCAGTGTAGGAGCACGTGCTGAGATGGACAGAGAGGTTATGTTCATTTATTATGTTGTTCATTTATTAAAAGATGTATATACCACCTTTCATCATCAGATTAGAGGGTGGGTTACAGAGTTTTAAAAATATATACAATTATAATAAACAAAAATAGCAAGTCACAGGAAGACTAAAACTACGATTGTTCTAAACTTTTTTTTTTTTAAGTCTGGGAGAATAAAAACTGCTTTGTTTGGCATTGAAAAGATAAAACAGTAGGTGCCAAGCGAGCCTCTTTGGGAAGGGAGTTACACAAGTGGGACACCACAACCAACAATCCTGCTCCCTGGTTGCCATCCTCCTCCTACAGTGGGAGGCACCCAGAGGGGGCATCAGCAGATGACCACAATTGCTTCAGAGAGAATTCAGGAACATCTGTAGAAGCTTTAAAGAGGAGACTAGAGTTGTTCATATGTACATATAATTTGAAGGATTAAGAACATAAGAAGAGCCCTGCTGGAGACAGATGAAAGGTCCATCTAGTCCAGCATTTGTTCACACAGTAGCCAACCAGCCATCAACCACGGACCCACAAGCAGGACACGAGTGCAACAGCACCCTCCCACCTCTGTTCCCCAGCAACCGGTTACATAAGCTTACTGCCTGTGGTACTGGAGGTAGCACATAGCCATCAGGATTAGTAGCCATTGATAGCCTTCTCCTCCAAGTATTTATCTAACTCCCTTATAAAGCCACCCAAATTGGTGGCCATCACTACATCTTGAAGTAGCGAATTCCATAGTTTGACTATGTGTTCTGTGAAGAAATACGTTCTTTTATCTGTGCTGAATCTCCCACCTATCAGCTTTGTGGGATGACCTCAGGTTCTAGTATGTTGAGAGAGGGAGAAAAATGTCTCCCTAGCCACATTCTCCGTACCATGCATAATTTTGTGCTCTCTCCCCTTACCCTCCTTTTTTCCAAGCTAAACAATCCCAGCTATTGTAATCTTCTCTCACAGGGGAGATGCTCCAGCTCCTTGATCATTTTAGTTGCCCTTTTCTACATTTTTTCCAGCTCTGCAATATTTTTTTTTTTTTAGGTGTGGTGACCAGAGCTGTACACAGTATTCCAAGTGTGGTTGCACCATAGATTTGTATACAGGCAGTATGATATTGGCAGTTTTATTCTCAGTTCCTTTTCTAATTATGCCTAACGTGGAGTTTGCCTTTTTTACAGCAACCGCACACTGGGTCGACATTTTCATCAGGCTGACCACCACAACCCCAAGATCTTTCTTGGTCACCACTAGCTCAGATCCCATCAGGTTATACTTGAAGTTGGGATTTTTTGCCCCAACATGCATCACTTTACACTTGCTTACATTGAACCGCATTTGCCATTCTCCCAGTTTGGAGAGATCCTTTTGGAGCTCCTCACAATCCCTTTTTGTTTTAACCACCCTAAATAATTTGGTGTCATTGGCAAACTTGGCCACTTCACTGCTCACTCCTAATTCCAGATTATTTATGATCAAGTTAAAAAGCATTGATCCCAATGCAGATCCCTGTGGGACCCCACTATTTACTTCTCTCCATTGGGAGAATTTACCATAGTCTTCGACTAGATAGCTATTGAGGATCCTTTCTGATTCTGTTATTCTCTGATAGACATAAGGCACTACCCACAGGAAAGATAAGAGAGCCAGTGTGGTGTAGTGGTAAGAGTGTTGGACTGGGAGCTGGGAGATCCGGGTTCTAGTCCCCACTCAGCCATGGAAGCTCACTGGGTGACTTTGGGCCAGTCACACACTCTCAGCCCAACCTACCTCACAGGGTTGTTGTTGTGAGGATAAAATGGAGAGGAGGGGGATAATGTAAGCCGCCTTGGGTTCCTTGCAAGAGGAAAAAAGGCGGGATATAAATGCAATAATAAATAAATAATAAAATAATGAAATAGGTAAGAGTGTGAAGTGTTATGCTTTTGCTCTACAGCACATTTTTTTGTGTACTTTCACAATATAATCTGATGAAAGAGGAGGGAAGAAGCTAACCATAAGCATGGGGAAGATTGCTGCTTTACTCACAAGATCCTGCCATTATGAAACAGAAGAGCTCTTCCTTTCTGGACTGCTTGTACTTTATATAGTCGTTTTTCTGATGAAGACTTCATTTTTCTGATATGCAGGAGTCTGGGGTTGAATGCATATCCCTTTTTCATACAGCCCACCCAAAACATCCCTGCTGTACCTTTAATATTCATTTGCAAGACATGGTTGTCTCATCATAGGGCCATTGCATCAGTTCCTGTGATTGGGATAATGATGCGAGAACCATCCTGTAATGAGCTACACGCAAATAGACCATTGCATGTGCTTGTCAGTTGCTGCTACTTATTGCGGCTTGGGTGGGGGGAACAATACCTTTATGCATGGGCTAGTTTGGTAAGTATTGAAGATCTCTGTGAAATCATATCACTTTTTGTCTTTCATGTTCACCAATCTGTGGTTGGTTATAAAACCTTTTGGAAAATACAGTTAAATCTCTTTAAGTGTTAGCAGCACCCCAAATTGCCTGCTTGCCTGAGGCATTTTACCTGTTCTGTGTTCAGTTTTTTCTACTTCAGAAATTTGTTCATCTTTAATGTGCCACAAAACTCTTTATATGAAATAGAATCTGCATTCAGCTGTGCAGACACCTTTTTAAAAAAATATATCTTGGTTTTGAAAAGAAGTAAAGAGCCAATTTCTCTGGTGTCAAATTTTCAGCCCCCCAGTCACATTGCTCATGGTCAAACAGCAGGGCTTTTCCTGTTTGTTATACGGAATTTCATATAACAAGAAACTGGGGAAAGCCCTTTTGCAAATGCTGTTCAGCTTACTTATAAGAAAACATGTCAGGTGGCTTCATAACAAGGATGTTGTGGGTTGGGAGGGATCAGGTCCAAGAAAATCCACCCATTCACTTCCTTCCTTTGTATGTGTGTGTTTCAGAGTCGCCAACTGGAATCTGAGACTGGGACAACAGAAGAGCACAGTCTGAACAAGGAAGCCAGAAAATGGGCCACACGTGTGGCACGGGAGCACAAAAACATAATTCACAGTCAACGGGTAGGTTGAAAATCGATATAATTCTGGCAGCAGGGAAGAGATGCTTCAGGTCCTCTGGTTGCTTACCATATGTAGTCAGGCTATGACAGGTGGCCTTCGTCTACTTGTCTTGAAATCTGCAGGGCTGGAATCCCAGCAGACCACTGTTCACTCATTTAAAGGACTGGGTGCATGCAGCAGAGTTTTTGAGTCATCGTGGAAAAAAAAATTTAAGCTGGGGAACGAGGGGGGGTAGCAGTCAGAGCAGGGAGGGGGTCAGGACAAGGAGATAAGACAGATTCTCTCACAAAGGCGCCTGGGATACATGCCAGAGCCGGCTGGGGGACTGAGGTAGAAGGAGGGGGAGAACAAGCCACAGCAAGCCCAATTATCAGGCATACCATGGCTTGTTCTGTGAACAACCAACCCACTGTGGCTTATTCGCAGGGTGACTTAGCATGATATGCACACCCACCCAGTTTCTAAGGCAAAAAGAAAGAGCATCATTGAGGCACATCCCAGCCCACCTTTAGCATCCCACATAAGTCTGAGTTTAGCCTTGTTTGAATTGAGAAGGTTCTCTATCAGTGGGCTTGTTCAGATATGAAGATAACCATGGTTTTAGTGCTATGAGAGTAAAGCTGGGCTTGTGTGCTCCCCCCACTCCTCCTCCAACAAGGCCACAAGGAGGAATTTGGAAACCTTTGCTTTCATTTTGGATTAACCACAGCTTGGCATATCATCTGATCTCTATAAACTGTGATTAGTCTTAACTATAGTTTGTTTGAAACAAGCTAACCAAGCCATAGTTAGGAAGCTGACTTGTTTCAACAAACCATAGTTAAGATTCAACATAACATAAGAGTCGGATGACATGTTAAACTGTGCTTAATTTAAAACAGAAGCTTCTGATCTCCTCTGCCAGGGAAGAGAGGAGAATGCGAGCCTGAGGCCATGGCTTAGCATTTCATCCAGGCACAGCCGGTGGAGCTGTTCACACATCACACTAGCCCATGATGGTTGACTAGACATGCAGGGTGAGTAGCGATTGTGAATGGCGATCGCGGCCATGCTTTGCAAGAGTGGCAGGGATTTCTGCCACTCTTGCCAAGCAGCTTGCTGCCCAATTCCCTTTACCCACGATGGGTTGGCATGCCTAGTTTCACTCGACATGCCAACCCATCATGGTAAAACAACCCCTACTCCAGACCGTTCGTTCTCAGGGTGGGTTGTTTGGGAAAACCAACCCACTCTGATAAGAACCATCTAGATTCAGACGACACACTAACCAATGATGGTTTGTTCCAGAAAACAAACCATCATTGGTTGGCGTGTCACGTGAACCCAGTCAGTGGCCAGGTTCATACGATCACGGGGCTAAAAGAAGCCATCATCACTTCTCCCCCCCGCTGCATGCGCACCAGTTGTTTACATAATTACCCACGCTGCAGCACAGGTTGGCATGTCATCCGAGCACAGTGCGGCAGGGGTGGCTTTGTATCCACCCTACAACCCCTACTGCATGTTGTTGGTTGTAGGGTGGGTACATAGTCACCCACGCCACGCCGTGCCACTTCTCTGGGTTCGGACAACACGTCAACACACGCTGCAGCGCGGGTGAATATGTAAACAACTGGCTTGCGCACGCAGGGGTGGGAGGAGAACCACAATTTCTTTTACCCCCACAATCGTGCAAATCCAGCCAGTCTGTCAGTGAATCACCACCCTGTCCTGCAAGCTGTTTTAACTAGGGTTTACCGCATGATTATTTTAAGTCATATTCATCCTTTAAAAGAGTTTACCTTTGTCAGAGAGGTATCTTTTCTGTGTATTAGCCCTATGCTGCCACCCTTTGCTACAGTGTCATTTTACTGATGTTTAATTTCAAAAAGCACCCAAAATTAGATGTGTCTGTTCAGTCCTTCTCCTATCTATCTATCTATCTATCTATCTATCCATTTCATTTCTATAACGCCCAATAGCCGAAGCTCTCCTATAAGCATTCCTGGCATGAACTGACATGTTTTCTTAATTTTCAGGGGGAGTTTTTACCTTATTCTATTAACCCCCCTAACTTCTACGACTTCAAGTACTCTCTTTAAAAAAAGATAAATGCGGTAACTAAAGTCACAAGGAAGTCTTTCTTCAGCTTTGGTGCTACACCAATACAAATCTCATTTCTGTTTAGACTCAGAATTGTTTCTGTGTGTTATATGCAAGCTTGTGTGCACACACACGGACACACTTTTAAATACAGTTAAGTCTGCAGGGTTCATTTTTTATGCAAGCCAGACAATGTGGGGCAAAACATGTAATTGATAAGACCAGAAAATTAGGGGCAAATAAATACCCCCATTGATGTATTTCTGTATTCTGGGTTTTTACATCAGTTGTCCCTTGCTTTCCAATTCTGTCATTTAAAAAAAAAAAGAGGGGGGTCCCCAACCTTTGTGGGCCTATGGGCACATTTGGAATTTTGAAAAAGTGCCCTGGGCACCAGTATGAATTGGCTGCTGTAATGGCGTGGCCAATCACAGACATGTTGGGTGTTCCCCCCCTTCTGTGTGTGTGCTTTCTTTTTCTCCCTTTCCCTCTCTCTACAACTCTTATCTTCTCTCTCCCTCCATCCCC
Source organism: Heloderma suspectum (assembly GCF_057233095.1). Taxonomy (NCBI): domain Eukaryota; kingdom Metazoa; phylum Chordata; class Lepidosauria; order Squamata; family Helodermatidae; genus Heloderma; species Heloderma suspectum. The sequence continues at coordinate 7,047,679 of NC_139460.1, forward strand.
ACACCAAGGAATAATTGAGTGGGTGCCTCAGCCTGGCCTTGCGTGGGCTTCAGATATAGAACAAGCTACATTACAAGTGTTAGTCCAAGCATGCCCACTCTTTACACATGAAGACTTCTAATTTGTTTATTTCTCTTTTACACCTTCCTGGGACTGGAACTACTTTTTCCCTTCAGCACAGCATTAAAGCCTTTCAAACATTGTTTGGGCAAGAAGCTCAAAACTGCACATGTCTAAGCAATTGTATTTTAGTAGAAGATCCCAGAACAAGGGGTTTCTCCTAGCACTTCCACTCTCTCTTCTCCCCCGAGAAAAAAAAACTTGGTTGTCTTTAGCACAGTTGGAGGCACTGCTGTTTATAAACAAAAACAGCTGAGAAAGACAATTTCAAGTCCTTTTTTTTTTTCTTTTCTCTCCTGCCCCCTCAGATGGAAACACACTATTCAGTCAGAAGGGTACAACTGTACAACCACTTGGAAAGTAGCTCTTGTCCATCTTTAAATGCCCAAAATTCAGAACAAGTGCCAGCTTTTTCAGTAGTTTGAGTTGAGGGATGGAACTTGTGTCCAATACAAGCTCTGTTTGGTGCAATAGTGGCAAGGTTGCTATTGCCATATACAATTACGAAATGAGAGGAAAGGAAAGGTTCCTCCTGTGCAAGCACCAGGTCATTACTGACCCCTAGAGGGACTAGAATGTAAACCCATGGTAACAGAGCCCTGGGTTTGAATATAGATCTGTAAAGTGAACAGGATGGTGGCAGGCGTAAGTCTGCTAAATAAGGGACAGCTACTGAGAGTGGGGTATTTCCATCTTTTTTGTTTCTGACTGACTATGAAACAGGATTGTGGTTTATCTGTTAATGTCTGTATATGAAGGGACCTCTGCAAAAGGGGCTGGAGTAAAGCAGTTGTTGCAGAACAGTTCAATTATTCAGTAAGCAGCATTTTTTAAAACATATCAGATAATTTCCCCTTTCATATTTATGGCAGACTCTTGAGGAATTAGAATGCCACGGGCCTGTGGTGTCTGAACAGAGCCGAGTAGAACTGGAACTGAAGATAGATGAAGCCAGAGAGAACATCCGCAAAGCTGAGGTGAGAGGAATATAGTTCCAGCATTGTCTTTGTTTGGGGCAGTAGCGCAGAATTCATCAGCTACTTGGTCATCTTGCATCAGTGGTACATTTTGAACACTTGGGAGCTATAGGGTAAATGTTTTTTAATTGTTGTGTGTTTAAAAACACATTTAAAACATGCTAAAGGGTTTATGAGATCTGCTTTAGATTGATAAAACTTAGAATATGAGGCAGTGAAAGAAGATGTAATAACTTTTTTTAAAACTCGGCTGTCCTGTGTTAAGGTTTATTGTCACTGATTGAAGAAATCTGTTGAACGGATTCTGCCAAGTTTCTTTGCTGAATGGGCTGCACTAATTAAAAAAGTAGAGAAAGGGGAAACTCTAAATATATTAGGATTGTTATCTCCCATGTAGTTTTGACAATCCAAAATATTGGCTGCCTTCAGACGTCATGCTGAACCATAGTTTAGCATGACAAGAACAAGCCTTAGGCTCACGTAGGCTCTGAATTCAACAAACTGGTTAATCTTACCAGTGCTTAGTAGAAACAAGCAGATTTCAAACTTTACGAAGCTGGTTTGTTTCTGCTTACCATAAGTAAGATTAACTACAGTTTCAGGTTTGAACAACATGCTTCCAGTCTCCTCATAGCTATGCCGGAGGAGGAGTGAGGAGGAGGGAATATGTAGACCTGAGGCTCCCTGCAGCTAGTTCTCATCACACTAAACTATGGTATAACATGAGTCTTAATGCAGCCACTGGGTGCAAATTGTAGTTGGGTAGGTGGGTTTACAGACCTGAGAGCATGACATGTATCAGTTTGAATTCAACTCTATCCATAGAGGGTTCCTGTCTTTTTGGGATCAGTTCCTTGGGAAGCATGGAATCTGATTCTGCATGCTGTTTCCTCCTGGACATTTGGGCTGGCTGTGATAACAAAAGCTCATTGCACCTGTGGAGGGATTGACATGTGGATGAGGTGCTGGTACTTGACACTTGTTAAATTAGTTTCTCTTTGGTCATTCTTGTGTGGTATGTTGCTCATGGTCCAGTGCAAACATAACGCTCGCTCCTTGATTTTCAAATTGGGAGAATGCCACAAGCTTGTGTGCTGCCTCTCTTCCCATTCTAAAACCAAGGGAGGGGGAAGGATCATGCAGTTCCCAAGGCTGGCTCCTGATTTGCAAACCACAGCAGGGAGGCAATGTCGTTTCTGCACCATCTGTGTCTCTTATTGTTGAAGCAGTTTAAAGGGTGGTTTCTGAATGCCAAAACAAGTTTGCCACATTTGAGATGAGCCAGCAGCTTTGTCTGTCCTGCTTCACTTTAAATTCACTCTGCCTTTGTGATGAGACTGCCAACCACCATCAGTAGAAGACCTTCAACTGATGTTGTCTCAAGAGAATTATATATGTCACCTGTAAAGCAGACGTAGCTGAATGTGTTGTGCAGGCATTTTCTGTTACTGAAGGGTCAGGTATGCAGTGTGCATGTGCTTCTCAATTTGCCCTTGCTCTTGGATGTGCAGAATGAGGCCATGGCTAGAAATGCATTTTATCAGTTGCATCTGAAGTGCCAGCACTTTCATGGAAAGCAAGGACACTGGAGCTATGATCACACAATATTAAATATGCAGCCAGACTACTGCAATTTGCTTTGACCCCTCTGCCTTTCAAGTTTGTTCAGAAACAGCACCTGTTGCAATGCAGAAGCCTGTTTGTTAACCAGGCTGGGCAAAGGGAGCACATAGCTCCTGTACTTCCTTTTTGCATTGGCTGTTGATTAGCTCCAAAGCTCAATTCACAGGGCTGTTTATTAAATGTAAGTTATAAATGGTCTGGGGCCATAGGACCTGCAGAAACACCTCTGCCTCATGAGCATTGCATATGCTGAGATCATCTGGTGAGGCCCTGCTGTATATTTCATCTCGTTGGAAAATTCATTCAATGACTGCCTGTAACAAGGCCTTCTTCGTGGTGGTGCCAAGTCTGTTGTAAAGAATTCCTCTCTTGTGTCAAACTCTTCCAAGGTTTAGTGGGGAAGCTGAGACATTTTTATTTTGCCTTGCCTGTGGCACTGGTGAAGTAAATGAGCCAAATTTTTGCTCACTCTGTATTTTATTTTCTGTCTTGTCTTTCTTTCTTTCTTTCTTTCTTTCTTTCTTTCTTTCTATACCGGCCAATAGCCGAAGCTCTCTGGGCAGTTCACAAAAATTAAAACCAAAAAGCACAGGATAAAACAACATAAAATATAAAAGCAGTAAAGCCACAATATAACAATACAACCAGAATAAAACGTAGCAGCAATGCAGAGAGTTAAAATACAGATTTAAAACACCAAAGCTAAAAGACAGGAACCTATAGTTAGGCTTGAATTTTTAATTATTGATTTTCATTTTGTTATGCAATATGCTGTTGGGCGCCAGGTGTGAGTGAAACTTCCGCATTTCACACCAGGGGAAATGCACATTTACCTCTTTGGACATTACACCAGAAGCCAAAAAATGAATGCACAAATTATAGGTAGATAAAAACTACCATCCTTCCTTTAAACAAGACGCAGTCTAAATAAGAACCTTAAATGAGCACTTTTGTGCTGATTAGGTGCCAGTGAGAAATGGATCACCAGATCAGGCTGGCAACTTGAGTCCATTTTAAATTTAAGGTTGGAAGTTTTTATTCTACATTAGGCCATGAGTTTGCCCTGGCTTGAACAAACTGTGAGTCTGCACACAGTAGGGAAGCAGGATCATACCTGCCTTATCCACCAAATTTTTCTGTCCTGCCTGTAGACAGAAACATACTGAACATGCATAGCCACAATGTTTGCATAGGTCCTACATTCATAATATCCAATGTGCATAGGCCCAAATTAGGAAGTTTATTAACATACATAAGAGCCATGAAATGACCGTGCTATTTGGATTAGACCTGTAGGCCTTGTGTAAATATTACATCCCAGTGTTGATTCCACCCCAGCCTCACATAGCCCAAGTTCATCTGAATCAGGCCTATTGTTTTACCAAAAACAATTCTCTTTTGCAAATTAATCCCTTGCCATGCTTTGCACGTGCCGTAACTGTCAAATCTCAATGCCTATATTTTAGACATTTAGTGTTAGCTTATTTTTGCTGCTACCTTTTCACATTTTGTGTGGTTCTCAGCACATAGTAATAGTGAGGGAGTCTAAACTTAACCTTGTGTATTTTGGGGAGAAAATAAGGAAATCAGTGAGAAAATGAGATCACACTTTCCAAAAAAATAAGACACCTGCTGCCATCGTGCAGAAAACCTTTGTGTGGGACGACTGCAAAAGCATCAAATGTATATATGCATATATCTCAATCAGAACGTAAGAAGAGTCCTGCAGGGTTTGACCAAATATCCATCTAGTTCCAGATCCTCTTCCCAAGAGTTGCCAGCTTGATGTTTCCAGGAAGTTCCCAAATAGGACACAAAGCCCTTCCTTAATGTTTGTCCCCAGGCTGTGTTGTGTGCTAGGTGGGATTTGGATATTCAACGCTCGACCACGGCTTGTCACATTGTGCAAACCTGGAGTCCATGAGTTATGAGAGGGTTATGCAAACAGCCCACCATGGCTTAAATAAGCCATGGTGGGCTGCAGTGTAGATGGGCGAGCAGCCATTTTGAATATTCAGTGCTCAGCTGCCACTTGTGTTGTGCAACCCGGGGTCCATTGGTTATGTGAGGGTTAAACAACCCTCACATAACCCATGGGCTTTGGGTTCACATGACATGACAAGACATGGCTGGGTATTGAATATTCAAAATGGCTGCCCACACGTGCTGCATCCTACCATGGCTTAAATAAGCCATGATGGGCTGTTCAATCATGTGAACTGGACTGTTACAAATTGGTTGCAAGCATTCACCATGCCTCCGTTCAATACATTATTAGTTTTTATCTTTATTATGTTGATTGTGGTTTCTAGGGCAGCCCATTTTTGTTGCTTAATTGTTTGAATTTTGGCAGTTTGCCTCCCGTTTATGAAGCCAAAAATACAGCTTGCTGAAAAAACTTTCTTTGTGCCCTAATAAATGGGTTTTCACCAAAGCTGTCTGGACGTGCTTGCTAACATGTGGAACAGGCAAATATTTGTACATGGAAATTACTGTAAAATTGCAAAAGTCCACTACTCTTGCAAAACAGAGTAGTATTTAATGCTAAGGGTTTTTTTGCATAATGCCCTATCCATCTGCATAAATTGCTCAAAAAATAATAATGAAAGATTCTGTTTTCTCTCGGGTATTTTGCTTCCTATAATACATTGCTTATGCAAATATATAGCTAAATTTCAGATTTAATAGAATAATATTTTCAGATGTTATTTTTCTGCTAGTAAATCTTCTCTTAAGAATGTTGAACTGAGTCATGTTACCAATAAATTATGTTCATAGACATATGTGCCTAAAATTAGATGTCAGACTTCGCTGTTGCCATAATACTGTTGCCTTTATGAAAGCTGCATTTAAAAATATTCAGAGTAGCCTTACTGCTTTAACTAAGTAGTTCAGAAGCATACATTTATCTGTTCACTGATATGTGCTGCTCATGTTTGTGTCTTTTATTTAAAACATTTATAAGCTATTTTTCCACATGTTCAAAGTGGCTTACATAGGACAAAAGCAATTCAATATTTTTAAAACAATGAAAGCATACAATAACATATCAAGAGAACAAAAAGTTAACAGCGTCCACTGACTTACATTTTTGTGAACCGCCCAGAGAGCTTCAGCTATTGGGCAGTATAGAAATGAAATGAAATAAATCCATCCATCCATCTATCTCAACTAATAGCCTTTAAGTCCAGGCAGGATAAAAGCCCACCAAAATAGGTACAGTTTACTCCCTTGCCTAAAGGCAGCCTCATGTATTAGGGAAGATTATTTCACAGATTTGGGGCCATCACTATGAAGGCCCTACTTTTAGCCTTCTGAGAGAAGGAATATGAATCAGGGCCTGATTTGATTAACATACTTGCTGTGAAGGCTGAGATGAAGTCTCTAAGGCCAGGGTAGGCTACCTGGTGCCCTCCAGCTATTTTGGACTGCAGCCTCCATTCACTCCGTCAGCATAATCAGGGGCTATGGGAATTTTAGTCTAAAACATCTGGAGGGCACCAGGTTGCCTACCCGTGAAGGAGGCATTTGGGTTCTTTAGAAGAAAGGGTTCTTTTTCTGAGTATGGCAGCCTTCCCCAACCTGGTGCCCTCCAGATCTGTTGGAGTACAACCCACCCAGCCAGCATGGGGAAGGCTGGACTATGACAGTGTCTTGATTTAAGTCTGGGGTGGTGGTGGTGACATAATATTTAGCATGCAAAAAAGTCACTGACAGAGCAATCCTACGTATATTGACTTGTAAGCCCCACTGTGTTCAGTGGAGCTCACTGTCATGTAAGTGTGCATAGGATTGCAGCCTGAAAGAAACTAAAATCTAAGATGGCGCTCTATGAATACACCAAAGTGACTTAGACAATGTAAGATTGATCAATTTTTGTTTTTGGAAGTGTTAGCCAGGTGCATGTTACTGCTGATTTGACTGTGGTTCATCTTTCAAAAGCCTTCTCTTCAAAAAGACTTCTCCTTGTGCTCTGTGAAAGATTCTCTCAATCTTATGCTCAGAGGTAACATCAGGTTAACTGAGTTGGCTGTGTTGATGTTACAATCAGTTCCAAAATTTGATGACATTTGGGTGTGAATATTGACTTTCACTGCATTTTAGATATTCACTATAACATTGATGCAAAAGCAACTAAGTGACTGGTACAATCTTGCCAGCAGACTATTTTTAAAAACAACAACAAAACCGTTTACTGGTTACACATACGCTTACATTTTGCACCATTCACTTGGCAATCTTGTGGTTATCCATATGTTCTAATAAACCCCTTTGAGCAGAGAGACAGTTGATGCCTTTTAAAAAGTAACTTCAGAAAAATTAACAGCTCTGCTTTGGTGTTGTATCCTGATCTTGCTTGTAGAAGTTGTCTTTGTAGCTTTGCAACCTATGACATCACAGGGTCGTTCCAGCTTTGGGAGGGTATTTGCACTCTTCCAAATATTTGCCATCACATATCTCCCTATGGTGCTGCTGTAACAGGCATACATTTCATATTTGTGCTGTTGTATACGTTGGAATATTGCATCCTAACAACTTCAATCAGCTGGTGCAGCCATTTCTAGCATTAGGTTTTAATACTGCACTTGGGTTGTTGGTTTACTCTAAAATGGAGTTCCTTGTCATTTTGGATATCCACAGAAGTTTATCAGGGGTTAAGCAGTGATAAGGTAATTAATGTCAGACAAGTTTCCCTGTAAATCCATGTGTCAGAGGAACATAGGAAGGTGCCTTATACCAGATCAGACCACATAGCTCAGCAGTGCCTATACCAAGTGGCAGTGGCTCCCTAGGATTTCAAATGGGTTTATTGCAGCCCTGTCTGGAGATGCCAGTGATTGAACCTGGGATCTTTTGCATGCAAAGCAGGTGCTCTACCACTGAGCTGGCAGTGCCACGCATTGGACAAATTCTGCCACTTGTATAGAGCAAAATCAAGACCTAACAAGCACTGCCAGATGACTGAAGCATGGGCCTAAGAACAAATAGCAGAATCCCCTGCAATGTGCAAGAATTCTATGGAAGGTGCACTGGAGTTCCTAGGCAGAAAAAAGGGTTCCCAGAAGTTCAGAAGTTGAAAAAGAGTGTGTTAAATCAAGAGTTTGAGAAATGAACAAAGGAGGTCCAGTTTCTTGTAGGCTAAATGAAATGTAGCTTTGGATGTATGGAAAGTGGAGAGGTAGACTAGGAAGAGTTGGAGGGGGTATCTTTTCTCTGAAAGGTTCAAAGTTTTGTTTATACTAGGTATCCTGTGGCACAGAAGAACAGACAGGGTCCATTATTCTCTTACTTCATGAAAAGTTCAAAGTAACTCTTACTGTTCTGCTCAGAAATATTTTATCTTGGTGGGCTAGGCACAGGATGTGATATAACTGTGGCTGCTGCTTTTTGTTTCCTTTGTTTCTGAAGCTGAGATTTCTCTCCCTCTGTTGGAACTTCATGGCGCTGAGACTTAACAGGCAAGGAGAGCTAAAAGTGCTTCATATTATAACTCATTCTGAAGCTTGCTTAATTACACCAATTTTGGCTCAAGTGCACTGACTGCCTGTAAGCTTTTGGACTAAACTCAAGATGCTGGTGCTTTCCTTTAAAGCCCTGATTGACCTTGATCCACTGTATCTGACGGAGCACCTTCGCCAGTATGTTCCTTCCCGCTCTTTCAGATTTGAGGATGTAGCAGTGTTCCTACCATTAGGCAGGCTTGCTTCTCTGAGGCAGGGCTTTCTCTGTGGCCGCTTCCATGCTCTGGAATGCCTTTCCCAGTGAGAAACATGGGTGGCTTCTCTGCTGGCGTTTTGTGTCTCAGTGGAGACTTTTATGTAAGAAAACTTTTCCTGACTGCTAGGTTTTCTTTTTAGAATTCTAACTACTGAGGTGATGGCGTATGCTGGTGGAACATGCATTTTTGTACTTGTTTTCTGCTGATAAACTGTGCTTAAGAACATAAGAAGAGCCCTGCTGAATCAGACCAAGGGTCCGTCTGGTCCAGAATTCTGTTCACACAGTTGCCAACCTGCTGTCAACCAGGAACCCACAAGCAGGACACGAGTGCAACAGCACTCTCCTGCCCACATTCCCTAGCAACTGGTGCTTGTTTACCACCTCAGATGGGGGCTGCCCAAAGTTTAAGGCAGAGTAACGCATAGGTCAGGATTTAACTCCAGTAGCATCTGATGAGTTACTTATTTTCTCTTCATGTTTTCTATTGGGTCCTCTGCATTTTATTAAGCATTGAAGGCAGTTAAATGTGGTTTTGTATACACCTACACTCTGTAGCATGAGAGACTTCTGATTTGCTCTCTCCTCCTTTGAAAAGTTTGACATCTGTGGCATATTTTAAATGATTAATCTGATGGTTTAGTGATAACCAGCATTGCATGAGTGGCCACGACACTGAAATCTTTTCCTGGTTCAGTAGCCTTGCTCTTTCCCACAGAAAACCTGCACTGAACTGTTACTGTCCCCTCCTCCCCTCCCACTCCGTAATCTAAATGTAACCTATTTTTTGCATAGTGTATTTCTGTGCTTTCTGGGTTGTTGTTCCTATTTAAAATATATGCTTGTCACTGTCTCATCTTACAAATTGGGGTCAGTGAAATGGAAACCTTTTTCCCTTGATTCGAGGGCATGCTGCTATGAGGGCTGCTTCCCACGGAATGTTTATGCAATGCCGGAGTGCTCTCATAAGTCATTCCCATGTCTAAATCGTCACATGGAAAGAGTTTTCCCTATTTGTGGAAGAGATGGAGGTACTGCCAAGCTGCTCACCAAATCAACAGCATACTTGTAACCCTTAGGCAGACATGCCACTGCCACGTGTAGGATTTGATTGTGAACGACTCTGCTCAAGACTTTGAAGGTTGCAACCATCATTGTGAATTGTGCCTGAAAGTACAGGTACAGCAGTACTGGGACAGTGAATACACACCTATTATAACCCCCCCCCCCTTCCTCCAGTTAAAATTGTAGGAACATCAGGGGTAAATTGGTGTGCTGTTCCTTGCTTTATACTTTGGGGGTTGGTAGTTTCAGATTTAAAACAGCTTATCCTTCATGTTTTGAATCTTTGAACAATAAGTCCAAATTAGCAGTCAAGTCTCAGCTTGAACGTTGCAGAATTCACCAGCATCGCTATTTGAAACTACTGAAAGGCCTCCATTTAAAAAGGGTGCATCCCCCAGTCCCCTCAAACGTATGATGTCAAGGTGGTAAATAGAGACTCCTTCTGCAATATTCAGCAAGGGCAGAACATTGAGATTTTCTCCATTTTAGGCTTCATGTACAGGTTAACCCAAAATGCTGCACACCAAAGGGTAACATTTCAGTAAATGTTCAGGTTGTTATCTAGCTATGTGATTCCTTTTGAGTGCCACTTAAGTACCATCTCTGTGAAGTTTGGCAGAACTGAGAGGAGGGGAAATTCAAATCCATCCAGACTTCTTTGCAGTACTTAGTGTTTCCCAAGGGATGGGTGGTATTAACTGGCATAAGCAATACTATTATTACAGTAATGCATGAAAATTATTTCTTAGTCTTTGGGTTTGAAAAACAAATAATGCGAGCTCTCCTTTCCGTCTAGTTTCTAAGCTTTAAATGTTTGTTGTCATGTTCCAAAGCTTGAGCATATGAACCTGCCTTATCTGCCTGTTTGTCTCCCTTGTTCTCTGTTGTTTTCTCTTGTTTTGTGCTGACTGGCTTTCCCAGCCCTACTGTGGAGTCCATCTTAACGGGGGGGGGGGGTGCATGTTGAACCTAGAACCCCCTGTATGCGAAGCACATGCTGTGCCGCTCAGCAACAATCTCTACAACCCCAAACACCCAGCAAATAGCAGACCTCTGGCGGTACAGTGTTTACCCAGAACACAAAGGGGTTGTGTTTGGGTGAACCCAAACTCCAAAGCTATAGCGAAGGTGTTTCAAGAGTCACAATTTATTTAAAGGACACCTTCAAATCAAACAATAATTGCTCATAAGTGATTACTTCTCTCCTAAATGGTAGATATGGTCATGAAAATCCAGGCTTGTGATCTGGACAACTTCCGTAAATGTGTTTTATCTTCTAATTCAGACAGCAGTTCTGAAGAAGCTGCAGAATGAAATGTATACCATTCTAGGCAGGAACCTCTTGATAATATCCCTACCCGCTCCCGAGACAATTGATCCAAGAAGCAGAAAGATCCCAATAACACTCTCTCTTTGTCACCATAGATAATAAAGCTGAAAGCGGAAGCTCGCCTTGACCTATTAAAGCAGATTGGGGTTTCGGTGGACACGTGGCTGAAAAGTGCAATGAATCAAGTGATGGAGGAACTGGAGAATGAGCGATGGGCAAACCTCCCTACAGTGGCCAATAATGGTTCTTCACACTTGGTACAGTTCTGATTTCATCTCTTTGCCTTTCTTTGAACCCTTAGTAGTAGTCCAGTGCTGCACCACAGTGTGTCAGCATCATATTTAATACAGTTTAAGTGGAATAAATAACTGTGGCTTATCAGTGGATATTAAAAAGCATCTGCTGTTTATTTCTAATTTCAGTCCAGTATATATCTGGGTGCATATTCTGAATCAAAACAGATAAGAGGGCCACACCTATTGTCACATTCCTTTGTCCTCCCCCTTCACAATCAGCACACCACAGGAAACAAGTCTTTGGGCTATACTACTTTATTAATTAACAACTAACTTCTTTACAAGAATGCAGATTCTAGGAAACTCTCAGACTGTGAAGAAACCGCTAATCCACACATCTACAAATATCAGGAGAGGAGAGGAAGTGGAAGTTAGAGGAGTTGCCAGCAGTCTGGGCAAGAACCTCTCAGCCAGACTAGCTTTGCAGGGATGCCCCTCCCTTAGGGTGGCTCCCTCCTATGCTGGCTTTCACAAGTGGCCAACCTGGCAGAATATCTGAGCCTTGCCTCTACCTTTTCCCTAAATAGACTAAGTAATGTCTAAAATGTTGACACTTTGTAGTTACACCAAATTCATCTTCAGTCATCAATGATGACAAGTTTTGTGGCATCGTAAAGACTAATGTATTTATTGTATCATGAGCTTTTGGGGGCAAAAGCCTACTTTTTAGTGTACATGAAGTGAAGAGTGAAGATGATGGATACGGTCCAGTGGAGGTTAAAAGTGGAAAGAACACACATTGAAAGCAGGAGTACCGCACACATCAATAGGGGAGATTCAGGCTCAAAGGGTTGACAGGTGAATAGATACAGATGGGTTCTGCACACCCAACTTCAAACACAAGTACTAAAAAATAAAGTTGCTACATGCCTGGTTGATGCTGAATGCACTGAAGTAGGGTGTTATTTAAAACAAAGAGTAGGAAGACTTTAAACAAGAGCTGTGTTAATAGGATTACAAACTGTCTGGCCTTGCTTCAGGGATCTGATTTTACAACTGTCTGAAAAGTGAGATACCAAGATTGTAGGAAAGGAATTTATCCAGGAAGCATAAAGAAAAGAGTTGCAAGGCATAGTTGACTTACCCTTTTGTGCTCCTTTAACCACTTTGGTGTGATAGAGTAGGGAGAAAGTAGACTGGCATTTTCTCCTCTCTTCCCAGTTTTCTTTTTGCTACTTCTCATATATCCTGGAAGACGGTGCAATGAAAAACAAAAAGACATTTTCAGGGACAGGTTGTCAAGCCCATGACAGTGAGGGCTGGTGAAAGGGAGATGACAGCAGCATTTGCAATGAGAGGGTAAGGAGGAAGACTAATCAGTATATCAAAAGCTGGGGCCAACAGTTGAGTTTCCTTAGTAATTGAGGCTTAGCAGTAATTCCTGTTTGACAAGTTGGAATAATTAAGGGCCAACGCATCACTGACATTGTTTCTCCAGATGGCATGCAGTAGTGATCTTTTGGTGCTGGCCGTAGAACTATCCAGGCTGAAGATGATCTCCAGAAGCTGACAACAATAAAATTCCTAACAGCTTAGTCAGCATGTAAAATTTGCATGTGCCTGTTTAGCACATGCTGGAGCACTTAGCTTGGGCTTTAAGGCACTTATACCACAGTGCTGTGAAGTGGAGGGAAGGGAAGGGAAGGGTGCACAGTGTTCATGTTTTCATGTTTTCCTAATTGCTTTGAGTGCATTTTTCCTGTGTACAGTTTAAAGAACACAGCACAATAGCGTACCACAACTGTAGAACTCCGTGAGCTCAGTGGTGAAGCATATGTTTTCCACGCAGAATGTCTCCAGTCCAGCTCATGACAACTTAAGTTAGAGCAGCCTTCCCCAACCTGGTGCTGTCCAATGTGTTGCACTACAACTCCCATCATCTCCAGACAACATTGAGCACCAAGTTAGAGGACCTTGGGTAGCAGGGCTCGGGACGACCTCCACCTGAAACCTTAGGGAGCCTGTGCCAGTCAGTGTAGACGGTATTAGGCTAGATGGGCCAGTGCTCTGACCTGGTTGTGCACTAACCTGCCCACCTTCCCAAGTATAAACAGAATCCAGTGTTTCCCACCCAACCCCTAGTCCCTTTTTGTTGGAAGGACCGCTTCACACTTTGTTGTTGTTGTTCAGTCCTTAAGTCGTGTCCGACTCTTTGTGATGCCATGGACCATAGCTCGCCAGGTCTTCCTGTCCTCCACTCTCTCCCGGAGTGTGCTCAAGTTCATATTCATTGCATTGGTGATGCTATCTAGCCATCCTCTGCCGTCCCCTTCTCCTTTTGCCTTCAATCTTTCCCAGCATCAGGGTGTTTTCCAGGGAGTTTTCTCTTCATATTAGGTGGCCAAAATATTTGAGCTTCAATTTCAGCATCTGTCCCTCCAATGAGCAGTCAGCGTTGATTTCCTTTAGGATGGACTGATTTGACCTCCTTGCAGTCCAGGGGACTTGTAAGAGTCTTCTCCAGCACCACAGTTCGAAAGCATCCGTTCTTCAACGCTCAGCCTTCCTTATAGTCCAGCTCTCACAGCCATACATTACTACTGGGAAAACCATAGCTTTGATTATACGAACCTTTGTTGGCAAGGTGATGTCTCTGCTTCTTACTATGCTGTCTAGGTGTGCCATAGCTTTCCTCCCAAGGAGCAAGCGTCTTTTAATTTCATGGCTACAGTCACCATCTGCGGTGATCTTGGAGCCCAAGAAAATAAAATCTGTCACTGCTTCCATTTCTTCCCCTTCTCTATGCCAGGAAGTGATGGGGCCAGATGCCATGATCTTAGTTTTTTAATGTTGAGTTTCAAACCAGCTTTTGCACTCCACTTTCACCCTCAACAAGAGGCTCCTTAGATCCTCTTCGATTTCTGCCATTAGGGTGGTATCGTCTGTGTATCTGAGGTTGTTGATAATTCTCCCGGCAATCTTAATTCCGACCTGTGATTCATCCAAACCAGCGTTTCTCATGACGTACTCTGCATATAAGTTAAATAAGCAGGGCGACAAGATACAGCCTTGTCGTACTCCTTTTCCAATTTTGAACCAATCGGTTGTTCCATGTCCGGTTCTTACTGTTGCTTCTTGACCCTACAGGTTTCTCAGGAGACAGGTAAGGTGATCTGGTACTCCCATCACTTTAAGAATTTGCCACAGTTTGTTGTGATCCACACAATCAAAGGCTTTAGCGTAGTCAATGAAGCAGAAATAGACGTTTTTCTGGAATTCTCTTGCTTTCTCCATGATGCAGCGAATGTTGGCGATTTGATCTCTAGTTCCTCTGCCTCTTCGAAACCCAGCTTGTACTTCCGGTAGTTCTCGGTTCACATACTGCTGAAGCCTAGCTTGTAGGATTTTGAGCATCACCTTGCTGGCATGTGAAATGAGCACAATTGTACAGTAGTTTGAACACTCTTTGGCATTGCCCTTCTTTGGAATTGGAATGTAAACTGACCTTTTCCAGTCTTGTGGGCACTGTTGAGTGTTCCAGATTTGTTGGCATATTGAGTGCAGCACTTTAACAGCATCATCTTTTAGGATTTTAAATAGCTCAGCTGGAAGACTGTCGTCTCCGCTAGCTTTGTTGTTAGTCATGCTTCCTAAGGCCCACTTGACTTCACTCTCGAGGATGTCCGGCTCCAGTTCAGTGACCACACTATCATGGCTATCAGGGACATTCAGATCTTTCCTGTATAGTTCTTCTGTGTATTCTTGCCACCTCTTCTTAATCTCATCTGCTTCTGTTAGGTCCCTGCCTTCTTTGTCCTTTATCATGCCCTTCTTTGCACAAAACGTTCCCTTGAGATCTCCGATTTTCTTGAAAAGATCTCTAGTCTTTCCCATTCTGTTGTTTTCCTCGATTTCTTTGCATTGTTCATTTAACAAGGCCTTCTTGTCTCTCCTTGCTATTCTCTGGAACTCTGCATTCAGTTGGGTATATCTTCCCCTTTCTCCCTTGCTTTTTGCTTCCCTTCTTTCCTCAGCTACTTGTAAAGCCTCATCAGACAGCCACTTGGCTTTCTTGCATTTCTTGTTCTTTGGGATGGATTGAGTTGCTGCCTCCTGAACAATGTTACGGACCTCTGTCCATAGTTCCTCAGGCACTCTGTCTATCCGGTCTAATCCCTTAAATCTATTCATCACCTCCACTGTGTATTCATAAGGGATATGATTTAGGTCATATCTGAATGGCTTAGTGGTTTTCCCTACGTTCTTCAATATAAGCCGAAATTTTGCAAGAAGCAGCTCATGATCTGAGCCACAGTCAGCTCCAGGTCTTGTTTTGACTGACTGTATAGAGCTTCCCCATCTTTGGCTGCAAAGTACATAATCAGTCTGATTTCGATATATGATAGCCTGCCAATTATTTCTTTCACATGTACTCCCAGTCTACACAATAGCATCGCATAGGAGATATAGAGTTAACAAGCCCACATAGTCTGGCACTTAGAAGGAGCATGTCAAACATAGGAGAGCAGAGTGTGGCACAGTGCGTTGGCATGGTGATGGTGAAATTGACATTGTTCAGTTAGAATAATTTATGGCCATAGATGCTTGACATACTCTGGGTGGGGAATATGGTCCCCCAATCCATTTCAGTTGGACATTCCTGGCTTAAACAGTGTTGGAGGTGGAGAGCGGTGGGCTGGCCTTCCAGTGGTGGTGAGGCTTGAAAAGTTCCTTCTCCTTTTCATATGCCTGCTTTTTCCTGTCCCCTTAGCACCCATTGCTCACTTAAGCCCAATTTCCATGCCTTTCCCCTTCTCAAATTTCTTCTATTGTAAGAGTCCTTGCTAAATAAATAGAATTCCTAAGACTAAATAATTGGCAGGCAGAAGGAGGACCTAACCCTTCCTTCCTTTCAGTGATCCTTCACTGCAGATACTTTTTTATTTTTTTGCCTTCCTCAGCTGGGATCCAAAGCCAGAAGTAAGGCTGGCAAAGAAAGATTGCCGGGGTGGGGGGCCATTTTCTAGAAAGAACTGGGTGCAGGAGATCTTCAGGACTTCTGTCTACCCACCAATCATCTTGTGTAAGCACCTCTCCTTCCCATTTTCCTTTTACCTCTGCAAGGTTGGAGATTATCTAAATCCACCCTAATGTATTTATTTGATTTATACCCTGCCTCTCTACCAAGAAAATGGCACTCAAGGTGGCTACTAATCATAGGAACCAAAATGTTAAAATAAAAATGTGGTTGAAACAATAAAAAATACATTAAAAACAGTACAGTAACAGAATAAAAACACCACCCAACCCAACAGACTAGCTTACATGCCAGAGACCTGCTTGAATAAAAATGTTGCCAGCGTTAAAATAATTAAGTTAATAAAAATGTTCCACTGCCAGTGGAAGAACAGCAGATGGGGAGCCAACCTAGCCTTCCCTCATTTGTGTTTATGGGGTGCTGTGAACCACTCTGGGGACCCCTAAAAGGCCCTGATAATGTCTCTGGGCCATGTGCTTGACAGCTCCACCCTAAGGGCTTTGTTTCCACAAATGAGGTTATAATTAGAATTGCAAATTGGGCTCTAGAGTTTATGAGATGCCCATGGTGGCATTGTTGGATGTGATTGTTATTAAGGTGCACATGGCATGAAAGAGAAACACAAGCAAAATAATATAGCTCCCTACCTCCAAAGAATGAGCAGTCAACATTTTGATAGGGGAAGGGAGGCAGAGGCAAGGGCAAGGAAGGATATGAACATGGTCAGATGCATTTATTTCTGTTGGAGCAGAGGTGTGAGGGAGTTGAGCCTTAGATGCAAAAAAAGAAACATTTCATTCCTCCAAACTGCTTTCCCCCCTCTTCATTTATCTCTCCACTTCCATTGATTTCCTGTTGCGAAACCTGGATTCTCCCCAGCACTCTTCCCCTGCTCAATACAGCATGCCAACAGTTGGAACAGCTTATACAGCCAGTGCCAGTCCCTAACGAACTGGCAGATGCTGGAGTGTGGGAGGATTAAATTTAATTTCTGTTTTCCCTTTTGACATGCAGTCTCCCACCCAGCCTTGGTTGTAAAGGCTGGTTGTTAAAGTTGCCCTTGGCAGGCAGGCTAGAGTTAGCCAGAAGCTGGCATTTTCTTAGAGCAAAGGTCTAACTTTGCAGAATAGAAATACCAAACTGTGTCATTCTTACTCTAGTGTACGTTCCTTGTGCTTCCTAGGGCATATGTGAAGATGATGTCCTGATACGCCAAAACTGCTTCTACCTCCTTCTTTTTAACAAAACATAGCTTAGCACAGGTGTGTTTGTTTTCTTTGTATCTGCATCTCTTAGATCACTTGTTCAATGCCGCTCTTGGTGGTTTTGCATTGAACAAATTCTAAGCAAGAGAATTGCATTAATCAAGCAGCTTGGAATTTCAGTATTTAACCAGCCTTCAAAATATTCTAAAGAGTCTGCTTCCCATCACGTACCGGTGTGCTCTGCTTTGTGATTCTAAGGCAAGAGCAGGGCCGACCTGACAGCACAAGCTGCCCAAGTGGCCACTTGTGGCAGCAAAACTTTTTGGCGTGCCAGTGGGGCAACTTGTGATGGATTTGAAGATCCATTATAGACAATAGGAGAGCTCCCTGTGGTATTACACAGTAGAGTAGCCCATAGCAATAGAACCCCATGGAGCAGTGCGTGCATCAATAAACAAGTTTTGGAAATGTTTACTCCACCCTAAATGGCAGCAGCAACTATACTTTTGTAGTTATCTTTGCTAATCCCATTTCCCCTTAGTTCACCAGCAGGGTGAGGAGCCAATGGAGAGTAGTGGGCCTGGCCCCTACTACCGCATTCCAAACTGGGCCGCTTGTTGCTGCTGTTGGAGTGGTCTGGATTGGGCCCAGTGGCCACCAGTTGCTGACCCGTAGTATATAGGATAGAAAATGAATTTGTCATGTGTTCGCACACACTTAAGAGAACTCTGGGGCGAGGGTGAGTTGCCCCTCTGTGTGTGCATAAGCACTTGCACACGAACTTTAGAAATACCAGAAATCTGATTAGGGTGTGAGTTCACAGGATTCGTTATTGAGAGTGTGGTTTTAGGTTTTCCATAGCAATATTTTTCCTGTAAAAAAATTTTTTACTCCAATTCCAGCTTTCTTATGTCTCTCCCCACCCCAAAATAGTTCTAGTTCAAGGGAGTTTTAGAAAAGACACACACACCCTTTAGTTAAGCTGAGTCACACGCAAAATGGTTCAGGGTTATAAGCCTCATAATTCTATTGCTTCTAAAAATGATATCTGTTCAGCGAATAACTTGAAATGTGGGAATCGTGATCTACGTAATGACATCAACAATTGTGCAACATTTCAAACTGATCCAATAAAGATTGCCACAGATACAGCAGTTTTTGAAAGTGGTGAAAATTGACACATCTACCTTTTTTTACTCCAATTTGTGGCCCAGCATATTATATATTTCTTTCACATTTTGGTTAAACTACAGATATATGTTATTCTGACTCAGCAGAGTTGTGTTTCATTGATTTAGTGAAGTTCTGAGCAGCAGTTCAAAAGTTATTAAAGTTTTTCTTCCCCATAGATTATAATCTGTGGCAGCAAGTTCTGACAAAGTTTTGTCATGTATGCTGGGTTTCATTCTGAAGCTAGAATGCTGCTAGTTGTTTTCAGATGTTTACTCCAATGTTGTCAAAGGGTTTTGCAGAGGAAATCTACTGTATTCTGTGTTTGATGCCTATTCATTAGGTATGGACTATGACCTCACAATGTCATGTTACTACACAAATCAGAACTTCAGCATGGGAGACCTTAACTTTTTGGTACCCCTCTCCCTGTGCTCTCATAAGAATATAAGAAGAGCCCTGCTGGATCAGACCAAGGGTCCATATAGTCCAGCATTCTGTTCAAAAAGTAGCCAATCAGCTGTAGACCAGGAACCCACAAGCAGGATATGAGCGCAACAGCACCCTCCCCCCCATGTTCCCCAGCAACTGGTGTACATAAGCTTATTGCTTCTGGTACTGGAGGTAGCACAGAGCCATCAAGACTAGTAGGCATTGATAGCCCTTTCCTCCAGGGATTTGTCCAATCCCCTTTTAAAGCCATCCAAATTGGTGGCTTTCACTACACTGCAGGGGAGCAGGGGAAAGATGCATAATATCTGTCCCCTGTTCTGGGCCTATCCAGAGCCGAAGGATGCCTGGGGGATGCGTGACTCCATCCTCTGGCCTTCGTCTGCTGCTGTGTAATGCCAGGTCTGTTGCCCATAAAACATCTCTCATCCATGACATGATCCTGGATGAGGGTATGGACCTGGCATGCATTACGGAGACCTGGCTGGATGAGGCCGCTGCTCCTACTCTTGCAGCCATTTGCCCAGCTGGATTTTTGTATGTGCAGCAGCTGAGGGCTGGGGGTTGGGGAGGAACAGTGGCTGTTATCTACCTGGAGTCTTTGGTCCTCACCAGACTCCCTCTCTGGGAGACCAGTGTTACTGATTGCATGTACTGGAGGTTGGGCCTGAAGGGCAGTCTGGGGATTCTGCTTGTATATCGTCCACCCTGCTGTATGACAGACTCCCTGGCCAAGGTGCTTGAGGTGGTCTCTGATGTGCGTGTGCAGTCCCCTGACTTGTTGGTGTTGGGGGACTTCAGTGTGCATTCGGAAGCCATCCTCATGGGGGTACATCGGGACTTCATGGAGACCATGGCTTCCTGGGAGCTGCACCCTATTCCAACTGGGCCCACCCATGTAGCCGGTCATGTGTTAGTTTCCTTGTGTTTGTTTCTGGAGAGGCAGGGAGTGATCTGGAAATCGGGGGTATATCCACCACACCCTTGTCATGGTCAGATCACTACTTGGTGGGGTTAGACTTCTTGGTTCCACAACTGCTCCACAGGGGTGGAGGACCCATTAAGATCCAAATGGATTCCCGACTGCGCTTGGGGATTCTTTGGAGCACGCAAACAACTGCTTGGTCGAGACCCTGGTGGATGGCTGGAATGCTGCAATCACCGGGGCATTAGACCAGGTGGCTCCAATATGCCCTCTCCCTCTGAACAAAGCTCAGACTGCACCATGGTTCACCCCATGGTTGCAAGCTCTGAAGCGGGAGGTGAGACAGCTAGAGCGCCAGTAGCGGAAATCTCACTCCGAAGATGATCAGACACAGTTTAGAGCTGTAGCTTCAGCCTACCATGTGGTGATAAGAGCAGCAAAAAAGAATTTTATGCTGCCTCTATCGCAGTGGTTCTCAACCTTCCTACTGCTGCTACCCTTTAATACAGTTCCTCATGTTGTGGTGACCCCCAACCATAAAATTATTTTCGTTGCTACTTCATAACTGTAATTTTGCTACTGTTATGAATCGTAATGTAAATATCTGATATGCAGGATGTATTTTCATTGTTACAAATTGAACATAATTAAAGCATAGTGATTAATCACAAAAACAATATGTAATTATATATTGTGAAATATTTATTTCTAATTACAAATAAATGAAATTTTGTCTTGAAGCATGGTGTAGCATGGGTAACAGTCTTAATATAACAACAGTAAACTACATTGCTACATTTTGCGATAGTATGCGTAAAAAGCCTGGTGAATTAACCCATAGTGGCTGTGACGTGCAAACTGACTCAGTGTCTCAGCAGCTTGCTGAGGCCTTCAGAAGGCTGGCTGGTCTGAATCTGCCGTTAAGCTCCTTTGAGGAGCTGTTTGTGTTTCTTAAAAAGCCACGGGACGCGCCCTCAGCCATGAAGGGATAAGGGAGGCCCCTTATGTCCTGTGGGATGCCGCGCTTGTAGCGGCGGGCTCCGCTCCTAACACAGGAGGTGCCTGCTCTATCTGAAGGTTATTAGCCACTGTAGCAGCAGCAGCGTCCCTCTAAAGCAGCAAACTGCTTTCCAAAAAAGTCAGGGCCAGCCGCGCCCTGGGTGAGCGACGCCCACGCTCACCCAGCCCTCGAGAGGGGCTGAGGAGGGGGCAGGCAAGGCGAGGCAGCCACTAACCGCGCGCCACAGCCCTTCCACCCGGCCCCCTTCTCTTCTGCCGCTGCCCCGCCCGCCTCGGGGCTCTGGCGGGAGGGTGCTCGTGCGTGCGCCGCCCCAACCCCCTCCCCTGCGCGACTGTAAGTGGCGTGCGTGCAAAGTGGAGCCGGAGAGTGGCAGCGCAAACTCCTCCCCTTCAGCTCAGGCAACAGCCAGAGAGGAGGGAGACGAGCTAGGGCGAGATGAGCAGGGGCAGACGGCGACAGGCTTTGCCCCTCTTCGTGCTCAGGCTGAGGGGGAGAAAGAAACCCTCGGCGGCGGCGGGAGGGGATGCTGCCGAGCCCCGCAACGGCAGCCACCTCCAGGGCAGCAGCCGCCAGCAGCATGCCTTAGGTCCTAAGGACCATTTTCCAATGGTCTTAGGCGACCCCTGTGAAAGGGTCGTTCGACCCCCACAGGTTGAGAACCACTGCTCTATCGCGTCCACAGAGTGCCATTCCAGGAGGCTGTTCCAAGTGGTCTAGAACCTGGTCAGTCCAATTGTTCTGGAACCAATGGAGCATTCTAAGTCCTCCTGTGATGGGTTTGCAAAGCACTTTGTGGATAAAATCGACCAGTGCGCTGTGGATACAGTTAGTGAACGTGGGGTGGCCAGTGGCAGACTGGGATCTGTGTGGGATTGGTTCCAAGTTCTTCCTTCTGATGACGTGGACAAGGTGCTTTCATCTTTAAGGCCAGCCATCTGCTTATTCAATCCTTGCCCATCTTGGCTCATTATGAACTGCAGGGAGAGACTCCGGGAGGAGATCAAGGTGGTGGTGAATGCCTCCCTCAAGGAGGGAGTGATGCCATCATCCCTCGAGGAGGCAGTGATAAGAGCACTGTTAAAGAAGCCCTCCTTGGATCCCCAAGACTTGAACAACTTTCGCCCAGTCTTGAATCTGCCGTTTGGGGGCAAGGTGATTGAGCGGGTGGTGGCGTTGCAGTTGCAGACACACTTGGAAGAAGCCGATTATCTGGATCCATTTCAATCGGGCTTCAGGCCTGGGCATGGGACAGAAACAGCCTTTGTCGCCTCGGTGGATGATATGAGGATAGGGACAAATCCTCCTTCCTTGTTCTCCTCGATCTCTCAGCAGCTTTTGATATCGTTGACCACCCTGGACCCGCCTGGAGGGGTTGGGCATAGGGGACACTGTATTACAGTGGTTCCGTTCCTTCCTCTCTGGCAGGTACCAAAGGATAGTTCTTGAGGAGGAGACCTCAGACCCTTGGCTGTTCACTTGCGGGGTGCCACAGGGTTCTGTTCTCTCATTGATATTATTTATGGTTTGGAGTGCAGTGTCACCAATATGCGGAAGACACGCAACTCTACCTCTCATTTAAATCCTCTCCAAGGGTGGCTGTAGAAACCCTGTCAAAGTGTCTGGAGCCGGTGAGTCACTGGATGGGAAGGAATAAGCTGAAACTTCACGCCGACAAAACCGAAGTACTTTTGCTGGGAGATGAGGGGAGGTTGGGGAATGTTGACCTGGTGTTGAATGGGGTGCTGCTGCCCCTGAAGGACCAGGTCTGCAGCCTGGGGGTCATTTTGGACTCCCAGCTGTCCATGGAGGCTCAGGTGTCAGCCATGAGCAGGGCACCACTGTACCAACTCCATCTGATACGGTGGCTGCACCCCTCCCTCCCTAACCATCTGCTCCCATCAGTAGTTCATGCCCTGGCCTCCTCTCACCTAGACTACTGTGATGTACTCTATGCAGGGTTACCCATGAAGACGGTTCAGAAGTTGCAGCTGGTGCAGAACTCAGAAGCCTGCCTGGTTAAGGCAGCTGTTGGCGAGATCACAGCACTCCAGTACTGAAGGAGTTGCACTGGTTACCAGTTGTTTTCCGGGCCCAGTTCAAGGTGTTGGTATTGCACTTTAAAACCCTATACGGTTCCAGCCCAGTCTGTCTTAAGGAGCACCTCCAGCAACACCAGGGATGCCGCTCAACGAGATCGGCCTTGGAAGGCCTTCTGTCTGTCCCGTCAGCCAGGACCGCTAGGCTGGTGAGGACGAGGGAGAGGGCCTTTTCCCTGGTGTTCCCCACTTTGTGGAATTCCCTCCCTAGTGACCTCCACCATGCCCCCTCTTTCATGAGTTTCCTCTGGACTTGGAAAATTTGGCTGTTGAGGTGGGCATTTGGGGTGGGTAAAGGTTTTTAGAGCAATGTTGTTTTATTTAGTTGATTATGTTGTATTTTGTGGTGTTATTTATATTGTGCTCCACCTAGAGTGACCGGGTAGCCGGCCAGATGGGTGGCTAATAAATCTAATAATAAATAATAAAAAAATACATCCTGTGGTAGCGAATTCCATAGCTTAACTCTGTGCTGTGTGAAGAACTACTTTTATCTATCCTGAATCTCCCACCAATCAGCTTCATAGGATGACCTCATTGGGTTCTAGTATTTTGAGAGAGGGAGAAAAATGTATCCTTTTCCACATTCTGCACACAAGGCATAATTTTGTAGACTTCTGTCTTGTCTTCCCTTAGCCTCTTTTTTTCCAAGCTAAACAAACCCAGCTATTGTAACCCTCTCTCACAGGGGAGATGCTCCAGCCCCTTGATCATTTTAGCTGCCCTTGTCTGCACTTTTTCCAGCTCTACAATATCTTTTTTTAAGTTTGATAACTAGAATTGTACACTCTCAATGTGGATCAGGCTTCCCACACCTCCAGTTCACATTGCCATAAAGATATTCAGTTATAATGTATATTGCAAGCATAGGGCAAAGGGTTAAAGGCCACTGCCCCCCGCTCTAGGGTCCTGATCCATATTAGGTCCCATGCACTTAGTTTTGAGTAAAAAAAGAAAAACACCTAGCTACACCTTTAAAGTAACATGTAGTTTGATCCTCAAGGAATTGTGGGGAGGGGGTGGAATGCACTGATCGGGGAAGCAGAAGGATCAGGGCCTCAGACTACCTTTCTGAAAGCAGAAATACAGCACGAGGGTCCCGATCCCTGATCTTCCTTTCCATTTGCTAGGTAAAGGACACATGGGGATTGGGACCCATGTGCTGACATTCTGAAGGCAGAAAGACGGTGCCAGGGCCTCAGTCTTTGTTGTTCTTTTCTGTGTGGTAGGCAAAGAGCAAGGATCATGTCTTACTCTAGGGGTATTCCCACATTACACTGAGCATGCATTCACACTCAAGGTGCACTCATTAAGTCAGTTATGAGAATCTAGCCCTCTTCAGTCATTCTGCTCATGTGTAAGCTCTACATGCAAAGAGGGACTGTGGGAATGAGTCCAGTAGCTCCTCTCCCTTCCCCTGCTGTTCTTGTGCTCTACACGTGGCAGAGGAATTTTAGAATCCTGATGCCTGAGGTAAGGCAAGGATGCCCAATGTAGTTCTCCTGTCAGCATTCTGACCAGGGGGGTGGGGGGAGTAGCAGGGAATTGTCAACTGAGACAAGAGTGAGGTAGTTTTGAGGGCTGAAGGAGTCATTCTGCCCGACAGATAGATCACTGATGTAGAGAAGGAAGGAAAAGAAAGGGCTATGCAGGAATCTTGTGCAGGCTTACTCAGAAGTAAGCTTTTCTGAACATACAGGAACACATCTATTGAACTGTACACATCTACCCAATTAATGACTTGTTTGTGTTTTGTTTTTAAGTTTGTGTTGTTGTTTTCAGAACAGTGCAATGATAAATATTATTTTTAAAAACCAGGGAAATTCAGTGATAAAAAAAAATCCTGCTGGTTTATGACCAGAGTTAAGGCTAACTCATTTTGGCTCAAGCTCTGCAAAACCAGGTAATTGCAAGCTAAGGCTAATGCCTTAACAGACGTGCCCCTTGATCAGTAATGAAATTGTTGCAATGTTACAAATAGTGCTTGCTTACTACTTACCCTCCATATACCCACAGTTTGGTCGTTCAGGTCCAAATCCAGATAGGGAGAGTGGAGTGCCTGGGACCAGCAAAGATGACCCACATTGTCCTGGTCCTGCCTTGCCTTATGAAGCACCTGAGCTTTACTGTATTACTAGAGGGATCCTCCTGTGGGTTGACCCATGCCTGCTTGTTGCTCATATCAGTAGCTTGCAGGATGGGTTAAACCAGCCTTCCTGAACATGGTGCCCTCCAGATGTGTTGGACTGTAACACTGTAAGGCTCAGAAAATTACCATAGCTACCAGATGTTTGGGCAACACTGGCATAAGGATCAGACATTTGGAATACCAAAAGAAAAGAAATTTAAAAATCGAGCAGTTCCTGTTCTCTTTGGAAGTACTTAGTTCTGTCTGAGCCACATGCTGAAGTTGTCAGCAGTCGTGTTACATTCCTATGAGGATGCTGAATCAGGCTTGTCTGGCAAGTGATGCTTCCAGGATTTCTCAAAGATTTCTGACTTTCTTTGTACCACCTTCCCCCTCTACATAACCCAATGCTTCTCTCCATGGATAGCCTACCTGTGGCATGATTGGTGGCACAAGGGGCATGGGCAATGGGGAGCTGAGTTGTTCCTGAACACAAGCTGAAATGTTCACAGGCATGACTGTGATTGGACTACATTTCTGCTTCTCTCTGGCAAGACATATGGACCTTCCAGCTCCTGCCCTGCCTTGCCAGAAACTGCCACTGCCTATGCCATATGTGTCCCTGATCATGCCACAGGTTGGCTGTCCATGGAGTAAAGCATCAACCTCTGTATTTAGAAGAGGGAATAAGGACACACAGAAAGTTAATGATTGGCATAGAAGAGGGGAACACTCAAGCCAAAGCTTAAACGTAACCAGCTAACAAGTTGGCAGCTAACTGATGCATGAAGAAGGCAATAAACATGCCTTTTTGCACAGCAAGGTGGGGCAGTTTTATTTGGGCAACAGTGGTACCTAAAACATAAGCAACTGCTCCTTGATAAACAGTGTTGACATCACAACATAAATTGATACCTTGCCACCTTTGTTTTTGGATGATCACTCAGCAGTTGTTCTGATCATGGGTTTTCACTTAGATTATAGATGTAATCCAGGCTGCTTATTCTTTTCCATTCTCTCTCCTATTAGCTAAATGTTGATGTAGAAAGAGAAGAAGGAGAAGAGCTGGAAGATGGCATGGATGCATTTGATGACAGCAGTTCCAGTCCTTCTGGTACACTCAGAAATTATCCACTGACCTGTAAAGTTGTTTATTCATACAAGGTATGTAAAATGTTAGGACCTTGCTGGTGAGCAAATGGACATACAGGCTTTAACTGATGAAACCTCATGAGTATTTAAAAATGAAACCTTGGTATTCAGCCCTGAGGTGAATCATCGAGTCACTTCCTCCTTGCTACCCTTTCAGACTGAAGTTAGAATGAAACTATTGGGTTCAGAGTTCCAGGGATTACAGGTGATTGCTGCCTAGAAGCATGAAATGGGAGATGGATATGAAAGGAATGCTAGTATGCAAAGAGCAGTACTGATGTTGTGAAATGAGTTGTTCCATCTTTGCATGCAGGAATACGGCCATAAGTTAGAGTATTTTTGAGATTACTGAAACTCCTCACCTCTGTAGGGATGGGGAGCCAATTAGAATGGTTTACCCCAGGAGTCTCATGGATCTGGATAATTTTCTGATGGCTGTTGGGGATTTTCCTATACCCTTGGTAGGCAATTCTGTCGAAGTCTACCTGTGCTCTGAACCCTTATTCTTCATAGCTAATTGCAGCAGAAATCCTTAAAGAGGCTGTTGCAAGCCTTCTTTTTAAAAGGCTCTCTAAACCGCATGATGCTGGATAATTTCTGGCCAGTCTCCAATATTTCGTTCTTGGCCAAGATGCTTGAGTTTGTGGCAGCTTCTCAACCCCAAGGTTTCCTGGATGATACGGATTATCTGGATCCAGTTTGGCATCAGACCTACTTAGGGGATGGAAATAGCTTTGGTTGTCCTACCCTAGTGGATGACCTACCCAGGAAACTGGACAAGGGGAGAGTGCGTCCCTGTTTTACTGGATGTGTCAACACATTCAATACCATCAACTGTGGTATCCTTCTGAACTGCGTGACCAGGATGAGACTGGTTGGAACTGTTTTCTGCTGGTTCTAGTCCTTCTTGGAGAAGCAGTTCCAGAAGTCATACTACCTTCCAACAAAGTTCTCAAAAATGATTTGCATAATTAAATTGTACATCAGTTACAATATCCTAATTCTAAAGTTATCCGCTACAGTATAATTTGCACTCATGACCCTCGCTGGGCAAATGGTATCAGGGCTCCTGACTCCTTGAAGTGGAAGACGTTAGCAGCACAGGAGGTTGGTGATGCAGCAAGTTCTCTTCACAGCCATCTTGTTGCTGCTGTTGCTTTGTCAGGTCCACAGTGGTCATGGGGAAGTAAGCTCCCAGGAGGTGTAGTACCTAACTGCACTGGAGTCATATGGGAGAAAGCACTCCTTCCGTTGTGGATAGCCTTCCAGAAATCTCTTTGGGATGCTTTAGGTGTAGCATAACCTGCTTTGGAATGAAGGATTAGCGTCATTGGAAGGATCAATGTTAAAGTTTGCTCATTAGAAGTTGTGATTTTCTGAAACCTGGTATGTATCTACCACAAATGGTATGTGAACTGTCTTTCATCACAGGCTTCCCAGCCAGATGAGTTAACCATTGAAGAACATGAGGTTTTGGAAGTTATTGAAGATGGAGATATGGAAGATTGGGTAAAGGTATCATTTTGTTTTTCCTGTCGTTGTGGCATGTGGGAGGGGCAACAGTGGGTGGTAGGTGGTGGTGGTGGTGATTATTTTTAAAGTGTATATATTTGTTCACACATTTTTCACCTTCTGTTAAGCTTTTTCACCTTCTCAACTTTTGCAGGCACGAAATAAGTCAGGCCACGTGGGCTATGTACCAGAGAAATATCTGCAATTCCCAACTTCCAACAGTCTCTTGAGCATGTTGCAATCGCTGGCGGCACTGGACAGTCGGTCTCATACCTCCAGTAATTCAACTGAAGCCGAACTAGTCTCGGGGAGCCTCAATGGAGACTCCAGTGGTAAGGGCTAATTGGATCTTATGGGTTTGTGATGAGCTCTGGTCATTCAGGTTGTGAATATTTCTTCTATAAGCTTATTAGTCATGTTCTCTATTTTAGAAGTACTCAAAGCAACTTACAAAATGGATAAAACATCATCACTGCATAAAAGCAGTATGTAAGAACAAATTCAGCAGCCTAAAGATAAACAGTGGCCGGTGCCAAAACCCCAAAAGCAATCCATAAATCCACAACAGCAATATTAAACTTGTTATTAAGGTGCTTTACAAATACAGATTAGCCACTGTGTGAACAGAATGCTGGACTACATGGAGCCTTGGTCTGGTCCAGCATGGCTATTCTTATGTTCTTATGTACAGTTGACATGGGCTGTCATCAAAAATGGCACTCCATGTCGAATTCTATCCTTTGTCCCCGTAATGTGCAATTGTGTCATGTCACGATGTCATTGCATTGTGTGCTTCCTTGATCTGCTCCACATCATTGGCTGGCAGGGCCTTGGAAAAACACAACGTAATCAAGTTGTGGGACAGAATAAGTTGTAATTCAGATTATGAGAGAGAAGGAAGGAATTATGCAATAACAAGAGAGGGCTTTTTTGGTGGTAGCTCCCCGGTTATGGAATGAGCTCCTGAAAGAGGTGTGCCTGGTGTCTACATTAAGTTCATTTTGCAGCCAGGTGAAGCTATTTTTTCCTCAGGCATTTTAATTTGGGCAATGCCTTGCTCTATTAATTTATTTATTGTATGTCTTAGTGTTTTATGATATATTTACTGTTGACTGCCTTGGAATCTATTGGATGAAGGACGGTATTCAAAGGTGTTAAATACATGAAGAAATAAACTTGATGCGGTGAGACAGTTGTTGGCAGCCCAGCATCTCATGTAAGGTGCCATTCTGCTCAAACTGGCCCATCAGATCATTTCAGACAGGGGTGGGCAACTTTTTTGGTCGTGGCAGGTCGAGGGCCTCACACACATAGACATGCACACGCATGCACTCTAATAGGTCACATACAGCTGTGGAACACCCTTCCCAGAGAGGCTAGGATGGCTCCCTCCTTGATGTGTTTCCGGAAGCAGGCTAAAACATTCTTGTTCCATCAGGCCTTTGGGACATAGTTGGAATGTGGGGGTAAGCTGCTAAAATGCTGTTTTAAAATGCTGTTTTAATGTTTTAATTATAATTGTAATTATATTGTTTAATTTATATATTAACTTTTATATATTTTCTTATGTTTTAATTTTTGTCAGCCGCTTTGTGTCCCAGCACTAGGAAAAAGGTGGGGTATAAATAAATATGATGACGATGATGATAAATCTTAATATTACAGATAGGTAGGAAGGCATGCTGAGGCTGAGAGAACGGGGGGCTTCTTTAGGCCACCCAGCGAGGTCATGACTTGAGATTTGAATGGAGAGACTTTCCAGTGCATGCACAAGAAGCGAAGTAGGCACTCCAAGCCACTTGTAATGTTGCTTTTTACATGTGCTTCCCAACACAGATAGAGCCACAGTGGGAAAAGTTGCAGAAGCAGTCCTCAGGATTCCAGCAGAAGTGATCTAGGAAGTGCATTCAGCCCGGATACGTTTTGAACATTCTGTGAAATTCTTATATCATGATATTTGCCATTTCTTTTCTAGTATGTTTTGTAAAAGCACTTTATGATTATGAGGGCCAGACGGATGATGAATTGTCCTTCCCAGAGGGAGCAATAATCCGTATCTTGAACAAAGAAAACCAGGATGACGATGGCTTCTGGGAAGGGGAGTTCAATGGACGCATTGGAGTTTTCCCATCTGTACTAGTAGAAGAGCTAACAGCCTCAGAAAATGGAGAGACTCAAATTGCAAATGTTCAGGTATGGGAAGAATTTTGCCAGTGTCCTAAATGGGCATTAATAGGATTAGACAAAGCCTTGAACATGACGTAGTCAGCAATTGCCAGATGTCCCTTGTTTTATGAGAAAGTTGGAGTGCTAAGAAAAGCCCCTAATTGTATAACAAGGGCAGGCAAATTTCTTGAAGCGAATCTCTTCCTCTCCTAGTTCAGGTGCCAGGTGATGATGTATCTACCATAACATCTTCAAGCCTCATTTGCTGTGTTGGTGAGAAAAGCACACAGCAGTGATGTGCTCAGCAGAGGTACAGATTTGGCAGGAAGCTCCACTCACATGTGCATCATCATCAGTTTGCATATGTGGAAAGGGTGTGCAAGCCACCATCTTTGTATGGTGGCATGATTGACAGTGATGGGGCAGGGCAGTCATGTAGAGAATTATGCTGGGGGGCATCCTAGGGGGGAACCACACAGCGGTAAATGGAACCCATTTCCTACGGAGGTGGTGGGCTCTCCCACATTGGAGGCATTCAAGATGAGGCTGGACAGCCACTTGTCAGGGATGCTTTGACTTGGATTCCTACAGTGAGCAGGGGGTTGGACTCGACGGTCTTATAGGCCCCTTCCAACCCTACTATTCTTTATTTATTTATTCATTTCATTTCTATACCGCCCAATAGCCGAAGCTCTCTGGGCGGTTCACAAAAATTAAAACCAAACAACACACAATAAAACAATTTAAAATATATAGAGCATTAAAACCACAATATATTCTATTCTATATTCTGTAATTCTATGATTCCTCCATGGCCTGCCTTTACACGAAGCATTGCCAAGCTGAATGTGTGTGCCGGGCCTCCTCTTCCCCTCCCTTCCAGTTTCATTAAAGGGCTTCTGGCTTTTTAATGCTGGGGGGAAGAGCACACTAGACCCAACCATGTGTGCCCTCTGAGGAGACTGTGCTAAAAAGAACTGCAGAATGGAGGCGGCACAGGCCTTTGTTTTTATTACTTCTAGCGCTGAAGGCTGTTGTATCTCAGCCCAATCCTTGGGAAGGTGGCGGGGGTGGGGGGACCGAAAAGAGATGCATGTCAACGCCCATAGAACTGTTCTGGACCAAACCAAGTGTGCTGTAGCTGTGGCTGCAGCCATGAGCTGCTTCAGCAGGAGCAGCTTTCCACTCAGGCAGTCGTCAGGGAGAAGCTGCTCCGGGCGAGTGGCAAAGGGCTTCCCAGGATTCATTTGAGTTCTGAACGTAAGAGGCCAACAGAGTTAGGAAGGCTCACCTGGTGGGTTGGAAATGGTTATAAGCAGTTAGCTAGTCTTATGCTCACTTACACTCTCACAGCACCACTAATGACAACGGATGTCCCTTATTTCAGTCCCTTAGTTCTAAAGTTGTACTGGCGTATCCTAATTCTAACTTTTCTCCTACTGTCAAGACAGTAGATGGTTATGAAGGCTTTAAATGACAAAGAAGGTAAAAGGCAGATTTTTGGAGATTCACAAATGAAGGCCCTATCCCTTAACTTCCTTTGCCTGAGCCAATTAATATTAATCACGCTTTGAATGCTGGCAAAGTTTAACAACAGATGTGTACAAAGAATGAAAGGAGTGGTGAGGGGCAGAAAGGAAATAGAAGCAGAAAGAGGAAATTCCCGGTCTCCTTCCTGTAATTAATCTCTCTGTGGTGCTTTGAGAGATCAGACAGGGCTTGGCAGGAGGAGAATTGCCAATTCTTGCAGTTACATTTTAGCATGTTCATTTTTAAAAAATGTGCCTCCAGTTTGGGGTGATGAGTCAACTTTTTATTGTTGAACTCACTTCCTTGTTTTCAATTAACAAATGAAAGATTAAATCTTGGGATTTTTGTTTACATTTGTAGCCCTTCCTTCCGTGCTCCAAGGGGCGAAGTGCCCTTCACTGCTTGGGTATGTGGGGTTATCTCTGAGGCAACATAGGCTGAAGCCATGCAGTGAGCTTCATGGCTACGCAAGGATTTGAATTCCGATCTCTGCTGTGCCACACTGATTCTGTGAAGTATGTGTGTGGCAAATGTGTGTTTCTGGCCATGTGCATCAAACAGGTGCATGCCAGTGAGCTAGCCTTGGCTGCAGCCCTCCTACTGGGTGTACACAGAGCACACACTGGTCTAGCACTGCTTTGGTGAAGAAGCCCATGGGCTCAGCGGACCAGAGCTCTGTGCGCTGTCTGGCACGCAAGCAGATCTTTCAGTGAGCACAAGCTTTCTCTGCACTTGTAGAGGGCACTTCTACAAATGCTATGAGGATATGCACATGAAACCCTGAAAACCTTTTTATTCCACTCTGCCTTTTAGTGTAGATCAGTAAAACCTACACCAGAAGTAAAATCCACACCAGCCTTCCCCAGCCTGGTGCCCTCCAGATGTGTTAGACTACTACAGACTGGCTGGGGATTATAGGAGTTGTGGTCCAACACATCTGGAGGGCACCAGGTTAGTGAAAGTTGGTGTAGATTTTACTACTTTGGTATTTTGGCTCCTGCTGGTTTTAGTCTACAGTTTCAGTGTCAGTCTTTTAAACTTCATTTTATATATTGTTTTTCCATTTGTGTAGCCTCCTTGCAAGAGTTCTCTCTGACAGTTGTGGTATAAAGTGGGAGCTCTGTACATGCACCGTCCACAGGCTCAAGGAGACAGTGGATGAGAGCAAATGTTTACAAGAACAACCTCTTAAAGACATTCAGACTTTTTTCTTTGCCTTTTGGTAATTAAGGGAAGCCAGTAAAAGGGTGGCATTTAATATTTCTCACATGTGAACTGCTTCAAAGTGATATTTTTATTTTAATTTACTGTGCTTTGTGATTAATGCGTGCATGCTTCCAGCCCTGTCACTTTAAATGACAAATCACATAATAGTTGTTAGATACCCCTGAAAAGAGCCTGCTTTGTAGACATGGCTCTCTTTAGGTAGAAAGTACCTGGTTTACTTTGTAGCATAATGACGATCCTGCCAGTACACGTAAGTCACTGTCAAGGTCTTTGCTCATGTGCCCACCAGTTAGAACAACTAGGTTCGGAAGTACAAGGGGCAGGGCTTTCTCAGTGGTGGCCCCTCAGTTATGGAACTCCCATGGCTTTACACCTCCCATGGCTTTACACCTTATACCTTCGATGCAGGCTTGTAAGAATGCTTTAAAAATGTACTTGCTCAAACTGGCCTTTCTTGAAATAGGTAGTTAATATGCGTCTTCCATTCTTAACCTCAAATGCGCCTTAATTTCCTCAATTACGAGAGTGCTATTTTTGCATATTTGTGTTTGCGTCCAATCCCTGTTTGTAAGATGCTTTGTGTGGGTATATATCTGAAAAGTGGGGTTTAATTGTATTATGTTCATTACAGGTGTCTCCATCTCCAAAGCCCCAGAATTCTCTGGCGCCACTGCCACTGTACGATCAGCCACCAACCAGCCCTTTCCATAGTCCTGATAAAAGAAGCTCCCAGTACTTCCCAAGGTCTCCATCAACAAATGGTAAGAGAAGCCAATGAGCCAACGCTAAGAATGTGCACAGACATGCTGTCTGTGCACCCTGCACCAGGAAAAGCTACATCTGCAAGACATTGGGCTGGTTCACATGATCACAGCAAGCCACAGTGGCTTAAACAAGCCACCATGGCTTGTTGTGAGCCCTGGCATGTGCCAGGTGCGATTTGCATAATCACTGCCGGGCCACGGCTTATCGTGTCATCCGAACCTGGGTGGCTTGGCTTGTTGGAGGGTTAAACAACCCTCAAATAACCCTGCAACAGACCACAAGCATGAATCACAGCTCGCAACAAGCTGCCACAGCTTGTTTAAGCCACAGTGGGTTATTTTGATCATGCAAACTGGGTCATTCTTTCTCCTGTGTTGCTTCCAGACCATGCTCCCTCAAGAGTTATGATTGGCCCCCATTCTCTTGGCCTTTAGAAAGAATTTAAAGGTGCACCTTTTCAATTTAGCCTTTTAAAATGTGTAGTTCTTAAATGTTATTGTTGTTATTTTTTATTGTTGCTGGGTTTTATTGTAGTTGTACACTGCCTTGATGGCTTTTTAGCAGATAAGGCAGTATATAAATAATAAAATAAATACATGATGTAGCAGGTTTAGCAGATCTATGGCTCTTTTGCTTAAATAAAATAGGTGTGCTGCAAGGAGCAATGCAGAGCCACTGAGGTTTCCCGACCTGACTTCTGGAACTGTTGCTCAGCTTCCATCATGCTCGCATGCACTCAGTCACTTGCATTCCATAAATCTGAGATTGTACCAGCGGTTACACTGCCCATACATTTTTAGTAAGGATATGCACAAACCTCTGCTTCAACTCAGAGCCTGGTTCAGTGTTTCAGAAAACAGCCCATTTGTGCTTGGACCGATTTGGAGTTGGTGCACTTTAACTTGGTACCAAATGTGAGCCAAGGTTTGGAAATCCGATGCTTTGTGCTTCCCATTGACAATCATGGGAAATACAAAAATGGCTATAACGTTTTTTCTCTTGGTCAGAATTGGGTAATATTTGCAGACATAGTAGTCCCTCAGAAGGTGATTATGTCTGACAAATGTCAGAGAAATAGGTGTAGGGGTTAGTATTTTGATGGGGGGGCGTTAAGGGAACTGCTGATAACATTTTTATTTCTGGGCAGAATTGGATGGAAATTGCAGGGATAGCTGCGTGTTCTGAGGGGATCAAGCCTGCCAAATTTCAGAACATTTTGGGACAACTTAGTTCTGTTGGCTTCGGAGGGAAGTCTGCTTTACATCAGAAACCAACAGAACCAGAACAAACTGGCCTGCTTCTGTTTGCGCTTCGGACTTCATCTGAATCTGATGTACATCCCTAATTTTTAGACTTGGTGAGGAAGTTTAATGAGACAATTAAAAATCGGAGTGTTAAATTCCATATAAAATATTAAGTTCCCCCCTCACGTTGAAGACACACAGAATACACACAGCCCTGTGTGTAATTTGTGGTGTTCATGGATCTCTGTGGCTAAAAAGAATGTGTTCCCAAAAAATTAGATAGTGGTATTTACACAAGGCTTAAAAATTCCAACGTTTTAAACGTAAGATATTTAGGTAGTACAGCATATAGGAGTGGCTCCATCTGGAAGCATATAATACTGTATGTTTTCTTCCCTTTCAGAAAACAGCTTAACTTCAAATTCTCCTGGATTCTCGCAGCTGCCACGACCTCTTCCTGAAAGCACCTCATATGGCAAATTGAGACCTGTAAGTTTTCGAGTCACACCACAGAACTATAGAAATTCAGTGTTGCTGCACTGAACCCTGTGTGGATAAAATCAGCAACATAAATATGGTGTGCCCGTACACAAACCGAGCTGGAAACAATGGCTGTGTTTGGAAGTTGCCTTATACTGAGTCAGATCCTTGGTCCATCTAGCCGAGTATTGTTGAGAGTGACTGGCAGTGGCTCTCCAGGGTTTCAGGCAGGAGTTTTTCTGGAGCTGCTGGGGTATGGTTATGGCTTCTGCTTAAGCTCTGGTTAAGCAAGACATGAGTTTAGTTCTCCCCGCCACCACCACCCCTCCTGCATGGTTGTGTGAAAGGGTTCAGAAATTTTTCCTTCCATTTTTATTTAACTGCGACTTCCCATGACATGTGGACCCAGAAGTGAGTGGTTAACGTTAATTATGGTTAGTTTATGCCAGTTCAGAAACCACAGTAGTGTGCTCAGAAGGACTGATTTATATAACCCCTTGAGCTCAAGATAGGTTTCTTCTAGTCATGGTTAGTTTTGCCTGTTTCAGGTACGAGCTGCCCCTCCTCCCCCAACACAACAACATCGTGGACCAACAGAGAAGATCGAAGACGTGGAAATCACCTTGGTGTGACCAATGGGATGAATTGCGTAGTAGTGCTACAATCAAGGCCGAATGTTGGCAGTGTTTGGTCAGCTCTCATTTGTGGGCACCTTTGCATGATGGAAGAGACTTTTAAACAATCGAGGAAAAACTGGAGGATTTTCCAGGGACAGTGACATGGTGGACTCTTCTTCCCACGGTCATGAATATTTTGTGCCTTTTTATTTGTTGCTGTTGTTTGGTTTCACTTTATATATCCACCATCCTTCCTCCTTTAGCACAAAGCAAGCAGAGGAATGCCTTTGCATCTGAAAGTTGGCCATTCTGGTTTCCAGTGGAGGCTTCAGAGAGCTCCCTCTTCCATGCCACTTACGGCCAGTCTACAGCTTCCCTGCGGAAACAATTCTGCATGATGATGTATCCCCAAAACCTCTACAACATGTAGCACAGTAAACATGGTCTGCTTTCTTGTCACATGGAGCCTCTCCATGCCACATGATGAAGAAATGGGATATATTTACTGGTGTTGCAGGTTGCGGCAATAAGGGCCAAGTCGTGATAGGAATGTATTTCTTCATGGGCAGCGTAACATGTAGACCAGCCCAAAGTCTCGCATACATATACCATGTGCATTAGTACAGTATATTACTGTTGCCATAGGAATGTGTTAAAATTATTTTTCCTATTCCAGTAGCTAATTTACCTGATTAGGTTATTAATCAGAATGTATGGACTAGAGAAGGGAACACACAACTGTAAGTTTAAGGAGAGGCTGGCTCCTCTCTCTCTCCTTCTCCTCCCCTCCAACAAAAGATGAAAAAAATAGTTCTACAACTGAGAAAAAGCACTGCAGATCATATGGGGTTAATTACTTCGATGTGCATCTCTTCTATAATTAACTGTAAAACCTGAACGTAATGTTCCTTTTGTATTGATATTTATGCGGTGCATTTAGTAATAGAGTATCTACTCCAGAAGTGCTGACTTAGTAGCAACAACATGTTTTCTTAGGATAAAACTGAATAAGCAGGATTTTCATCATAGAGCTGGAGATAGCCATTCATTTCCTTTTAAAGCAGATTTTTTTTTTTCTTTTGCACTTGGGTCGCTTCTTATCCCAGTTATTGCTGTATAGTTTACTCTCTGACATTAGCAGTGTATCCTGGAGCATCCAGCTAGAGTTAAGAAGTTTAATGTTTAGAATATTGAAATGTGATGTCTAACTTGAGTGTTGGATAGTCCTAGAGCAGATCTCCACGCAAAGCGTAATGGCCAGCTCAGACCCAAGGAACAAAGGCTGGAGAAGGACAGTAGTTCAGTATGTATATGCACGCGCGCGCACACATATATATATATTACACACACCCTGAGAGTTCAAAGTGGTTTGATGGTGCCATTGCCACCTGACGTGTATATACTTGTTTCATTTGTACTAATATCATCTGGTCGAACAGACTTTGAAGGCCCTTTTTTGAAGTCCTACAACATTTTGCAAAGCCTGCCTTGTAGAGATGATAGTGGGTCAAAAGAAATTAGTACACACACCATCGGCAACAGTGGCTCCATCTCACCACTTTCTACACACTGGTGGGGTTGTGGGGGTTACCATGTGCCCCCAGCCTGGGATCAGACTCAAAAAGTCATACCTGGTGTCCTTTCAGCTCTGTCTGTCAGCTTTTGGGTTGGAGAGTAGAAGGCATATGCTTTGGGGTGACAGCGGGAGGCAACTCAAACCCCAGTTTTTCTGAGCAAGCCACTTGTGACTTTGAAGAGAGGCAAAGTCATTTTATAGTTGCAGATGAGTAAAAGTGAAATCAGGGGGCAGGGGGAACAATTGTATTTCAGATTAAATGGTCTCCAAGCAGCAGCACTCATATTGGGAAAAGAGAGGGGACAAACATTTAAACCAAATTCCGTCCCAGGTAATTTCTAGCCAAAGAGCTGGAATATATGAAACCACCTACAAAATGTCTTTAGAGCTGTAACATAAGTAATATTAAAGGAGCTCTTGGGTGTTTTTTTCCTAAGCAAGTAAAACAGTAACCATTTCTACATTTAGTTGCCTAATGGAATACATCTTTTTAATTCTGTGGCTGCATTTTGTGAAATCATTTGACAAGACTTTCGTCTTAAACTTTGCACAAATAATCTTGGCTGGGACTCTTGAAATATGACTTTTTCGCCAATTTTTCTTTCATTCAGTTGGCCTAAGCAAGGGAAGAGCTGTTTGAAGTATAATACAATTGTCTGCAGCCAAATTTCTGGCAGATTCCTGTGAAGATTATGTTTGGGGAGGGGGGGTTGCGCCTTCTGTCGTGTTGATCTGTTTGAGGTCTTTTTTTAAGTGTTTATCAGACTTATTCTTAAGTTTTTTAAAAACAATTTTTTAAGAAGAACTGTACTGCAAACATTTTAGAGTGCTTCATGAAAAATAAGTGTTGCCAATAATATCCACATGTTCTGTTCGGTTGGCCAGTTTTTCTGCATCTTTTTTGTTGTTGGTGTTACCCAGACTCTCAAAATTCAGAAAGTGTTATTTAAGAAAAAAATCTCCTTAGTTATATTTTAAAAATATTTTCTGTAAGAGCTGCTAATTTTTATTTTAAGAAAAAGTTGTAAAAATACGCCTCCTTTTTAAACTTCATACAGGGCATGCAAAAGAACGTATCACCATGTACAGTGTCAATACACTGAAAGCAGAATCTTGGATGCTTTCTTTATATTGGCTGTAAAACTTTGTATTTATTATGTATAAAATGTTGAATAATAAAAAGTGGCTTTAAATCATTGGATATGGTTTAATGTGTGTTGAGTGCTATAGGATTGTTATTTATCAGGTATCTTTAACAAGCTGGGCACTGTTCAGTGGATCTAAACATATGAACATCTGTAGCTGACTTCTCCTGAATCACACCATTGGTCCATTTAGCCCAAGATTGTCCACACTGGCTAGCAATGGTTCTCCCGGGGCTTAAGTAGAGAGAGATCTTTCTCATCAGATGCTTCCTGATCTTTCTAACTGGAGATGGAACCCGGGACCATTTGAGTGCAAAGCATGCACTCTAAGGCTGAGCTCTACCACAAGCTCTAAAAAGGCAGGGGGAGAATGTAAATACACCAAATGCCCCCAGTCTCTGGTATAAAGCTTTCCCCCCTGTCATGGAGCTATAGTCTGCCACTGGCAGCCGACTAGCACCCAGTGACCTCTGTGTCCATGTCTACATACTGACTTAGAGACACCTCAGGCAAAAGAACTCCTGCCAATACAAGGTGGCTAGTTTTCTGATCTAAAGCAATCTGAGGAAACGAAGAAAGGAAGAATGTGAGCATATGCTGTTATATGTATGTAAAGCTTGCTTATAGGTGGAAATAAGGATCAGGAGGAGAAACGAAAGGCCAAATGGAAAAGATTAATTGAAGGAGAGAAGAGAGGTGGCATCACATACATGTTCAGGGAGGAAGGGTGTTCCATGCATTTGTTGTTGTTGTTCAGTCGTTAAGTCGTGTCTGACTCTTCGTGACCCCATGGACCAGAGCACGCCAGGCCTTCCTGTCCTGCGCTCTCTCCCGGAGTGTGCTCAAGTTCATATTCATTGCATCGGTGATGCTATCTAGCCATCTCATCCTCTGCCGTCCCCTTCTCCATTTGCCTTCAATCTTTCCCAGCATCAGGGTCTTTTCCAGGGAGTTTTCTCTTCGCATTAGGTGGCCAAAATATTTGAGCTTCAACTTCAGTATCTGTCCTTCCAATGAGCACTCAGGGTTGATTTCCCTTAGGATGGACTGATTTGACCTCCTTGCAGTCCAGGGGACTTGTAAGAGTCTTCTCCAGCATCACAGTTCGAAAGCATCAGTTCTTCAACGCTCAGCCTTCCTTATAGCCCAGCTATCACAGCCATACGTTGCTACTGGGAAAACCATAGCTTTGATTATATGAATCTTTGTCGACAAGGTGAGGTCTCTGCTTCTTACTATGCTGTCTAGGTTGGCCATAGCTTTCCTCCCAAGGAGCAAGCGTCTTTTAATTTCATGGCTACAGTCACCGTCTGCGGTGATCTTGGAGCCCAAGAAAATAAAATCTGTCCCTGCTTCCATTTCTTCCCCTTCTATATGCCAGGAAGTGATGGGGCCAGATGCCATGATCTTAGTTTTTTTTAATGTTGAGTTTCAAGCCAGCTTTTGCACTCTCCACTTTCACCCTCAACAAGAGGCTCTTTAGATCCTCTTCACTTTCTGCCATTAGGGTGGTATCGTCTGCATATCGGAGGTTGTTGATAATTCTCCCGGCAATCTTAATTCCAACATGTGATTCATCCAAACCAACGTTTCTCATGATGTACTCCGCATATAAATTAAATAAGCAGGGCGACAATATACAGCCTTGTCGTATTCCATTCCCAATTTTGAACCAATCGGTTGTTCCATGTCCAGTTCTTACTGTTGCTTCTTGACCCTCGTACAGGTTTCTCAGGAGACAGGTAAGGTGGTCTCGTACTCCCATCACTTTAAGAATTTGCCACAGTTTGTTGTGATCCACACAATCAAAGGCTTTAGCGTAGTCAATGAAACAGAAATAGACTTTTTTCTGGAATTCTCTTGCTTTCTCCATGATCCAGCAAATGTTGGCGATTTGATCTCTAGTTCCTCTGCCTCTTCTAAACCCAGCTTGTACTTCCGGTAGTTCTCAGTTCACATGCTGCTGAAGCCTAAGCTTGTAGGATTTTGAGTATAACCTTGCTGGCATGTGAAATGAGCGCAATTGTACGGTAGTTTGAACATTCTTTGGCACTGCCCTTCTTTGGAATTGGAATGTAAACTGACCTTTTCCAGTCTTGTGGCCACTGTTGAGTGTTCCAAATTTGTTGGCATATTGAGTGCAGCACTTTTAACAGCATCATCTTTTAGGATCTTAAATAGCTCAGCTGGAATACTGTCATCTCCGCTAGCTTTATTGTTAGTCATGCTTCCTAAGGCCCACTTGACTTCACTCTCGAGGATGTCTGGCTCCAGTTCAGTGACCGCACTATCATGGCTATCAGGGACATTCAGATCTTTCCTGTATAGTTCTTCTGTGTATTCTTGCCACCTCTTCTTAATCTCATCTGCTTCTGTTAGGTCCCTGCCTTCTTTGTCCTTTATCATGCCCATCTTTGCACAAAACGTTCCCTTGAGAGCTCCGATTTTCTTGAAAAGATCTCTAGTCTTTCCCATTCTGTTGTTTTCCTCGATTTCTTTGCATTGTTCATTTAACAAGGCCTTCTTGTCTCTCCTTGCTATTCTCTGGAACTCTGCATTCAGTTGGGTATATCTTCCCCTTTCTCCCTTGCTTTTCACTTCCCTTCTTTCCTCAGCTACTTGTAAAGCCTCATCAGACAGCCACTTTGCTTTCTTGCGTTTCTTTTTCTTAGTCTTAGTCTTTTTCTTAGTCATGATGGTTTACCTCCAATATCAGGCGGTGTGCCTCTGAATTACTAGTCATGGGAACATGAACAGGAAGGTGCTATTGCACTTGTGTCCTGTTTGTGGACTTCCCATTGGAACCTTAAAAAATCTACAATTGTCATTTCTTAATGAATCAATGATAGAGATTTTCTCCTTATAAAAATGGGAAGGAAAAAGAATTTTAAAAGCAAAACCAAAGAGCCCAGAGACCCTTCAAAATAAAAAAAAGGATCATTTACACCTTTAAAAGTTTTCCAAACTGGAAAAGTAGCCACGCCATCTGATCCAGAAATAGATGCTTGATTGAAATCTTTGTTACTTTCTTCCACAGCTCCCACCCATCTAACTGATACAAAGAAGGTCTGTTAAAAAATTAAGGGTGTAACTCTATGCATGTTTAGGCAGAAAAAAGTCATACAATTCCCACTGTGGTTGGGGAATGCTGGGAGATGTATGACTTCTTTCTGTCTAAAGATGCATAGGATTGTGCCCTAAATTAAAAATAGAGATGGTAGCAATGCCCCCCTCAGACTCTGGCATGTGGTAGAAATCTATGGACATTGCAACTGTGGGAACAGGTTGAGATATACTTTTGATCTGATCTATTTCTTCTGGTGTTTTGTGTAAGATCTTTGGTTTTATTAAAAAAAAAAAAAAACTTCTGTTGGGCATCAGTGCTTGCCACAATTCCCTTCAGATGGATCTGTGAAGACCAGCCAGAGGTTTCAACAAATAGCGTAAGTGGATTTGGTAGGGATGTACGAAAGTGACTTACCTGTTCGCGGATTATGTTTCTGGTGTAGGGGGGAGGCGTTCCGTACCTCCCCCTGGAATCCTCGATGGGGGGGGGAGGCACTCCGTACCTCCCCCCCGGAATCCTCGAACGGCCGGCTGTGCTCCACGGCAGCTCCACGGAGCAGCCGGCCAGGCCCAGCCAGGCCAGAGCCGTCTGCAGCCGGAT
The DNA here is from genome assembly GCF_057233095.1 of Heloderma suspectum. Lineage (NCBI taxonomy): Eukaryota > Metazoa > Chordata > Lepidosauria > Squamata > Helodermatidae > Heloderma > Heloderma suspectum. The sequence continues at coordinate 7,089,862 of NC_139460.1, forward strand.
TTCCGGCCACGGAGGGCTCTGGGTAAAAAAAAAAAAACACGTACGCAAATGGCGGCAGCTACAGCCGCCGCCATTTGCGTTTCTTCTTTTTGGCCATCTTAATCTACGTAAATATTTACGTAGACTATGACTGCAAAAATAAAGGGGAACGCAAATAGCGTAGCGGGCACTATTTGCGTCCCTTTTTGATTCACCGTTTTAGCCTACGTAAATATTTACGTAGGCTAAAACGGCAAATCAAAAAGGGACGCAAATAGCACCCGCTACGCTATTTGTGTTCCCCTTTATTTTTGCAGTTATAGTCTACGTAAATATTTACGTAGACTAAGACGGCCAAAAAGAAGGAACGCAAATAGCGGCGGCTGTAGCCGCCGCCATTTGCGTACACGGGTTTGGTTTTGTTTTAAAACCCACCCAGCCATGATAGGAGCCTATCATGTCTTTTCTTCTTTTTTTTTTAATTAAGACTGGAAATGGCGGCAGCGGCAGCCGGTCGGAAGACCAGCCGCCGAAACCACAGCCCCACAGCCGCGGGGGGATCCATGGGGGGGCAGGGGGGCAGGCCTTTCCTCCACAGATTTCGGGTCTCACTGAGATCCATGGCGGAATTCTCTGCCATCCCTAGGATTTGGCTATTGTTCACAAAGGAGCACTGAGCTGATGAGGTACAGAGAGAGACACTGAACAAAAGAGTGGGCCAGACTCTGAGCACTCAGCAATGGAGGGGAGAGCCAAGTTCTTTCAGCATCCTTGCATGATGAGAATTCTGTTTGCAAAATGCAACATGAATTTCAGACCCAGTTCAACCTGACGTTGGAAACAAATTTAAGGACTGCAGAGTGTTGTGCGTGTGTGAGTGCTTGTGTGTCTACAGCGAGAAACGCCTGGTATGCTGAAGACGTGTTTAGTAAGGGGAATAGCTTCTACTCTCTACCATGGGTATTAAACCCAGGAGAATAGGGGGATTACAAAACTGATTGAAGGTTCCTACCAGAATGCGAACAAGCCTCTGCATTGCAGAAGAGGAGAGAAGCCGTTTCGAAAGCAGTAAGACATGAAAAGCACTCCAGTGAAACCAGAGCTTTGGGTTTAGGGGGGCCAAGTGGCTGGAAGGGGTGGGGGAAATAGAAGTCTGCTTGTCGGTTCCCTGGGGAAGTGGAGAAAAATGGTTCCTCAAGGGATGAGGGGGTCTGTGTGTCAGAATGGGGCCTGAATCCAGCCTGGAGAGGGCGGTTGCTGAATCCATCTCAAGAGTATAAAGAAAGGCAGTGTAGTGTAGCAGTTATGGAGCGTCTGACTACAACCAGGGAATTCCAGGTTGAAATTCCCATGAAATGAAGCTCACTGGGTGATCTCTTAGCCCTGCCCTACCTTGCAGGGTTATTGTGAGGATAAAGCAAATCAGGAAAGAACCATGCATGCTACCCAAGCATGAGCTTGCTGGAGGAAGGGTGGGGTAAAAATTTCATCTGTGTGCACAACGTAAAAGGGAGCCAGTGCTTCAGCCCACCACAGACAGTGAAGGAGTGCTGTCCCACGGGGTAAAAATCAGAAGTCTTGACTGTGATGGCCCAGGGAACTCTTCCTCTACAGCACATGAAGAGTGCTCGGTCCTGAGTGCTCTCTTGAGCCTCATATAATTTTAGCACCACCAGGTCAGAGGTAGCTCTGAGTGGGAGTGCGTGGGGGAATGGGAACATTTTCTCACATATATTTTGGGCCTAGAAATCCCATCAGCAGCGCTGGCTCCCACTGTCTCTGGGATCCATGTCCCTGATGATTCAGGGGCTTGGTCCCCCATTCCTGCCTGTGCACAAGGAACTCTGGTACTAGTTGGTCTCGAGAGAGAGCATGTCACATAGAGAAGCATAAATCGATCTCTGAAACTAGCCTCAGAAAGCTTCGGCTATTGGGCAGTATAGAGATGTAATAATTAAAAATAATAACAGAAAAATATTGTCCCCATGGTAATGGATTGCTTCCTCCCACCCCCCAGACCTGTGGGTCCCAGAAAAGTGTAACCACCCCCCTCGAACGATGTTGGGTCCTGCACATAGATGCTGAGTAGATGAACACATGGAGGTCAAAGAGTAAAAGGAATATGTGGAAATACACTTTTGTTTGATCTGGGGGAATTTGTGTTAATTAATCAAGAGCGGGGGGAGATCTATGACTAACTTTAAACATTAACTAGTATTAATTGCTTTTTCTAAAATCATCTGAACTAGCTCAGTAAAAATCAATGACAGGGAGACAATTAAAAATTGTTCTGGGCCCAAGAATGAATTTAATTCTTAGGCATCAAATCCACTGATTCTTTAGAAAAGCAGAAAATATTTTGTTTGGTTAATGGAAATTTGGGGGCAGTAGGTGTTGGGTTTATTTTCACACATGTCTGTTTCTGGACAATTAGAAAAATGTCATAACTGCTCCTTACACATTCTTCTTCTTATACTTTCTGATAAACCTGCTTATTTTACATTTTGTTCTTATACTCTTGTGTTTTGCTGCTTTTGGCTTCCTGTCCCTCAGTTCATTAACTGACCTCTATTTATTTAGGGCTTGGAGCCCAACCCTATGCATGTTGACACAAAAGTAATTCACACGGAGTTCACACAGATTGCCCCCAAATAAATGTGCACGAGCTTAAGTCAGGTTTTTAAACAAAACTTAGGGTGCAATCCAATGCATGCTTAGACAGAAAAAATCCTACAGCTCCCAGCATTCCCCAAGCAGCACGGCTGTCTAGGGAATGCTGGCAGTTGTAGGACTTTTTCTGGCTAAATATGCATAGGGTTGCACCCTTCCACTTTTAAATTTACGATTTGCCTGAGCTACACTTAAATATACGCACATACAATCACATATTAACAAAAGGCTAAAAATGTGACTGCTGCCTTGGAACACTCAATCTCCCAGTCACTGATTCAGTTGCTATAATGGAATGGAATTGCTGATTTATTTAGTGCAGCCGGTATTCATGATGCTTTCCACAGGGCAGGTCCCTGCCCCAAGGAGCTTACAATCTAAAATTTGACACGGGGGGGGGGGATTGAAATGGGGCAAACAGGGAAGCAGTGTGTGGTTGTTTAGTTGCACGCGCTTTGTACTGCGGGAGATGAGAGGGAAAGTAGGGCCATTCCTGCTGAAACACTTGTTTTTTCCCCTCTTCCCTTGTGTGTCGTACCTTTTTAGATTGTAAGCCTGCAGGCAGGGACTGTCTTGTTTTATTGAGCATATGGAAGCAACTCTTTGGCTGAGGAGCAGGATAAGCATTCTTTGACGGAATGAATACATAAATAGGGCGGGGGAATTAGGGGCTGTGCCAACAGGTTCATGGAAAAGGTTAGTTTTGGAGGGAGCAGGAGAGGTGGCATTAGGCCGGGAGGCAGTTCCAAGCAAGTGGGGCAGCAAGGGAGAATGAGGGGGGTCTTTTGAGAGAGCTGGAGATCTTTGGAGAGGAGAGGGCGATGGAGCTGCAGGAGCAAAGGTAGCGGACAGGGTGGTAGCAGGATGCAAGAGCGGAGAGAAGCAGGAATACATGGAGGGCAGGATTTGGCGAGCACCACCCTGGGGAAGGCTGGACAGAGAGGAAGGTTTGCTGAGGAAGTGTTTGCTGAGGGGACAGAGAGGAAGGGATGTATTTTCAAATGGGGCAGCAACACAGATTGACAACAGACAGAATGCAGGGAACAAAGGTGAGAGACGGGTCAAAGATAAAGCCAAGGCTGCGGGCCTGTTCAACAGAGAGGATGGTAACCTTGCCAGTGGGCTGGGAAAGCACATGAGGAGAGGAGGGTGTGGGAGGAAAGATGGATGGGAAAGTTCCATCTCAGACAAACGGGCCAGTCTTTATGGAAAAGAATAAATAGACACAAGTCTGATATCAGAATTGGCAATATTCAGAAAGCACTGGGAGAAGACTTCAGCCTCCCAGGACACTCCGTCACTGACCTTAAAAGTGGCCAAGGATACATCAACAGAGCAAGGATACATCAATGGGAGATTAGAGCGGGAGACTGCTGGGTTAGAATTCATCAACAGGTTTTATTTATTTATTTATTTATTAAATTTATTAATCGCCCATCTGGCTGGTCACCCAGCCACTCTGGGCGATGTACAACATACCATAAAACAATTTAAAACAATAAAATTCTACCATAACATTTTTTTAAAAATACCCTAACCCACCCCAAATGCCTGCTTGAACAACCACGTTTTTAATGCACGACAGAAGCTCATTAAAGAGGAGGCATGATGGAGTTCCCTAGGGAGGGAGTTCCACAGAGTGGGGGCCACCACAGAAAAGGCCCTCTCCCTCGTCCCCACCAGTCTAGCTGTCCTGGCTGATGGGACAGAGAGAAGGCCATCCGAGGCTGATCTTGTTAAGCGGCCTGTCCGGTGCTGCTGGAGGCGCTCCTTAAGATTCAGTTTAAGTTTAATTCTATCACCAGAGGCTTAAATCATGATAACAGATTTTTCTCATGCTCCTTGTATTACTCGGCTCACCTACAGCCAGGATGTTGGTGTTATCAGTAACAACTGCACTGTGAATTACTACTGTTAATAATATGGTTGTCACTTTTTGCATGTAATTTCCCTCTGATCTCACAGTTTAGAATCCGTCCCCTGACCCCGCTCCTACAGCCACCCCCATTTGTACTACATATAAACCTGAAACTCTCCATAATTCTCCACGCATCTGATGAGAGGGGCTATAGTCCATGACAGCTTGTGGCAGAATGAACATGTTCGCCCTTAAAGTGCCACACAAGACTCTTTGTTCGTCACAGACGTGTTGATTTTGAGATGAAGCATCCAAGCAGAAATACCAGAAGGGCCACTTGAGATGTGGGACTGCAGAGAGGGGGACAGTTCAGGGAGGGGGGAGGAAGAGATGACTGTCATCTGCATACAGGTGGTACTGAATGCCATGGGTTTTGAGGAGACCAATCAGGGGCTGTATGTATAATGGGGAAAGCAAAGGGCCAAGAACTAGTGCTGTGCTGAAAATGTCTCCCACATTTTTTTGGACCGTTCTCAATCATTTTGACAGAAAAGAAACAGCTTTTGAACAGAAGTTCAAAGAAGAAGAAAAAACTGGAGAAATTCTCATGGGTTGGGTTCACCGCTCTTGGGCTTACCTTATTTATGAGACAGCCAAGGTGTGAGTGTCCTGGCTTTCATTGCACACTCTTTCGAGCAGCCTGTAGCCTCCTTGGGTTCCTGCATTCCAGTTAAAGCCCAGGGGAAGACATGATGAGGAAATTCTTCCCATAGGGCTTTTTCAGAACAGGAAGTCCAGGCAGCCTGGGAGAGTGCAGAGCAACGGAAGGATTTCTAATAGAAAGAAAAAATACGCACAATCCTATTGGCCAGCCCAAATTTTCTCCACCATATTTGTGGTCCCCACACACACAATCACACACATGCACACACAATGCCCTGGAATGCCACTCGGTAGGGGCCATGGTGAAGGAGGCAACATAATCACCAAGCTGTGACTATTTGCTGCTGTTGCCACTTGCTGTGGCAGCACAAAAAAGAAAAAAGAAGCTTTTTTTTCCCCTGAGGAAAAAAGAAGCTGTGCTACCACCACTGCCAACAGTGAGCCCTACCTGCGAGAAACTGTTGAGAATTTCTCCTCCCAAGGGAGAATTTTGGGGAAATTGTCCCCCCAATTTCTCTGCCCACAAAGAGGGAGGAGAATGTCGAGAGGGCCCTTGCACACCGATCTCCCAAGAACAGATTCCAACAGACAGGTGGAAAGCAGAGGGAGAGCTTCTCACCTAAGGAAACCTTGAGAGAACAATTAGGCCAGCCTTCCCAATCTGGCGCCCTCCAGATGTGAAGGGCTACAATCCCCAGCATCCCCTGCCAGCCATGGCTGGGAGTTGTAGACCAAAATATCTGCAGGGTGCCAAGTTGGAGAAGGCTGGCCTGGGGCAATAAAGTGATCCGAGCAGGAGAAGACCGTGGTCCGCTGTACTGAAGACAGAGGCCTTTCAATTTCGCATTGGTGATTTTCCTGGGGGAAGTTCCAGTGGGGGGCAGGTGACAAACACCAGGTTGGGGGTGTTGAGGGCAGAGTCAGAGAAGAGAAAGTCAAGGTGGCAGGGCTAAGCTGCACGCTGCAGGGGGTTAGAAGCAAAGGGTGGAAGAGGGGTGGGGAAAGTGATTTTTTTTTTTTTTGAGAACAGGGGAAACAGTAGCATGTGTGAATGCAGGAAGGCAGAAGCTAGAGCGGGGGGTATAGAGAGAGAGAGCGCGCTTGATGATGTGGTGAAGAGCAGAGAGAAGATGGGTGGGGGTGGGGCTGCAACCAGGAAAAAGAATGGGAGGGGGCCAAAGGGGCACGTGGGGGTTTCGATGAGGAGAGCAGAAGAAAATGTCAGAACCATCCTAAAGAAGCCTCCCCCAACCTGGTAGCCTCCAGAGGTCTTGGACTACAGGTCCCCTTATCCCCAGCCAACCTGCTGGGTGTTGTAGTCCAGTGCCTCTGGAGGGCACCAGAGGCTGTTCTGAACACAACGGAGCAACAGTCTGATAACACTGCATCTGTTAGAGAACGCAGTCATCCAGTTCGAATGGAAGGCGATTGGATAGGGAGGAGCGGCGACTGCGTTTTTCAGACTGGTATGAGATAAACAGCCACGTCTTGAGAACATAAGAACATAATTAGAGCCCTGCTGGATCAGACCAAGGGTCCGTCTAGCCCAGCATTCTGTTCACACAGTGGCCAACCAGCTGCTGCTCAGGAACCCACAAGCAGGGCATGGGCGCAATAGCATCCTCCCCCCCATATTCCCCAGCAACTGGTGTACAGAGGCTCACTGCCTCTGGTACTGGAGGCAGCACATAGGCATCAGGACTAGTACCACTGATAGCCTTTTCCTCCAGGAACTTGTCCAACCCCCTTTGAAAGCCATCCAAATTGGTGGCCATCGCTACATCTTGTAGAGAATTCCTTAGTTTAACTCTGCGCTGTGTGAAGAAGGACTTCCTTTTATCTGCCCTGAATCTCCCACCAATCAGCTTCATGGGATGGCCCCACTGGGTTCTAGTATTACGAGACAGGGAGAAAAATGTCTCTCTGTCCACTTTCTCCACACCATTCATAACTTTGTACACCACTATCATGTCTCCCCTTGCCCTCTTTTTTCCAAGCTAAACAAGCCCAGCTGTTGTAACCTTTCCCCATAGGGGAGTTGCTTCAGCCCCTTCGTCATTTTAGTTGCCCTTTTCTGCACTTTTCCTTTGTTGTTGTTTATTCAGTCAGTCGCTTCCGACTCTTCGTGACTTCATGGACCAGCCCACGCCAGAGCTTCCTGTCAGCCGTCGCCACCCCCAGCTCCCCCAAGGTCGAGTCCGTCACCTCCAGAATATCATCCATCCACCTTGCCTTTGGTCAGCCCCTCTTCCTTTGGCCTTCCACTTTCCCTAGCATCAGCATCTTCTCCAGGGTATCCTGTCTTCTCATTATGTGGCCAAAGTACTTCAGTTTTGCCTTTCATATCCTTCCCTCAAGTGAACAGTCTGGCTTTATTTCCTGGAGTATGGACTGGTTTGATCTTCTTGCAGTCCAAGGCACTCTCAGAATTTTCCTCCAGCACCACAGTTCAAAAGCATCTATTTTCCTTCACTCAGCCTTCCTTATCGTCCAGCTCTCGCAGCCATAGGTTACTACGGGGAATACCACTGCTTTCACTATGCGGACCTTTGTTGTCAGTTTATTGTTAAAGATATTGTAGAGCACTTTTCCTAGCTCTACAATATCTTTTTTTAGGTCTGGTGACCAGAACTGTACACAGTATTCCAAGTGTGGTCACACCATAGATTTGTATAAGTGCAGTATGATATTGGCAGTTTTATTCTCAATTCCTTTTCTAATTATGCCTCACATGGAGTTTGCCTTTTTTTTTACAGCAGCTGCACACTGGGTCGACATCTTCATCGAGCTGTCCACCACAACCCCAAGATCCCTTTCTTGGTCAGTCACTGCTAGCTCAGATCCCATCAGTCTATACTTGAAGTTGGGATTTTTTGCCCCAACGTGCATCACTTTACACTTGCTTACACTAAACCGCATTTGCCATTTGGATGCCCATTCTACCAGCTTGGAGAGATCCTTTTGGAGCTCTTTGCAATCCCTTTTTGTTTTAACCACCCTAAATAATTTGGTGTCATTGGCAAACTTGGCCACTTCACTGCTCACTCCTAATTCCAGATAATTTATGAACAGGTTGAAAAGTACTGGGCTACAAGTCTCTCTAGCAGCTCACTCCAGTTCTCCTGTTTGAAAGAAAGGTTCACTTCAACAGCCCAGATGAATCACTCTGGAGAAAGAGGGTCTGCCTTAAGACCTTATATAGGAACATTGGAAGCTCCCTGATACGGAATCAGACCTTTGGTTCATCTAGCCCAGTGCTGTTGACACTGACTGGCAGCAGTGGCTCTCCAGGGTTTGAAACATGGATCTTTTCCTACCTGGAGATGCTGGGGATCGAACCGGAGATCTTCTGCATGCAAAGCAGGGGCTCCACCACTGAGCTGCAGCCCTTCTCCATTCTGATGTGCTCCAGGCCGCTTACTTTTTTAGAATTGGTTAAGCTTCATATCTGGAGCTCCAAAAGTACCTCTGGGCTCCAGAGTTCATCACTCTTCTCACCTACCAGGTATCCTATTTTGCAGAGGACAGTCCTCTCTTTGAAGGGCTGCCCAGTCCAAGTCCAATTTAAAGATAAGGAACCATCAGAGGGAAGAGCTGAAGGGCCTTGAAGTCGCCCATCAACAGCACCTGGACCGTGGGCCTAGCAGGCAGGAACAGAGGTCACCTGGTCACCGTCTCCCTCACTATGGTGAGATGTGCTGCATTTCAATTTGAATGATAATTTCTTCATTTGCACATACATTAGCCTATGGACATTTTTTGCCAATCGGTTCCTCTTCTGAGAGACTCACAAGTAGCCACTGTGCTCACAGCTGTCTTTGAATGGTCTGCTGCCAAGGCCTCGGGTTAGCCTAGGTGGACGCAGCGGCTTCATTAAAAAGTAAGGAGTGGAATAATTGCCAGCTAAACAGCTCTCTGCTCTCTCTTTTCTTCCTCGCCTGTGTTTATGCAGCTGTCACTTAAATAATTTACCAGTGCTTTAAAAAAAACCCTGCCTTGGAGTGAAGTGCTTCTTGGAAGGTGAGTCTTTGGTTTACAGAAAGGCCACTCGGTGTAACACTCTTCTGTTGTACCCGGTCGCTTTCTTTCACCTTCCAGTAGATCACTGTGTCACTTCATATTCCCCAGAGTAGGAGGAAGTTCAGAGCAGCCTTTCACAGGATATGTTGAAGCACGGGGGAGCCCTGGAGGTGCCTAATATGCAAATAAACAGATACACACTACCCTAATGTGTTTATTTGCAAATCCATAGCTTCTGCTTCCATTATGAGGGTACAGAAGCACACAAGCACGACATGCAAGTTTCAAAGCTACCAGGCTCCTGCAATCAAAAGATGGCACTACTGGTTTAAGCTGCCAGGCCGGTATCTCTATGAGTTGTTTTGTTTTAGGGCTGCAACCTGATTAAATAAATTTTAATGACTTAATCATATGAGCTGCAGTAGATTAATTATCCTATCCATTTTTTAATTTGCATATGGGTAAAAACAGTATTTCTGAAGCAAAAAGTATTTCCTTGTTCTTTTCTTTACTTTAGATGAGGCACACGTGTGACGTAACAGAAGAGGCACGCCTCCTATGTGTGAAAAAAGAGAGAATGCCTTTTTTAAACAGGATTTGCCATCTGCAGTTTTTAATAAGCACTTGTATTAAGGGTTGTTATATTTTTTTTTAATCTACTGCCCGATTACTTAGAGGTATCTTTAAAATTTATTTTTAAAATCAATTAATCTAACCAATTAATTGATTAAACATTACAGCCCTAGGTGGTGCTGATGTTTCCACCTTTGATTTCACTGGGGTCTATTTCACTCCGGTGTTACATTAGTAAAATCCTTTTTCTGCGTATGGGAAAGTTTACTGGCCTCTTGGCCCCAATCTCACAAGTGCTACCTACGTTTTAGTCTCCTGTAACGAAATATAGGAGGATGCCTTATACTGAGTCAGACCTGGGTCCATCTAGCCCAGTATTGTCGACACTGACTGGCAGCAGCGGCTCTCCGGGGTTTCAGGCAGGATTCTTTCCAGCCCTACCTGGAGATGCCAGGGATCGAAACTGGGACCTTTGGCATGCAAAGTATATGTTGTACTGCTGAGCTACAGCTATGGACAGTATCGGAGTAAGGCAAACCTTTTTAAATAAATAACCAACCTTGGTTGGCAATGCAAAAGTACTTCTCAGCAGGCTGCAATTTAGAATTCCAGACCACAGACATCAATCTTCCAGTGCTACTACTGCGGTCCCTTTTTTGTTTATAACCCTTTTCTCTGTTCTAGCCCTTCTGGGATTTGTAAAAGCTCCAGAAATAGGAGGAACTCGGAAACCTTCCAGATCATGGGGACGATGTACAAGATGAGTTCTTGCCCTTTCTGGGTCTTTTAACCTCCAGGGCTGGAACATTTTTTATTGTGCTTATCCTAAGCACAACAGCAATAGCAACAAAATAATTTGGGATGTTGATTGCTTTTATAGGGACCGTTGAAAGGAGCCTTGTGTCTGGTGGTGTAGCGAACCGTGTTAGACTCTGACTGCTGAGATCCAAATTCAAATCCCTGTTCAGGCCAGAAACTCATTGGGTGACCTTGGAATTTTAGCCCAGCCCACCTTCCTCACAGCTTGTTGGCATCATCTGAGAAAAGACTCACATCTACTACTGTGAGCTCTTTGGAGGAAGACTAAGAAGCAAATACAGAGGATAACTGTATAGAAAAAGCAAAGGAGTTAAGCTAGAGTTTCTGAATTCTGCACTCCCCCATCCCATTCGTTCCTTGTTACCTTTGACCGTTGCTTCCCTCATCTTTCCCATCCTATATGACAGGGATGCTGAGCCTCAGGCTCGTGCACCAAATCTGGCCCAATCCAGCCCTCCAGGGTCCCCCAGAAGGCCACACCCTTTCCCTTAGCCCCACCCCTTTCCTGGCTTTTGTGTAGTTTTTGTGCAGTTTCCTGGCTTTTGTGCAGTGGTTTGGTGGCTTCCTGGCTTTTGTACAGGTGGACCCCTTCTTCCCCCCAACCACTAATTGTTTGGTTATTTCCTGGCTTTTGTGCAGTTTTTGTGCAGTTTCTTGGCTTTTGTGAAATTGTTTGGCGGTTTCCTGGCTTTTGCACAGTTTTCCTCCCATTCTACAAGATTGAAATACCTCTGCTAAGGGCTGATTACTGGCAGGAAGCGCTTTAAGGGGAAATATGTGGGGTTTTTTGGTCTTTTGGCCCCACCCTTTTTGCCTTCAAACCTCTTCCCCACCATGCCTGGAATGTGACCCCCCCCCCACACACACACACATGAGTTTATCCAAAATGGAATTCAACCCTTGGGCCGAAAGAGATTCAACACTGTTGGGACCTGACTTCCCAGAGATGAGGCCCAATTCACAGGAAAACCTTTTCTCGCAAAGTCTCCTGCTAAAGGCTCTGGCTTAAATGCAGGCGAGTGGCCACTGAAGACCAGCACTGGACTTTCGATCCTGGCAGGGAAACCTGCCTCTTAGGCATGTGCTGCGTCTCACGGGACACCTCTGCGCCACCCTTTTTAACTGACAACACAGTAAAGAAGACACCCCTGAAACACCCTCTCTCGCAGAGACCACCTCCCGCTGTCCTGTTCCCATAGAAGGCTCCCCTGGTCGAGAAGCAGAGGCCTCCGTTAAGGTCATGTCTCCCGGCTGTGGAAGACAGGCTGTGTAAGCATCCCGCATCTCAGCCCTCCTGGCTCGTAAGAATTGAGTCCTCGGGCTCCTGGCTTCCCGGGGCTGGGCCTGATTTTGCACTGTCCCTTCCCGACTCCAGTCTGGGACAAGGCCTCACAAACACTCCCTGCGTTATGACAGAGGTGGTGAGCCTGTGACCCTTTGGATGTTGTTGGATTCCAACTCCCATCTGCCCCAGCCAACATGGTCAAAGTCAGGAATGATGGGAGCTGTTGTAGTCCAACAGCATCTGGAGTGCCAAAGGTTCACCACCTGGCTGTTTTATCCCTTCACCTATTAAAACCTGTTCAGCTGAATCAAGTAGCAAAGCTTTTCGGGACGTGTGGATATTGTTATGATATGGTTTGGTCACTCGGTGGCACTGGACTTGATTCTATCTGGCTGGAGTCAGGAGTTTCCTGTTACTGTTTTGTTCTCATTTCGAGATACACAATATAGTTTTTGTCAAGCCACCTGACTGGTGTGTCTTCTAGGCCTACCAAAACGCTAAGAACGTCAGAAGAGCCCTGCTGGATCAGACCAAGGGTCCACCTAGTCCAGCATTCTGTACACACAGTGGCCAACCAGCTGTCAACTGGGAACCCACAAGCAGGGCATGAGCACATCAGCACCCTCCCACCCATGTTCCCCAGCAACTGGTGTACATAGGCTCACTGCCTCTGGTACTGGAGGTAGCACATAGGCATCAGGACTAGTAGCCACTGATAGCCTTCTCCTCCAGGAATTTGTCCAACTCCCTTGTAAAGCCATCCAAACTGGTGGCCATCACTACATCCTGTGGGAGCAAATTCCATAGTTTCACTCTGCGTTGTGTGAAGAAGGGCTTCCTGTTATCTGCCCTGAATCTCCCACCAATCAGCTTCATAGCATGACCCCATTGGGTTCTAGTATTACAAGACAGGGAGAAAAATGTCTCCTTCTCCACATTCTCCACACCAGGCATAATTTTGTAGACTTAGCTATCCTGTCTCCCCTGACCCTCCTTTTTTCCAAGCTAAACAAGCCCAGCTGTTCTAACCTTCTCTCATAGGGGAGATGCTCCAGCCCTTTGATCACTGTAGTTGCCCCTTTCTGCACTTTTTCCAGCTCTACAATATCGTTTTTTTAGGTCTGGTGATTAGAACTGGACACAGTATTCCAAGCGTGGTCTCACCATAATTTGTATACAGGCAGTATGATATTGGCAATTTTATTCTCAATTCCTTTCCTAATTTTGCCTTACATGGAGTTTGCCTTTTTCACAGCGGCTGCACAATGGGTCAACATTTTCATTGAGCTGTCCACCATAACCCCAAGATCTCTTTCTTGGTCAGTCACTACTAGCTCACTGGGACTACAACACTTCAGGCTGGGGTGCGTTCGCACGTTTTAATGTTCCCCTTGAAACGCCTTGCCCTCAGATCAAATGGCGCCACAAGAAGCCTAGGCTTGGAGTTAAATACCCTAACATGTTAATGTTCCATGTGTGCGGAGAGATTTTTTTTTTTTAAATGGGAGAACATTTCAAATATGCAGACTGCCCCACACGAGCCTGAAGGTGGCACCTTCCAGAAAGAGCTTTACTGTGCTGCCGTTATAAACTTATAATATGGCCTTTGAGGAGAGACTTCTCCAGGCCTCCTTGCCTTGTGGGGTTAGACTAGTGGCAACTGGAGTAAGGGCCTTTTCATTTGTGGCACCCAGTCTGTGGAATGGTCTCCTCAGCAAGGTTTGGTTGGTGCCCACCTTCTACCATACCTTTCTGACAAGAAGGAAAGGTCTTGTTATTTCCCTGGGACTTTGAAACATTAACCAAGTTGGCTTTACTGTATTGACGATGTCTGTTAGTTTTTCTGCCATTCTAACGTGGCTGTGTTAACCACGTGGCAGCAGCTGTGCTGCGGTTTTCTACATTGCGTTGTCATTCTTTGACAGTAAATCACCCTGAGAGCTAAGCTACAAGGCTGGGCGATACATTTTTATGGAGCTCTAATTGAAGTAAATATTGATCTGCTGCTATTACATGTAATGTTGATACTGATGCTTCATGCCATTGTAACGCTGTTTTAATACTTTGGAATCGGGTAGTGTTTTGTTGTTGCAAATGTAAGCCACCTTGCGAGGTTATATATATCCTGAAAAGCAGGCTAAACAAAACAGAACAAAATCTGTTAAGTAACATTTTAAGAACCACACCTTTTCTTAAATAAAGTAAATAATAACACCTGAAAACAATCACTGAATCGTAGAACAGGGTGGGCTCCAGGCAGGTGGGAGCACTGGGCAAGGCTCGCTTGCCGTCTCCCTCTGGGTCTGGTTTGCGCCGCTGTCCGGAAGGCGAGGGCACAGCACGTAGAAGCTGCTGCTCCTTTCTGCTTTCATGCTTGGAAAGAGCAGGTGAACAGGTTGCAGCAGCAAGGAGGGAGGAGCTGAGGTGTGGGGCCAGGAGGCTCTGGGGGTCAACGGGGGGCCTTGGCAAGTACTCGGTGATGCCAGTCCCTGGTGCTGGCTCTTTCGCTGAGTCATTTATTTCAACCACCTGCCTGAACCCAGCTTGTCTTCTACCAAAGGGACCCCTGATGGATATTTAGTACCAACCATTCCTGGAAGACCTCAGAACCTGTTCCAGCTCTAGAATACACAGATTCCAAGGAGCAAACCACGTGGCCCCTTCAACATATCTAGCCACCGCCAACCCACACCTGCTCCCTGCATCCCCCATCAGGTTGCCAGGTCTCCAGGTTTGGTCCTGACACTCAGGATTGGGGGTCATTGCCAGGACAGCAAAAGCACTTCATGCTGCAATGTTTTGTTGCAGTGCCCCACTTGTAGGACTTGTTTCCCATATCCCGACCAGCTTCCTTGCCTGTCCCAATTTGCCTATAATGTGAAATGCCCAGAACGTGACACAGTAGATGAAGTCTGACTAGTACAGAATAACATCGAACCATTACTACCCATGATTTGGAAACTACATTTGCCCCTTTTACAGCCCCATTATCTTTAGCTCCATCTCTAGAGACCCCACCTCTTCACTGCTCCCAGGACAAACCCCCCTGTCTGTTTCATTCTGCCTCTGTCATGATGCCTGGTTGGACACTCGCGAGGCATGGGTTACAGTGTTCCACTATGGACTGGGTTTGGGGCAAGCCAGGTTTCCCAGGAAGGCAGGAATAAGAAAAGAAGGCTGCCACGGCCAAACTTACCTGTATGTTGCTCCAACAAGCAACAGATCATGACTGAGCCTTAAGTAAGGGTTGTCTTCCTTTAGGCTGGCTACCTCAGCCTCTATACTGACTAAGGTCTTTTCTCTTACAGGGGCCTGCTTTGTTTTAGCAGCCTTAGACTGCAATGACACAGGGGTGCCTGTGGCATGCTGTATGGCTGGGGTGCTCAAAGTCCAAAGATGGCAATGCGAGCCCTCAGGTCCCTGGGGTTGTCCTGGAGAACTGGGGCCTGTGGAGGTAGAACCCTCATGACGCCTTTCTGCAACCGAGTTCTCTCCCTGAACAGTTAACTCAGGAGCAGCTTCTTCTGAGGACGAGGGTGTGGGATCCTCCGAGGACCAGGGTTCAGGCTCCTGGACCATGACATCATCATGACACCATCATGGTTTGGAAGCTTCAGCTGGTGCAGAATACGACCACCCGGATATTGGTGGGGAGACGGGCAGTCAGCTCATGTGACAGTGATACTGCACCAGCTGCACCGGCTGCCAGGTGTTTCCAAACCCATTTTTTTAAATAATTAATTTGTTATTGTAAAATTTAAAGAAAACAAAACAGAGGAAAAGAAAAAAATTGTACCTACATAGATTTGAATCTATCAATTTCATTGCATACATATGAAGTGTGTGTGTGTGTATGAAAGATAGAAGGACTAACAACAGAGTATTAAAAATATATATTTTAAGCTGAATGTTTTGGCTTCCGCCCTCATCAGTAGCTGTGCTGTTAAATGGATATCACTCCTAATACCCATTGAATTATAGGAGATGAGCATTTATCCTTGCAATGCCAGTCTTTTAGCCATCAAAAGGGCACGGAGAATCAATTTGTGCTGACTGTGTATTAACTTCCAGGAAGCACGAAGCTAATTTAAGAAGACATGTATATCAGTAAATATTAATACAAGGTGTATCTGTATCATAACTTCCTCCCCAAAAGAGGCAACTATTGGGCATTACCAAAACATATGGTTAAAAGAAGCATTCGCTGTATTATACCTCCAAGCATTTAGCCAGTTTATACAAACCCTTTATTAAAGAGATGTTGTGGAATCTAATAGTCACAGAACGAGAGTTTTTTGCTGAATAAGGTGTAACCTGAGATCCATGGATGCTTCAGTTACAGACGCTAAAGCGAGCCCAATTTAAAGTGATAGTTTTAACGTTTAAAGCCTTAAATGGTGTGGGCCCAAGCTACCTGAAGGACCTCCTTCTGCTGTACCAGTCTACCTATACTTTGAGCTCATCAACGGAGGCCTTTCTCACCTGCCTGCCACCACGGGTGATGAGAATGGTGAGGCTGGAGAGGAATTTTCAGCGGTGGCCCCACACCTCTGGAATCAACTTCCATCAGGGGGTCCTCAGGCCCCTTCTTTACCAGTCTTGAGAGAAGCTCTGAAGACCCGCCTGCTTTCACTGGCCTTCCTTTAAGTCCAAACCATTACATTTTATCGGTAGGTTTAGTTTTTAATATTTTTTAATGGCAATCTCTGTTTTTATGGATGTTATTGAAAAATGTTTTATGGATTTTTAACATTTGTTTTTATGGATTTATTTTTTATAATATCCACTTGGTGTGGCTTTTATCTTGTACGCTGCCTTGAGCGGGTTCCACCCTTAAAGGCGGCCTAGAAATAATTTTAAATGATAGATAGAATGTATTTTGATCTTCAAGAGTTGGCAGCCCTGAGCCATCGCAAGGCCCTGAGACATCACTAGTGACATCACCAGCCTGTCCAGCGTCCCGGGCTCTGGGTATGGGAGTTCTGGCAACTGGTATCTCCCAGTACCAAGCCAACGCCTCTCAAGACGTGATGCTGTCAGCCTTTCCTTGCCTCTGCTCCACTTCATTGCCTGGCTTTTGCAGGGAGTTGAGAAATCCTATGCAGGATGAGTGCACGTCACTTAAACAAGCATTACTGGCTGGCAGGGGAAGGAGACCTGGGAGCAGCAAGGCCTACATATTTGGGCCTCACTTCCCCTAAAATCTGGTGACTATTTTTTTTTCAGTGTTGGTTTTCATATCAGCGAACACCAGCTTTTTCCAGCGAACTTTGCCTCCAACACCGGGGGTGGGGGGATGGCATTTCTGTTGCAATAGGAAGAATTATGACCCACCATCGTCTCAACGGAAAAGACCTTTCCTACAGATGGTCCAAGCTGATCGCAGCCTGGCCTTTGAGCTGCTGGGGAGCGTCACTGGAAATGCCAGACGAGGTTGTTCCCGGGAAAGCAGCAGCAGAAGAGAGAGAGAGAGGGAGGGAGGGAGGAAGGAAGGAAGGAAGGAAGGAAGGAAGGAAGGGCGAATATATCATCAAGTTTCAGTGTCAGCTGTGGAATTACTGCATGATCTCATGATTTCAGCAGAGGCAGGGAGACGACTTGATTAAAAAGCAGAATGAGAGCATGACTGAAAGGCTGGCAAACAGTTCTGGAATCATGTCCACTCCAGAAGTCTGATATTGCCACATGACTTATGGAGAAATACCTTAGCCACTCAGTCCAGCGTAGAGTTATGGTGTGAATAGCGCCGTTGAAAAATCACTGGCATTCATGACTTAGCCTTTAGGACAGTAGCCTTTGTGCCAAAGATGGATACCACAAACTCTGAAATGTTGTGGCAGATGAGGATGCCAAATTAACAGTACAATCTTGTGCATGTTTAGACAGAAAAAAACACTACAACTCCCAAAATGCTTCAGCCAGCCATGCTGACTGGGGTGTGCTGCGAATCATAAGACTTTTTTCTATCTAAAATAGATCATGCATAGGATTGCACCCTAAAACACTCGGTCTATATATCACCATATGATCCCTGGATCTAGAATCCCCTTCTGCACCAGTGCCCAAACCTGAGTGTCTTCTGAGAGTATTGCAACACCTTTCTCTGAGCATCTCTACACCAGCCTAAAATCTTGCATTTAAAACAGGGCTTTCTGCTTCTTTTTTAAATGCAGGATCATGATGGACTCCCTTTACATGCACTTCCTTTCCTCCTCCCTTTCTCCCTTATCTGAGTCTTCCATATGTTTCATTGTACAGCCACTACATGGTGCTGTGGTCCAGTTCCTCTTATTGCAGGTTTTCCTCTTTTCATGTAGGGAACTCAAGTGCTGTAATTTGATAGCTCATTATCTTTGACATTTTTAAAAAACGGGAATTAAGGTCATTTAGTGTGGGAGTGCCCTGGAGGTTCACGATGTCATCTAAAGCAGGGGTCCCCAACCCTCAGGCCGTGGACCAGTACTGGTCTGTGGCCTGTCAGCAACCAGGCCGCAGGGGTGTGTGAAACCCCCTCACCTTGGGTCTGCGGGGAGTCCGTGGGAGGGGAGAGGCGATCCGCCCCCCCGAATCCTCGCTGGCCCCAGCCGGCTCCACTGTGCAGTGAGTCCGCGGAGCTGCCGGCCGGCTCCGGCCGCTGGCGGACTTCCGGCCTCTGGGACGCAAATGGCGTCTGCTATGCGGACGCCATTTGCATCCCTGTTCTACAAGTAATAGGGTAAGTAAAACTTTACGTAGCCGATTACTGCAAAAAATAGGGACACAAATGGCGTTCGCATAGCAGATGCCATTTGCGTCCCAGTGGCCAGAAGTCCACCAGCGGAAACTCCCCCCCCCCGGTCCGTGGAAAAATTGGACTGGTCCCTGGTGCCAAAAAGGTTGGACCGCTGATCTAAAGGACCCACAAACTTCTGTGAGTAACCAATCTCAATAGCAGGATAAAAGATCTGTGTGAAGAAGCCCTCTGTAGTGCCTGGGCATATAGCAACGGCGATTTTTAGAATGATGTTCTGCATTGACTTAAAATATTGAAAATGTTTGCAGGATGCTCTGCTGTTTGAAGGTTTTATGAAGTCATTTGCCTGCTATGAGTCTCTGCAGATAGGGCAGATTATGTGTTTAATACACTCATATACCCTCATGGGATGGCTTCCATTTTTATTGTCCTGAAAAAGCTCTTGTGCATTTAACCAGCTGTATGACATGCAGAAATTTAACTGGTTTGGACTCCCCAGCACAAGAGGTGCAGAAATGGTGAACACCTAACCTGTCTACCTTTGAGATTGTTCTAAACACAGGAACCTTGTTTGGGAGGAAATACATCACACACACACAGCCCTCCCCACCCAAAAGAGGACAGAAGAGGACAGCAATTTGCATGTGCTCATTTACATGTATAAATGCAAATTTAGAAATAATTACTTTAAGTAGAAATTCAGTACATCTCACCATAGCAGAGGAGACTGTGACCAAATGAGCTTTGTGCTTGCTCCATCTGCTGTGGACCTGGTGGCCCGGAGCACATTTTATCAGCTTAGGTTCATATACCAACTACATTCTTATCTGGACAGAGATAGCCTTGTTGTTGTTGTTGTTGTTGTTGTTGTTGTTGTTCAGTCGTTCAGTCGTGTCCGACTCTTCGTGACCCCATGGACCATAGCACGCCAGGCCTTCCTGTCCTGCGCTCTCTCCCGGAGCGTGCTCAAGTTCATATTCATTGCATCCGTGATGCTATCTAGCCATCTCATCCTCTGCCGTCCCCTTCTCCTTTTGCCTTCAGTCTTTCCCAGCATCAGGGTCTTTTCCAGGGAGTTTTCTCTTCGCATTAGGTGGCCAAAATATTGGAGCTTCAGCTTCATTATCTGTCCTTCCAATGAGCAGTCAGGGTTGATTTCCTTTAGGATTGACTGATTTGACCTCCTTGCAGTCCAGGGGACTCGTAAGAGTCTTCTCCAGCACCACAGTTCGAAAGCATCAATTCTTCGGCGCTCAGCCTTCCTTATAGTCCAGCTCTCACAGCCATACATTACTACTGGGAAAACCATAGCTTTGATTAGACGGACCTTTGTCGGCAAGGTGATGTCTCTGCTTCTTACTATGCTGTCTAGGTTTGCCATAGCTTTCCTCCCAAGGAGCAAGCGTCTTTTAATTTCATGGCTACAGTCACCGTCTGCGGTGATCTTGGAGCCCAAGAAAGTAAAATCTGTCACTGCTTCCATTTCTTCCCCTTCTATATACCAGGAAGTGATAGGGCCAGATGACATGATCTTAGTTTTTTTAATGTTGAGTTTCAAACCAGCTTTTGCACTCTCCTCTTTCACCCTCAACAAGAGGCTCTTGAGATCCTCTTCGCTTTCTGCCATTAGGGTGGTATCGTCTGCATATCGGAGGTTGCTGATAATTCTCCCAGCAATCTTAATTCCGACCTCTGATTCATCCAACCCGGCATTTCTCATGATGTACTCTGCATATAAGTTAAATAAGCAGGGTGACAATATGCAGCCTTGTCGTACTCCTTTCCCAATTTTGAACCACTCGGTTGTTCCATGTCTGGTTCTTACTGTTGCTTCTTGACCCTCGTACAGGTTTCTCAGGAGACAGGTCAGGTGGTCTGGTACTCCCATCACTTTCAGAATTTGCCACAGTTTGTTGTGATCCACACAATCAAAGGCTTTAGCGTAGTCAATGAAGCAGAAATAGACGTTTTTCTGGAATTCTCTTGCTTTCTCCATGATCCAGCAAATGTTGGCAATTTGATCTCTAGTTCCTCTGCCTCTTCGAAACCCAGCTTGTACTTCCGGTAGTTCTCGGTTCGCATACTGCTGAAGCCTAGCTTGTAGGATTTTGAGCATCACCTTGCTGGCATGTGAAATGAGCGCAATTGTGCGGTAGTTTGAACACTCTTTGGCGTTGCCCTTCTTTGGAATTGGAATGTAAACTGACCTTTTCCAGTCTTGTGGCCACTGTTGAGTGTTCCAGATTTGTTGGCATATTGAATGCAGCACTTTAACAGCATCATCTTTTAGGATTTTAAATAGC
Source organism: Heloderma suspectum (assembly GCF_057233095.1). Classification (NCBI taxonomy): domain Eukaryota; kingdom Metazoa; phylum Chordata; class Lepidosauria; order Squamata; family Helodermatidae; genus Heloderma; species Heloderma suspectum. The sequence goes on from NC_139460.1 coordinate 7,110,765, forward strand.
TCGGCTGGAATACTGTCATCTCCGCTAGCTTTGTTGTTACTAATGCTTCCTAAGGCCCACTTGACTTCACTCTCGAGGATGTCCGGCTCAAGTTCAGTGACTGCACTATCATGGCTATCAGGGACATTCAGATCTTTCCTGTATAGTTCTTCTGTGTATTCTTGCCACCTCTTCTTAATCTCATCTGCTTCTGTGAGGTCCCTGCCTTCTTTGTCCTTTATCATGCCCGTCTTTGCACAAAACGTTCCCTTGAGATCTCCAATTTTCTTGAAGAGATCTCTAGTCTTTCCCATTCTGTTGTTTTCCTTGATTTCTTTGCATTGTTCATTTAAGAAGGCCTTCTTGTCTCTCCTTGCTATTCTCTGGAACTCTGCATTCAGTTGGGTATATCTTCCCCTTTCTCCCTTGCTTTTCGCTTCCCTTCTTTCGTGAGCTACTTGTAAAGCCTCATCAGACAGCCACTTGGCTTTCTTGCATTTCTTTTTCTTTGGGACGGATTTCGTTGCTGCCTCCTGAACAATGTTACGGACCTCCGTCCATAGTTCCTCAGGCACTCTATCAGGTCTATTCCCTGAAATCTATTCCTCACCTCCACTGTATATTCATCAGGGATATGATTTAGGTCATACCTGAAAGGTTTAGTGGTTTTCCCTACGTTCTTCAATTTAAGCCGAAATTTTGCAAGAAGCAGCTCATGATCTGAGCCACAGTCAGCTCCAGGTCTTGTTTTTACTGACTGTATGGAGCTTCTCCATCTTTGGCTGCAAAGGACGTAATCAATCTGATTTCGATATTGACCATCTGGTGACGTCCATGTGTAGAGTCGCCTCTTGTGCTGTTGGAAAAGAGTGTTTGCTATGATCAGCATGTTCTCTTGGCAAAACTCTATTAGCTTTTGTCCTGCTTCATTTTGTACACCAAGGCCATGCCTGCCTGTTATCCCGGTGATTTCTTGACTTCCTACTTTAGCATTCCAATCCCCTATGATGAAGAGGACATCTTTTTTTGGTGTTAGTTCTAGAAGGTGTTGTAGGTCTTCATAGAACCGATCAACCTCAGCTTCTTCGGCATCAGTGGTTGGGGCATAGACTTGAATTACTGTGATGTTGAATGGTTTGCCTTGGATTCGTACTGAGATCATTCTATCATTTTTAAGATTGTACCCCAGTACTGCTTTTCCCACCCTTTTGTTGACTATGAGTGCTACTCCATTTCTTCTCAGGGATTCTTGCCCACAGTAGTAGATATAATGGTCACCTGAATTAAATTCGCCCATGCCTGTCCATTTTAGTTCACTGATTCCCAAGATGTCGATGTTCAATCTTGCCATCTCATGTTTGACCACCTCTAGCTTACCTTGATTCATTGATCTGACATTCCAGGTTCCTAAACAATATTGTTCTTTACAGCATCGGATTTTCTTTTCACCGCCAGACACATCCACAGCTGAGTGTCCTTTCGGGTTTGGCCCAGCCGCTTCACTCTTTCTGGAGCTACTTGGAAATACCCTCTGCTCTTCCCCAGTAGCATACTGGACACCTTCCGACCTGAGGGTCTCATCTTCCGGCGTCATATCTTTTAGCCTTGTGATACGTTCCATGGGGTTTTCTTGGCAAGAATACTGGAGTGGGTTGCCATTTCCTTCTCCATGAGATAGCCTAGCTACAGTTATCTGTGCTGGATGACTGCAATGCATTATACATGGGGTTGCCTTTGAAAGCGGTCCAGAAACTTCAGCTGGTCCAAAATAGGGCAGCGAGACTGTTAACAGGGATTGGCCAACATGATTGTATTATGCCAGTACTTTTCCAGCTGCACTGGCTGCCAGTCCATGTCCAGGCCCGATTCAAAGCATTGGTACTAACATTAAAAGCTCAAAACAGCTTGGGGCCAGGACAGCTGAAGGCTTGTCTCCTCCTGTATGTACCTACCCCGACCCTAAGGTCAGCTTCAGCAGTCCTTCTCTGGGATCCCCCGCCGAAGGAAGTGAGGCGGATTGCTACCAAGAGGGCCTTTTCTGCTGTGGCTCCCTGGTTGTGGAATGAGCTTCCCAGAGAGGTTCGCCTGGCACCTACATTGTGCTTGTTTCAGCACCAGCTGAAGACCTTTTTATTCTCCCAGGCATTTTAGCTTTTTCAGTTTGTTTTATATCTGGTATTATATTTTAAATTTTTGCACTGCTGCTAGCTTCTGTTTAGTTATTATTTTTATACTGTAGTTTTAAACTTTCAGACTTTTAAATTGAATTTCACTGTCTTGTATTTTATGGTTTCAATTGTGAACTGCCCAGAGAGCTTTGGCTACTGGGCGGTATTAAAATGTAATAAATAAATAAATAAAATTAAAAAATACCCATGGGAGGAGCACCTGAAGGCCACAGAACCGCAACTCTCTGTGCCAGGCTAGATGATAATGTGAAGTATGTGACTGGATTTCAGGAATCTGGTTTGTTTCCGGGGGTGGGGTGGGGAGGGGGGATAGCAACACCACAGCGCCACAATGCGCAGGAGGGAAGACTTAACCCTTTCTCCCAGCCAGCATTCTCAACAAAAATGTCTCCCAGCTGCTATTCCCCCACAGGAGTTGGCTCCATTACCTTTACTAGTTATACAGAGGAGAAATTACCCGCCATAACACAAGCTGCACATGGCAAGATGCTGTCTCGTCTATAATTGCTCAAAGTCCTGGGGCCTCATATTTCCTCCTTCGCATCCAGTCACTTGAACTGTGGTTCTTCTGGATGTGCTCAAACTATGAAAATCCAATATATTACAACTCAGTCCTTACCACCAGTAGGTTTTGAACTTTCTATGCAATTCTATTTGTTGGCAAACAAAGACTGGTCTGTTACGGCACAAGGGTCCTGCTTCGCTTTGGCAGCAGGGAAATCAGGACAGCGCTGCATGAATATTCATGTGGAATGGCTGGTTTGAAGAAGGACTGCTAATTATGTGTTTGCACTTGTTTGGGGCACAGGCCTGCAATTATCTGCTCTTTGGGTGTTTGTCGTGACCTGTATGCCTGCTTCTGTTACGATTTTTAGCGGAACTGAAACCTTCCCCTTTCAGAGAAGTCCTCCTCATGCTTGTCTGCTCTGAAGCATCTCCCAAGAGAACCCCTGCAGGTCACAGGTGTTCCAGGGCACAATTTCAGTTCACATGGGACATTGGCTGTTCCTGTTTGGCCGCACTGTGTCTCTGCATGAACAAAGACCCAGTCTGCAAACACTGCAAGCCAAGAAGTAAGCCTGTGTCTTGTCTGTATCGCTCCACCCTGCAGGTGGGGGCTCAAATCACTGACTGCTCATCTCCATATCACAGATCCTTTTGTCCTGCCCTGCTGGATTTTTGTGTGCAGGAAACTCTTTTTCTGGGGGGGGGGGTATGGAGAAGTATTCAGTCATGTGAGCCCAAACCTGGTGTGCTCAGGTTCAGAAAAAGTACAGTTACTGCGTACACGGTCAATGGCTCAGAATGCACTTGGAAACACACCCGACTTCCCTGGGACTGCACATCAGTAGTGGAGGGTGGGCCAACGGTGTTCCAGGGAAGCTTCTTCTCCATTACTCATACTCACATTGAGGAACTCCTGATCAGCTTCCAAGGAATCGCAGAAGCTGTCTCTACATGAGCGATTTATTGAATGTTCATGATTGGTCACTCACTGAAGTTTGCGGGTCCTTTACATGATGTCAACCTCCAGGACATCTCTAGCACATTTCTCCCCTTTATCCCTCTTTCAAAAAGATCAGATATAAGCTAGTAATAAAAGTTAATGGCACCATTTGGCAATGTGTAATGCCGGCACAGTGCTATGAACTTGCCAAGGAAGGACTTCCCGCAGTTCAAACCATGTGTCTGCCATGTAAACACTTGAACACATTTTTCGATCACAGGCTGATCGGAGGGAGAAGAGGCTAAAATGCCTCCCTGCAACGAAGGGAGACAGAACTGATCCCCCACCCCACCAAGCTCAGAACCAGCATCCTCTGTTGATTCAGAGCGCCCCATTAAGTTCAATGGGGCTTACTCCCAAGTAAGTGCACCTACAATTGCAGAGTTACAGCACAATCTTATGTCTACTCAGAAGTAAGTTGTAGCATTCCTGGGAGCTGCGAGGAAACAGTACAGCATAAGTTAAGCAACCAAAATGAGACTCTCACTGCCCCTCCCCCGCCCTTTGCACACATGCCAGGGAGGGAGGAAGGGGCTCCCTTGATTCAAACCACGTGTCTGTTGTGTAAGAGCCCATCCTAATCCTGCAAAGGAATCAAAAGCAGAAAGCCATGGTAAGCATGCAGGTTTTTTGCTTAAGGTAAAGACACCCAGAATCCCCCAACATAGTTTCGAAAACCAGTGGGCTTTTTGAGGAGGATGCATCTTATTCTGTAAGAAGCGCATGCCCTCATGTGGCCACTTCTGGAAATTACTTTTTCAGGCTCTCTATAGTATCCACAGCCAACATGCTCCACAAAGGTACACTCCCCCCTTTTCACTGCAACAGTGCCCTCTCCTGCCTGGACACAGCTGTGTGTATCTGTGTGTGTCGTCTGTTTATATGTAAATGGATTTTTATACTATGTACAATGCATTTTTTTTTTAAATCCTAAAGGAAATCAACCCTGACTGCTCATTGGAAGGACAGATACTGAAGCTGAAGCTCAAATATTTTGGCCACCTAATGCAAAGAGAAAACTCCCTGGAGAAGACCCTGATGCTGGGAAAGATTGAAGGCAAAAGGAGAAGGGGACGGCAGAGGATGAGACGGCTAGATAGCATCACTGATGCAATGAATATGGACTTGAGCACGCTCCGGGAGAGAGCGCAGGACAGGAAGGCCTGGCGTGCTGTGGTCCGTGGGGTCACGAAGAGTCGGACACGACTGAACGACTGAACAACAACAATGCATTTTTAACGGTTTTTAATCTTTGCAAACCACCCAGGGAGCTTTGGCTATTGGGCGGTACAGAAATGTAATGAACGAATTGATTAATTAATGCACACACCTCCTTAAAAACAAGCCTGGCTAAGTTTACTCTCCAGCACAAGAGACACCTTCCAAAGATTCAGAAAGAAAATGTTGTGAGCGTACCAGTTCCACAAGTGGTGAGAAATCCTAGGGGTTGTGCTGCGGGATTTCATCTCCTCTGGCTGAAAGGGAACTCTGGAGAATCCTGACATCTTCATAACATTTTATTTCTTTATAGCACACAAGCAAAGCATCACTGGTGGCAAACAAAGGGCAGATAGCACAGGAGAGGGCAAACAGGCAGCGCTCCTCCAGCTCTCTCTGGAGATACCAGATCTCCAGACCTGGTATCCAGGCCTGGCCTGCAGAGAGGCAAGGTTCTTGCCTCGGGCAGATGAGGATGATGGGAGTTGTAGGCCAACCCCTGTGGAGGGCCCCAGGTCAGGGAAGCATATGAATGCCATCACCTTGCCATTGTTCACTGACTCCGGCATCTGGTAACCAGTCAAGTGATTAACACCTAAGGGTGCAAGCGGAGGCCTGTTCAGAGGAAAGAAGTCCTACAACTCCCAGCATTTCCCAGCCAGCATGGCTGGCTAGGGAGTGCTTGGAGTTGTAGGAATTTTTCTCCTTAAATATGCATAGGGTTGGACCCTTAGTTTTTTAAAGTCCTTCATGCATGGGGTTGCAGCCTTGATTTTTAAAAATACCTAAGAGCGCAATGCTATGCATGAGTTGTTAGGCTTTTTTCTGTCTAGACAAGCGTAACATTGCCCCTTAAATGAATAATATTTTTTATCCTGATTTAAAATTAGGATACGGATTACAGTTCCTGATCATTTCTTAACGCCTAACTACCCAAACTTTTTTTGGGGGGGAAGACTACATTTCCCAGGAGGCCGTTGCGCACCACCAGTGATTAGCGTGGGCCAACAGGAAGTAGCGCGACGGCGTGCAGATCCCTCCCCCGCCCCATCCGCAAAGATTCACGCCTCAAGCAGACGTCGACTACATTTCCCAACACGCATAGCGGCTCCCCTCGCCCCACGTGATAACTGCGGCCCAATAGAGAGAGCGGCAGCACGGCCCTATAATCCTCCGCGGTGGCGGAAGCGGCCTCTTTTCCGCCCGGGCGGCGCGGCTCAAGATGGCGGTGCAGATCTCCAAGAAGCGAAAGGTGAGCGGCGCGGGCTGTGCGCGGCGCTCCGTCGGTGGCGAAGGGGCGGCGGGGGCGGGGAAATACCGCTGGAAGAAGCGGCGGCAGGCCGAGCAGCGGGGCTGGAGCGGCGCGGCGGGGCTGCCGGGGCCATGAGACAGGCGGATGGACGTGGATGCAGGCCGCCCCCCGCCGCTGCGTTCCCGGGCTGCTGGGGCAGCATGGCTGCCTGGGCGCTCGGAAGGCTGGACGGGAGCCCTGGGGGCTGGCCGAGGCCTGGGGCTGGGGCGGGGGGAGTCTGGGGCGGGGGTGGGGGGTGGGTAGGGGTCCTTGAACTCCAGAACGGCGTGTATGCGGAATAGACCCTTTACCTGCAACTGCTAGAGAAGCCCTATTGGATCAGGCCAAGGATCCATCCAGCGCCTTGCTTCCCTCTAGACACCTCTGGAAAGCCCATAAGTGGAACGTAAGGGCAACTGGCGCTCTGACTCCTAGGCCAGATGGCTGTATTTTATCTCCAGTATTGGAGGCAGCGTGCCACTTGCTGGAGAATATGAGCAGGAGGGTGCTGTTGCATGTCTTGCTTGTGGGCTCCCTGCAGTCCAGAATGCTGGACTAGAATCCACAGGGCTGTTCATGGTTTAATCTCTCTTTCTTTCAGTTACACACACACACACACACACACACACTCTGCTTTATCTTGCAGTGGTATTTAGAGGTGCACTGTCTCTCTACATGGATGCTCCATTAAGCTGCTATGGCTAAGAGCAGTTGATAGACTTGTCCTCATAGTTTTTTAGGGGCTCGCAGCAGTCCCAAGAGATGGGATGGCAATTTCATAGAATCATGGAATAGTGGGGCTGGAAGGGGCCTATAAGACCCTCGACTCCAACCCCCTGCTCAGTACAGGAGTCCCAAGTCAGAGCATCCCTGACAGGTGGCTGTCCAGCCTCGCCTTGAACGCCTCCAGTGTGGGAGAGCCCACTGCTTCCCCAGGTAATGGGTTCCATTGTCGTATTGCTCTAACAGTCAGGACGTTTTTCGTGATGTTCAGCCAGAATCTGGCTTCTTGTCACTTGAGCCCATTATTCCGTGTCCTGCACTCTGGGATGGTCAAGAAGAGATGCTGGCCTTCCTCTCTGTGACAGCCTTTCAAGTACTTGAAGAGCTCTGTCCTATCTCCCCTCAGCCTTCTCTTCTCCAGGCTAAAATGCCCAGTTCTTTCAATTTATCCTCACAGGGCTTTGTTTCCAATCCCCTGTCCATCTTCGTTGCCCTCTGAACCGTCTCCAGTTTGTCTGCATCCCTCTTAAAGTGCGGTGCCCAGAACTAGACACAGTACTGCAGATGAGGCCTAACCAGTGCTGAGTAGAGGAGAATTAGTACTTCCTGGGGTTTGGAAGCTGTGCTTCTATAAATGCAGCTCGAAATAGCATTTGCCTTTTTTGCAGCCACATCACATTGTTAGCTCATATTCAGCTTGTGAACTACAACAATTCCACGATCCTTCTCACCTGTAGTATTGTTGAGCCAAGTATCCCCCATCTTGTAACTGCATTTGGTTTCTTTTTCCTAGGTGCAGAACTTGGCATTTATCCCTATTAAATGCCATTCTGTTGTTTTCTGCCCAGCGCTCCAGTCTATCCAGATCACTTTGAATTTTGTTTCTGTCTTCCAAAGTATTAGCTATCCCACCCAATTTTGTGTCATCTGCAAATTTAATCAGCGTTCCCTGCACCACCACCTCCAAGTCATTCATAAAAATGTTGAAGAGCACTGGGCCCAGGACTGAGCCCTGCGGTACCCCACTCGTTACCTCCCCATTTTGAGAAAATCCCATGGATAAGCGCTCTTTGAGTCTGATTCTGTAGCCAGCTGAGGATCCACCTGAGAGTTGTTTCATCTAGCCCATTCCTCAGTGTTTTGGATTTCACGTTGGAATTCATGTCCACAGGATGTAGTGATGGCCACCAATTTGGATGGTTTTAAAAGGGGATTGGACAAATTAATGGAGGACAAAGCTATCAATGGCTACTAGTCCTGATGCCTATGCACTACCTCCAGTATCAGAGGCAGTATGTCTATGTACATGAACATGGGTGGGAGGATGCTGTTACACTCACTTCCTGCTTGTGGGTTCCTGGTCAACAACTGGTTGGTCGCTGTGTGAACAGAATGCTGGACTAGATGGACCCTTGTTTTAATCCAGCAGGGCCCTTCTTAAGTTGCTGAGGAGCCAGGAAAAGGGATTCTTGGTGTCCTGTGGTTGGGTTCCTATTTTTCATTTGTGTGCCATTATAGTTTTATGTCATGGCAATCTTCAAATGTATTTGGATGCCTTGGGGAGCCTTGCAAAAGCCCACAGAAGTCACTAGCCTACTTGCTCATACCCATCTTAATAATTTGTGGTCTAGAATATTTTTTAAAACACATGTTTCATAAAAACTTCCCTGTCTGGTTACTGGGATTTCTAGGTGAGTAGCTTTGAAGTAGTTTGTGGGTAGGTACCACAGGGTAGATTGTTGTTGCTGCTCTGGGGGGTGTTTCTGGTCAGGGTCTTGAAACGGCTGAAGCCACCAGGACCTGAGAACGCTTCCTAAACAATTGGCATTCAGCTTCACCTGAACACAGAGGTCTTGTGTGTTTTTGCAGTAAGGAGGAGGAAGGTCTCCCCATGCTACACATGCATTTTTCCTTTCTGTGCAACAGCTCAGATGGGGAAATGGGTACCAGGATGCAAAAGCCACTTGCCTGTGGCTTTGCACCTGTGTGGAGGTAGAGCTTGATTGTGGGCCACCCTTGTCTCATTTGTGAAGTGATGTTGTCTTGGTGCAATTTAGCAAAGGAACAAAGGCTTCAGGCTCATTCTTAATGGCTTTGTAGTGTAAGTTTGCAGTCTATTCCTAAAAAACCCTTTCATTTGAAACTAAGGCCCAGTAATGAGGCTCTCAGCTTGAACAAGCAAGCTGGCAAAGTAGAATCCCAGCTGTGTAACTCTTCATGATGCTACATAGCAGGCCTATGTATGGGCTTGTGGGAATTCAGGTATCCAGAACCCTGTATTGACATGCTTAGCCACTGGGTTATGATGTGTATGCTCTGGAGTTTCTTCCCTGTCCCATCTGTTGCACATCAGGCCTGGCAGATAGTAGCTTGTTTGTGTTGTTTTGCTGACTTTGTTCCTGGGAGCCAAGGGGTACTCAGGATAGGCTTCCAGCTTCTAATCTAGTTTTGTCTTTTTAGTTTGTGGCTGATGGTATCTTCAAAGCAGAACTGAATGAATTTCTGACTCGGGAGCTGGCCGAAGATGGCTATTCTGGAGTGGAGGTCCGAGTTACCCCAACCAGGACAGAAATCATCATCCTTGCTACCAGGTGACTTGTGTCCGTCTACCATGCGGTGGGTGAAGTGCCCTAGCTTTTAGAGTTATCCCCCCATGCATTCAAAGATCATGTGGAGAGGAAGCAAGTTCTCCAGTATCCCTGCTGGCGCTACTGCAACCTTTGAATGTAGAATGGGAAGGTCTGAAGGGGGAACCTTGGCATGTTTGGCTGAATGTGCTTAGAATCCCCCATGCGTTTGGGAGCCCTGCCCAGTCAGGAGGATTCGAAATGCGTCCAACTGAACACACAAAGATTGTCTCGTTAGACCTTCCCGCTTCATGCATGAGGGCTGGGGGTGGAGCTGACAGGGGTGCACACGCTTCCACATGTTCTTTGAATGCATGGGAGAATAACTTCTGATGTTGAACATATCCACGGTTTGGGAAAATATGGTAATTCTTAAAAGTGTGGTGTTCTCGGGTAGGATGGCTTGACTGAAACCAAGAGGCTATTGAAATAATTGAAGCCAACAGTCTACTACAGATATGTGCAGACACTCGGGTGTTTGGGTGCATTCATATATTGCAACCTCCCACGTGCCTGTTGAGTTTGCAGGGCCCCTTCCTGAATGTTTAAATCAGATCAGAGTCTGTATGTGTTCCCTAGTTGTTCCCTATCAACACAATGCCCTCTACTGTTTTCTGCATTGCTTTCTCTAGCATCGAAAAGACGACTGCTTCTCCATAAAATAAGGAACTGGGGTACCCCCAAATAATTTACGTGATTGCAAAACACAGTCTGTACTACTGGGCAGAAAATGCATGAGCAGCCAAGCAATCCTTACAGAAGTATCTAATGCCTTACCTTTGCTCCTCCTTGCAGAACTCAGAATGTTCTGGGTGAGAAAGGACGCCGTATCCGGGAGCTGACAGCTGTTGTCCAGAAGCGGTTTGGGTTTCCCGAAGGAAGTGTTGAGGTAGTAGTTTCAGGCTTTGCTAGTATGCCTTTTTGCTTGTCGTATGTAAGTTCCCTTCAGTGATGATCCGATGACGAGTCAGAAATGGCCACCCTCCTGCTCAGAGTAGACGGCTCAGAGCCACGTTCTGTGGTGCTGTGCTTGCTGCTCTGGCAAAGGTGTCCTGTTCTTTGGATGATCTAGAGGCATTTGTCTGAGAAGGGACAGCCAAGATTTGGGTTTGCATTCTCAAATTAGTTTAGAAACCACACCACTTCTGCAGCAAAGTGTAGGCTGAAGTGGGTTGTGTTTTTTAAATGCTGGTATGTTTTATCTGTATAGGAGTCAGTTTTGTTCAGAGGTTAGAGTGTTGGACTCAAAGGATGGGTTAAAGTCTTCCCTGGCATAGACTTGTATGGATGAAAGTTAGAAATAAAGCCATGTCTGTTTTCCAGGCATCCCTTAATGTGGATCTAAATGAACTTTACAAAGAAGCCCACAAACATATTAGCCTTCTGTGTTTTTCTACTCTGCCTGCACACCCTTATCTAGGTTAATCATTTGTAGCTTGAAGAAAATGGCAAGAATGAAATGACTAGATAGGGGTCTCCAAAAATGGGCTAGTGTATAGTTGATTAGCTGGGCCTTGGTTCTCCTCTAGATATGGAGATGTGACAGAGAACACAGAGGTTCTTCGCCTCTTAACTGCCCCAGATACAGCTCGTGCTGTGTTGTCATGAGTATGTGTCCAATTTCAGTGTGTCTAGTTTGACTGTGATTTCTTCTGTCAAGCTTTCAGCCCCTTTGCCCCCTTGTGCTAGGCATGTCCGGAAGGATGCTTTTCCCAGGTATAGGCCAAACAGGTTGGGCCACCTGGTTGGCTTGCCACCAACACTGTCCATACTTGGAAGTGTCTGGATGGTTGCATCGCCAGGTTGGGCTCCTGTTTTGAAACCACTGGCTTAAAAAGCACCTTTATGAGACTGCATGAAGCACAGCCTAGGTGGGGCCTTCACTGAAAACGGCATGTTGATGGCATGCCTTGGCTCAGCCTGTGGAACAGGACAAGCCCGTAAAAAGTTCCCTGGAGGATCCTCATGAGTGGTGATGCCTCTCTGGGCATGTAAGTATTTTCAGTGGGTTTGTGAAGAGGAGCCTGTAAGCAGAGATGTCTGAACACTTTGCTAGCCCCACGTGTGGTACGGGGGAAAAAAACGCTGCTTTCTCTTCCAGCTCTATGCGGAGAAGGTGGCCACAAGGGGGCTGTGCGCTATTGCCCAGGCAGAGTCCCTGCGTTACAAGCTCCTCGGGGGGCTCGCAGTGCGAAGGTAAGTGTTGCAACACCCAGTCAAGGTGCAAAATCCAGCCGTGCTCCCACAGAATATGTGAAACAGCTCTTATTTTGATGAATGAGGATTCAGGGCAGCTCGTTTGGGTAGTGGTACAAAGGAGAAATAACACAAGCCCCCGTGCATTATAAAAGGCACAAACATGGGGCATATGTTTGTGTGACATTATAACAAACATGTACATTAAGAGTGTAGGAATGCCTCCCCCCTTCCATTCCAACGCATCCTGGCTAGACTGCTGAAATGGTGCATCTAGCTGAAAACGCAGGGTGGCCAGAGCATGGAGGAGAGGATTCCCTCCATGCTTCAGCCACTCTGCATTTATTTATTTCATTTCTATACCGCCCAATAGCCAAAGCTCTCTTTGGATAGGCATCAGCCCCCAAGTTCAGAGATGGACGTCTATAGGATTGCGCCCCTATAAAATCATTTTACACCAAGTCCTGTTATTTTTCCCCTGCTTAAAGAACGTCAACCATAGTTAGGGCTCCATGGGTTGAACAGGAAGTGGGGCTCTACCGGTGCCCCTTGGATGCCCATATGTTGAGTGTGGATGTCTGCAAAGGGATGGCTGAATATGAGCACTCAGTGGCACTTCTTGAGTAGACCTGTATAGGATTGAACTTCTGGAGGCGGACTGTCGCCTCAGCCTTTGTGAGCAAGAGCCTGCTTTGTCCTGGAACTGTTTCCTTAGTAGGTACAGAGACCTTTATGCAGTAGGGCCAGAAGGCCAAGAAAAAGCAAAAGAGATGAGTGTTGCACTGCCCCAAGAAGTCACAGTCTAAAGTCTGACACAGGTAAACGGGAGGCAGAATGGGAGATAAATGTGCTAGTTTTGAAAGTACCGCCAATTCCTGTTTTTACTACCACCAAGTAGCACAGCCTTCTCTCTGCAATTTGCAGTGCAAAACTGACTTATTTGTTTGAAGTTATATTACCCGTCTTGTACTCTTGGGCGATTCTGCTCTTGCCTCCTTTGTCCAGTGCAATCAGTCCCTTCAGTGATGATACGATGACGAGTCAGAAATGGCCACCTCCCTGCTCAGAGTAGATGGCTCAGGGCCATGTTCTGTGGTCCTGTGCTTGCTGCTCTGGCAAAGGTGTCCTATTCATTGGATGATCAAGAGGCATTTGTCTGAGAAGGGAAAGTTCTCAGTAATGGTAAAAATTAATGGTAAAAATGGCTAAAAGTCATTGGAGGCCAGCTGACAGTTGAGCCCAGCTGACGTATTTCCTTATAATAAAATGATCCAGAGTGTTAAATTGGAGGGGAACTCTTGCACAGCTCACTTGAGTTTCTCCCCTGCTTCTTAGGGCATGTTATGGTGTCCTCCGCTTCATCATGGAGAGCGGAGCCAAGGGCTGCGAAGTGGTTGTGTCAGGCAAGCTCCGTGGCCAGAGAGCCAAGTCCATGAAATTTGTGGACGGCCTGATGATCCACAGTGGAGACCCAGTCAACTACTATGTCGACACTGCCGTGCGGCACGTCCTCCTCAGGCAGGGTGAGTCTGTGGCAGCTTCATGCAACCACCAGAGTCTTTGCTTGTGCTTAGAAAGATTCCTGACCTTTTGCGCTGCTGGCTACTCGCTTGGCTGGTTCAGTTGTACTGCCAAACCTTGGTTTCACAGGTGGGGAACCCCAGGTTTGTGGGCCAAATCTGGCCCTCCTGGAGTCCCAGTCTGGTCTTCCGAGGCTCCACAGATGCCCACGCCCCCTTTCCCTGACGACTGATTATTTAGCGCTTTTCCAGCCTTTGCCTATGTTTTTCCCCATTCTAAAAGGTTGAAGTGCCTCGCCATTTAGTTAATGTTAGTAAGAGCTTTAAGCTAAAAGATGCTGGTATATTTGGTGTTTTGCCCTTTTACCTTTGGCTTTATCCCCTTTGCCTTTGGCCCCACTCACCACCAGAATGCACCTAGAAATTCTCCGAAATTGAATTCGGCTCTTGGGCTGAAAGAGATTCCCTGCCCCTGTTACTATGGCAGTGGGCCTTGAAGGATCCTTGGGCTCCCTCCTCCGCTTCCCTCCTATCCTGGGTTGAGTCAAACCATAGTTTGCTGGTTTATCCAAACTACCAACCATGGTTTGCACCTGCCTTCCTAACCAACCTCAAAACCCTAATTTCCTGATCCTGATTTGCAGGCTAAGCGCAAACCATAGTTACTGCTTTTATCTTTTTATTTGCAACAGAGTGGTAACAAACAAAAGGCAAAATAAAAGGGAAGAATACATACCATGAAACATCAGTATACAGTAATCATTAACATCTCCCTCGATGTAGGGAAAAGGAAACACAAGAAGGGGTGAAAAAAGGATTAACATTTCCATTTTAGATATATATGTTAATGTAAGCCGACCATATATCTAAATAAGCATCCATATGACTTCGACAGTTGTAGGAGATAACGCTCAGACGTAGCAAGAGCAGTAAGTTCTTCAGTCTATTGAGTGATAGGTGGTGGGTGTTTTTTCCTTCCAAGCTTGGAGTATAAGTCCCTTTGCAACTGTAAAGGATTCCAGTATCCACTTCTGCTGTCCATCTGTTAATCCCCCCGTCACAGGGATGTAATTTAAAAGCACATGGGCATCGGTTGTTATCACAGAATTTTCAAGAAAAAGTGTATATGAGCCATGACTTCCAACCAAAGCCACAGGACATGCCCACATCATATGCCTCAGTGAGACAGTGTCCTCATTACATCGCCACCATCTAGCAGACCTAGACAGCTGCTTCCTAGCCAGCCTCTGTGGTGTCCGGTATGCTCAGAAGTTCAAAGCACAGTTGCTGGTTTGGATGAAACGGGAAACTGGTTCACCTCAAGCTAGGAGAGGGGATGACTTGGGTGAGCCGTGTGCGAGGGAAGGAAGGTGTCTGCTGAGATGCCTCCAGGTCCCCTCCTTTTTTGGCACTCTAACGTGGGTTTGAAAGAAGGGTTGATGGAAGTTGTAGTCCCAGCACATCTGGGTGGTAGCCGGTTGAGGTAGGCTGTTGGGAGGAGGAGGTGCATGCATGCAGTGCATGTGCAAAGAGCACAACAAGTGACAGCAGAGGCAAATGGCAACCTAATGCAGAGACCTCTGTCTCCACAGTCGGCTTTCTTTAAGCAGCCTCACATCTTGCCCGTCTTTCTGTCTCTCCACGCTCAGGTGTGCTGGGCATTAAGGTGAAGATCATGCTGCCCTGGGACCCAAGTGGGAAGATCGGCCCCAAGAAGCCCTTGCCGGATCACGTCAGCATCGTGGAGCCCAAGGAAGAGATCCTTCCCACCACCCCCATCTCGGAGCAGAAGGGCACAAAGCCGGAGCAGCCCCCCATGCCACAGCCCCTTCCCACTGCATGAGGGCTGAGCAGCTCTGCTCCTGTCCACATGGCTCTCAGGAAGGTGTGTGGAGCACGGCTGCAATCACCCTTCCCTAGCCCCGTGCTGGCTGGGGATGATGGGAGTTGCAGTCTGACATATAGAGGGCACCAGGTTGGGGAAGGGCGACTTGGGTGAACTATGAACTCAGTGCTTATTGGCTGTGTGGTGCCTGGTAGCCATTAGTATTTTAACTGCTGCTAGTACAAAGAGAAAGGTCACATAACACTGGTTTTAAAGGAATTGCACTGACTGCCAATATGCTTCTGGTTGGAATTCAAGGTTCTGGTGATGACAGTTAAATCCTAAGCAGCTTGGGGCCTTGATATTTGAGGGAGTGCTTCCCTCTATATTTGCCTGCCCGAGGACTGAGATCTGTTGGAGGGGCCCTTCTCTGTGTCCCACCAGTGCGAGACATAAACTATGGTGGGACATGGGAGAGGGCCTTCTCTGCTGTGGCCCCCTGGCTGTGGAGTGCCCTCCCCTTGGAAGCCTGATTGGCGCAGACATTTGTTTCATTTCGGTGCCAAGTGAAAACATCCAAAGCCCTTGAGGGCTAATTGAATTCCTTAAAGTAGCAGACTGTTCTATTTTAGATTTTAAATTGGTATTAGCTTGCTTAAAGGTTTAATATGTTTTATCTGTTTAAATTATTGTTTTATACTGTTTAAATTGATTTTATATCTGTATGCCACCCTGAGATCTTAATGATATAGGCCAGGAGACAAATGTTTTAAATAAATAAATAATAAAATAGTATTTAATAGAGTGCAACCAGTGTATGTGATGCTTTACAGCAGAAAAAAAAAAGACAGATCATTGCCCCAAGGACTTGAGATGCTTGTTTTTAGTACTGAGATTGCCTGCTTCACTCACTAATGATTTTTTTTTATATTGCAGGTTCTCAAAGGTCTGGAATGAAGAGTTTATTGTCTTGTAAAAAATCTCTTAATAAAATCAGAAAATACAACATGGCAGAGGCTGGTTCTGTTACCTGCTGACATTACTCTTGGACTATTCTAGGACCGTGCTCCTGTTGAACCAATATCGAAAATGTACCAGTTCAGTCCCCCTTTCTCTGATTTAGAGCAAAATCTGAGCTCTGGTGGCCCATGCTGTCTGGCCCTAGCAGTCCAAGTCTGCCAAGTGTTCTGAAGGTTTTATGGGCAACACAAGTGGTGAGCGGAATGTTCTTTGAGTTCAATTTCTTGCCTCAAGAGTACTGATTTCAAGAGGGACCTCCCTTCCTCACCCGCTTTATCCTGCCTTTTTCATGGTTAGTCACAGCCAGGTCCTCTTTTTTTCTGCTGTATTAGCCATCTTTTATGTTGTGTTCCTTGACAGTGGAGCCCATTCCCTAGGGACGTGGTGGGCTCTCCCACGCTGGAGGCATTCAAGATGAGGCTGGACAGCCATCTTTCGGGGATGCTCTGACTTGGATTCCTGCATTGAGCAGGGGGTTGGACTCGATGATGTTGTAGGGCCCTTCCAACCCTACTATTCTATGATTCTATGAATAATCCCAGTAAATCAGGGTTAACGTACCGGCTGCCTTCCAACACAGTGTGGCCAAACATGTTCTCCTATGTGCTGACATCATTAGTTCACATAAAGCCCATTAAAATGAAGATGATTGTTTCTGTGCCAGTCACATGTGCAATCAGGGACAATCTAAGAATTAAACAGTTCTCAACCCTTTTGTGGTAATCCCAAGAAAAACTGATGAAATCAGGGCCTTTCTTAGATTGTGTGAAATGTCCATGACTATTCTTGGTCTGTACTAGTTCTCACAAGTGGAGCCCGCAAAAAAACTAGTGTGGAGCACTCATGTGCTCTCCCAGATTGTGCTCCCTGCCTCCCCATTTTGAACACTTTCCTCGCAACAGTTGTCAGTCTTTGGCCACCAAGGATACTTGGCCTTCGTGGGGCTGCTTGGCTTCCCCCCGCCCCTCAGGAGTTTCCTGGCTGCCTGCGATGGAAGTGGGGATACAACGTGGCCACCGCAAGCCTTCGAAGGGCTCGGTTGCCACTGAACATAAGGCAATGTATATTTGAAAGTTACTTCTAGAAATGCTGTTCACAGGAACAAAGGCAAGCTTCATCAGTTACTTCTGTGGGGAAGTTTACACCGTGCCTATTTCTAGGAATGCAAGCAGTGGCCTTGCCGTGGTGGGGGCCCCAGTTTCAATCCCTGACTTCCCAAGTTTGAAACGATCTTGGGTAGCAAGGCTGGGCAGGCCAGAAGGACTGATGGCCTAATGCTTGTCTGCAGTGATGTTGAGCAAAACAAGGCAGGCCCAGGGCATTTTACTTGATCAGGTCCAGTCTTCCTCTGGCTGGCTGCTGGACCTTCAAAGCTTGTGCTGTTCAGTCGTGTCCGACTCTTCGTGACCCCATGGAGCAGAGCACGCCAGGCCTTCCTGTCCTCCGCTCTCTCCCGGAGCATGCTCAAGTTCATATTCATTGCATCGGTGATGCTATCTAGCCATCTCATCCTCTGCCGTCCCCTTCTCCATTTGCCTTCAGTCTTTCCCAGCATCAGGGTCTTTTCCAGGGAGTTTTCTCTTCGCATTAGGTGGCCAAAATATTTGAGCTTCAGCTTCAGTCTCTGTCCTTCCAATGAGCACTCAGGGTTGATTTCCTTTAGGATGGACTGATTGGACCTCCTTGCAGTCCAGGGGACTCGTAAGAGTCTTCTCCAGCACCACAGTTCGAAAGCATCAATTCTTCGGCGCTCAGCCTTCCTTATAGTCCAGCTCTCACAGCCATACGTTGCTACTGGGAAAACCATAGCTTTGATTAGATGGACCTTTGTCAGTAAGATGATGTCTCTGCTTCTTACTATGCTGTCTAGGTTTGCCATAGCTTTCCTCCCAAGGAGAAAGCATCTTTTAATTTCATGGCTACAGTCACTGTCTGCGGTGATCTTTGAGGCCAAGAAAATAAAATCTGTCCCTACTTCCATTTCTTCCCCTTCTATATGCCAGGAAGTGATGGGGCCAGATGCCATGATCTTAGTTTTTTTAATGTTGAGTTTCAAGCCAGCTTTTGCACTCTCCACTTTCACGCTCAACAAGAGGCTCTTTAGATCCTCTTCGCTTTCTGCCATTAGGGTGGCATCGTCTGTGTATCTGAGGTTGTAGATAATTCTCCCAGCAATCTTAATTCCGACCTGTGATTCATCCAAACCGGTGTTTCTCATGATGTACTCTGCATACAAGTTAAATAAGCAGGTCGACAATATGCAGCCTTGTCGTACTCCTTTCCCAATTTTGAACCAATCGGTTGTTCCATGTCCGGTTCTTATTGTTGCTTCTTGACTCTTGTACAGGTTTCTCAGGAGACAGGTAAGGCGGTCTGGTACCCCCATCTCTGTAAGAATTTGCCAGAGTTTGCTGTGATCCACACAAAGGCTTTAGCATAGTCAATGAAGCAGAAATAGACGTTTTTCTGGAATTCTCTTGCTTTCTCCATGATGCAGCGAATGTTGGCGATTTGATCTCTAGTTCCTCTGCCTCTTCGGAACCCAGCTTGTACTTCCGGTAGTTCTTGGTTCACATGCTGCTGAAGCCTAGCTTGTAGGATTTTGAGCATCACCTTTCTGGCATGTGAAATGAGCGCAATTGTGCGGTAGTTTGAACACTCTTTGGCATTGCCCTTCTTTGGAACTGGAATGTAAACTGACCTTTTCCAGTCTTGTGGCCACTGTTGAGTGTTCCAAATTTGTTGGTATATTGAGTGCAGCACTTTAACAGCATCATCTTTTAGGATTTTAAATAGCTCAGCTGGAATACTGTCATCTCCGCTAGCTTTGTTGTTAGTCATGCTTCCTAAGGCCCACTTGACTTCACTCTCTAGGGTATCCTGCTCAAGTTCAGAGACTGCACTATCATGGCTATCAGGGGACATTCAGATCTTTCCTGTATAGTTCTTCTGTGTATTCTTGCCACGTCTTCTTAATCTCATCTGCTTCTGTGAGGTCCCTGCCTTCTTTGTCCTTTATCATGCCCGTCTTTGCACAAAACGTTCCCTTGAGATCACCGATTTTCTTGAAGAGATCTCTAGTCTTTCCCATTCTGTTTTCCTCCATTTCTTTGCATTGTTCATTTAACAAGGACTTCTTGTCTCTCCTTGCTATTCTCTGGAAATCTGCATTCAATTGGGTATATCTTCCCCTTTCTCCCTTGCTTTCCTCTTCCCTTCTTTCCTCAGCTACTTGTAAAGCCTCATCAGACAGCCACTTTGCTTTCTTGCATTTCTTGTTCTTTGGGATGGATTCAGTTGCTGTCTCCTGAACAATGTTATGGACCTCCGTCCATAGTTCCTCAGGTGCTCTGTCTATCAGGTCTAATCCCTTAAATCTATTTGTCCCCTCCACTGTATATTCATCAGGGATATGATTTAGGTCATACCTGAATGGTTTAGTGGTTTTCCCTACGTTCTTCAATTTCAGCCGAAATTTTGCAACATTTTGCAAGAAGCTCATGATCTGAGCCACAGTCAGCTCCAGGTCTTGTTTTGACTGACTGTATAGAGCTTCTCCATCTTTGGCTGCAAAGGACATAATCTGATTTCGATATTGACCATCTGGTGATGTCCATGTGTAGAGTCACCTCTTGTGCTGTTGGAAAAGAGTGTTTGCTATGATCAGCGTGTTCTCTCGGCAAAACTCTATTAGCCTTTGTCCTGCTTCATTTTGTACACCAAGGCCATGCCTGCCTGTTATCCCGGTGATTTCTTGACTTCCTACTTTAGCATTCCAATCCCCTATGATGAAGAGGACATCTTTTTTGGGTGTTAATTCTAGAAGGTGTTGTAGGTCTTCATAGAACCGATCAACCTCAGCTTCTTCGGCCTCAGTGGTTGGGACATAGACTTGAATTACTGTGATGTTGAATGGTTTGCCTTGGATTCATACTGAGATCATCCTATGTTTTTGTGATTACTGCTTTTCCCACCCTTTTGTTGACTATGAGTGCTACTCCATTTCTTCTAAGGGATTCTTGCCCACAGTAGTAGATATGATGGTCACCTGAATTAAATTCGCCCATGCTTGTCCATTTTAGTTCGCTGATGCCCAAGATGGCAAGATTGAACATCGACATCTCATGTTTCACCACCTCCAGCTTACCTTGATTCATTGATCTGACATTCCAGGTTCCTAAACAATATTGTTCTTTACAGCATCGGACTTCCTTTTCACCACCAGACACATCCACAGCTGAGTGTCCTTTCGGCTTTGGCCCAGCTGCGTCACTCTTTCTGGTGCTACTTGGAAATACCCTCTGCTCTTCCCCAGTAGTATATTGGACACCTTCCGACCTGAGGGGCTCATCTTCCGGCGTCATCTCTTTTAGCCTTGTGATACGTTCCATGGGGTTTTCTTGGCAAGAATACTGGAGTGGGTTGCCATTTCCTTCTCCAGTGGACTACATTTTGTCAGAACTCTCTGCCATGACCTGTCCGTCTTGGGTGGCCCTGCATGCCATAGCTTATGGCTTCACTGAGTTACGCAAGCCCCTTCGCCACAACAAGGCAGTGATCCATGAAGGGGAAAGCTTGTTGTACACCAACTTAATCTAGATTCTGAAGCATCTGTTTCTATTCCTTTCTGTAATGAAATTTGGGGAGGGATGCCCTCTTTGCCGAGACTACTACTAGACATACAGCAGAGGTTCCGAATTCTGTAAGCACCTACCCCAGGCGCAGGGGGCAGGACAAACATACCTCTTTGTGCCCTTGACCTTGGCTTTTGAGTAGGGCAGAACTGTGATGCAAATGTGGCAATGCCTAAGCAGAGTCCTAGGCCTTCTGTCCGCAGATGCTCCCGCTGGAGTCTCATATCACCTGCTACCAGAGCTCTTCATCGGAAGATGGCAGGGGCAGAATGTGGAACCTCTTTCATGCAAATCGCATGCTCGCTTAAAGTATTTTTATTCCGCTCCTCAGCCAAAAGCTCCTGGACCAGCTTGTGTGCAATCGGTAAAACAAAACGGTCCCTGCCTGCAGGGTTACAGTCTAAGAAGGCAGGACACACAAGGAAAAAGAAATGGGGGGGGGATTAAGTCAGCAGGGCTGGTGGAATGGCCCTGCGCTCCCTCTCCTCTCAGCCTGCTGCAATGGCAGTTTGTGGTCACAACTGAGGGAGGGGGAGCCTTCATGGGGTGGTCTTTTCAGCAGGGCTGGTGAAATGGTCTGCTTGCTTCACCACTGAGCCATGCTATGCCCTACGGATGCCAAGAGTTACACAGCATCTTGTTGAAGTCCTGTGCAAGTGGGGTGGAGGGGTTCCCAGTCAGCAGATGCCCACGCGCTAATACAGCTTCCACAAAGAGATAATGGGGCTGCGGGTGGGCATAGTAGGACCCGATGTTTGCACATCCTGGTTGCTGTATGTGCTGCCCTCCTGTCCATTCGCTAGCGCCTACTTGGCTCTAGCTCCCTTAGGCCAGAGGCCCGAGCACCTTCCTGTGGCTCCTAGTTCTGTGCTAAACCCATTTCTCGTGTTGCACTGCTTGTATTCCAAAACTCTTGCATGCCCAAGCAGCTTCCCTTCTGCCTGCCAGCCTGCACAGGCTTTTTTTGTGCATCCCTCTGCCTTACAAGCAAATTCAGAATGGTGGTCGTGCTTTTAGGTCTTTGCACAGTTTTATTTGTCTTGGTTTGATGATGTGCTGCAGTGTTTTTTTACTCCCTGCTGTTATTGTGTGTGTGCTGTTTATCCTTGGTTCTATTATTGAATACTCAATTTACATGTACACTACCCAAAGAGTTTCAGTTATTGGGTGGTCTACAAGTAAAATAATTGTGAATGCCACATTTCTGTTAAGTAACAGCCTTTAAGTAACGGTCTCTCAGCCTACACAATCTCTCTTGCTGTGATGATAAAGCAGGGTCAGAGGAGATTATGCCAGCTCCTCAAAAGAAGGGAGATTAAAATGTCATATTTAAATAGAAGGGCTAGAGATGAGAACATGACAGGGAACTAGACACCAGCAATCCTTGGCAGGTCATGCCCTCCTGAGGAAGGTCCCCTCCCCCCTAAATCTGGATTCTCCAGTATGGCACCTGTAGACATCAGACTCCCTTCCCCTCCCAATTTTAATTTTATTAAGATATTCTTTAAAAAGTAAGTGGGAGGCAGGCATGCTGCAAACTGAAGTTTCGCACTCTAGTGCCATCATTGCATCATTTGTGTCCAAAACACCTACTCCTGAGGTGTCCCTTTCTGAAGGTGAGCACTCCTTCGCACAGGAGCCCTGCTAGCTCCTAGGAGCACCTAGGACTCTAGGTGGTGGGCGCTCCCCCACTGGAGGCGTTCAAGATGAGGCTGGACAGCCATCTGTCGGGGATGCTCTGACTTGGATTCCTGCCTTGAGCAGGGGGTTGGACTTGATGGCCTTGTTGGCCCCTTCCAACCCTACTATTGTGATTCTAGCCTGTTGCTTGAGGGGGCAACACCCCTGGGGATTGGGGGGCAGGGGGCTCTGCCTCAGAGCCAGAGTCCCTCTCTCCTGACGGGCGGCCCTGCAGCCACTTCCCCTGAGGGCTCAGGCTGCTGTGGGTCTGGTGGCAGCCCCTGGTCTGGGGCACCCTGAGCTCCTGGGACCTCTGGCAATTTTGTCATTGTTATATTATCCGAGTCCGCATGATGGTGCTGGAAGGCAGCGAAGGCCTGCCCTCCAGCACCATGTCTTCCGGTTTTGTGTTTCGCAGCTCAGGCCCACCATCTCTGCCTCGTGCTTTGGTTCTTGGGCAAGTTACTCTTCTTTTAGTCTCACCAGCTTGCCTTCTGCGAGATTGTTTTGTGCCCAACCAGGCCCACTACAGCAGCCATTTCATGAATGGGCAAACCGCTGCGGCAGCCATTTTTTGAGAGCGCTCATGACATTCTCCCAATTCTCAATGTACCTACTGACCCACAAGGGTCAAGAATCCCCCATCTAGATGGCTTTTAATTTTTGCTCTGATCAGTGTTGGTGATCCCTCAGGATTGGCAAACCTGCCACCCGATTTTACGCAATTCCCTGACTATGCTGAACCCTCTTTCCCCATCCTTGTGCCGCCAGACTGCCTTTCTGTGACCAAGCTCACTTTTCCGGGCCTGTGGTAAATCCTGAACAGGCCCTCTGCCAATTTCACGTGGAGGGGAGCGACCCAGAGAGGGGCAGCCCCGCCACCACTTGACTCTGGTCCAGCTGATGTGGAGCCCCCGACAGACTGGCCCCTAAGGACGTGCTGCCCTGGACCGAGATCCCTCACCCTGCCATAGACCCAAAACTGGATCCTGGGTCTTTGTAGCACAGTCCTGCATCAAGCAAGCCTGTCGGCCTGTCTCCCGGAGCCAGGCTGTACGTGCTTGAGAATGATCAACACCAACTCAGTGAAAAATATTTTATTGCAAAAATAGTACAACAAAAGTCTGGTGCAATAATAGAAAATGAGGCATTGGATGCTTACTCCCAGGTGATGCAGCCCAGGCCGTTCATCCCCTGGCCAAGTGCCTCCCCCCTGCCCCTACACCAGGGCCGAGTGCAGATTCTTCTTTGCTGCATCTTTTTCATGCATGGCATGTTCTCGTGCACACTGCGCTGCTCCTGAAGTATAGCATTTCCGTGTTTTCATAGCCTTGTTTTCCCTGATCCACCCCAGCCTCTGCCCAAATGTTGGTGTAATAAAAGCAATGCGTTGCCACAGTGGAACTCTCTTAGCAGCAGCAGATGTACCTTTGGAATTGGGAGATGTCTCAGCACAAGGGGAAACTGAGATGGCCCCCAGAAACGGCTGGATCACAAGCCAGATCTTCATTTGATATGCAAATGTTAGAGCTGTCAAAAGTGCAGGGAGGAGGTTTGGCAGTATGCCCATTTCAATTGGTCTGCAAAAGGCTAATGGGCAGGTTTGCTTCACTTTAACTATGAAATACCACTATTCCAGAAGGGATGTGGTCAGGCCACAAGTTAATAAGAACCATGTTGCATCAAAGTAGAGGCCTGTTCAGTCCCACACTCTGCTCCCACAGTGGCCAACAGGATGGCAAACCCACAAGCAGGACTGGAGTACAACAGCACCCCCCCCCCACCCACGTCCCCCAGCAGCTTGGTGCACAGAAGCAGACTGCCTGTGATACTCCAGGTGCCATACAGCCTTGGGGCTAGTGCCCATCAATTGTCTTCTCCTCCAGGAACTTGTCCTGTGAACATGTCATGTTTTGTGAAAGGTGCTGATCATCCCCAGAAAGTCTGTGGATGTCTAAAAAGCAACACGGGAGAGGGAGGGGGGGAGAGAGAGCGAGACCTTGCTGGAAGGTCTCTGCCACCAAATTTGATTAGGTTCAAGAAGTGGGGGAAACAGGCTATTTTCAGAGATTTGTAAAGCCTGCTTGCCCTCATGGAAAGTGACTTTTGCTCAATTTGCTGCTGACAGCTGCATCTCTGGCCACTTTCCAAAGCAGCAAGTCATGCCTAAGCGCTACTACACCCAGTGCTGCAAGCTCATCTCCTCCCCCCCAGCTATTGCCTCTAGATTAACCTACAAGGCTGACCTAACATACCCAGAGCTTTCCCTTGCTGGCATGGGTCCCCGCCACAGTAAGAGGATGGGGTAGACTCTGTGGGCACCCACATTCTTCCATTTCTATCACTGGTGGGGAATATGTGGCCTGCCAGATCTTGGACTTCAGCTCCCATCATCCCTCACCATTGGCTGTCCTTGCTAGGGCTAATGGGAATTGCAATGCAACATCTGGAGGGCCAATCCCCCACCCAATTCAGATAAGGGGGGATAGCGTGTCCAGTGGAGTGCTCCAGATATGCCTTTGAGTTCTGTATCCAAGACTGGCCATATGGGATCAGACCAGAGGGACCATCAAGTCCAGCACTCTGCGAGTCCGATGGGTGGAGAACAGGCAGCCTGTTGTCAGGCCCCACGTGCTATCCTGCCTCCGAACACAGACGTTACAGTTTTAGCTAGCATGCCTAAGACGCAGATGTTGGTCTACACACAGCAAATCTTTGAATTCATGGAGATTCACACTCCTACCTCCGTTATTACAAGCCATTACCTCCATTATTACAAGTCATTACAAGCCACTCTGACCTCTGACTTTTGAGTTAGGCATATGAATTTGTTCTGGTTATGGGTCTACTTTTCCCCTTAGTAGTAAGTACTGAAGACCTGACCAAGTCCCTTTAGTCAGTTCAGCATGGCTTCTAAGATTAGACGCACCCCCTCAGCTGTTAGTTCAAGTAGATCATTTGTCTTGTGGTGTTTGGATGTAGCTACAAAAATATGAGAGAACCACACACAGGGAGGGTATTTTTTTAAAAATGTATAGATCAGCCAAGGGGGAATTTAGCCTGTGAGAGGAAAAGGAGGGCTTTGCTACCAGAGATCAGTTTGCTATGTCCCAGGTACACCCACAGGGCTATCCACCCCCATGCACCTAAACTGCTTTGTCTGCCATCAATGCACTTAAGCAGTGTTCAGTGGTTCATGTATCACACACCTTGAACAAACAATCAAATTCTTTTTTCCATGTCACCTGTATTGGGGGTCTTTCTGTTTATCCATAGAAGTATGTATGTGGTTGAAGTAAAATGTATGATCTCTTCTAAGAGTGCATTTGTATTTTTAAATTGCCCCACCTTTCTTCTTAACAATGCAATGTGGGTTTCATGGGTGAGAAATCACCAACAGATCAGAAACCTTATCTCCCCCCCGCCCCTGCCACACACATAATTACTGGTTCTTATATAAATAACGGGTACCAATTCAGAATTTCATCCTTCTCTTGATGACCTGTGCATGGGGGTTTATACCCCTACTTTGCATTGAGTGGAGTAGATACTGAGGAATTAAAATAATCTCTCACCTTATACTGAAAGGTTGAGGCATGTTTAAGCTCATTGTCTTAGGAGGCAATCCTTTGTACATTTAGACAGAAATGTTTACAACTCCCAGAATGCTGGGAATTGTGGGACTTTCTTCTGTCTAAATATACATAGAATTGCGCCTTATGTTACTTTGCAACAGAAATTGCAGTTCTTACTCCCTTTGTGCTGTGATGGACTCAAAGATTAGCATCCCAACCAAGAAAGATGAGCAAAATCTGCAAGGAGCCTTCAGTGGTAGCAGAACGGGTAGTTCAGGGAAATTACTCCCTATCCTTTTATTTCCCACCCCACACCCCCCTATTATGACCACCAGTATTTATACAGAGCAATCTTCTGCAGGTTACTTAGGAGTAAGTCCCACTTAATTCAGTGGGGCTTGCTCCAATGTAAGTATGCATGGGATTGCAGCCTTAATGGCTTGGGAGCACCAGTTCATAAAAGATACATGACACTGTACCCCCCCATTTAAGAAACAAAACCCCAAAACATCCATACCTCACAAGCACACATATGCACAAACTACAATTCATCGCGCATTTTGTCTCCTTTGGGTCTAACTAGTCTGCCAATGAAAAGGATTGAATTGGTCTTGTTGTCCTTGATGAGGAAAATGAATGGGTGATCAGCATAGAAAAGCTTTGGGTTTTTCATCTCTTCCCGGCCGTAGATGTCCCCATCAAAGGGGTTCCCCTCTGTGTCCCACTCGAGGGCTGCAGCATGGAAGACGTTGGAGAGGTAGAGATCCTTCTTGCCGGAGATCTTGGACAGGTCAGCCTTTGTTTTGTCGACAGCTTCAGTTAAACCAAGGTCAGCCAAGTGTTTCTGGAAATGAGGAATAGATATGTTGGGAGGTCAGAAACTTTTGCTGTTTTATAAATCTATTATATATGATTTTCGTCACCTGTTACCTGCCAAACCATTTCTGTTTTCTATGACATTGTACAATAGGCGTTTATCACTCTCCTTTTATAAAATAAACGCAAAAGTGACTTACAAAAATGTGTGTAAAGTAATGTAACACCCAGTAAAAGTCAGTTCAAATTGCTAATATTAATTCCATATAGTAACATCAAAAGTGAGATAAAACAATTCATCGGAAAAACAGGTTGAAAGGACAAAAAGCTCAGTAAAATAATAAGGTCTGAGCAGCTCACTCAAAGCTTAAAAGACTGGAAGAGGGCCTAATTGGGGAGGTAATGTATTCCCATACTGAGGCTGCAATCCTATGCTAACTTAGCTGGGAGTAAGCCCCATTCAACTCAATGGAACTTATTTCTGATTAGGCATGTATAGGATTGTGCTGTTAACCTCAAACTGTCATGGGTGCTGGTCATAAGAAAGACCCTATATGGTTTTCTTTTCTCGTGTTTTCTTTCCTCTCTTTTTTCTTCTTTTTCCTATAATGGTTGTTGGAACTGAATTCCATCTTACCACCCCCTCTGCTTTTTTTGGTTAATCATTGGGTTGCAAATAAAAATATTTTTAAAAGACATTCCCTCTGTAAGTAAAAAAGGAAAGCATGCAAAATATATACAGTGAGACACTGATACCTGCTTGTAAGAATGGAAGTGTAGATAATACTTCATTTAGTTGTAAATTAACATGGCTAGATGTTAGCCATGGCTAGACTATGTAAATTAACATGGTCAGATTTGCACCCCTGTTCAGGAAATACATGAAAAAGTTTCAATGAGAAACTTGATTAAAATCAGTGATTTATAAATAAATAGTTTTTCTATAATGTACAATATTGGATTTTTAAGGTTTTTAATCTTTGTAAACCACTTTGTAAATAGCTTTGGCTGGGGGGCGGAATAGCAACGTAATAAATGAAGTGAGAAGAAATGCTAGGGGGAAATCCCACGCAGGGCTTAGGGACAACAGAGATGGTGCCTCGTGAGCAGTACGTCCGGAAAAGGGGAACGGCAGGCAGAAAAGCCAAAAGGTATGGAGAGGCTCAACCATCAGTGGGAACCTGAGAGAATGAGGGGAAGAAGACAGAAATCAACAGGGAGGCCAGGGGAGCAACTGGGCCAGAGGGCACGAGGCACCATTTGCTGTAGCCCCAAAGGGAGGGAACAGGCACAAGAGGCGGGAGACCGTGCTGCAGGGAGGCCCACAAGGTGATTTTGGGAAAGTGGGGAGGCTGAACTTCCCACATGCCGTTTGGCAAGCCTGTGTGGGTGAGCGAACACAAACACTCATGAACCCCTCATGTTTGCAAACCTAGAAAGATGCCTGAACCTGGGTCAGGCTATTTGCCCCTCTAGCAGCGGCACCCCAGGGTCACCCCCATCATCGGCCACCTGGTCCTTTTAAGCTGGAGATGATAGGGCAGCCTTCATCCCCAGCCAGGCGCCCTCCAGATGTGGAGGGACTACAATTCCCATCATCCCCAATCAGCATGCCCCTGCTGGCTGGGGCTGATGGGAGTCCAAGACACCACCAGCCCGGGAAAGGCTGGGCCAGGGATTGAACCTGGGACTTTCCGAATGCAAAACAGGTGCTCCACTCTGAATTATGGTCCTTCGATATCCCCTAAAGCAGGCATGGAAAGCCCCTGGCCCAGAGGATCTCACGCGAGGCCACTCCCCTCCCCAACACCCCATCCCCAGAAGGCTGGTGGGGAGCGGAAGCCCGGCCATGACCCCCAATCCATGATCAGAGGTAACAGCAGGGGATTCCCTTGTATGCTGTTCCCCCTTGTATGCTGTTCCCCCTCCCAAGTGGGAGGGAAATGGTGTGCAGGGGAATCCCGTTATCTCCGATCAACAGCAGAGGATTCCCTTCCAGCAAGCTTGGCCCATCCCACACTGGGGGAAGGCGTGAGGCAGGTGAAGCTGCAGCAACTACGGCATGGGGTGGAGGACCGTTCCTCCACCCAGTGCTTCAGTCAGGGCAGCTTTCTGCCCGCCCACTGTGCCACTGGGGCGTGGCTACACCCATGGACTTCATCTGACCCGTGGTGGGCTGAGTGGGGAGTCATCCAGTCCCCGCTCACCCTGAACACGGTCCCCACCCCTTACCCTAATACAGTGGAAGCTGGGGGCTCTGACATCCATGAGGTGGTGAATCCACTCCAGGTTTCAGTCAGAACTCTCTAGGAGCCATCCAAGGTGCAGAAGAGAAGAGTTCTGATGGAAACCCGGAGCGGAGTCACTGGCTCGCTGACATCAGAGCCCCCAGCGCCCCAATGGCGAGAGGGCTGGGACTGAAGTGGGAAAGAAATCCAGGCCAGAATCTCCTCCCCTGGACGGTGCTGGGCCGCTCAGGGGCAGGCGGGATTCCGACCCCACACATCAAAGAGCGGAGGGACTCACTCCCTTGAATCGTGGAGTACTCACGTGGAGGTCGTGGCTGATGTCCAGGCTGACCTTGGGCAGGGAGATGGCCACAGCCCTCGTCTTCAGCTTGCCCAGCCAAACCTTCAGCTGCTCCCGGGTCAGCAGCTTCTCCACCCGCTCCAGTGGTTCCACATGGTTGGGCATGATGAAGAGCATGCTGGAGAGCTTGTGGGCCAGCGGCATCTCCAGGACCTGCAGCTTCTCCTCCTCATCACTGAAGTACTTGTACAGCCCTTGAAAAACCAACATAAATAAATCGGTGGCTGATCTCGCGCGTGGGGGGGGGGGAGCACAACCTGCAGGAGAAGGAAGGCCTGAGCAGGAAGGCAAAGCAAGAGCCAGCAGGACACTAGGACACTGACATCAATGGGACTTGTGATGCTGCAGCTGCGAAGATCTGTGCAACCAGCAGGGCTGGTGTCAAGAGATTTCACTGTGTCCCCCTCCCCTCCCCTCCACACATCCAGAAATTAGTATTGAGGTCCTTCGGCTATCAACATTGAGAGTAATCCTCAGCTTACAGATTGGAAAGTTGCTCTTTATTTTTAATGGAAGAACAAGTTTCTAGCCCCTTGTGCCTTGCTTGCAAGTGAAATCGCCACTTGTTTTGCTGTTGCTGCACAACGAATTCAGTGGCAATTGCGACAGCAGCAAATGTGGCAGGGCAGGGCATGGCCCCCTGGTGGGTTCTGGGTGGAGAAGTTGCCCACCCTTGCCTTAAGGGCAAGAACACAGGCTTGGAAGCATGTGGACAAAATCTCGGAAGTGCTGTGTGTGCATGCATGGTCACAAGAGGCCACAAGGCACATACATCTTCAGTGTGCCTATCATTTTGCCCCCTTTGATGAAATAAATTGTGTGAAATAAGCGAAGGCATGCAAGATTGCCCCATTTTTACCATCCATATTGGTTGCAGACATTCATTTTTTATAGAGCAGAATATGGATCACGCTGTTGCAGAATTTGGATCATCTCATTGCAGAATTTTGCCATTTCTTAAAATGCAGAATATAAAGTGCCCTCCTCTGAAAAAGGAAGAACTTCCGATTGACGGAAGGAGCAAAGAAGGATGTGTTGAGATACAAAGAAGGCCACACCTGGAGGGGAGAACTGAGCCACTATATGCAATTCTGGGCAGGAGCAATTCTGCCTACAGTAGTTCCAGCTCTTTGTTTGTTTGGGTCCTACCAGACTTTTAATCACTTTCAGCTAGCTATGTGGCATGATGCGAGAAAAATCAAGAGGCTGAACCCCACTTCACTCACTCTTACAGTAGATCCATTGAAATCAATGAAACTTATAGTCATGGCTAATTTGATTTCAGTGAGTCTCCTCCAAGTCTGACTAAATCTGGATCCAATGCAAGCATTTTTTTCAACCAGTTTCTTAGGGTGCATGGCTGACTGGGGAATGCTGGGAGTTGTAGGACTTTTTTCTGTCTAAACACGCATAAGATTATTTATATCCTTTAATATATTTATAATATTTAATATATTATAAAGACATTTATGTACCACTCCACACCTAGACAGATTCCAGAGCGGTGGATTACGCCATTAGTGTTGTGGGCAAATGTTAGAATCCTGAGAGCTCCATGTGGAGATTCATCCAAGGGCAAATGTTAGAATCCTGAGAGTGACATGGAGAATCATCCAAGAGTGGATTTTACCTCACTTCCCAGCCCTCTTACCTGTACGATGCATCATGGGAACACCAACCGTGTAGGAACGGGTCACCATAAAGCCACGATTGTCCACCATCTTGTGGTGGAACCTCTCATCCCAGTGAGCTACAAAAGCAAAGAGGTGTGATGAGGGAAGACCACTTTATAGCGGAAAAGAGCAGGGGGTTGTCGTATCACATGCTCCCATTCCAACCTAAGAAGACTTGCCACAAAGCAATCGACAAGGGGGGTGGCTAAATACATCCAACTTGCTCTGAGCCACGGCTTCCAATCAGACATTTGAAGAAGCCAAATCCCAGAAACCAGCAACATGTACAAAATGGACGCCTATTTAATTTTTTGCAAAGGGGTAGATGAGTTACAAACAAGTAGAAAGCCACTGGCCGTACCAATACTGGACAACTGTTAGGAACAGGAAGCTGGACTAAATGGACCCCCAGTCTTTAGAAAGGGCCATACTGGGAAGGACCATTGCTCAGTAGTAGGGCCCCTGCTTTGCATGCAAAAGGTCCCAGGTTCGATCCCTGGCATCTCCAGGTAGGGCTAGGAAAGAATCCTGCCTGAAACCCTGGAGAGCTGCTGCTGCCTGTCAGTGTCGACAATACAGCTTCTGATGTTCCTAATCTAGCAGGGGTCTTCTTATAGATTTTAACACAATGGCAGGCAACCTGGTGGCCTCCAACTGTTTTGAACTACAACTCCCATAAGCCCCAGCCAGCATGGCCAATGGTCAGGAATTATGGGAGCTGTAGTCCGGAACATATGGTTGCCTTTGCCGGATTTAACACACTGAGGTTTGGAAGCTTACCCATCCTTCATCAGTCGCATCACTGGCTTAAAGCAGGGATGTAGAACCTCAGGCCGCGGGCCAAATTTGGCCCTCTGGGGTTCCCCAGATGGCGACAATTCCTTTTGCCGACTGTTTGGTGGTTTTAGCCCCGCCCCCATGCTAAACAGTTGAAATGCCTCTCCTACGGCTTGGTTACTGGCAGGAAGAGCTTTAAGCTAAAATAGTCGGTTATTTTTGGCCCCACCTCTTTGCCTTTGGCCCCGCCCACCACTGGAATGTGCCCTCCCCATTTCTCCGAAACGGAATTGGGTCCTTGGGCCGAGAAAGGTTCACTACCCCTGGCTTGAAGCTCATCGATTTCTACTTACGCTTGAAGAACATGGCGTTGACGATCAGGGCGCCATCCGTCTTCTCCACATCTTTGGTGACCTCGGGCAACTTGCCGTCAGTGGTCTGGGCCGCCCACTCATTGATGGATTTCAGGGCACTCCGCTTGTCCCGGAAGTTGATCTTGGAGTGGTCATAGTTGTAATGCTTCTTGCTGCTCTTCACAAAGTCGTCAGTGAAGCTGATGGAGCTGGGGCCGTAGAGGCGGTTGCCGATCTTCCAGGTGACGTTACGGGCCGTGGCGTTGCTCACGTCGCTCAGGAGCTCCGACAGGCCGCTGTGCACATAGTCGTCGCTGAGTTTGTCGGCGCTGAGCAGGGCCTTGGCCTGGGAGGCCGTGGTGGCCTTGCCACCGAGAGACACCAGTCCGAGGGAAGAGGCGACCACCACTGGAGAGATCAAGATGTTCTCCATGTTCTTGTCTTTCGCCATCGCATGGTAGAGGTTGAAGGCCAGAGTGGCACTGCGGTCAGCCAAGGTGGTGGCCTTGTCGCTCAGCTTCTTGTCTTCAACAGCGGCTTTCTTCTCACTTGGCTTCTTGCCTTCTGGGGGCACGGCGGCAACTAGAGCGCCGAGCGCTAGGAGCCGGATCCACCACATGGCTTCCATGGGAACCGGGACCAATCTGAGCCTGTAAGGAAGCAATATGGTTGGTCAGCAGGATGGAACAGTACTCCAGTTCACCTTTCTCGAACTGTGCCCACCTGCCCCAATCTGGTGCCCTCCAGATGTGCTTGACTGCAACTCCCGCAATCCTCAGCCAGCATGGCCAACTGTGGGAGTTGTCCTCCAGCATATTTGGAGGGCACCAGATTGGGGCAGGCTGGATTATGTATTACACAAGGAAAGGGCCAGCGTCAAGGGGAGGCATGGTCAGGCACCCGTCGAGGGCTCACGCCTCAGCAGGGGCTCACTGGCAATAGCCCCCTGGAGTTGCTCCTCCTCTTCCCCATGGAAACCTGCACTGGCTTCTTGCTCTGGCCAGACAACGGTGGTGGTGGTGAGGAAGAAGAGGAGCAGCTGATGACCATGGTGCTGAGAAGGTGGACCCCCTGAGGGAGGGGGCCCATGGAGCGTCTTTCCCAAGGGCCCTCCAAAACCTAGAGCCAACACTGAACGCCAGGACCGTAAGGCTCTTATACAAATCTACAATGCAGCCATATTTGGAATACAGTTCCAGTTGCTCCATCTCAAAAAGGGTATCACAGAGACTGAAAAAACCCAGCATAGGGGCACATTCCCCATCAGGAAAAGCTAACGCATTTGGGCCTTTTAAGTTAGGAAAAAAAGGCGAGTAAGGGGGGATGGGACATGACACAGGTTTACTAAAATGTGGAGGAAATGGATGGAGACCTTGTTCTCATTCTCCCATAAGAGTGGAACTCTGGGCCATCCAGTGACATTGACGAGTAGCCGATACAGAACCGAGTATTTCTACATGCAATGCATACTTAATCTACAGAAGTCACTATCTCAAGATGGTGATGGACTAGCAAAAGTGTATTTAAAAGAGGATTAAACAAGTTCAAGACATGATGAAATTGAGCCTCCTTGTTCAGAGGCAGTATACCTCTGAATTCTGGGTTGCTGGAGAGGGACAGAACTGCAGATGCTCACTTTGGGAGCAGGATGCAGGACTAGCTAGGCCTTTGGATTGCTCCAGCAGCATTCTCCTTATGGAAGGGCTTGCAATGCTTGCTTATGGCTAATCTTCCCTGCTCTTCCCCCTCCCCACTGCTAGGGAACATTAGCTGCGTGAGAGGAGATAACTAAAGGGGAGGAAAACTTGAGCAACTTCAGGGATCTTTTTGTTACTCAACAGAAATTCAAACTTTTATGTTATCTGGAAGGAAAATGATTTCAGAGTTACTTGAGAAGCTAGCGATTTTAATAATCTTTACTTTACTGTAGAGGTTTCATTCCACAAGGCAACGTATCTAGGGCAGCAGGCTGTGCTTCCTTGTAGGACCACAGGAGGGAACTCTTGGATTCCCAGAAAGTTTGAAGTCAGCAGTTTTCCAAAACTTCTGATTTAATTAAGTGCATCACAATTTTTCCAGCCTTAATTAAAAATGTGATTGCACGGTGTTAACCCTGGAGCAGTGGCTCCATCAGCAAGGCAACAGGCAGCCTCTTCTTAAGGTAGGAGGCATTTTGTTGTGTCTCTGCATCAGCAGTAGCTGAATGCTCCAAAGACTCGCATGTGTCCCCTTCAGGGGGAAGAGCCCATAGCTTAGTGGCAGAGCACATGCTTTGAAGGCTCAATCCTGGGCATTTCCCCTTTCAGAGGATCTCAGGTGGAAGGCTGAAAAAAGGCCTCTCTCTGCCCGAGTACGACCCAGTATATAAAGCAGCTTCTGACATCTCATGCAATGCCAGTGGAGGCAGAAGACCAGAGACTCAAGCAGAGGCAGCTGGCACCCTCCTCTCTGGGCAGTTGCTTTGGTCTTGCAGGAGCCTTCGACTACTTAATAAATTGATTACTTGTCGCCATTCTCTCAGGACACCCCATCTGGGAATTACTGATTTGTTATGCTAGAAGGGAGGGGCTGCATTCCTAAGAGCAGGCCAAAAGTGGTCCGAGGAGAATTTCAACCTGAAGTTACAGGGAATTCCAGAGGCAAAGGAAGAGGGGAGGGGGGAGTTGCCAACCCATCCAATGCATTACTCCCTTTCTTTTGGCTCACAGCATCAAAGGGAAGGGGGCATTACAAGCAAAATAAAATGGCCACTGCCAATAACAAGCTGGGTATGTGCGCCTTGGGGGGGGGGGCTGTAATGTCCTGTCGATCGAAGCTATGGGTTGTATCCAATGTTAGTCTATGGACAGCAGACCCCTTGAAATGAATGGGACTTTAGTCATTTCAATGGGTCTACTCTAATTAGGATAAACACTGGATGCAACCCAATGTCATCATATAGCATTACTCAGAAGGCACTAAAGGCGAAAGAAAATGCTGGCTGCCAACAGCAAGAGGGGTGCACTTTGGCAACTGAGGTGCAAGCCCAACCCAGAAAAAAAAAATCGGGAATGAGGAAATGAAATGGAGGGGGGCCTATCAGCTCAGCGCTAGTAGAGTCCTTTTGCCTGCACCTGGCATCGTACACAATCGAATAAATGGACGAAGCTATTGCTACTGATGCTTTGGCCCCATCTCAATTCAAAATAGGTCAAAAATTAGTTGCCCACCAAAGGCAGAGAGAGGGAGGGAGGTCTTTCTGGAACTACAAAGATCACCCCAAGTAATATTTTATCTGTCCATACAAAACTGCTTGGCGCTCCTATTCCACTGCTGTGCTCCACGTGCATTTTTTTGCTATGACGTCATCTGGGTGGTAGCCAAAATCTCAACAGCAGGAATTTGGGGGCACCATGCCAAGGGCGGGGACTGAGCTATGTTCCGTGCAAGCAGCGGAAAGGAGCTGGAGACTGGAATAGAGCAAGGGAAGGGAAGGGAAGGGAAGGGAAGGGAAGGCCGGCCCCCAAACATTCCTCCCCCAAAAGCAAATTTGCCATGTAGGCAGCTTTGCCACAAAAAAATCCACTCTACAATTAAGCTCTGAAAATGGCAGAGCCTCCAGCGTAGGGTTAATTTATAGTTTCATGTAACATCAATAGTTAAGTCTTTTGAAAATGGGGAGGAAAGGGAGATTAAAACCGCAAAGGATTTTAAAATTAGAACTCTATTTCCAAGGCAAAGACTTTCTGTAAATACTCTGTAGCCAGATCAAAGTGTCCCTGGTTAGATTTAATGTACAGGGGACGGGGGGACGGACTTGTGGCTGTCCAGAAGTTTCCACCTACAACTCCCATCATCCCTCACCACTGGCTATGGCAGATGGGAGGTGCAGGCCAAACCATGTGGAGGATCACAAGTTGCCCACCCCTGAGCGGGACACAGGTAGTGGATCTACAAAATCCATTCTACAAAATTTACACAAAATGGCTGCAGCTCGGAGGATCACTTTGGATCTCCTAATCTTCAGCATGTTCAAATCACTGAGTTGGCAGGGTGGACAGGACAGAAGCAAAGTAATTTACCGCTGACATTCTATAGGGGTAAACTACTGCTCTTTGAGAACGGAGGTGTGAACTCATCTGAGGTTGCCAGGCTGCAATCCGGAGAAATCTGTCTCTAGCACCACCACAGCCGAGGAGCAAGAACCAAGCATTGTCTACCCCACAGCAGAATCCTCACTCTTGGCTGCAGAGCTGTTAAAATGACAGGCGTGGTTCTCAGAGTTGTGGACAGGCACCCCAAGTATTTACACAACGACCATCTCCCCGCAAGGTGCCGGGTGGGAGAAGTCAGGACTGCCTCACAGGGGGTTTAGCTTGCCAGGGTAGATGTGCCAAGCACAAAAGGAGAAGCACTGCGGCTTAAACTTCAAGGTAGATTGATGTCAGCCTTCTCCAACCTGGTGCCCTCCCAATGTGTCGGACTACGACTCCCAGCATCCTCCAGCCCACATGGCCAGTGGAGGGCACCAGGCTGGAGGAGGATTCACGTTATGGAGCAGGGAAAGAAGTCTTACATGCAACACAGCAGTGTTATCTGCTCAAGGAGGTCACTGAAATTCCTTTGTTGGAAGTGATGGGCACTTACGTGGCTTTAAAAGAGGACGAGAGTCACTGGACAAAATTTCCTCAATGGACCCTCCAGGGATAGAGGCAGTGTATCTCGGAGTACCAGAATTTGAAAACAAACCTAAGAGGAAGGCTTGCACCACCATACCCAACTTGTGACATTCCAAGGGGCATCTGGCTGGCCGCTAATAGGAGATGGACCTTTGCTCGGATTCAACAAGGCACTTCTTACGTTCTGAACAGCTGGGCCGAGCCAGCTGTTTGGGATGCTTCAGGGCTGGGACACCCCGTCTCAGGGCAGAGAGGCTGGAACAGAAAGCCAAGGGACATCCCTTCAAAATTTAGGATCCTATCACTCTACCCACTGCACAGGCCCAGTTTCATTACAGGCTCACTTTGGGTGTCTGTTACACAGTTTGCTTTGCGTGTTACTTCTGACCCATTTGGGATGTGTGATGTGGCAAGTGTATAGGTTTGTTTTGTTTTCTAAAGATACCTTGAAACTTTTTCTTAGTGTGGTCAACGTTTGCCTTTTTCATTCTGAAAGAAAACAGATAAATAAGATAGTTCCCTCAAGGACCTGCGCGTGTTGTTTTCAGAACAGAACAACAGAATTACGCTTACATGAAAGGGGTCTGGGAAGCAGACAACTGTAGGGCCGCCCTGCCAGATTGGGTGGTGGGGGTTTATTGGTGCTCTTTAATGAGGAAAACAACTCTCTAGATCTCATCGTTGTAAAGAATGCTGGAATAGTAGAGAACCAATCACAGACTAACATGGCTACCACCCTGAAATGCCTCCAGCTGCAAACAGAATGGACAGTCTGCAATCCAATCCCCGCATCCTCCTTTTTGAGGTTTTGCATAGCCACACCCACTCCAGTGTGGGCAGGGCTTCCAGGAAGGTGGGGAGGGCCAAAGCACTGCATGGCTGGAATCTGCAGCGATGGGGCCCTGGCTCAGTGGTAGAGCCCCTGCTTTGCACGCAAAAGGTCCCAGGTTCAATCCCTGACATCTCCAGGTAGGGCTGGAAAAACTCTTGCCTGAATCCCTGGAGCACTGTTGCTGCCAGTCACTGTTGACAATACTGGGCCAGATGGACCCAATATAAGGCAGCTTCCTCTCTGGACCATATATTTGGGAGGAAAGAACACTGGTGCCATTATTAGAATTACCTTTCCTTTTTTAACCTAAACCAATTACACTTTGGGGACGCGGACTGTGAAATTTGGGGTTGCCAGGCTTTTGATCAGTTTCCATTTTCAACAGTAAATGTTTTAATCCACCCTTTAGAAAACTAGCTGCCTACCGTTTTTGAATTGTTAAATATGGGCACAGCTTAGGCAACTATTCATTTCCGTGCATTTTAAGTATTGGCATGCAGTTAGTTCCCCCATTTCTCCTCCACCCCCCAGCTCATAAGGCTGGTGACAACTCCAACATTGTGGGTGATTAAAAAAGAAAAGAAAAGACAGCTTTTCCCAGCTGAATGGGCAGACTAGAAAACGCATAAATCAACTCTGGCAGCTCAGAGGATCAGAAATCCAACCCTGTGATCCCCCCTTGATTTACAGTAGGCTGCGCTATCATTCAGTAGCATGTTAAGGTTCCTCCATTCACAGCTGGCTCCACATGCCACGTAAGCAAAGACGACCTTGAGGCCTCTTTTAGGCCAGAAAAAGATGTTCCATCGGAGGAAGAGAACATTCAAAGAGAATCAAGGCCAGGGTATCACCTCTAAAAATCAATCAAAGTACTTCAAATATTCAAATATACGTCAATCAAAGCACTTCAAATATTGTTCAGTATTTATATTTATGCATGAGTTTGTCAAGTGCAAAACTGAGGTTTTATGCAATTTGATTTATTTTGGCAAACAGGCGTAAAATAAAAATAGGGAGGGAGACAGGCTGCAGGGAGCTATACAGAATAGCTGAGTCCAATTTTAAGCTAATGATACCCTTGTCTTAATTCCTTTTTTTTCTGAGCTTGCATAATACACTGTCAAGGTTTTCCCCATTTTCTCTTTCCCCAGTATTGATGGCTAGAAACTTGCTTTCCTTTTAGAGATAAGCTTTTTTGCATTCTGTGCTGGATTTCAGGTTTACACCCAGAATATACATGCACACAGCATTTCTCCGGCAACCGAGTTTTGACACTCAAAACACGAAAACAAAATTTCTGGTTAAGCAGAGAAACTGCTATGGCACAGAGGCTGCATTTTAGCGAAGTTAATTTCACATGAGAAGGAAGCCACCCTTTCTCTCCAAAGCCGCCCACCTCTGACCCGGCTTTCTAACGTTCCCTTTTCAAGCTTCTTTCCTTATCAGCAGAGCCCTGGGCTCCCACGGCAAAAAGGGAGGCCAGACTCACCGCTAAAATAGACTGGAGGTTACTTCATACCATAAATTTGCAAAGTTGTCCCAAACTGCCTCTCACACCCCCAATCCCTGTGGAGTTGCACATGTTGAAACTGGTCTTGGAAAGGATGGACTGCAACCCACAAACAGCAGCTTTCCCCAAAGATGTGTGGGACTGCAACTCCATTGGTCATGCTGGCCAGGGTTGTGATCCAACACATCTGGAGGGCACCAGATTGCTGGGAATTGTAGGACTTTTTTTCTGTCTCAACAGGCATAGGACTGCACCCTTAAGTGCTTGAATCTCTCTCACTGGGGGATCAAAACTGCTTAACACTGGTCAGTTTGCGCTTAGTGGCACCCCACAACCTTCTTTCCTCTTGTATCCTCGAACAGCATTTAAAAAATGGGTGCTGCTCCCCCCTCAAAACCACACGAGCCCTTCCAGTATCTAACCCACCCTGAAATTTAGCCTGAACACTTCCCCTCATTCTGGGCCTGTCATACAAAACTCTTCTGTGCACCCCCATCTTCGCAGGGGTCAGGCACCCCACCACCCTCTCCTCTCCAGCTGCCACTGCTTCGGAGAGGTGGAGGATTAGAGGTGGAGAATTGCTTGCCCTCTTTCCATGCCGTCAGAAGCAGCCAGGACAAAAAAGGCTTGCGCTTCATCCTGCTGGCAAAGTTCTGCCAGAGACCCAGGAATAGCCCTTGCCTCCCTGGCGCGTGGAGAGGCCAAGAGAGAGGAGGAGGATGCCCCAAGGAGAGTGCGCCCTCCCGGCCTGATCTCCAGGAGATCCCGGGGGTCCCTCCCCACCTCCGCTCTGCAAGCACAGCTACAGGGAGGCAGTTCTCTCCCTCTCTCGGAATACTAGAACCCAGTGGGGTCATCCCACGAAGCAGAGGGGTGGGAGATTCAGGTCAGATGAAAGGAAGTCCCCCTTCACACAGCGCAGAGTTAAACTATGGGATTCGCTACCACAGGATGTAGTGCCGGGAGAGAGCGCAGGACAGGAAGGCCTGGCGTGCTATGGTCCATGGGGTCACGAAGAGTCGGACACGACTGAACGACTGAACAAAAAAAACAAGGGGCTTGGACAAATCCCTGGAGAGGGAGGCCATCGAGGGCTAGTAGTCCTGATAGCTATGCTGCCTCTAGTATCAGAGGCATGATGCCTACGTGCACCAGTTGCTGGGGAACATGGGTGGGAGGGTGCTGCTGCTCACGCCCTGCTTGTGGGTTCCTGACGCACAGCTGGTTGGCCACCGCGTGGACACAGTGCTGGGCGAGATGGATCCTCGGTCTGACCCAGCACGGCTCTTCTCGTGCTCTCAGGCCACGGCGAGGACCACAAGGCGCGCCCCGCGAGGCGCTCAGCGGAGCGCACGAAGGGCCCGCTCCGCCCCGGAGGGGCTTGATCCCTCTCCAGCGCTTCTTCCCGTATCACTGCTACGACCCCGCCACCCCCGGGCCGGCAGCCTTTCGTGCTGGGTGGGCGGCCCTGGGCCGGGCGCTTCATGGACGGCTCTCCCCAGCGAACCGCTCCCCGCGCAAGCCGGGCGGCCCTGCTGCCGCGCTCCCGGGGGATCGATGAGCAGCCCGCTTCTTCGCCCAAGCGCTGGGGGGGGGGGGGTAGTCGGTCGGCCCCCACGAAGGCCGGCGCCGTCAAGGCGCCATCACGAAGGGCGCTCCGGCCCGCCAGAGGAAACAGCCACCCCGCTCGCCCGGGCTCAGAGCCAGGCTCGACGCCGTTTTAGTCCGAATAAAGCAAACCGAATCCGAATTAAGCCCCGCGCACGCTCTCCCCCAGGCACGCTCCGGGCCCCGAGCTAGCAAGTCCCCGGGAAAGGAGCCTCGGGGCGCTGATCCCGCGGGGACCTTCTCCCGCCGAAGGCCCCCACCCATCCCGCCGGGTTGGTGCCCCGTCAATCTGCAAACGGGGGTGCGGGGAGGGAGACCCCCCCCAGAGCAAACAGGCCGGCGGGGGAGGGTGTCACGGCGGGGGCCCAGCCGGCGCCAAGGCCCCTCCGGCCGATGCGATCCTCGCCACGCTGACTTGGGAAGAAGCCCCGTTGACCTCCCGGGCGCTTGCTTCCGAGTAGGCGCGCGAGACGGCTGCGCTCGCCGCGCCGCCTGAGCTTAGGCGCGCGCTGCCCCCCAGGCCGGCCCGCCTCCCGAGGAAGCGCGCGCCAAGGGCAGTTCCCAATGTCAGCCCCACTCGGAGCAGGCCCGTTGAAGCGAAGGGGGCTTAGCTTAGCCACGACCAACTCAAGTTCCCTCCGTCTCGACGGGCCTGCTCTAAGCGGGGCTGACACGGGGTACGGACTGCCCCAGGCTGCAGCGTCCCCGACCGCGCCGCCTCTCCAAGCCTCTCCAAGCGCGCGCCGCCCTCACCTCGCAGGCCTCGACCGCGCACCCAGAGCCTTCGGTCTCGCGCGCCGCGCCCTCCCGGCGATCCGCCTGCCCGTTCTGCGCGGCCGCTGCCCGGAGGAGGGGGCTATATAAGCAGGCGGGAGAAACTTCTGGAAAGTTGCGCGCGGCGGGGGGAGCTCTCCCCGCGCGCCTCGGAAGCGGACCCGAGAGCGGCCCTCCCTCCCACGGGCCCGGACGCGCTGCCAGCCCTGCAGGGTCCTACGGGCAGGCCCCTTCCGGGAACTCTGCTCTCTGCCGCTGCAAGGGAACGCCCCGATCCCTCCATCCCCCTTTCGAGCGCGGCCTGGGGGAGCTCCGCGCGGAGCCTCGAAATGCGCAAAAGGCCCCTCCTCCGTTTGGATGAGGGGGACTCCAAGGAGTGAATGGGTCCTTCAGAAACCCAAAGGTGACATCACCCCTCCAATCCCAAACAGAAATGCGTGAGGGGGAAATGGACATTTTCCAGGGTGAGAACATCAGAAGAGCCCGGCTGGCTCGAACCAGCGCCCATCCCCTCCAGCATTCTGTTCCCGCAGTGGCAAAAGGGATGCAGGAAGACACATTTCGCGGCTTGAGGCGAAGTACAAGATGGCGCCTTTCCCTTTCCATATCCAAAAGCTAGCTGGCCTGGTGGCTTAATTTTTCTTCAACATGGATAATGGGTCAGAGCACTTCACCGGACATGAAGGCAGCAGGTTGGCTGCATGGCAGGCAGCTCCCTCCTCCAACACCCGGCTGCCACCTCCCAGCATCTCTTGC
The DNA here is from genome assembly GCF_057233095.1 of Heloderma suspectum. NCBI lineage: Eukaryota > Metazoa > Chordata > Lepidosauria > Squamata > Helodermatidae > Heloderma > Heloderma suspectum. The sequence goes on from NC_139460.1 coordinate 7,153,095, forward strand.
CTGAGGCAGCCGCCTCACTTTGCCTAATAGTAGGGCCAGCCCTGCTGGAAGCCCGCAAGTGTGACATGAGTGCGGTTGATAGCACCTTCTTGTTCGTGTTCCCCAGCAACTGGTGCTGAGAGACATACTTCCTCCAATACTGGAGGGTAATATCAAGCCATCAGGACTAGTAGCCACTGACAGCCTTACTATTTTTTTTTTTATTTAAAACATTTGTATCTCGCCCTATATCATTAAGATCTCAGGGTGGTGTACAGATAAAATCAATGCAAACAGTATAAAACAATAAATAACTGAAATAGCTAAAAGCATATTAAACTATTAAGCTAATACCAATTTAAGAAATCTAAAACACAGTTATAACAGTGCAACTTTAGGGAATTCAATTAGCCCTCAAAGGCATTGGTGAAAAGCCATGTTTTAACTTGGCACCGAAATGAAACCAACATCTGCACCCATCAGGCATCCAAGGGGAGGGCATTCCACAACTGGGGTGTCCCACCTTAGTGCGTGCTTCGCATTGGTGGGACACAGAGGATCTCAATCCTCGGGCAGTCATATATAGGGAGAGGTGCTCCCTGAAATATTGAGGTCCCAAGCCACTTAGGGTTTTAAGTGTCATCATCAGCACCTTGAAATCTGACCAGAAGCGTTTTGGCAGCCAGTGCAATTCCTTTAAAATTGGTGTTATATGAACTTTACAAGATGTTCTGGTCAACAGTCTAGCTCCTGCATTTTGCACTAGCTGCAACTTCCTAATCAAGGGCAACCCCACGTAAAGTGCATTGCAGTAGTCTAATCGGAAAGTTACTAGCGCATGCACTACTGTGGCTAGGTTATCCTTTAGCCATAATGGAAATCATAACCCAGCACTTAGCAATGCCACCAAGGCACAGCAATTTAAATCAAAGCCATGATCTTGGTCATAAGAACATAAGAGCCCTGCTGGATCAGACCAAGGGTCCGTCTAACCCAGCATTCTGTTCACACAGTGGCCAAACAGCTGTCAACCAGGAACCCACAAGCTTGGCATGAGCACAACAGCACCCTCCCACGCATGTTCCCCAGCAACTGATGTACATAGGCTCACTGCCTCTGGTACTGGAGGTAGCACATAGCCATCAAGACTAGTAGCCAGTGATAGCCTTTTCCTCCAAGGTTTTGTCCAACCCCTTTTAAAGCCATCCAAACTGGTGGCCATCACTACTTCCTGTGGTAGCAAATTCCATAGTTTGACTATGCACTGTGTGAAAAAGGACTTCCTTTTATCTGCCCTGAATCTCCCACCAATCAGCTTCATGGGATGACCGCATTGGGTTCTAGTATTTTGAGAGAGGGAGAAAAATGTCTCCCTATCCACATTCTCCACACCATGCCTAATTTTGTAGACCGCTATCATGTCTCCCCTTACCCTCGTTTTTCCAAGCTGAACAATCCCAGCTGTTGTAACCTCATGGTCACACGTGGTCAAACCTCGTAATTTTTACATCAAAACCCACAATTCACATGCACTGGATTTTCCCATTATAGTCAATGGGGAAGACATCTGAAGCCCCGGAGAATAAGGCTAGGCGACCCTCCACCTGTGAGGCGAAGCGTAACATCTGAGCCAAGGCAGAGCCTTCTCCTCCATGAATTTGTCTAATCCCCTTGTGAAGCCATCCAAGTTGATGGCAATCGCCACTGATCTTGCAGTAGTGAATTCCATGGCTCAGCTATGGGGCTTCCAGGCAGACGGCTCCTACTGATCGTGATCAAAAGGCATTGCGCAGTATTCCGTCTTTTCCTCCTTGACTGATTTTTGGGGTGCTTCCAAGCAAGACTTTTAGAGTGCCATCACCCTGCCTCATTCGCAGTATCTTACACAGGATCCAGACGTGTGTAAAATACATCTTCCACTCATATCCCGCCTGTGTTTTCTCTTACGTTTTTTTCTTTACTGCATTTGGAGAATCCATGAAGGCAGGGGTGTGTCCCACCTTTTGGGGCCAGTGGGCACATTTGGAATTTTGAGAGAGTGTTATGGGTGCTCTCACAAAATGGCTGCCATGGAAGGGGTGCCCATTCATAAAATGGCTGCTGTGCTGGGCATGGCTGATCCCAAAACTCTCATTTCCCAGAAGGCAAACTGGTGAGGCTAAAAGAAAAGTAACTTGTCCAAGAACTGAAGTACGAGGCAGGGCTGGGGTCTGAGCTCCAAAACACAAAACTACCCTTCTCAGCCCAAATAAAGATGGCACTGGAGGGCAGCACTTCACTTTGCAGCATGCCAGCCTCCCAGTTAAAAAAAAGTTTTTAATTTTGAAAATGCTTAAGAAATAAAAGAAACAACAGGAGGGGCAGGGAGTCTGGTGGGTGCCTAGAGCATGCGTACCATGTTGGATACCCCGGCATTATGGTAGAAAAGACCGTTTTGCTGCACAATGTCCTCTTGATTGCTAGTGCTGGGAGCCCTCCATCTGGAAGGACCCTTAGTGGAAAGAAAAAAGATGGAAGGAGCAGTGGGAAAATACATGAGGTTTGCAAATTGACAATGACAATGTCTGGACTCCCCCTAAAGTTCCATGGATAAGGCAGGGTGGCTGCAGGATAAAAGACTCATCTGGAAACACCCCACATGCTGTGTGAAGGAGTCCTTCCTTTTGTCTGTCCTGAATCTCCCACCATTCAGCTTCACTGGGTGACCCCATCGGGTTCTAATGGTATGAGAAAGGGAGAAAAAGTTTCTCTTTCCACTTTGTTCCACATCATGCAAAAATTGTAGAAGCCTCTTTTGTCGAGGTCTGCCCTTAGTGGTGGGCCAGACTAAGCATCAAGGAGAATAATTTAAAACGCTGTTGCTGCTGCGGCAGCACTGATTTCTCAACTGATTGCAGGGAGAAGGGCTGTAGCTCAGCAGTACACCATATACTTTGCATGCCAAAGGTCCCGGGTTCGATCCCCAGCATCTCCAGGTAAGGCTGGAAAGGATCTTGCCTGAAACCCTGGAGAGCCGCTGCTGCCAGTCAGTGTCGATGATACTGGGCAAGATGGACCCAGGGTCTGACTCAGCATAAGGCAGCTTCCGATGTTCCTATGCTCTGAAGTCCGTAGTCTCAAGATTACGTTTGGACGTGCCTGATGCTGCATCAGGCCATTTGTTCATCTGGCTCAGGGCTGCGCGTTCTGCCTGCTGAGGGCTCCCTAGGATCTCAGGCCTAGTTGGGACTTTTGTGGGTTGTCCGAAAACAAACCCTAGTGTATCAGGCCTAGAGACCTTTGAGTTCTGGGCCTTGTTGCTCTCCCAAGTGAGTCCAGCCAACCCCACACCCACTGTGTTCTAGTTCCCAGAAGCAGGGTATGGGGCCGAGAGGGCCTGATTTGTGCCAGGGGAGTTGTGGAGCGCAAGGAGGAGGCCTTGGGCATCTCCACATATATGGCAAATGCATTGCACGTGTGCAGGACCATCCTAGGTACACTGCGGTGACCCTCCATGCTGGCTGGGGCATGCTGGGAGTAGTTTTTTCTGTCTAAACATGCATAGGATTGCGCCCTAAACCAAGGATGGGGGCAGAGAAGCTCCCTGGATATAAAGACTCCTTGATGGCCTGCGCAGTGGATGTGTGCCAGGGCATAGAAACCAGGCCTGATTCATAATTAATCTAAACAACAACAATCTGCCAGATTAACTGGCTAATGAATTTTGCTTTCTTTAAAAAATAATTACAAATTGGACTGGAAAGAGTTTGCTCACCTCTAAAAGTAATTAATTGGTTGACACGACCTGTGTTTGACATGGCTAGCTGAGGAATGCTGGGAGCTGTAGGATTTTCTTCGATCTCAGCAGGCATTTTTTTCCTTTTTATTTTTCTGAGATTTAAAAAAAAATACATACATGAATTTGTATATATTCATTGCAATGAATACATATGAAATGCATATATATGAAAATTACAACCTTACTTACAAGCAATTATACATAGGCTTCAACAAAAGTGGACCAGCTATCCAAATTAGTATATTTTCGATGGTGGCTTCTATATGCCACCCATTCAAATACTGAAAGGATTGTAAGGTTCTGTTGCATTATAATCCATTGTGTTATAGGAGGTGAGTGTTTATCCTTCAAAAGTTGTAATATCAGTCTTTTATGTGTCAAAAGGGCACAGAGAATTTATTTATGCTGACCATGCATTAATTTCTATGAAGCAGGTAAACAATTTGAAAGAGCATGTACATCAGCACATATTATAGACTGTTCCAGTACAAAATGTATCTATGTAATAACCTCCTCCCCCACAGAAGCAACTACTGGACATTGCCAAAACATATGTTTAAAAGCAGCATTAGCTGTATTTCACCATCAGCGATTAGCTGAATTACATAATCCCTTATTAAAGAGTTGTGGTGGTGTCCAGTAGACATTGTCTATGCATGCATAGGATTGTACCCTTAAACACAGTGGGGCTTACTTCTGAGTAAATATGCATAAAGATCTTGTGCAAATAACACAGCCAAAATTCATTTCCTGTTAAGCATCTAGTTCTCATGAAGGATGTCAAGGAGTCAGGAGAGGGGAGCAGACCACTTCATGGGCCCTGTTTTGATGACTGGTTAAACACATTGAGCGTGGGAACAAAAGATTTTACTTGCACCGAGGAACATTTTAATTTCATTTTAAATGTTACTTGATGCCTCTCCTTCATCCCTGATTATTTTCTCACCCAGATAATTAGCCAGGGGCCTTGAGAGGCAAGTTGTACATGGAAGAAAAGCCAACCCTATTTAACAGTTAACGCAGAGGACCAGGGGTTGCTTAGTATGCTGGTCGCGCATCATACAGCTTTCCACCGGCATTTCCAACCAGGTGGGCAGTTTCATAATGACAACACTAAAGCTGGCCAGTTAGTCATTGCTTCTTTGTTTCACATCTGCTCCCATCTAAATTTAATAACAACAAATCCAGAATATCACAGTGTTTAAGCTCAGCAGAATGAGGAGAGCAAACAAAAAAAAGGAAAGATTTAACTTCTCCTGCATGGACATCCCTTCCCGCATTTCTCCTTCAGATCCTTAGTAAGAACTAGATGCTTAATAGGAAATCAGTTAGTGCTGTATTATTTGCACAAGATCTTAATTGCTGATTTACTCTTGGAACTAGCACTGCAAGCGCCCTACATTTTGCATCTTCCCCAGCACCGCTCAGTTAACTATAGAGTGGTGGTGGTGATGCATGATGTTGGCTCAGCTGTTTGCCCCATAAAATCCCCCCCCCCCAGAAGTGAAAGATGGTTCCCACTTGAGTGTGGAGCTCCGACTCTAGTCAAGAGGGTTCTTCACTCCCAGAAGCACTGAAGCTATGTGAACAATGAAATATCTCAACTGCGGTTGCAATCCTATGCCCATTACATGGAGAATGAACATGAGAAATACTTTTCCATATCAGACCAAGATCTGACCATTCCACCACTGTGTTTACAGTGGCAGCCAGCCAGATGCTTCCATGGACCCAGAAGCAAGGCATAGAGGCAATTGCCTTCTCTTGTTCTCTGTCCCCAGCAATATGGTATGTGGAGTTCCCATTTCGCTATTATTTCACTATCCCAAAACTGTGTTTGCAGACAGCATGTAAATTTGGGGAAGGGATACTTGCAGGAGGAACATTGGCAGGCAGGAAGAGGGTGAAGAATTGCTTCCAATCTGATCTTCCCCTTCTCCTTCTTCATCACCATCTTCATCAGTTTATTTGTATGCTGGTTTTCCATGGTAAACTATGCTCAAAGCATCTTACAGCAACATTTCTAGGTCATTCATTAACAATTACAGGTCATATGTGGATAGTCATGTTGTTGTTCAGTTGTTAAGTTGTGCCCGACTCTTCGTGAGCCCATGGACCATAGCACACCAGGCCTTCCTGTCCTCTAGTCTCTCCTGGAGTGTGCTCAAGTTCATATTAATTGCATCGGTGATGCTATCTAGCCATCTCATCCTCTGCCGTCCCCTTCTCCTTTTGCCTTCAATCTTTCCCAGCATCAGGGTCTTTTCCAGGGAGTTTTCGCATTAGGTGGCCAAAATATTTGAGCTTCAGCTTCAGTATCTGTCTTTCCAATGAGCACTCAGGGTTGATTTCCTTTAGGATTGACTGACTGGACCTCCTTGCAGTCCAAGGGACTCGTAAGAGTCTTCTCCAGCGCCATAGTTCGAAAGCATCGATTCTTCGGCGCTCAGCCTTCCTTATAGTCCAGCTCTCACAGCCATACGTTGCTACTGGGAAAACCATAGCTTTGATTATATGGACCTTTGTCGGCAAGGTGATGTCTCTGCTTCTTACTACGCTGTCTAGGTTTGCCATAGCTTTCCTCCCAAGGAGCAAGCGTCTTTTAATGTCATGGCTACAGTCACCGTCTGCGGTGATCTTGGAGCCCAAGAAAATAAAATCTGTCACTGCTTCCATTTCTTCCCCTTCTATATGCCAGGAAGTGATGGGGCCAGATGCCATGATCTTAGTTTTTTTAATGTTGAGTTTCAAACCAGCTTTTGCACTCTCCACTTTCACTCTCAACAAGAGGCTCTTTAGATCCTCTTCACTTTCTGCCATTAGGGTGGTATCGTCTGCATATCTGAGGTTGTTGATAATTCTCCCGGCAATCTTAATTCCGACCTGTAATTCATCCAACCCGGCGTTTCTCATGATGTACTTTGCATATAAATTAAATAAGCAGGGCGACAACATGCAGCCTTGTCATACTCCTTTCCCAATTTTGAACCAATTGGTTGTTCCATGTCTGGTTCTTACTGTTGCTTCTTGACCCTCGTACAGGTTTCTCAGGAGACAGGTAAGGTGGTCTGGTACTCCCATCTCTTTAAGAATTTGCCAGAGTTTGCTGTGATCCACACAATCAAAGGCTTTAGCGTAGTCAATGAAGCAGAAATAGACGTTTTTCTGGAATTCTCTTGCTTTCTCCATGATCCAGCGAATGTTGGCGATTTGATCTCTAGTTCCTCTGCCTCTTCGAAACCCAGCTTGTACTTCCAGTAGTTCTCAGTTCACATACTGCTGAAGCCTAGCTTGTAGGATTTTGAGCATAACCTTGCTGGCATGTAAAATGAGCGCAATTGTACGGTAGTTTGAACACTCTTTGGCATTGCCCTTCTTTGGAACTGGAATGTAAACTGACCTTGTGGCCACTGCTGAGTGTTCCAAATTTGTTGGCATATTGAGTGTAGCACTTTAACAGCATCATCTTTTAGGATTTTAAATAGCTCAGCTGGAATACTGTCATCTCCGCTAGCTTTGTTGTTAGTAATGCTTCCTAAGGCCCACTTGACTTCACTCTCTAGTTGAGTGACCACACTATCATGGCTATCAGGGACATTAAGATCTTTCCTGTATAGTTCTTCTCTGTATTCTTTCCATCTCTTCTTAATCTCTTCTGCTTCTGTTAGGTCCCTGCTTTCTTTGGCCTATATCATGCCCGTCTTTGCACAAAATGGTCCCTTGAGATCTCCGATTTTCTTGAAAAGATCTCTAGTCTTTCCCATTGTATTGTTTTCCTCGATTTCTTTGCATTGTTCATTTAAGAAGGCCTTCTTGTCTCTCCTTGCTATTCTCTGGAAATCTGCATTCAGTTGGATATATCTTCCCCTTTCTCCCTTGTTTTTCGCTTCCCTTCTTTCCTCAGCTACTTGTAAAGCTTCATCAGACAGCCACTTTGCTTTCTTGCATTTCTTTTTCTTTGGGATGGATTGAGTTGCTGCCTCCTGAACAATGTTACGGGCCTCCATCCATAGTTCCTCAGGCACTCTGTCTGTGAGGTCTAATCCCTGAAATCTATTCCTCACCTCCACTGTGTATTCATAAGGGATATGATTTAGGTCATACCTGAATGGTTTAGTGGTTTTCCCTTCGTTCCTCAATTTAAGCTGAAATTTTGCAATAAGAAGCTCATGATCTGAGCCACAGTCAGCTCCAGGTCTTGTTTTTACTGACTGTATAGAGCTTCTCCATCTTTGGCTGCAAAGGACATAATCAATCTGATTTCGATATTGACCATCTGGTGATGTCCATATGTAGAGTCGCCTCTTGTGCTGTTGGAAAAGAGTGTTTGCTATGATCAGCGTGTTCTCTTGGAAAAACTCGACTAGCCTTTGTCCTGCTTCATTTTGTACACCAAGGCCATGCTTGCCTGTTATCCCAGTGATTTCTTGACTTCCTACTTTAGCATTCCAATCCCCTATGATGAAGAGGACATCTTTTTTTGGTGTTAGTTCTAGAAGGTGTTGTAGGTCTTCATAGAACCGATCAACCTCAGCTTCTTCGGCCTCAGTGGTTGGGGCGTAGACTTGAATTATTGTGATGTTGAATGGTTTGCCTTGGATTCGTACTGAGATCATCCTATCATTTTTGCGATTGTACCCCAGTACTGCTTTTCCCACCCTTTTGTTGACTATGAGTGCTACTCCATTTCTTCTAAGGGATTCTTGCCCACAGTAGTAGATATGATGGTCACCTGAATTAAATTCGCCCATGCTTGTCCATTTTAGTTTGCTGATTCCCAAGATGTTGATGTTCAGTCTTGCCATCTCATGTTTGACCACCTCCAGCTTACCTTGATTCATTGATCTGACATTCCAGGTTCCTAAACAATATTGTTCTTTACAGCATCGGATTTTCTTTTCACCACCAGACACATCCACAGCTGAGTGTCCTTTCGGCTTTGGCCCAGCCGCTTCACTCTTTCTGGCGCTACTTGGAAATTCCCTCTGCTCTTCCCCAGTAGTATATTGGACACCTTCCGACCTGAGGGGCTCATCTTCCGGCGTCATATCTTTTAGCCTTGTGATACGTTCCATGGGGTTTTCTTGGCAAGAATACTGGAGTGGGTTGCCATTTCCTTCTGCAGTGGACCACATTTTGTCAGAACTCTCTGCCATGAGCTGTCCGTCTTGGGTGGCCCTGCACGGCATAGCTTATGGCTTCACTGAGATACGCAAGCCCCTTCGCCACAAGGCAATGATCCATGAAGGGGGTGGATAGTCATACACATAGGTTAAATGTCTCACAATAAATATACACTAAGATTAAACAATCCAAGAATAATTCATAGTAAGGCCTCACAAAACAGAAATCATCATCATCTTCATCATCATCCAAGTAGCAGCAAAAGATACAGGTTAGCAAAGCTCAATGTTGCCCCAGCCACAAATGCTAAACTCACCATCCTTAGGCAAATTCAGTAGTAGAAGCTGCCTTTGTAGCTGGGGTCGATCGGGGCTCTGCCCTCTCAGGCCAGGTGGAAATAAGCCAGGGAGCAGAACAGGGACCAGATCTTGTAGGACTCACATCTAGATGGTCTCTAGCTCTGTCTCCCTCACCATTGGCCATGCTGGCTAGGGCTGAATGAGACCTGTAGGCCAAAACATCTGGAGGGCTACAAGTTGCCCACCCCTAAAAGCTGCTGTTTCTCTCCTTAACACCTCAAACGTCCCCCTTAACCCTCAGCCCCACATTGGCACATGAGGGAAACACAGGCTAGAGAGCTCCATTTTTACCTGAATGGGTCAATCCTCCCTCAGATATAGTGCAGATGGAAGCCACATGTGAATTCAAACATGTTTTAGATAAAAGCCAACACCTGGATGACTTTAAAAGTGTAGACAAATTGCTGGAGGAGAAGGCTGTCAGTGGCTAATAGGCTGTGTGGGTATATGCTACCTCAGAGGCAGCATGTGGATGTACATCAGTTGCTGGGGAACATGGGCGGGAGGGTGCTGTTGTGCTCATGTTCTGCTTGTCGGTTTCCCGTGGGCAGCTGGTTGGCCACTGTGTGAACAGAGTGCTGGACTAGATGGACCCTTGGTCTGATCCAGCACAGCTCTTCTGATATTCTTGCCTGCTATATGGACTCTCTCTCTCTCTCTCTCTCTCTCTCGCACACGCACACGCACACGCACGCACCCCCCCCCCCAATTATTTGTTTCCTTTTACGGTCCCCAACCAGCCTTTGCAAATGGCTATCACAGTATATAACAGGTGCAAATGCCTGCTTATTCCCTTCCGTGGCCCGTCTTTTGTGCCCAGCTGTGAGCGAAATAGCTTGTTTAATCTGTTCCTTTCACAATAACCATTCATTACATCCGAGGAGCCTCTGCAGCATAGTTGGCACAAAAATACAGTCGTGTGGAAACAGCACAATGGAATGTGGAGGTAGACTGGAAGGGGGTGCTGATGCAGAGGGAGGGAGGGAGGGAGGGAGGGAGGCCTAGTCCTATTTACGAACAAAATGCTACCTGCACAGCCCTGAGTGAGTGGAAGAGCTCCCCTTTTCACCAGGGAGAACATTTCATGCAAAAGGTCCCATCTGGCACATGGGTTTTATTGTCCCAGCCTGACATGCCAGTTTCCTATAGCAGTGGAGTTTTCAAGACAGTGACACATTCAGTCAGGTGACCCCAACCTGTTCTGAAGAGGTACAGTCCCAAGGGGGCTATGCCATGTGCTTTTATGACATGTAGTGATGTGCAAATCAGCAAAACCCGAGCTCGTCGAATTTCTCCAAATCCCATCTCGATGCTCATGCCAATTTATGTTTGTTTCAGATTGCGATTTTTGTTTTTTCTTCTTCTTGCACAAACGTTTGTTTGCACTGTTCTGTGCATTTTCCCAAATGTACGTATCCATTGCGCACATTTTTAAAATGGATGTATTCTTCTCCCATTGATCAAAGTGTGTCTGTGCACATTTTTCAAAAGTACACATTTTCAAACATTTTTTTTTTCTTCAGCAAATTGCATCGCAGGCTTAGAAATGTATGGACTTCAACTGCAGTTTGCGTTCGGGTCCAGAAGGTGCGAATTGGGTAAATTCTGGTAAAAAATGAACTGAAACAACTTTCTCATACAGCCGTAATGATATCATTGAAGGGAGAAAGGGGGTTGCCCAAACTCCCTGCAGGGTGGGCAGAGATGGACCAATTTCTGGTAGTCGGCCACCACCTCAGCCTGAGTCAGGGGACTTTCTGACCTTTCAGGACACCCTTGGGGTGCCAAAATAAGGGTTCAAGCCAACACCCTCTATTTCAAGCCCCGAAGCCTAAAATGTTACATGGTAGTAATGAACCCCGCGCAAGGCACTGACTTTAGTACTGAAGTTTACCTGGAGGGAGGCACACACATCTCTAGAGGAAGATGTGAGGTTGATTTGGGTAGGGGAAAGGGAGACAAAGGCCCTGTTTCCATACCAATGGAAGGAGACAGGAGGAGTGGCTTATCCACATTTTTCTAGGAGCCGATTTTGGTCCAGGCAGGGTTCCACGAGGGTGTGCATTGCCCCATTTTAAGTCGCTTCACACAACATACTTCGGGCGGGGGGGGGGGTTGAAGTGAACGTCATGTGAGTGGCAGGGGCTGCTCTACCAATGAGAGCGGCTTCCCCCCTCCAGGTTCTCCCCCCCTTCAGAGAGGGGAAGTACTTACTTCCTATGTGCGTATTTGGCAGACAAGTGTCATTGAGCACAATGGGTGTTACTTCTGAGTAGACATTACTTGGTTTGTGTTGGGAAACACAGGGGCGGGAGACAGGAAACACCCCTTGACCGGGGTCACGGTGAAAGGCACTCCCCTGGGCAGGCCTTGCATACCCGGGGTCAATGCGGGGGTTGGGGCACACAGCAACTACACCGGGGAGAACCCGACTTGGGAAAAGAATCGGACTTTAAGCAGTCTCAGGAAATCCGGCTTTTCTGCGATAAGCTCCGGGGTGGCTGCTGGATAAGCTCCGGGGTGGCTGTTGGATGGCCACGATGTCATCTGTCCCTAATGACCTCCACACGCAGCCGGCCCGGAGTAAATTGCTAGTAGAAACAGGCCCCGTGATATGTAAAGATCAAACAGAACCTTCGTAACAATACTCCAGGCAAAATAACACCCAAGCCTATCCTATGCCTTATCAAAGTAAAGGTCTCCCAGCAGGCCAGGGCCCAATCCAGGATCCAAGACCTTGAAAGCCCGAGGGCAAGTTGACACCTTTTAATCTTCCGGCCCCTGACAACTCTGGGAAGATCCCCTGCAATCCATCTCAGGCCACTCCAGCAGCACTCCCAAACCCTAGGAAGGGGCGGGGAGAACTTTCGTATAGAAACGCAGCTGAGATCATTCCGCCCAACTAACTGAGTCTGGCTCTGGCCTTGAAGAGCTTCACAGGTGGTTGCATCACTACGTGCTGTTTTGGCCAAATGGAGAGAGCGCCCAGTCGATACGGAATAAGAGGGAACTTTTGACATGATCTTGGAGTGTAAAAGAAAAGCAAAGTTCTTGACAACATGTGCCATGGTTGGCTTCCAGGACACACAGCCAGAACTTGAGTGTTTCCAACAAGAACCAGACAGCCCCGGGGAACACCCCCCTGCCGCCCCACTTGGCCCCACAGAGCTGCAACTCAGGCCAGTGCCACCTACTGATTAGACAATAGAATTACACTATCCACACAACACGGCTGAGAGTGCCTCCCCAAGGTGCTGGCGCATGTCACCAGATCGGAGCAGGGCCTGTGAGTCTCCACGTTCCTGATTCCACATTCCAATAAGGAAGGGCTGCCTGCAGCTCAATGGCAGAGCACCTGCTGTAAATGAAAAGGGTCCCGGGTTCAGTTCTTGACATCTCCAGGTATTTATTTATTTATTTATTTATTAATTTATTAAATTTATTAGCCACCCATCTAGCCGGCTACCTGGCCACTCCAGGCAGCGTACAATACTGATAACATGAAATACAACAAATTTACATAATCAGCTGAACAAAACAACATAACAAAACAACATTGCTCTAAAAAACCCTAACCCACCCCAAATGCCTGCCTGAACAGCCAGGTTTTTAAAGCCCAGTGGAAGCTCATCAAAGAAGGGGCATGGAGGAGGTCACTAGGGAGGGAATTCCACTGAGTGCGGGCCACCACAGAAAAGGCCCTCTCCCTAGTCCTCAGCAGCCTTGCTGTCCTGGCTGGCAGGACAGACAGAAGGCCTACAAAGGCTGATCTCATTTAGTGGTGTCCCTGGTATTGCTGGAGGCGCTCCTTCAGATAGGCTGGGCCAGAACAATATAGGTCAATGCCAACACCTTGAATTGGGCCCGGAAAACAACTGGTAACCAGTGCAACTCCTTCAGCACTGGAGTGATGTGATCTCGCCGACGGCTGCCTTTAACCAGGGAGGCTGCTGTGTTCCGCACCAGCTGCAATTTCTGAACCGTCTTCAAGGGTAACCCCACAGACAGTGCATTACAGTGGTCTAGGTGAGAGGAGACCAGGGCATGAACTACTGATGGGAGCAGATGGTTAGGGAGGGAGGGGTGCAGCTGCCATGTCAGATGGAGTTGGTACAGTGCTGCCCGGCTCATGGCTGACACCTGAGCCTCCATGGATAACTGGGAGTCTATAATGACCACCAGACTGTGGACCTGGTCCTTCAGGGGCAGCTGCACCCCATTCAACACCAGGTCAACATCCCCCAATCTACCCTTGTCCCCCACAAAAAGTACTTCGGTTTTGTTGATGTGAAGTTTCGGTTTATTCCTTCCCATCCAGCAACTCACTGACTCCAGACACTTGGACAGGGTTTCTGTGGCCAGCCTTGGTGAGGATTTAAATGAGAGGTAGAGTTGTGTGTCATCCGCATATTGGTGACACCGCACCCCAAACCTCCTGATGATAGCCCCCAGTGGCATCATATAGATGTTCAATAACATCAGGGAGAGAACAGAACCCTGTGGCACCCCGCAAGTGAGCAGCCAAGGGTCTGAAGTCTCCTCCCCCAGAGCTACCCTCCAGTAGCCGCCGGAGAGGAAGGACCGGAACCACCGTAATACAGTGTCCTCTATGCCCAACCCCTCCAAGCGGTCCAGGAGGATACTGTGGTCAACGGTATCAAAGGCTGCTGAGAGGTCGAGGAGAACAAGGAAGGAGCATTTGCCCCTATCCAGAGCCCTCCTCATATCATCCACCAAGGCGACCAAGGCCGTTTCTGTTCCATGCTCAGGCCTGAAGCCCAATTGAAATGGATCCAGATAATCGGCTTCTTCCAAGTGTGCCTTCAAGTGCAATGCGACCGCCCGCACAGTCACCTGGGCTGGAAAAGAACCCTGCCTGAAACCCTGGCCAGCTGCTGCCAGTCAGTGTCGACAATACTGGGCTAGATGGATAACAGGTCTGACTCAGTATAAGGCCGCTTCCTATGACTTCTTCAGACTTGTCCGATTTTTAATAAAAATCTCCTTTCCCTTGCTTTCTGCAAGAAGTCAAGGGATGTTTCCTTCAGTCCGACAGCACTGAGAGAATAAAAAGGGGGCTTGTAAGGGGACTGGGGAGAAGCCCCTTTTTCTTGTTTTCAAATACGTTTCACTCACCCTCTCTATGCAACAGACTAGAGTTGCCTTTAAAAAAACCACCACCCCCTTCTGCAAATTTCTGCTGCAATCGCCCGAAATCTGAGAAATCTGAATGACGACAGGCGTGGCTTCGTAGCTCTGTGTTCTCTGCAGAGGCAGCCTGCTCCCCCCCCCCCACTGCCACGCTGGACAATCTGTAGCAGGCCAAGGGGCCTGGGGGGCGGGGGGGCAGTGTGCAAGGATGTAAAGAGAGGCCTCTCTTCCTGATCACAGGGCTTGGCTGCCAAAAGATTGCTCTCCTTTATAGCACACACAGACAGACAGAAATAATCCCCCCCCCCCAAGCGAGAAATAACAACATCCTGCTGCTGCACACCACAGAATTCCAGCTTGCAAGGAAATAACTCCCTGGATCATTTGCAGCGGATATATATATTTAGATACACACACACACTCTTGCCTCTTTGCAAAATGAAATGCTGATCTGTGTTATGGATCAGCAGCAAAATTTGCATCAAATTGGGGACATGCGGGTGGGGGTGGGGGTGGAGGCTAGGGTGTCCAAGTGTCCTCTTTTACAGAGGACCGTCCTCTCTTTTGAAGGCATCCTCTGTTTGAAGAGCTGTCCACTCCAAGTCTGGTTTAAAGACAAGGAACCCTCAGAAGGAAGAGTTGCAGGGCCTGGGAGTCACCCATCAACAGCACGTGGGCAGCAGGCTGAGCCAGGCACTCAGCCCACCTGGTCACAGCCTTCGACACAGTGGCGACATGGATGGTATTTCTGTTCAAATTAAAATATTTCTAAATGTACATCTATGCACATACATGAGCCTATGTAAGCTTTATGCAAATCGGCGTCCCCTTTGGCCTCTGTTTTGGAGATTCACAAGTGGCCACGCCAGAGGAGGCAGGGTGCGACGGGGAAAGCATCTGAAGGGTACAAAGAAACAAGAGAAAATCAGGGGAGCAGCCTGGTCTTTACAAATGCAGCCTCCCATAGGGAGGGGCAGGCACTCAAGCAGTGGAGCGGATGGCCTGACTGGAGAAGGTCCTGGGCTCAAGCCCGTGCCAGCGCCAGGTTCTGAGGGCCTTGGGCAAGACCCCCTCCCTGGGCTCCCTGCCGCAGCGAGCCAGCCTTCTCACCGCCATTGTCCCCAGCTGCTCTTGCGCCGCCTCCTCTTGCTCATCCTGGCTCCCGCTCGTTTGCTAGGCAGGCGGAGAGCCGGGAGCAGGCAGGCCGCGGCATCTCCTGCTCCTCCTGCTCAGTATGTCTCTTTTCTGGGCCAGAGAGGCAGATGAACAAGCCGGGTGCAATGATGAAGAGGAGGAGCAACTCTGAGGAGCAATTGCCCCTGGGCCCCTGCTGCGGTGTGGGTCCTCAGCAGGTGCCTACCCTTGAGGCCGGCCAGAAAGATCGGAAAGATATCAGGTAGCAGCACTCGGGGAAAGGTACGTTGGACCTGCAACAAAAGGTCGCAGTGTGGAGTGCTCCTGTTCGTGGTTGGTTGGCTGGAATCCTGCCCTCTTCCGGGATACTCTATTCCAGTCTCTCCTAAGCTGGTGCCCTCCATATATGCTGAACTACAGCGCCCAGGTGGTTTCTCTCCAACTGGCTAACTCCAGCTTGATCCTCAGTGGCCCCACCTGTTTAACCATGCAGAAGACAATTCATAACACCAGACGCCGGATCCCACCTAGGCAATATACTCTGGAGGAAATTCCTCTGGCGTTCCCTGGTGAAAAAACAACACTGTGCAACAGTTATGCTGAATCTCCAGGACACATTTGAGCTTGGGTAATGCCCGCTAGGCAGGGCCGACCCTACCATGAGGCAGAGGGGGCGGCTGCCTCAGGCTGGAGAACTGGAAGTGGCGGTGAGGCGTCAGAGGGCAGAGCTGTGTGTGCTATGGATAAACAAAGATGCAGAAGTGGGAGAGCATTCAAAAGAGACCCACAAACAGAAGAGAAATGTCTCAGGATGCTGAAACAAGGCTTTTATTTGTTAAAAAGCCCTTTGGGCCCAAATAAAATCTTTGTTTCAGCATCCTAAGACGTTTCTCTTCTATTCATGTGCTAGGGATAGCCTGCCTGGCGCTCCCTGAGCTATTCTGCATCTTGGTTATGGTTTTTAAAAATGAATTTTCAGTTATTTATTTTAAAGGGGGGAAAAATCCTCGTGCTCTCTCTTCCAGCAACATGTATGCATATATCGCAGAGGAAGAGTGGCTGGCCTAGGCTCAGCCAAAGGAGTGAAACAGCAGGCCAATCCGTTGCTTCCAGCTAAGATATTCTCTAACCAATGAAAAGTGGCTGTGTCTTCCACATGCAACTTAAGCAAGTGTGTGTGTGTGTGTGTGTGTGTATGATGGCAACCGGCCTGAGGGAGGAGGCTACTGAAGCCCATATGATGAAGAACGGTTCCTTTGGGCGATGTTTTTAAAAGAACAGCTATATTTACAGGAAAGAACAGCTGGATTTCGCTTTAGATGCTCTAATATGGCTGCAACTTTTTTCCTGACCTCCCCACATCTGCAATCACTTTATAGCCATGATCAGGGAAAGCTTCACCTATTGAATTTCTGTAGCTCGACCTGCTAAAGTAAGAGCATGGACAGAAAAAAAGTTGGCAATCTTATTCACAAACAAGGCCAGGGGTGAAAAAATATTCCTTCCTTTGTTCTTCGTACAAAGAAGCCACCAGAAACGACCTCTTTCTTTTTCTCGACCCATCCAAACAGCCAGAATGAGCAAAATAGCAATAGTACAACCGAGGGGCAGATACACAGTAGAGCAGCCTTCTCCAACCTGGTGCTTCCAGATGTGTTGGACTACAACTCCCAGCATGGCTGGCTGGGGAATGCTGGGAGTTGTAGTCCAGCATATCTGGGGGGCAGCAGCTTGGGGAAGGCTAGAGAGAAAGAGAGAGCTGGACAGCTGTGTCAGAAGTTCTAGGGGTTGGGATTCAGGGTGCATCTGACGATCCTTCATAGCTGGTGTTGGGGTCTGTGGGTATCTTGTGCATCTGATGAAAAAGGAGACAAACTCAGGCATGGCTGGTTGGGTCTCATAGAATCATAAAATCATCACCACTGAAATGAATGGGACTTCAGTTAAACTAACGTTGGATTTCCCTTCTCAAATTTCCCTTTGAAAAGAGTTTTACTATAAAAAATAAAACAATGCATCAAGAATAATAGCGTGTGACAGTTTTGCTGTATTATAATTAGCTTCATTGCAGGGGATTCGCTGGACTAAAGAGGACCCAGGGAACTGACAAAAAAGGACACTCATGTTCCTTGATGACTGGAGATGGAAGGGGAGTGTGTGAGATCTTGGGCCAGTTCCAGATGGAAGATCTGTAGCACTACAGATCAAAAGGCACTGTGCAGCTATTGAGTTTTTCCTTCCTTCATGTTTTTTTTTCCTGGTAAAAAGAATTGACAGAAGTAGTGGTGGGAAAACACAGGAGGGTTAAAAATCAAAGATGACAATGTCTGGATCTCCTGTAAAATTCCATGAATGAGGCAGGGCCATTGCACTATAAGACTCCTCTCGAAGCAGCCTCAGACCATGATTTGCTGATTGTGTGGATCACAACAAACTGTGGCAAATTCTTAAAGAGATGGGAGTACCAGACCACCTTACCTATCTCCTGAGAAACCTGTACGAGGGTCAAGAAGCAACAGTAAGAACCGGACATGGAACAACCAATTGGTCCAAAATTGGGAAAGGAGTACGACAAGGCTGTATATTGTCGCCCTGCTTATTTAACTTATATGCAGAGTACATCATGAGAAACGCCGGGTTGGATGAATCACAGGTCGGAATTAAGATTGCCGGGAGAATTATCAACAACCTCAGATACGCAGACGATAACACCCTAATGGCAGAAAGCGAAGAGGATCTCAAGAGCCTCTTGTTGAGGGTGAAAGTGGAGAGTGCAAAAGCTGGTTTGAAACTCAACATTAAAAAAACGAAGATCATGGCATCTGGCCCCATCACTTCCTGGCATATAGAAGGGGAAGAAATGGAAGCAGTGACAGATTTTATTTTCTTGGGCTCCAAGATCACCGCAGACGGTGACTGTAGCCATGAAATTAAAAGACGCTTGCTCCTTGGGAGGAAAGCTATGGCAAACCTAGACAGCATAGTAAGAAGCAGAGACATCACCTTGCCGACAAAGGTCCATATAATCAAAGCTATGGTTTTCCCAGTAGCAACGTATGGCTGTGAGAGCTGGACTATAAGGAAGGCTGAGCGCCGAAGAATCGATGCTTTCGAACTATGGCGCTGGAGAAGACTCTTACGAGTCCCTTGGACTGCAAGGAGGTCCAGTCAGTCAATCCTAAAGGAAATCAACCCTGAGTGCTCATTGGAAGGACAGATACTGAAGCTGAAGCTCAAATATTTTGGCCACCTAATGCGAAAACTCCCTGGAAAAGACCCTGATGCTGGGAAAGATTGAAGGCAAAAGGAGAAGGGGACGGCAGAGGATGAGATGGCTAGATAGCATCACCGATGCAATGAATATGAACTTGCATATGAACACTCAGGGAGAGAGCGAAGGACAGGAAGGCCTGGCGTGCTGTGGTCCATGGGGTCACCAAGAGTCGGACACAACTTAATGACTGAACAACAACAACAATCTTCCAGGTCTGGATGCAGCAGTTAAGTGTTTCTCCCTGATAGAAAGGGAATTTGCTACATGCTCAGATGTTGCATTACACTTAATGTGTGTTTAGAGTTTCAGGTGGAGTGTTACTGAGGGCCTATCCTGTGGCGGGTCCTGGCTGAGTTTTATTTCCCGCTTGTAAAAAAAGGTAAAGGTGTCCCCAGCCAGTCGTGTCTGACTCTAGGGTGTGGTGCTCATCTCCATTTCTAAGCCGAAGAGCTAGAGCTGTCCGAAGACGCTTCCATGGTCATGTGGCTGGCATGACTGAACACCCAGGCACACGGAATGCTGTTACCTTTCCCGCCGAGGTGATACATATTTATCTACTTGCAATTTCTTGTTTTCGAACTGCTAGGTTGGCAGGAGCTGGGACTGAAGACGGGAGCTCACTCCGTCACGCGGCACTCAGGTCTCGAACTGCTGTCTGACCTTCCGGTCTGCAATTCAGCATCTTAACCACTAAGCCACCGCGGTACCAGATTTGAAAGAAAACAGGTCAAGGAAAGCTTTCTTAGTTTCTGCAGGGCCTTGGTGTTTTAAAAATAAAGCATTACTGTTCACATCAGCATATGCATGACCTTCTGAAGGGAAAATAGAGCAGTCTCATACTTCCCCGCTCCCTCCTCCTTGAAGGTGCAGCAGCAGCAGTAATGGTGTCAGAGAAGACAGGTGGATGGGTGAATTTTCCCCTGCATTGGTGAAACTGACACAGCATTTCACCAACTCAGTCAATTTTACCAGAGAGCTGTGGCTGGGGGAAGGAGAAAGAAATCCGCTTCCTTGAAACTGTCCCGCCGTCCCCTCCCTCTGCTCCCCACTCCTAACTTTCATGCAGGAAGGAGAGATTGTTACACTGTGTTTTTTTTAAGTCACCCCAAATATGTGCAGCTGTATGATCAAAATGGTGGGTGAAGGATAGAAACGTAACTTCAGATAGAATTCATCTGTTCGCAGTTGATACAGAAGTGTAGGAAGGCTGAGATACACTGGTAAACCCATCTTCCTGCATAATGAAGAGTCACTTTTAAAAAGACTGACCCAAGCTTGTGTTAAAACTGCAGATCTGGCTGTCACGCCGAGAAGAGAGGCTCAAGAGCTCTTTAAAGGGCAGTTGCCCAAGCTATTTTAGATTAAGAAAAGATGGCACAGATCCATCGCCCAGTAGGTGATGCCTCTTTCTGGCCAAATTTCCTGGACAAAAGTCCAGATGAATTGAGGAGAGGTGTTGAAACTGGGTGGCCAGGAATGATATAAATCCAGACCCACGTTCCAGAGGCTTGTGCTGAGTATTCTACTTTTATTCCTTGGATTGTACGGATCCCTTCTTGAAATATCAGAGGAATGACCAGCAGAAACCACACACAGCGTTTAATTTAGCCAAACTTGAATTCTTCATATTAACAAAAAATCCAGAGGAGAAAATTACCGGTTGTGTTTTGCAAACTTATGCAACACTCCAACTGTGTATATAGAATTTAGACTTGAGGCATCTGCAGTGGGATGGATTTCTAGAAAATTCTGGGAGTCGGCATGATGCAACTCCCGAAAAATCTTGCAGAGCGGTCTGCTAAAGGAAACCCAGATTCCTAACGAGTCCTGGCCAGCTGTTAAAGAGCCCTCTCAACAATTTCTTCCTCCTCTGGGTTCATGTTTCCAAGCTGGTAAAGTTGTGAATTTTATGTTTGTACAATGCCACGTTTAAGAGCCATTTTAGGGTTAAGGTTCGACAGCGACATTTCTCCCTCCCTGCATGTGTGTTTTAATAAGATTATAAGTCAAGGCAAGAAGAAATAAAATGTGGACGGAAAGAATTTCCCTTTTTCCCAAGCTAACACCTTTAATTTAGAATAAAGGGAGGGAGAGGATAATATCTCTACCCCTTCCCTGGCTTTATGCTCCCCGTTTGGCCGAATGATGATATTCTCATCTATGGGAAAGGCACTAGAGCCATTGCAGGACTGCTCTTGGTCACGGGTATAGGCTTGCCAAGCCAAGCCAGCAATGGAGATTTGCATCTGGAAGCAGGCTTCCACACGCATTCCCAATTTCGGGGCACTCTTAAGCGTGTGTCCCCATAAAACTGGCCAGATGCAACTTTTGATGCCCATCTCCATGCAGGGCCAGCAATAGTAACCTGTAACTAGTTGCCCATAATGGCTGCTGGATTGGGGCCTGCATCTGTATGAGTATGAGGGCCTATGGGAACCTCTACCACTCACAAGAACATGAGAAGATCCTTGCTGGACCAGACCGAAGGCAAATCTGGTTCAGCGTTCTGTTCGTACCATGGCCAGCCAGAGGCCCCAATGGGAGGCCCACAGCAGAACAGGAGCGCAATAGCGCCGTCCTCCTTGTGTTCCCCAACACCTGGTGCAGCTGATACTGCAGGGAGCGTGTAGTCACCATGACTGGGATGTTCCATACAGGGCAGGGGTGCAGACCTTCAGGCCTGGGGCCCCAATCCAGCACTCTGGGGTTCCCAAGATAGCTATGCCCCTTTCCCCAGGGAAACTGTGTGGTGATTTCCTAGCTTTTGTGCATCCTCCCCTTCCCACCCCCTTTGTAAAAGGTTGAAATGCCTCTCCGAAGGCTTAGCTACCGGCAGTAAGTGCTTGAAGATACAGTAGGCTGGTGGTGTGTGGGCTGCCTTTGGCCCCTCCCCTTTTACCTTTGGGACTGCCCACCACCGGAACGCGGCCCCTGAGAGCTTCTTTGAAATGGCATTTGGCCCCGGGGCTGAAAATCATTCAACACCCCTGATCGCCTCCTCCTCCACGGATTTGTCTAATCCCATTTTAAACTCACTCAGGTCACCCGGCTTTTAAAGCCACCTCTGCATCCCATAGCAGCAAATATGTGTACAGAACATACGAAGAGTCTTGCTGGATCAAAGGCCTATCTAGTCTTTAAGTGGGAATTGAAGACTCTGTTATTCCTGCAGGCCGTCCCTTTTTAGAACTCCTGTTCCTCTGTGTTGACTGTTATATACTGTTTTTATACTGTGTTGTTTTTATTGGTGGATTTTTTGTTAAATTGATTTTAACTTTGTATGCTGCCTAGGGTATTTATACATACAGGCAGGTTATAAATTGAATAAATAGGGATGCAATCCTATGCATGTTTAGACACACAAAAAGGCCTTTTTTGTGTCTAAACATGCATAGGATTGCACCCTCAATAAATAAAATCTAGTCTGCCATTCTCTTAGTACAACAGCCAAAGGGAAAGTGACGCACCCTTCTGCTCTGCCAAGCTTCCCAGGGAGGATTGCCTGGCTCCTACATTGTTCTCTTTTAGGCAGCAGGTGAAGAGCTTTTTAATGTCCAAGGCATTTGAGTTTTTCAGTTTCTGTTCTGAATTTAGTACTGTATTTTAAATCTTTGTACTACACCTAGATTCTATTGGGTTATTATTCTTGTTTTTATACTGTAGTTTTAAACTTTTAAATGTTTATATTGCATTTTATTGTTTTGTATGTCATGGTTTTCATTGTTGTGAACCGCCTAGAGAACTTTTGTTATTGGGTGGTATAGAAATGTAATAAATAAACAGATACATTACCGGAGGTAATGTATAGCCATCGTGACGAGTAGCCGTTCTTAGCCTTATCCCCCATGAATAGCTCCTTCTTCTTTCAATAATCTGTCCTTCTTTCTCCAAGCATTGGAGAAGCTTTTTCAAAGCTTCATAAAGATCTTATTCTACTTTATCCCAAAGGCCAGATAAGCCTTTAGCACCAAGGTTCCAGGCTTGCAAGCTTTTGAGGACAGCGGCGGAGGGTTGGGCAGGAAAAGAGACTGGGCAGGAGATGATCAAGGGTGTGTGTGCTGCACCGTGTTGTGTAACGTCATGTACTATCAATGTATTGCTTTGTGCTCGCCCCTTCTTTGCCTAGCAGGATGTTCAGGGCAGCTCAGTATCCTGGGCAGGGGATAAGCTTATGAGGAGAGAATGTGTCGGAAACCATGGCTTGCAACGGTATAGAGTGGGCTACACCACAGGGCGGCCTAAGGAAGAGAGCATCCCTTTCTGAACATAGCCATTTTTTGCACATAGCACCGTTTTCAGACAGGGCGAAGGTGCTTCATTCTGTGTTGCAGCCCCAGCTGTGTCTGGCGTGTGGCCTTGTATGACTTACACACACACAAAAACATGGCCAGAGGTAGCCTTTTGTGGAACATTCTTCCAAGGAGGCCTCCTCCTCTTCCTGCTCCCCGTGTCTGGACATGAATGAGCAAGCAGCTCCCGCCCTGCCTCAGAAGCAGGGTTCTTGCCCCCAGCGCCATCTTCTGTGACTCAGGATACAGAGCTGGCAAGAGCATTTCACACACCTCTACACTGCAGTAGAGCATCTCCTCGGCAATCGGCAGGCCACCAAATGCAAATGTGCAGCCTCAAATGGCCACCAGAAACAATTGCAATTTGGCAGAATGGGCCCAGGGTGGCCGGGTGTCCTACTTTACAGAGGACAGTGTTTGGAGAGCTGGCAGAGGACAGTCCTCTGTTTGAAGGCATCCTCTCTTTGAAGAGGTGTCCAGTCCATAAAGAGGGAGAATAGTGCAGGCCTCGAAGTTGCCCATCCACGCATCGCCTGGACAGCAAACTGAGCTGGCACCCAGGTGGTCTGTACTGTACTGTATTTCTCTTTGAATTATAGTTATTATTTCCAAACTGGCATTTAATACATATACGTTAGCATATGCAAATATTTCCACCCAAGGAAGGCTATGTCCTCTTTGAGGGAAGCCAAAAAGAGTTTGGATACGATCAGCAAATATTGTCATAGCACATGAAACTGAACAAAATTGTTACATCTATCCCCCCGCCCACCAATTTGTTCCCATCTAAGCTCCTAGACCAGACATCCCCACCCTGGTGCCCTCCAGATGTTTTGGACTTCAACTCCCATCAGCCCCAGCTGGCATGGCCAATGGTCAGAAATGCTGGGAGTTATTGTACAAAACAGGCTATTCTAGATTGTAAAATCCTCAGGGCAGGGTCTCATCTTGGTTTTGGCCATGCTGCATGGGAATAATGGGAGTTGGAGTCCAACACACATGAGGTTGGGGAAGGGCGATCTAAGGTGTTATAATAACAGCACTGTGTGCGAATGGCCTTTCGAAATTCTCCACCCTATTTCTGAGCACAGAAACTGCAGGGACAATTTCACTGGATTTCCCAGGGGGAGGAGAAATTCTCAAGAGTTTCTCACAGGCAGGGCTCACTGTTGGCAGGGGCTGTAGCATAGCTTTTCTTTTTTTGTGAGATGTCAAGCCCCTTATGACCTGGACCCCCTGAGCAGCTCCTTATGGATCTCTTGCCTCCTTAACAGTCCCACCTTCCTTCTTTCAAACTTCCCCTTCCCAATAATGTGGGGCTTATGCTGTAGATGTGGGGTGACCGACACTCTAGACACAGGGTTTAATCACAACTGTTTACAAGCGGATTTAAAGCAAACAAATGACTACTAAAGGCATTTATACAACAGAGCTGAGTGACACAAAAGGCATTAAATGAAAATAAATGTTGCAAAACTCAAGTTCCTTTACCCTAGCTGCCCTTAGACTTTTCTAGGCTGCTTCTTCCTGCTCACTCTTCAAACTCTGCTCTCCTGACTCTCTTGCTCTCTTTATATACCCTCCTCCCTCAAAACCAAAAGTACTGCTTCAAACCTGAAGAAATGAAACTGAAGTGGAGAAATGAAACTCCTCCTCCCAGGGTTACCCCCTCCCAACAGACAACTCCAGGCCTGACCCTTTCCCCCTTTGCCTCTGTAGAACTCAAACTATCAGTGCATTGCTTTGTGCTCCTCCCGTCCTTGCCTAGCGGGATGCTCAGGGCAGCTTGGTATCCTGGGCAGGAGAGAAGCTTATGAGGAGAGAATGTGTCGGAAACCATGGCTTGCAACAATATAGAGAGGGCTACACCACAGGGCAGCCTAAGGAAGAGAGCATCCCTTTCTGAACATAGCCATTTTTTTTGCAGATAACACCATTTGCAGATTGGGCAAAGGTGATTCATTTTGTGTTTTGGCCCCAGCTGTGTCTGGAGTGTGGCCTTGTATGACATCGGCGCCACCAGCCTCCACTGGATATACCTGTGTCTGATCCAGCAAGCCAGTTCTTACATTCTTGCACACTCAAAGCTGAAATTTGTGGTTTTAAGCTTTCATATTTTATATTGTTTTATGCTGTGCTTTGTGGTTTTAGTTTTTGTGAACTGCCCAGAGAGCTTTGGCTATTGGGTGGTATAGAAATGAAATAATAATAATAATAATAATAATAATAATAAAATTTGAATGAGAGGCTTGCCAGCTCACAGTTTACAGTCCTAACAACTGCACTGCGTCTGTTCTGTGCCTATATCACTTGTTGATATACAAAATGGTGTATAATTCTTACTGGGCTGATTTACCTTCACAACAGCCCTGCGGATCAGGCCAGGCAGAGAGACAGTGTATTGCCTAAGACCACCCACAGAGCTTCACAGCCTTGCAGGGAAGTAAGCCATGCCTCTACAGCAGTGGCAGCTGGTGCCCACTGTGACTGGTGGGGCAGAAGGTGGGCCACTGACAGAAGTGGAGCAAAGGGGTTGATGCTGATGCTAATAATAATGATGACAATGATAATGACAGTGTCCTCAGAGCAACACAGAAACCATTCTTAGAGTCCAGATCCCACTCTTGGAGCTTGATTTGGATTAGGGTTTAGCCTTAGCCTGTTTTCAAGCCTGTGTCATATGAATTATAGATTGAACTGCCCCGAGGGCATTTCTACACCAGCCTAAAATCCTACATTTAAAACGGGGCTTTCTACTTCCGTTTTAAATGCGGGATCACAACTGACTCCCTTTATGCACTCTTCCTTCCCCCTGCTTCTCCCCGTAGCTGAGTCTTCCGTTATCTTTCATTGATCTCACCCCGCTTCTTGCCACTTTAACTCTTTTCACGGAGGGGACTCACACGGAACACAATGGGGTCATTTGATAGCTCATTATCTGCGATCTAGTTAAAAACGGAACAAAGGGCATTAGTGCAGGAGGTGCCTGCGGTAATCACTGCGTCATGTAAAGAACCCACAAACTTCCCTGAAGGAGTCATCTCAATTTTTCCCTCTTTAAGGAACCCAGGGTAGTATACATAATCCTCCTCCTTCATTTTATCCTCACAACAACAACCCTGTGAGATGGATTGGGCTGAGAGTCTGTGACTGTGACTGTGACAGTCACCCAGTGAACTTCTGTGGCTGAGTGAGGACTAGAACCCGGATCTCCCGACTCCCAGACCGACACCGTAGTCACTATATTTCCCTCACTGCTGAATAACTGCAGAGCCCCCATGTGCATCCAGGGTTTGTGGGAAAGGATTTCCAGACTGGAGGGTGTTGATGCCAGATAAACTTGAGTCCCAGCATCCCTTGTTCTGGAAACGAAACACTGCCCCCAAACTGTACCCACTGCACCATGGTGGCCTTTGGATTTTTCCTCCCCTCACCAAATGGGCTGTGAAGCATTATATCGCATGCAAGTAGAGAAAGATGAGCAGACGAGACCTTAGCTGGCCAGCTAAGTAAGTCTTGTCATGTGGAAGCAAAAGAGATGGGAAGATGGAGGCCAAGTGAGGACGCGTTAGCATTAATTTGGGATGTACGCCTAGTCAGAGAGACGGACAAGTGGCTTCGGTGGGTGGCTCTGTCTCCAGTAACAAGGCCATTCTTTGTGGTCAGCCACTGTGAGCATACTCAGTCGCAGGGGGGTGGGGAGTGTCACCACTTGCAGCAGCCCTTTGGGAATGACTGGAACGCCAGGCTATCTGCTGTGGATCAATACTGCTGACTCCAGGACTTTGGGGAGCCTTTGGGAAGGTGCCACTTGAGGACCCTTCTCTCCTAGGGGCAAGCGTACTGAGAATGGGTACACCTGACCTTCTTGGCTCCTCTGTAGTGAATGGGAACGGTGATACCGACGGGGCAGTTAGTGCTTCACTTTGGGGCTCTGTTGAACGGCCCATCTTGACACTATCTGGAGTCAGCCCTGGCTGGGGTGGGATGGCTGTAGCTCGGTGGCGGAGCCCCTGCTCTGCATGCAGAAGGGCCCAGCTTCGATCTCCGGCATCGCCAGGTAAGGCTAGGAAAATTCCTGCCTGAAACCCTGGAGAGCCGCTGCCACCGCCAGGCAGTGTCAACAGTACTGGCCTAGATGGACCGCCCCATGGTCTGATGCAGTATAGGGCAGCTTCCTATGTACCCAGAGGTCCAGGGAATGTGGGTGGGGCCAAAGTCTAAAATAAAATAAAATTAAATTAAATAGCCTGTTTTAGCTTAAAGCTCTTGCTTCAAGGAACTAAGCCTTAGGAGAGGCATTTCGGCCATTTAGAATGGGCTAAGAACTGTGCAAACGTTGGAAAGCCACCAAATGATTGGCAATTGGGGAAAGGGGCGTGGCCAGGGGAAAGGGGCATGGCCAGGGGAAAGGGGCGTGGCCCTCTAGGGAACCCCAGAAGGCGGGACTGGGACTCCAGGAGGGCCCATTGTGCCCTGTGGGCCTGAGCCTCTGCTCCAGCCATGAGTTAACGCCACCCAGATTTTGTATACCTTGTGCACCCCAAAACTGACCTCCAGCTTTGCCAGTATAAAAACTGCTACACTTTGCTTTACTTTTGCTCTTTGCCTACCAAGGTACCTGGGTTTTTTTGCCTAAGGCTGGAGACAAATCCAGGTAACAACTGGATGTTATATTTTCAAAAATGAGGGAAATCAGCCGGTAAGGGCGCAATCCTAGGCATATTTGGACAGAAAAAAGTCCTACAACTCCCAGCATGCCTGTGCTAGCATGGGTGGCTGGAGAATGCTGGGAGTTTTAGGACTTTTTTCTGTCTGAACATGCATAGGATTGCGCCCTAAGTCTTTGTCCCAACAGCCCCAGGTGTAACTGGAAACATGCATAATACCTAGCAAAGCCAAATCTGGGCTTCCCTCTGGGTGTTTTGGACTACAACTCGCAGTAGCCCCAGCTGGCAGGGACCAATAATGGGAATAATGGGAGTTGTAGTCCAAACCTCCTGGAGGGCATCAGGTTGGGGGAGGCTCACCTAATCCGTTCAAGTCCACACCTCCTCTTCCTCCTCCACTCCAGCTTAAGGGTCTGACCATACAGACTTCATGACTTTAACTTCAAGTCACCTTCTCTCCCCACCCACTTTCTTTTCTTCCCATCTGCTTTTTGTCACATCTTGCCTGATGAAGAGATCTGGAGATCCTGAAAGCTTACCCGCACTTTTTGGCATCTTTGGTTGGTTCTAATAAAGGGAATTTTTTGGAATTTTTCTTATGGGCCAACATGGCTTATTCTGTTTCATATTCATCCATGGACTATCTACAAGCAAGGATCGTGCCTGCTGGTGGGGAATGGAGGAAGGGGGTGATAAAGCTGGATCCTTCACCCTCTTTCCAAAGAGGTGGTTTTTGCTGCCCAAGAGCTGATCCATGCATACATTGCTAGCAGCAGCTAGTAGCAGAGGGATGACCATACAAGCCCAGCCCAGAGACTCCTGCATAGCATCCTTATCAGACGGAGAAGGCAGAGAGGTCAGGAATTAAGTCATGGGAAGTGAGGACTGAATAAGTGAGAACCCAAGTCGGGGAAATGCAAGTGGTGCTCGCGTCTCCCACAAGCAGAATATCACAACCTGCATTGCTGACGGGTCTGGGAGCAGTAGCATCAACCCCCGGTAGGTGGCGGGCAACGACCAGGCCATATCTCCGGCAGGCTTCTTCGCACAGGGCCCTCGCAGCAGGGGACGCGAGCGAAGCCTGGGGAGGGGCAGGCGTGCGTGGAGCAAATGTGGTTGCAAGTGCATGTATTCATACAGCCACACTTGCCAGGGGGCTGGGATTGGACTGGGTCCAGTTCTGGGCACTGCACTTTAAGAAGGATGCAGACAAGCTGGAGAGGGTTCAGAGGAGGGCAACAAAGATGATCAGAGGACTGGAAACAAAGCCCTATGAAGAGAGACTGAAAGAACTGGGCATGTTTAGCCTGGGGAAGAGGAGACTGAGGGGAGATATGATAGCACTCTTCAAGTACTTGAAAGGTTGTCACAGAGGGGAAGGCCAGGATCTCTTTTCGATCATCCTGGACTGCAGGACACAGAATCATGGGCTCAAGTTCCAGGAAGCCAGATTCCGGCTGAACATCAGGAAAAAGTTCCTGACTGTAAGAGCAATACGACAATGGAACCCATTACCTGGGGAGGTGGTGGGCTCTCCCACACCAGAGGCATTCAAGACGAGGCTGGACAGCCATCTGCCAGGGATGCTCTGACTTGGACTCCTGCGTTGAGCAGGGGGCTGGACTTGATGGCCTTGCAGGCCCCTTCCAACCCTACTATTCCATGATTCTATGATTGGCTGCAGCTACTTGAGGAGTGGAACATAGGAAGCCACCTTATCGCAGGTCAGACCATTGGTCCATCTTGCACCGTACCGTCTGCTCTCTGATTAGCAGCAGCTCCCCATGGGCTCCCCATCTCTGGCTACCTGATACGCTGGGGAAGGGCCGTAGCTCAGTGGTGGAGTGCCCGCTTTGCATGCAAAAAGTCCCCCGTCCAATGTCCGGGATCAGGACTGGTGTCATGGGTAGGCATGTCAAGAGTAGGCATGGTTGGGCACCTGCCAAGGGCTCACACCCCAGTGGGGGCCAGCTGAGAAGAGCCCCCTGGAATTGCTCCTCCTCTTGCCCATTGCAAGCTGCTTGTTCCCTTGCCTCTCGCTCCGGCCCAGGCAGTGGTGGTAGCGAGGAGAAGGGGCAGCAGCCGCCACGGCCCCCCTGCTCCCCGGCTCTCTGCCTGTCAAGCAAGCAAGTGGGAGCCGTGAGGAGAAAGAGGAAGAGGAGCAAAAACAGCCAGTGACCATGGTGGTGAGTAGGGAGACTCACAGAGGGAGGAGGGCGTTGGGGTGTCTTGCCCCAAGGCCCTCCAAAACCCGCACCCCGCACTGCTTGACATCTTCCAGTAAGACTGGGAAAGACCTCCTCTCAACCCAGCCTCTGCCAGTCAGTGTAGACAGCACTGGGCTAGATCAAAGTTGGGAACGTGTGGCCTTCCAGATGTTGTTGGACTACAACTCCCGTCAGCCCTAACCAGCCTAGCCAAATGTCGAGGGAAGATGGGAGCTGCTGTTTAACAACATCTGGAAGGCCACATGTTTCCCAAACCTGGGCTAGATGGACCAATGGGCTGACTCAGAAGATGGCACCTTCTTACATTCTTCTTAATTAATTAATTACCTTTTTAATGTCCTTTCTAATTAATTATCCTAATTATATCCTTTCTAATTAATTATCCTAATTATGTCCTAATTAATTAACTATGTTCTACAAGCTAACTAGAAATTCAAGGAATTGAACCTGGGACCATGATATGCATCTGATATCACAGTTTTTACTCATAGGAGTACAATTCACGCCCTGTCTGGAATTCGTAAATTCCCGTTTCACACTGCAATCCAGGAGTGGGGATGGGATTGTCTAGACCAGGAGCGCAGAACTGTTTTGAGACGGATTTCCCCTCACTGGATGATGTCAGGGCATATGGCCCCACCCGTGACATCATGCCAGGGGCTTGCCACCCTCTGACGTCACCCGCCTTTCTCTCTGTTGGTGGCAGGGCTTGGGATTTGCTCACGCACAGGGACGAGTGGCCACTGTCCCGTCCATGTGGCCGGGTCCCAACCCCTGCCGACGCCCTCTGAGGGGTTTCTTGCAGGGGGCGGGGCTGGGAGCCTAAGCGACTCCCCCAGAGGAACCCCAAGAGGCAGACCAGACCAGATTGGGGGTTTCCGTGGGTCAGAGCTTCTGCACTCCAGTCTGATCAATCCATTACAGTTTTGTCTTCCTATCAGATTTATACCACACCAATTCAGCAATCTCAAGGAAGCATACAAGGAGAAAAGGATGCTGTCCAGCGACTCCTCCAGGCCTGGAATCCCTCCAGGCCAGATTTGTGGTCCTGACTTGGGGACAAATTGTTTTCAGACTGGGATCTGGACTTTCTGGGGGTGGTTCCAGAGGAAGGAGCTCTGAGCACTACCAACCGCGACACTGTGCAGCTTTCCCATCTTTCCCACTTTGAGAGGATTTTTTGTGGCATGATATAAGTGGCGGGAAAACGGGTTACAAATGGAAGATGACGTTGTTTGGTCGGGACCCCCCATGAAATTCCTTGAATAAAGCTGGGAGACTGCATAATAAAAGCTAATCCTGAAGCACCCTGGATTCCAAGGGGTTCCAGGCCCAGACTAGAGGGTTCCGGACTGCAGGAAGGCCTCTGGCTGATGTGTGATGATCATAATCACACCTTGTTGGAGCCGATGTGGTGTAGTGGTTAGAGTGTTGGGCTGGTATTGGGGAGACCCGGGTTCTACTCCCCACTCGGCCATGAAGCTCACTGGATGACTTTGGGCCAGTCACTGACGTCCCCCTAACCTACCTCACAGAGTTGTTGTGAGGATGAAATGGAGAGGAGGGGAACCATGTAATCCACCTTGGATTCTTTGGAAGAGGGGAAAAGGCAGGATATAAATGTAATAAATAAATACATAAATGTTGGTGCAGAGGCCTGCCGAAGGAGCCTAGAACAGCCTGAAGATGTCCCTTCAACTGTTCCCATTGTGTGAGCACGGAGGCCTCCACATGTAGCCAAATCAAAGGCCCAGAACAACCCACCTTGGCACTTATTGAGGTCTTCGGGGGGAAAAAGTGTTTTGGATATCTAGGTGGCCTACTTTACAGAGGACCAGCAAAGGCTGGTGGCTCCAATGTCAGTGAGGCACTGAATCTGCTTTGCACCTTGGATAGCTCCTTTAGAGTTCTTACTGAAACCCAGATTCGCCGCCCCACTGACATCGGAGCCACCAGCCTCCACTGTAGAGGACAGTCCAAACTCATCTGAATCCACTGCGGATTTCTGTGACACCTCTAGCTTTAGGAGAGGTTTCACTGGCTGCATTGTGCTGTTTTATTTTTCCTGCTGCTTTAATGTTGCTTTTATTGTTCCTTATTTTTTTAAATTCGACTTCTAATTTTGTATTGCAAGACACCTGGAGACTATATGTAATAAACCGGAATAGAAAGCCTGCAAATAAATGCAAAATATAGATCTGGCCTCAGTGAAGATACAGTCCAACACCACAGTCTTAAGACACAGCAGAGGCCAGCGCTTAGCGAGGTGTGGCTGGGCAGGGCTGGCCCAAAGACCAGAAGCGGCTGCCTTCCTAGCGGAGATCTTGAATTAAGCAGGTTATATAATCTTTCATGTGGGGGAGGTATTCTAGGACAATTTTTGAATGCATCTGATCTGCTTTTTGTTGGTGGCATTGAAAAATTTACGACAGGTTGCTGTTTTCAATCCCTTTTCATTCCTTGCAATTTCTGAAACAGCATGGCTGATCCCCCAAAGCAAAGCTATGTGGAACTGGAGCAATCCAGTAAAGCTGCTAACATTTCAGACTCCCAAAGAGGGTGGCAGAAAGCCTGTGTTGCAGAGAATCCACATCCCTTCAACGTTTCAATATTCCTCTACCACCTGCCAGAGGCTGGGTATTTTGCTCTAGTTCTGCAGTGTCTTTGCACGCTGGGAAGTGGGTGCTGTTGTTACATGGATGAGTTGGACGGGACGGTTTGTTTCAAACCTGGTTTTTGTCTCCGATTGCCAGCTGTTGTTACAAGGATGAGTCGGATGGGATGGTTTGTTTCAAGCCTGGCCAGCACTTACCCATCTCTCCTAAGCGTACATAACCAATGATGGTGGCTGCTAAAGCTTCCAGCCAGAAACAGAAAAGCAGTTCTTTAATTAAACACGTGCTGGACGAGGTTGGCAAACATACAGACAGGTCACATTCATTGTCTGCCTTTCAGGCTTAGAGCCACACACTGGAGGGAATGCAAAGAGTGCTGTTTCCCCCCCCAGATCACCTTCCACACCCCAGTTTTTTGCAGAAGTCCTTTTGGGAGAAAAGAACTTTCCTTTCTCAGTATGCACACACAGAAAACTCTTTGGCAGCTGACTCTCTTGTCCTATAAAAGGACAGGATTATACTGTACATTCGTCGCTACAGATTTTGACCCCCTGTGACCTGTGAGACTTTGCCAAGACAACCCCCCAGTCAGCTGACGCATCTCTGTGCGTTCATTAAAGGAATTATATTTCTGCTGACATCCAATTCGTGGCTGTAAAAGGGGCAGAAAAGGGATACAGAAGGATGTAAGGGAAGGCAGTGGAAGCAGTGTGATCACTGGCTTTTATGTAACAGGGAATTAAAAATGGCTTTTCAGAAAGCAGAGAAAGGATGTTCTCTTTCTGTATCCTGTTTACCTGGTGATTTAATCCCCAGCGAAGCAGAGTTTAAATCCCTTGGTAGTTTTTGTCTCTCTTTTTAGTTTAGCTGCCTTTGTCATTCACTAAATGGAAACTACATTTGCTCCCATCTGCACCTGTTTACCACAATGTGTACCTGCTTCTGGTATACCCTGAGGCAAGACCAAGGTATTTTTAAGTGCCCTTAAGGTGGCATGCTTACCTGAGGGTAAGTCTCATTCAGCCACTGACCCTGCAGGGTAGTACAACCTGTTAAACATCCTTTGGAATAGCTTGGGGGAGGGAACCAACAAGCGAAGGGTGCAATCCCATGCATGTTTAGACAGAAAAAAAGTCCTGGAGTTGTAGGACTTTTTTCTGTCAAAACATGCACGGGCCCTAAGCTGATTTCCCCACACCTGAAAGGACAGAAGCTGTCTGCAGACTAGGTAGGAGCCAAGAATGAGCTCTCCCTATAGCTCTCTCCTCTAACCACTCGGCAGTACTATCACTTCATTCCACATGGTTGGCCGCCCGATTCCTGGAGCCTGGTGTCAGTTCTGAGCAAGCGGCCTGGTGACAGGACATCCATCGCTTGACGGGTTCTTTGCATAGGTGCTGAGAGCAGGGACAGAACAGGGATCCCAAGGCCAGCGTTGCTCATTTCACATGAGTTGACAGGTTCCTGGGAGCCAAGCAGAGGCCGGCTGTAATTCTCTGCTGGCAGCTCTCCAAGGGTGACTTTCTTTTCTTCTTTTAGCGGCTGCAGGTAAGGGGGAAAAGGGGGGGGGCATTTAAGATATCTGCCTAGATGACTGAGGCAGCCCACTTACATCTGTTGGTTTTATTAAAAAAAAAAAAATATTGCACTCTTCTTCTGAAAGAATCCAAAGTTGTTAAGGAGATATTAAAAAAGAAGAAGGCTGCAATCCTAAGCATACTTTCTAGGGAGTAAGGCACCTGAATTCTTTGGCACTTCCTTCAGAGTAGGGCCTGCCCCATTCCAAATCACACCCCTCTCCGGTAGAGGAAAGTCGTTGGCACCATCTTCCACTGGTTCGGCCTTTGAATGCCCCATTTTTGAAAAGTGCGTTTATCCCACTTCATTATGTTGGTGTGCAGCGGAGGAGACTGTCCAGCTAATTACCAGTCGGCTTCTGCGCATGGAAGGGGAATGGGGCGACATCTTGCCCTTTGACTCCAGCAGCAAAATGTCTTGGGCCTGCCTCCAAGAAGCTCAGGATGGTACTCCTCAGCCTTACCCAGCCTGATGCCTTCCAGGTGTGTTGGACTTCAACTCCCAGCATGCCTCCCTAACTGGGGCATGCTGGGAATTGTAGTCCAACATACCTGGAGGGCGCCAAGTTGGGAAAGGCTCTTTCCCTCCCACCTGTTATTCTCACAACAGCCCTGTGAAGTAGACTATGCTAGGAGGTGGTGACTGGCCCAAAGTCACCCAGTGAACTTCACAGCCGAATGGACTGTGCTGGCCCAACTCTCTAACCAAGCCTCCCTAATGTGGTGCCCTCCCGATGTTTTGCATGACAACCCCCATCAGGCCCAGTCAGCGTGCCAATGGCCAAGGATGATGGGATTTGTAGTCCAAAACATTGGGGGGGCACCACTCTGGGGAAAGCTGCTCTAACCACTGGCCCTCAATTATATGCAAATATTTGTGAAGTAAGAATATATGCAAATGTATTCAAAGTAAGGACAGATTTTATAGGAACCCAGCAATGATAACTGCTGAATGGATGCAGCAATTCTTACAATCCTTTTGTACCTGAATGGATGCAGCAATCTCTTTAGTACCATCTGAAGAGCACAGTGGATGAAAGAAGCGTTGAAACAGTTATTTGACTGAATGTACTGTATTAAAACCTGGGACTGTTGCAACACTCTTACACCTTCCTAACAGCAGTGTAATAAGAATTGCAAAGGGTGTAACTGTTCCAGGTGTGTAATGCGGAAAGCTCCACCTGTTATATTTCTATCTGTCACACAATTATTAAAGACGCAGGGGCCCAGCCAGAAAAAGCAATCTCATTCGTGCAACACAGAAGACTTGCATGGGACGGGGACAGTCCCTCGTCTGCTTGCAAATAGCCAGTGCTTTTGTCCACTGGACCAGCAGAGAAAGAGAGAGAGAGAGAGAGCTGCTGAAGCATTGCTTTACCTCGTGGGGAGGGGGAGGGGGCAGGAAGGATGGTTGTGTGTATTATATTATCTGGCAGTGCCTGTTCCTATGGCTAAGATCATTCTGTAACATTTATTCAGATGCAAGCCCTGCTTAGCAAAGGTCAGCGCAACTTTAATTAAAAGCTTCCTGTCTGTGGCTGCTATTGCTGCCTATTGTACAATGAATAGCCTTTTAATTGACCCTTACTTAGCCAGTTTCTGTTGCTGTCAGGGAGGGCCTTTTAGTACTAATTTCTTCTCATTTCCCCTTTTTCTTTTCATTTTTTAAATTGTGAAACTGAGCTTAAAGGTACAATTGCTGTGAAAAGCCCCAAAAGCGCTTTGCCTGCCCATCAGCACAAATACAGTCTGTAAAATGACAGGTGGACAGCCCAGAAAGCACAGGAATGCAACAGGCTGGGAAGGCTGTTGTCTGAGTTCTCCATTAAAAAATAAGTGAAGGAATGAGGGCAGTTCCACACTCAATGTCTAGCGTGGAAGCACCCTCATGGAATTACGGTGGCACGAGCTTTCGTGGACTAGACAGGTTTAGCAGCCTTCCCATACCTGATGCCTTCCAGATGTGTTGGACTACAACTCCCATCACGATGGCAGAGGGATGATGGGAGCTGTAGCCCAACACATCTGGCAGGTGCCAAGTCAGAGAAGGCTGCTCTAAGGTGACATACACCTGTGTTTTTATGCTTGCTCTAAGAGACTAATATGGCTCCCTTTCTGAAACTAAAGATGACAATCAAGTGTAAAACGGAGCATGGTCCAGCTCATAATAATAGGAGTGTGTAAGTCTAGTGATATAATGCTCACCTTATTCTACAAACGATAATTTTAGGTTGCAGAAAAGGGAAACCAAATGATTCATGGCTGGGAGCAACTTCCCCATGAAGAAAGGTTACAACATTTGGAGTGAATTCGTTTATTTAGGATGTAACCCTGTGTATGCTTAGACAGAAAAAAGTCCTACAACTCCCAACATTCCCCAGCCAGCATGATGGGAGTTGTAGGCTGGCTCTCTTTCTGCTGTCCTTCCATGGACAGGTGAAGACATGTTTATTCAAGCCTTTCGCATATAAGGTGGCCAGCTGCTGAAGGTGTTTTTTTAAATTGGTTGGTGCTGTTTATTTCTTCAATTGCTGTGTTTGTAATTTATTTGATTTTAATGTTATGTTTTAATTAAGGTTTTGTTTTTAATTAGTATTTTGTTGTTAGCCAGTGTGGGCACCGTGTTTTGGGCAGAATATAAATAAAAGGAATGAAAAGGGTGCATTCCTATGGAGGTTTAGAGGAATGCTGGGAGTTATACAACTTTGTTTCTGTCTAAATGTGCACAGGATTGCACCCTAAATAAATAAATACCAGTGAAATGACGGAATTTGCTACCACAAGATGTGGTGATGGCTGCCAATGTAAGACTGCTTTAAAAGAGGATTGGACAAATTAATGGAGGAGGAAAAGGTAAGCAGTGGCTGCTAGGTGTGATGGCAACGTGCCTGTGCATAGCAGTTGCTACCAAGGGTCACTGTCAGAAGGCCCCAGTCCAGTCACACCAGCCTTCCCCAGCCTGGTGCCTTCCAGATTCATTGGGCTGCAACTCCCACCATTCCTGGCCAGCTGTGGTCCAGAACATCTGAAGGGACCAGGTCAGGGAATCCTGCCTCGCACATGTCTGCTGCTGAGCCATGGGTCCTCCCTAAGGGATGTCAGCGATGTTGATCCTCAGGCCTGTGCGTTAAATCCGTCCCGCCGGGGTTCCCCAGAAGGCCCCACCACCTTTCTCCCAACTGCCAATCGTTTGGCGGTTCCCCAACGTTTGTGTGGGTGCCGCAGCCACCATTCTAAATGGCTGAAGTTCCTCTCCTAAGAGTGCATTAGTGGCAGTAACACCTTTAAGCTAAATGTGCATGATTCTTGATATTTTTGGCCCTGCCCCCTTTTGCCTTTGGCCCCACCCAGCACCAGAATGCAACCCTGGAGAGCTTCTCAGAAACTGAATTTGGCTCTCAGGCCGAAAAAGGTTCGACTCCCCTGGAATGAGTACCCAAGACGAGTTTATATCCCTGTTTTGGTCTGTGACGTGCTGGAGGGTACACATATAGAACTTTTTATTTAGCTTTTGGTCTGCGCTCCCTACTTTTTTGGGGGGGAGGGGAAAAGGAGCCCATCCCATTAGGCTGGTGACGTTCCGAACTAACTGATGAATGTGCATTTAAAAACCTGCCATTCATGGGTTAGTGGATTCCTTCCAAGAACAGCTTGCAACCCTTAAGTCAACAGATTCAAGTGCATGTATGTGTCCAGGAACTCGACAAGGAGGACCAACCCAGGGCAGGGTGTTCCTTGGTTTTTGATCATGGGGTATGGATTGCAGCAAGGACATAGCTCTGGACATGAGGTAATGTCTGCAGAAGCAGAGTTACGACACGGTTGCATTCAGCCAGTTATGTAAGGACCAGCGACTGCTGGCTAACCGTGCTGGGCACAGCTATTATAATGTGGAAGTAAATATTACGTTATAGGAAGCATCAAAACAGCACTTATGACTTATGGGCAGGCTTGAAGCACAGAGGCCGAGCTATAAATCCAGGAGTCCTCACTTCAGCTCTTGTCTCTGCCACCATTGTGACCCACTAGACAGCGTTAGGGAAGCCATTCTCACTCAACCTGCAATATAGTGATGATGGAGATGATTACTGATCTACCTTACAGGGCTGTTGTGAGGACTGCAAGATAAATTGCATGCGAAACACTCTAAAAGCCTTAGATGGAAAAAAAAAAATACTAAAGGAGGTCAACTCCTCCTGGGTCTTGGGCAGCTGTGTGAGGGGTCAGCGTTCAGCAGGTGCTGCCTTTTTTTCTCACCACTTCATTTGTTACGTGCCAGTCTTCCCCAATCTGGTGCTTTCAGGATGTGTTGGACTGCAACTCTCATCATTCTCAGCCACCAAAGAAGGCTCCCAGAGCGGTTTACAAAGATTGATACGGAGACAAGTCCCTGCCCTCAGACTTACAGTGTGAAAGATATGACACAAAAGGAAAAGGGATTGGGAGGGAAGAGGGGGAAAAGCACATCTCAGGCACCACTTCTTAGTTTCGAAGTTCTTATTTTTTTATTTATTAAATTTCGTAATCGCCCATCTGGCCAGTCACCTGGCCAGTTACCTGGTCACTCTGGGTGATATATAACAATACAAACAGTTTAAAACAGTAAAATTACACATTAAAACATCATCTAAAAATACCCTAACCCACCCCAAATGCCTGCCTGAACAACCAAGTTTTCAATGCATGGCAGAAGCTCGCTAAAGAGGGGGCATGGCGGAGTTCCCTAGGGAGGGAGTTCCACAGAGTGGGAGCCACCACAGAGAAGGCCCTCTCCCTCGTCCTCACCAGCCTAGCTGTCCTGGCTGATAGGACAGAGAGAAGGCCATCCGAGGCTGATCTTGTTGAGCAGCCTGTCTGGTGTTGCTGGAGGTGCTCCTTGAGATAGGCTGGGACAGAACCATATAGGGTTTTAAAGGCCAAAACCAACACCTTGAATTTGGCCTGGAAAACAACTTATAGTGTTCCTTCTGGCAGGAAAGGGCAAAACAAGCTCAGGCAGAATTTCAACAGGCAAATCATGGCCCAGCACCAGTCCTCAGTGCTGGACAAAGCTTCATCAGCGGAGCTTCTGCTTCCATATGAGTTCTTAAAGGCACAGGAGGCCAGCCACTGCAGTGAGACACTGGGGCGCATCAGATCCTCACACCAGGATGTCACACTCTATCCTTCAGACTAGATGGGAGATGACATAATATTGGCATGAGATATTGTGTTTGCACACATGGAGGAAAGGCTGCCAACTTGTCAACCAGCCACTGTGCTTCTGCCATCAAATATCAGCTTGGTGCACAGATGTTAACGGGTGTTAATGCTAATCGCTATAGACACTTCCCCTGCTGATTTTGGCAGACAAAGCTACGGCTAAAGGCACAACAGCAGGCCAGTTGTTTTTCTGGTCAGTTGGCAACTCTGCCGGATGAAGTGCTCTCATCCGTATTTGTTGCCTGCCCTCTCTGGTTTCCCTGTTTATGTCCCATTCCAGAGGCAACCCAGACCAGCCTTGCTTTGTTTGCAAAGGTCTAGAATTGCCATTGGAGGTGGCATGGATGAAATTGGACTCCCGAGCAAAGTGAACATCATTAAACATTTACCAGAGAGATTCTGGAACATCTCCCTTCAGGGCAGAGGTACATAATCCAGCCCATTCCTCCTATACCAGGTGGAAAGCAGTTAAAAAATGCAGCCTACAAGTACTGACCTTGCACAGGCTGAATAGCAGAGTCCAGTAGTAGGTGCCGTTTATATTTAATTGCTCTGGGTTTCCTTTAAAACTGTAGAGAGTTTGGTGAATTTAATTAGCAGGGTTGACTAAAAATGGATGTTTACTTGCTGGGAAACATCTTAACCTTCTCTTTAAATTCAGAGTTAAATTATATATTTGGGGTGGGAAATGTTTACCAGGCACCCCATTGTTTATGGGATCAAGGAAATTCGAATCCATTTTGGAGATTGCTGAGTCCTGAATCTGCAACTCTATGCAGAACAGGAATTCCAGGCTGTTTCCATTTCAATGCTTTGAAAACGATCTCGGGTGCTACACAGGTCAGTGTGTATTTGCAGGGAAGTCTGCGCACCAGAGATAAAATCTCTGCTATTCCCTTGATCTTCACCCAGAGAGTCATGAACAAGGTTGCCAGCTTAAGCAAAAACAACCTGCCTCTGTTCCTATACCATAAGCAGCAAGCCAGCATGTAGAAATTTATCAGGGGAGCTTTTCCTGGCATGGAGATAAAATGATGGGAAAACG
The DNA here is from genome assembly GCF_057233095.1 of Heloderma suspectum. Taxonomy (NCBI): domain Eukaryota; kingdom Metazoa; phylum Chordata; class Lepidosauria; order Squamata; family Helodermatidae; genus Heloderma; species Heloderma suspectum. The sequence continues at coordinate 7,193,520 of NC_139460.1, forward strand.
TTTACCTGCCAATTTTCAGTGTGTCTAGCTGCCATGGATGGCACAGCAGCAGAGACAGAAAAGAAAGGTGGGAATCCATAACTGGATCATACCAGTGGCCCTCTGCCATTTTCCGCTTTTGTCTTACTTAATTTTTTAAAATTTATTTTATAAAGAGGAGAGATACAGGAGTTTGGGAGGAAAATAAATGAGATGGGGAGGGATGTCTATATGCCACCCTTCCCCAGCCTTGTGGTCTCCAGATGTTTTAGACTACAAGTCCCAGCATTCCTGGCCATTGGCCATGCTGGCTGGGGTTGATGGGAGTCAAAGTCCAACACATCTGGAGGGCACCAGGTTGGGGAAGGCTGATATATGCCAGAACTAATATTAAAAGCAGGTGATGTCCATGCTGTGTGTTGAAGGTGGATCTCAAAATGTATCTGCACGATGAGATTGCCTAGATTAGGAGTGGGGAACTTTTCAACTGTTGCGGTGGGGACATATTCCCTGATCCACTAGTGGGTGGGTTCAGAGCCAAAAGAAGGTGGGGCACTCCCTTTTCTCGCTTTCTCTCCCTCTTCTTCCCGCCCCCTTTCCATCTCCCTGGCCATCTCCCTTCCCAGCCACCAGATGCCCAGAGGAGGGACAAATCATTCTTGCCAGAGGTTTGAACCAATCACTTGTGGAGGGCTCCCCCCTCTCCCATTGTTCCATCTCAGCTCCCACCGCCTGTTTTCCCCCTCACACCCTCCTTCTCCCCCTCTTGGCTTCACCCACCCATGTGAAATTAGTCTCAGGGCCACATTTGGCTGTTTGGCCTCAGGTTCCCCATCCCTGTCCTAAATGAAAGACATATACTTGAAAAGGCAAAATGTACCTCTGGCCTAGGGTTGCCAACTTTGTTTACTGGCCCTGCTCCTGTGCCTTTAACAGCAGGGTGCAATGCCATGCCTGTTTAGACAGAGAAAAGTCCTACAACTCCTAGCATTCCCCCAGCCAGCATGTAGGATTTCTTTCTGGGCATCTCTACACCAGCCTAAAATCCTGCATTTAAAATGGGCCTTTCTGCTTCTGTTTTAAATGCAGGATCACAACGATTCCTTTTTTCACCCACTTCGGTTCCCCCCCACTTCTCCCCTGTATCGGCATCTTCCATTATCTTTCATTGATCTCGCTTCTCTTCTTGCCGCTTCCCCCCTTTTCACAGAGGGAACCCAAGCAGAACACAGTGGGGTAATTTGATAGCTCTTTATCTGCGATCTATTTTAAAACGGAACAAGGGGCATTTAGTGCAGGAGACGCCCTGGAGGTTCATGGTGTCGTGTAAAGAGCCCGCAGACTTCTGTGAAGGAGCCATCTCAGCTGCAGGATAAAAGCTCCGTGTGAAGAAAGCCTCTGCCTAAACGGGCATAGGAGGGCACCCTAAGCAGGCGAATCTTTGCCTACCCCCTGCTGTCCATCACTCTGTTTGGTCCTTTCAATCATCCCTTATTGCACCTGTGGACCTTCCCAAGAAGTTCACGGGGGTTTTTTGCTTGCAGCTGGCTATGCTGCTCTCTGTAGCCAAGAAAACTGGAACCTTGGCTTTTTAGCACTGTTTGGATACCAGATTCCAGGAGGAGGCAGTGGCGGCATATCCTCAACCCCTGGAAGCAGCAGCCAACAACGCAACCATTTTGGTAGCCCTTGGTGAAAGCTGCAGCAGATATTTACGCAGTAATGATCAGTACTGGTGAAGGGCACATTACTCATTAAATCCTGGCTGCACTGCTTGTGTGCCACAATCACTCCCTTCGTAGGCCTCACATTCTTGATAGGGGTGAATATGCTGCTACTTCTCAAGGAAGTGACAGGGCTTGTGCATTCTTTCTTCCCATATCTTATCAACCAGCACACAAAAGCCCTCTTGTTCCCCCCACCCCCCCGGTCACATTGCTGCTTATCCCTGTGCCATGCTCTCCCAAGCCAAGAGTGCTGGACCTGCTGTCCTCCTGACAGGAAGGCCTGGTGTGCTCTGGTCCATGGGGTCATGAAGAGTCGGACACGACTTAACGACTGAACAACAAAATATTTATATCGCCATCCCAGAACACAAGTTCTGTGGGTGGCTCACAAAATAGAAACAAGTAACACTAAAAATACAATACAAAACAATACCAACTATTAACAACCAAAATACAGATTTTAAACTGAGGGACCCAAATGATACATTATTTAAAAGGCCTGGGTGAATAAAAAGATATTTACACCCAAAGGACCATAAAAGACAGTGCCAGGCAATCCTCTCTGAGAAGGCTATTTTGTAACTGTGGAGGTGGGGGCACTACTAAAAAGGCCCCATCTCTAGTGGTCACCCGCCTTGCTTAATTTGGTGAGGGCACTCGGAGCAGAGCCTCTGAAGATGATCATAAGGTTCAGATAGGTATATGTGGGAGAATGCAGTCTTCTAAGTAACCTGGTCCCAAGCCGTTTAGGGATTTAGGGTGCAATCGTATGCATGTTTAGACAGAAAAAAGTCCTACAACTCCCAGCATTCCCCAGAATTGTAGGACGTTTTTCTGTCTAAACATGCATAGGATTGCACCTTTAAAACCAGCACTTCAAATTGGGCCTGGAAACAGACTGGTAGGAGCCAGTGCAGACGAGAAGCACAGGCATAATATGGTCAAACTGCCCAGTTCCTGTTAATAATCCTGCGGCTCTATTTTGGACCAGCTGCAGTTCATGAACCATTTTGAAAGGTGACCCATGTAACAATGCATTGCAAAGCAGGAAGTTACCAAAACATGAGGAACTGTGGCCAAGCTATCCCCATGGGTAACTGTGGTCAAATGACCCCGAGCAATAGCACAGGGCTGAAGAACCTCAGGTTCAGGGCAGGAGGGAACCTAGACCTTCTGGGGTTCCAATCTGGCCCTCTGGGGGTTCCTTGAATGCCACTCTCCCTTCTGCTACCCCCAGCCTTTTCCCCTGACCACTGATGGTTTGGCAGTTTCCCAGCTTTTTCAAGGATTCCCCCCCCCTTTTGAAAGTTGAAATGCCTCTCCTAAGGCTCAGGTACTGGCAGTAAGCGCTTTAAGTTAGAATAGGCTGGTATTTTGGCCCTGCCCCTTTTGCCTTTAGCTCCACCCACCCGTGGAATGCAGCCCCCAAGAGCTTCTCTGAAACGGAATTCGGCCCCTGAGCTGAAAGGGGCTCTGCACTCCTGCACTAGTGTTACAAGAGAGGGAGGAGAGTTTCTCCTGCACTATGGAGATGATGCAGCGATGGCAGAAAGTTGAATTTCTGCCTATTAGACGTGTGTGTGTGTGTGTGTGTGTGTGTGAGCGACAGCTCCAAGTGTATCTGTGGGGGAAAATGCACTTAACCCCCCACAATGCATGGAGTTTTTGCACAGCGTTGTCCCCCGCCCCCCGCCTCTGTGTTCACACTGGCACTTTCAGCAAGGTGAACTCCAGCTGCACGCAGCCCACTGTGAGGCTGAGATGGTTGCTATATCTGCCAGGGAAGGACTCTGAAGCGGTGATCCTATTATCTGCCCACCCAGAAACCGTCCTATTGTGTTTGTGGTAATTGCTTTGCCTGCAGCCGGGGGAGCTTCAAAGGGAGCGGACGTTCGGCTGCAGGGTGCCCACGCTGGGCCACATAGGCGGCAGGAACAGGCTCAAATGCCAGGGCACCAGCTGTGCATTGATCCCTCATGTGCTGCTCCTGCGGTGACCATATTGGCAAACAAAGCACTCAAGCCTGGGACCGACAGACGTTGCCCTCCAAATGGCTGATCCAAGTGGTCCCCCCCCCCCGCATTTGTAATGTGATATTGCAAGAGAACTTGGTGCACAGCACACCTCTTGGACACACCGAGTTTCACAGGAATGATGAATATATGTCCTCCTTGAGAAGCTTGAGAACGAGCTGAGGTTAGCGAGGGATGCTAAAAGCAACAAAAAGGCTTTCTTCAGCTACGTGCAAAGTAAAAGGCAGAGGAAAGAAATGGTGGTTCAGCTATTAAATAAGGATGGCAAAACGATAACAGATGACAAAGAAAAGGCAGAGGTGCTCAACTCCTACTTTGGCTCAGTCTTCTCCCAAAAGAGGGTCTATGACCCCCCTGGCAAAGGCGAAGTGCAGGCTGAAGGGGCAGGATTGCAGCTTGAGATCGATAGGCATATGGTCAAGGAACACCTCATTACTTTGAATGAGTTCATATCTCCAGGGCCAGATGAACTGCAGCCCAGAGTAATAAAGGAACTGGCAGAAGAACTCTCAGAACCGCTGCCTATTCTCTTTGAGAAATCATGGAGGACGGGGGAAGTGCCAGATGACGGGAGGAGGGCTAATGTTGTCCCTCTCTTCAAAAAGGGCAAAACGGAGGAACCTGGGAACTACAGACCAGTCAGTCTGACATCAATCCCTGGGAAAATTCTGGAGCAGATGATAAAGCAATCCATCTGGAAGCACCTTGAAAACAATGCCGTGATTACTCGAAGCCAACATGGATTTGTCAAAAACAAGTCCTGCCAGACAAATCTGATCTCATTTTCTGATCAAGTAACTTCCCTTGTAGACCGTCGGAATGCTGTAGACATCATATACCTTGATTTCAGCAAAGCTTTCAACAAAGTGCCCCATGATATCCTGATGAGCAAACTAGCTCAAAGTGGGCTAGATGACACAACGATCCGGTGGATCCATAGTTGGCTACAGAATCGGACTCAAAGAGTGCTTATCAGCGGGACCTTCTCAAACTGGGGAGAGGTAACGAGCGGGGTACCGCAGGGCTCAGTCCTGGGCCCAGTGCTCTGCAACGTATTTATTAATGACTTGGAGGAGGAGGTGCAGGGAATGCTGATCAAATTTGCAGATGACACAAAACTGGGTGGGAAAGCTAATACCCTGGAAGACAGAAACAAAATTCAAAGTGATCTGGATAGACTGGAGCGCTGGGCAGAAAACAAGAGAATGACGTTTAATCGGGATAAATTGATCCCAAGTTCTGCACCTAGGAAAAAGAAACCAAATGCACAGTTACAAGATGGGGGATACGTGGCTCAACAACATTACAAGCGAGAAAGATCTTGGAATTGTTGCAGATCACAAGCTAAATATGAGCCAACAATGTGATGTGGCTGCAAAAAAGGTAAATGCTATTTTGGGCTGCATTAATAGAAGCATAGCTTCCAAATCCCGGGAAGTACTAGTTCCCCTCTACTCAGCACTGGTTAGGCCTCATCTGCAGTACTGTGTCCAGTTCTGGGCACCACACTTTAAGAAGGATGCAGACAAACTGGAGAGGATTCAGAGGAGGGCAACAAAGATGATCAGAGGACTGGAAACAAAGCCCTATGAAGAGAGACTGAAAGAACTGGGCATGTTTAGCCTTGAGAAGAGACGACTGAGGGGAGATATGATAGCACTCTTCAAGTCCTTGAAAGGTTGTCACAGAGAAGGCCAGGATCTCTTCTCCATCATCCCAGAGTGCAGGACACAGAATCATGGGCTCAAGTTCCAGGAAGCCAGATTCCGGCTGAACATCAGGAAAAACTTCCTGACTGTTAGAGCAACATGACAATGGAACCAATTACCTGGGGAGGTGGTGGGCTCTCCCACACTGGAGGCATTCAAGACGAGGCTGGACAGCCACTTGTCAGGGATGCTCTTAGATTCCTGCATTGAGCAGGGGGTTGGACTCGATGGCCTTGTAGGCCCCATCCAACCCTACTATTCTATGATTCTATGATTCCTCAAAGCAGTGGGGGCCTTGATGAAACCCATAAGCCCCATCCTGTCCAGTGGAGGCTGGTGGCTTCAATGTCAGTGGGGCGGTGAATGTGCTCCGGGTTCCAGTCAGAACCAGTCAGCATTCTAAAGCTATTGGAGCTCCTTGGATAGCTCCTTCAGAGCTCTGACTAAACCCTGGAGCGGATTCACTGCTCCACTGACATTGGAGCCACCAGCCTCCACTGACCCTGATTCCTCCACCACTTAAGCCAGACATGGCCCACCCTGTAGCCTTCGGAAACGGTAGCTAAGAGCTGTGATGTAGTGGAGTTGGGCTGCGTGGACGCAGGGTTCCCAAACAGCCATGGTTCGGAGGACCAGGAATATGCCACGGGCTCAGATGCTCCCGCCACATTCCTGTGCTCTGGTTCACCCCCATGGCCTCCTACTTTGATCAAACCATAACTTCTGATTGCATTCAAACCCAGCAAACCATGTTTGTTTCTTTCTGCAAACCACAGTGTGCCCAGTCTGGACTCTGGAAGCAGCAAGAAACTATGGTTTAATCAAACTGGGAAGTCCAGGAGGGAATTGGGGAACACAAGGGAAGGAGAAGCACGCAAACTCCAGGCCGGCAGTGTACTGGAGCCAGGGCTGGCAGGGTCACCCGGGGGCACTGTTTTATTAGCAGGGATACTGATGTCATCTGCCACCCCCATGGCTCAGAATTCCCTGTTCCCTCTGAGCTTAGCTGCAATCCTCACAGTAGTAGGGACAGGGCAGGGGTCGGAAATGAATTTTCCCAGCAACTTATTGTTCCTTCTTGTGATGCAAAGCCTTTTGGAATGGCTTGGTCTTGAATGGGCAATTAAGACCCATTAGCTTTCCCAAAGACATGCTCCTGGTGGAGATGAAACTGCTAGAACTGGTTTGTTGATAAGGATCAACACTGCTGCCTGCATTTTTCAACGTAGTATGACTGTCATGATCAGCGCCTGTACTTCAGCACTGCCCATTACACTATACCTCTGGCTATGAGGCCCATCACAAAAGGCAAGGAGTCTGAGCCTCTTCTGGCGACCTCTGATAATATGAGCCATAGGGAAGATGCTACAGTTTGCTCTGGATTAATTGTATGAAGATCTGTAAGAGCAGCTGAGCATGTAAGAACATCAGAGGAGCCCTGCTGGGTCAGACCAAGGGTCCACCTAGTCCAGCATTCTGTTCACTCAGTGGCCAACCAGCTGCCCACAGGAAACCCACAAGCAGGCCACTGGGAGCAGGACTTGCACGGGCACCCGTATTCAGTCCCCCATTTTAGCCCTCACATATTTCAGGCAAATGCCTCAAGGGGGCTCAGACTGGAGGTGTGATGGGTAACTCATTCCAAACACCTGAGAGAGTGCCTCAGCTATCGAGAGCTGATCTTCTTTCATTCACTCTCACTAATGAAACAACAAACCAATCACCCTCGATTATTAACCAGCAGCCAGCCTAACAGAATGGTCAGCCCAGCAGTTGCAATAATGTCTTTTATAGAAATTCAGGATATATGATATACAAAAGCCAAGGCTGTTGCAGCATAGGGCTTGACATGAGTCAAAATGATAAGCACACAGGAGAAAGTTCTCAGTGATATGGGTCAAAGCCAGTCTTGTGTCCAGTTTCAGCTGCTGCTTTCATTTCGTCTTTGTGATAAACATGGGCAAGAAACACAACTTTGCATGCTGGGGCCTCTCAGGTGAAGGCTGTCTGGAGCTGCCAGCAACTCCAATGGTAGATTTTTATGCACCAGTTGTAGCTCACTAAAGTCCCGTTGCCACCTGGTGATGACTTTTGGTGCCTCATGAGGATACAGACTGGGGATTATTGTTCCAGTTTGCTTATTCTGTTTTCCCATCTATTCTGGGCGATCATCATATCAGCTTGTGGGCTTCCCTGAGGCATCGGTGTGGCTACTGTGGGAAACAGGACACTGGACTAGATGGTCAGATCTAGCGGGGGTCTTCTTGGCCACAGGGACTCATCTCGTAGTTACCTCTAGACTGGATTATTGCAATGCACTCTGTGTGGGGCTTGGCGTCTCTTTGGAAGACGCAGCTAGTGCAAAACGCAGTGGCCAGGATGTGGGCTGGAACATCCTGATGTGCGCATCTTACACCAGTGTTGAAAGAACCGCACTGGCTGCCTATTTGCCTCCAAGCCATAAGGCCCTGCCTGAACACTTCAGTCCAGGCTATCTGAGAGAGTGTCTCCTTCCATATAGACCATCTCATTCACTGAGGTCAGAGGAGGAGGCCTTCTTAGTCCTGCTGTGTTCAGCAGAGATAGTTGAGGGTGAGTCAAAGGAAGGTCTCCCCCGGGTTGGCTCCCATGTGGCGGAATGACCTCCCTTTAGAGATTCTACAAGTTAGTAAAAACATAGCTAATTCATGCAGGCATTCCTGGACATGGATTTTTAGTACCAGCTTTATTGAATTCTGGATGTTTTGTTGAACATTTAACTGCTTTTTTATTGTGTTGCTTTTATTTTGCAAACTGCCTTCCTATCTCTTTGATGAAAGGCGGTCTGTCAATAGTTTCAACAAATAATAATAATAATAATTCTTATGATCTAAAGTTCCTACCAGAACAGGGCTGCAGAGGTCAATTCAAAGGTTGTAAACACAGATGAGCTGTGCCTTGATACACAGACAAAGCCTGGAGGAAGTAAAGGGTTCAGATTGTGTTCAGACCCCAAAGGGGTACTGGTGGAGCACAATCCTGGGAAAGGAAGAGGGATGCTCTTGCTCTGATTGGCCATTTAGGATTCACTGGCGCACATGTTACATTCTCGCAGCCCTGCCAACATCAGATAATGTGGAATGTCAAATAAAAATAGTAAAAAATCAGACACGCCTGTTTTCGTGATCCAGCCCAGCTGGCAGACTTTGCTTGACATCTGACTGAGCTCATTCCATCTCAGTGGAAAGGTGCATAGAATCATAGAATAGTAGGGTTGGAAGGGGCCTAAAAGGCCATCGAGTCCAACCCCCTGCTCAACTGGAGACTGGAAGAACTGGGCATGTTTAGCCTTGAGAAGAGAAGACCGAAGGGAGATATGATAGCGCTCCTCAAGTACTTGAAAGGCTGTCACAGAGAGGAAGGCCAGGATCTCTTCTCGATCGTCCCAGAGTGCAGGACACGGAATAATGGGCTCAAGTTACAGGAAGCCAGATTCCAGCTGAACATCAGGAAAAACGTCCTGAGTGTTAGAGCAATATGACAATGGAGCCAATTACCAGGGGAGGTGGTGGGCTCTGCCACACTCTGGAGGCATTCAAGACGAGGCTGGACAGCCACCTGTCAGGGATGCTCTGACTTGGATTCCTGCATGGAGCAGGGGGTTGGACTAGATGGCCTTGTAGACCCCTTGCAACCCTACTATTCTGTGATTCCATGATCCCCAGTTTGGCTCCTGGGAAATGCGTGTTTTGTGGCTGGCCATGCCCACCACAGCAGCCATGTTATGGCTGCCCTGGAAGGTCTATCTACTGTTGCCAGTAAGTAGCTATTGGACTCAGTGACTGGGTTCACACAAGACGATAACCTACACTCCGTGGTTGAGTGTGGGTTGTCATTGAACTGTGGGTTGTTGCTGAACTGTGGGTTATCATGTTGTCTGAACCCAGCGCATTTTCCACAGTGTGGCTTATTTTTCTCAAACAAGCCACCCTGAGAACCCACGGTTTGTTGTTGGGTTGTGAACCTTATAATGGGTGACCTTTATAGGAAGAAATGATTGAAAAGTTGCCCTTGAATATTTGGTAGAGACAACCACAGGTTTTTTTTTAGGTGTGGCCCAGCAAGCAGAAAAAGGAGGAATTTAGCCAGGAATATGTGTTCTAAGGCAACTTATCAATGCTTGGAAGAAGGGGCGGGGCGGGACTCATTTCACACACAGGAAAGCTGAGGCAGCAGGCAATTGGAGTCGATGCTGAGTATGGGTTACATAATCACAGGGTTTAAAACAATAATTTTGACCAGCAAATGGAAAACAGGAAGAATTCAGCCAGAAATGTGTGTTCTAAGGCATTACTTTGCGCCACCAAAAGAAGGAAAAGGGTAAAACAGACTGAAAAGCAATGTATAACAACACAAAATGGAGGCCAATTAATTACTTAAGGCAAGTGTAATGGAAGACAAAAAGGCCCCAATTTAAAACCAGTTCAGGCCACCCCACCCCACCCCACCCCACCCCTACCTCAACTTATCCAGAAGAGCAACACAGAGAAAGCAATTTCTAGCAGAGGCCACTTAGGGTGCAATCCTATGCATGTTTAGACAGAGAAAAGGCCTACGCTGGCTGGGGCATGCTGGGAGTCATAGGCCATTTCTCTGTCTAAACATGCATAGGATTGCACCCTAACAGATTTTTTTCCAGTTGGGGGGTGGGATGGGGGAGCTGGTGTAAACAAGATGGGAACAAAGATTTTTGTTGCGTTTTACAACCCAGCACCACCTATAAATTTCTCCAGACACCCAAATCAGAGACTGGAAAGATTTTTAAATGAAGACCATACCGGTAAAAATATGAAAGAAATAAACAGTGATTGTCTGGTCTGTCCCACCTGTCAGCCCAAGAAAGGGAGAGAGGAAATGAAGCAGATACTGTGCCTCAGTCCCTCCACCAACTCAATTCAACTGGGCTTGGATTGCCCAACACACCCACAAGAGGCTCTGATTGGCCACTGACTGGCCAGCCAGTCACCTACTCCATTTACTAGCCAGTCAATCAGCCAGCCTCTTTCCTCTGTGCGACCCCCCCATGACGGGCTCCAAACTACCCCTCCTTTGCAGAGGGAAGGGGACATCTTTGATTGGCCAGCTCAGCCTGAGCTGACCCTATTTTTTTGTGGGGCTTCCCCTCTTAATTAGGGGGGCTAGCACTGCCTGGGGCTGGGCACCAGGCAGACTCCAAAGGCTTTCCAGTCCAGGGAAAGGCTCTGGAACAGCAGGTGCAAGTAAGCTTATCGAATGCTCTCCTTGCCTTGGCTCATGAGAATGCCTTGCATTTTATTAAAATAACACTTGTCCAGGCCCCTCCCCTGCTGTGTGGGGGCCTGGGGCAAACTACCCCCTTTGCCACCCACCCCCCATGCAGGCCTGACCCACACTCAACTGCTGAGTGTGGGTTATGTTGTGTGATCCCAGTCAGTGGGACTTGCTTCCCATGTGCTGGATCGGATATTGCGCTGACAGTGAGATACCCGACATGGGTAGCTCTGGGTAACAATAACAGAGAAATTTGGGAGCCTCCAAGTCAGAGCAGGATACTATTCCCTCTCCACTGAATAATCAGAAGCAGCTCCCACAAATCTGGGATGTGTAGATTTTTGGGGAGGGTGAAACACAACTCCTTTTTTAAAAAAAGGTAGCACCGCTCAGTGAGCCTCTGGTTGACTGGAAACCCCGGCTGTTTTAACCTTTCCTTGCTCAGACTTGTAGCTTGGGAGGAAATGATGTTTGTTATATCGTAGATTTGGGAGCTGTGGCCTTTTCTCACCTGGATGTATAGTGGTGGCGGTGAGATGTGTGTGCGCATACACAATGTATTATTTCTTTTATATCTCACCTTTTTTCCTACTGCAAGGAACCGAAGGCGGTTTACAGGATCTTTCTACGTTCCGCTTCATGCCCGCAAGAGCCCTGTGAGGGAGGGGATGCTGGGTCAGGGCCTGGCCCAAGTCACCCAGCGACTTTTACGGCCGAGTGGGGGGACTAGAGCCCGGGTCTCCCCAGCCCAACACTCTACCCACGTACATACCGAAACTGCACCCCGCTTGCTCGTGCAACCCTGTCCTGCAAGGATGTGCACTGCGGGGGCGGGGGGCGGGGGGGGCGTGTCGCGAGCAGGTCCTGGGGCTGCGCCCTGGATGCAACTAAGCCTCGCTCACGGTAACCCTTTCCCGCCTGGGCAGAGCTGGGGCGGGGCGCGGCTGGGTTTTCTTTTTTCAAAGTTCCGGGGCTGCGTCCTCGTAGCCGCGGCCCCTCGCCTGCCTGGCTGCGCCGCCCGAGAAACAAGCCACCAGCTGACTGGAAGACGGGCGCCGGGGCCGGAGCGCGGGAGCCGCGCCGGGCGGCGGGCCTGCGGAGGAGCGCCGTCCTGCCCGGGCGGGGCGGGGCGGGGCGGGGCGCGCGCGCGAAGCCGTGCCGGGCGCGGAGCCCCTCTCCGGCCGGCTGCGTGGCGGGGCGGAGCGGGCCCTGGCGCGGGGAGCTCCGCCCCCGCTGCTCCTTTCCTCGGCGCGGGCTCCGCGCTGGGGAAGAGCCGGCCGAGCCGAGCCGAGCCGCGGCGCGTCCCCTCGTCCTCCGCCCCCCGCCAGCCGCGCTCGCTGCCAGCCGCGATGAGCCGGCGGCCGGGGCTCGCCCGAGCGGGCTAGGGAGGCGCGCAGGCCGGGCGGAGCGAGCCAGCCAGCCAGCCAGGGCGGGCGGCGCGCGCGCGGAGAGAGCGGCTCGCTTTCGTTGCGCTGGCCGGCGCCGCGGCAACGCCACCCCGAGCGCCTCCGGAGCCGCGCCGCGCCGCGGGCTGTCCCGCGGGGGAAGAGGGAGGGGCGGCCCCGCCAGCCCGCCCGCCCTCTCCCTCCCGCGGCTCTGCGGAGCCGAGGCGCGCCGCGTGCGCCCAGCCGAGGTCCGCGCCGCGCCGCGCCGCGCCTCTCCAAGGCGCGGGGAGGCTTCGGCGCTCGCTCGGCGAGGTTACACAAGCGCTCGCGGGGAGGAGGGGGACGGCGACGAGGAAGGTCGAGAGGAGGCAGCCCGCGGGAGCGTCCCCGCTCCGAGGAACCCGGAGCCCCGGAGGGCGCCTCCGCGGACGCGCCGAGGTAAGCGCCTTCCTGCTTTCGCGATGGCGGGGCCCCTCTCGCCCCTCCGGCGCCCGGCGCACCTGGGCGGCCGGGCGGCTCCTTTTGCGCCCTCGGGCGGGGGCGGGAGGGTAGCTGTGCCCCCTCGGAGGGAGGTGGTGGCGGCGGCGGTGTTGAACAAGCTACCCGCCGCGCGCTCTGGGCTTGCCGCGGGTTGGTGCAGACAAGCCGCGCAACGCGCCTCGCCGGGGGAAGCGTGGCTTTTCCTGCGGTTGCCAACGGGCCAGGTAGAGCGAGGCTGGCTCTGCTCTTGCGCCTTCCACAGGGTCGTTGAGATGCGGGAATCAGCGGGTGAAGCTTTGCCCGGCGTGGGGCGAAATGTTACAGATCGACACAGGCGTAGCCACGGGGGCCAATTCGCGTGTTGGCAACCCTAGGAGGCCCCCAGCTCCTTTCCCTTTGCATCGGGGCAGCCCCGTCCTAGGCAAGTGTACTCGGAAGTAAGGCCCGTTCCCTTCAGCGGCGCTCACGCCCCAGTGATTGTGGACAGGGTTGCAGGCGGGGGCGGGGGGGGGCTGACTCTCAGTGTTCTTCGTTACCCCCAAAACACACCAACTTCGCCCGCTCCGCCGTGTTGCTTCCTTGGGAAGAGGCGGGCTGCTCGGCTGTTCGAAGGAGGTGCGCCTCTGCTCCCTCTCACTCCACCCGCTTAGGGGCTGAGGAGAGTTCTGTCTGCCTGGAGGAAGGCTTCTGTCCTCTCGTCCCCCACCCATAGAGCTCCTGTGCTTTATCAGCTACATGGCAGGCAGGCATTCATTAGTCCGAGCTTTTCCTAGTATGGAAACACCCGTTTGGGTACTGTACTGAATTTCTGCTGGTTAAAGGCACGGCACTCCTGCCAGAACAACCAAGGCAGCAACCCTATTTCCTTGGCATGGCGGAGGGCTACACAGTGTAGAATTCAGGGGTGGCCATCTTCTAGGGGTTGGGAGGCTGTGCCCACCCCCCACCCCCGCTGAAATTGCTGCTGCCGCCAAAGAAATTGCCACCGCCGCAAATTTAGATGATATCTATAGGAGGCTTTATTTCCTTGTAAACCAGGGTGGGTCAAAAAGATAAGTGCTGTTTTGAATTCTTAGCACATGTTGGGGGGGGTGGGCAGTGAAGAAGATGTTCGCTTGTCACACCTGGTTGGGAAAACTGGGTAGCAGAGGGAAGGAATATATGCAGTACAGGGAAGGCGCCTTTAGTCTTTGACACAACTGAGAGATGTTACGTGGGATCAGTCGCTGCAGGTCTGGCAGCATTAACACAAGAGTTACTGTTTTAATTTCATTGCAGTTTAAGAGAGAGAGGGGGGAGGGGGCAGTGTGTTACTTTCCCTTTGACGTTTGGCTGGGGTGGCTTCTGTCCCTCACTGCATTTCCATGTCAGAGGGAAAAACTTTTATCTGCCTAATTTCTGGAGGACGGGCTGCTGTTCTGGGCACAGGAATGGGGTCAGAAAGGACAGACTCTCTGGATCTCGCATGGCTGCTGCTCTCTGTCCTGTTGAAACTGATCACAACAGAATCCCGCCTTCATTCAGGAGCTTGCGTTAAAAGGGTGCAAAGGATGCTTGTCCGCTTGTGAGGATACCAGGGTGGCTTAAGGCTGCGATAGGGACAAGGTAGACTGTGGACTGTTGGCCAGTTCCTGCTGGGCTACCGATTGCCCGCCTATTCTTATGCTCTTGAGCAAGGATGTGTACCTGGAATCATGTAACCAGGCTGAGCGATGCCTTTACTGCCCAGAGATCCCTTTCCTGTGCTTTTTTTTGCATCAGTTCTGGACAAAGCAAGGCTGAAGTCCTAGGAGGCTGCCTTAGACCACATCAGACCCTTGGTCCATCTAGCTCTGTAGCGGAGCTACCGACTGGCAGCGGCTGTTCTGGGCTCTGGTCGGGAATCTTTCCCAGCCCTACCTGGAGATGCCAGCGATTGAATGTGGGACCTTCTGCATGCAAAACCTGTGTCCTGCACTCAGCCTTGGCCTCCCTCCCTGCTTTAAGAGGGAAGTGACTGTTGTGCACCTTAAATCAGAGGTGGTTTTTTCATGTCTGCATCTTCTCCAGCTCTAGCCACGTTCAGCAGCGTAGCTTTGTTTTTGTGCATAGGGAGGCATTTCCTGGCACGTGCATTTGCGCTGGCTGCTCTTGTACGTGTGGGACTTCCTGGACTTTGGTTCTCACTTGCTTAAGTGTACCCAGTTTTGAAATTCTGCATATTTTTGGATTTGAAAAATCAGATGATTTTTGGCAATAAAAATGTACCAGTGAGAATGCTGCTGCTGTGGCAGAGCGTGTTTTCTCTGGTGTACGCACATGCAGGTTTTGATGTTAATTTTGCTTCTGCAAGGCAGGCTGATGCACCGAAGGAAGAGGCTCATTTACTTGGCCTACTAATAGCATTCCTGAACTGCTTTTCTGAATCAAACGTGCCTCAGAGGGGCTCTCCTCTCGTTCCTTCTGCCCCTTTGTAGGCCCTTCACTGCCAACACCTAGAATGTAAGTGCCTTGTGCTTAGACCTTGCCATCTTTGCTTATGTTACTGTCAAGTAGGGTGGTGAACCTGCAGCCTCCAGGTTTTGTTGGACTCCAGTTCCTATCAGCCCCAGCTTGCATGGCCAGCAGTCAGAAATGATGGGAGTTGTAGTCCAGCAACATCTGGAAGGCCATAGGTCCACCACCCCTGGTCTAAAGCAGCAGATATGCTGGTGATGTGATGTGAACAATAATACTTTTAAAAATACTGTACTTGTATCTCCCTCCTTTGTTTCTTTCTTCCTCCAAAGTATTGTGGAAGTGCCTTAATAATATAATAGACACACCACGTCTAAAGGGATGTTTTGGATTGTAGAGAAATATGTGTTTTCAAGTTAATTTCTCAACGATTTCTCAGGCAAGCGTGAAGTGTCTCCCTCACTTGGCTTCATCATCCCTTTTATATTATAAATCTCTGGCTCTCTTAATTTAGAACGATAGTATTTCTTGCTCTTTCTTGCACATGCTCCACCCCCCCTTCTGTCAGATGGGGAAGTGGATGGTGCTGCTGGCTGCCAGAAAGGGACCTGTCCTTCCTGGCTTGTAAAAGTCCCAGTGGGAAATGCATATAAGTCACAGAGAAACTGTCAGCCTGGGGCAGCTCGTGGCGTGGGCCCCCCCCCAGGTACCCAGGGCAGGTGTTGTGGGGGGGCTGGCAGGGGCCCAAGAATGCATCGTCCTGGCACATAATTCTCTGTGTAAATGAATGTCAGATGCAATAAGGGCATGTTTGGGCTGGCTATTAAGCGAATTTGTTGGGAGTTTGATGACTGGATGGCTGTTTGCTTGTGGGGCTGCCTTAAAAAGCCTGTTCCTTTCTCAGGGCCAAAGACTTCATATTCTATACCTCAGTGTCTTCAAGCCATGTTCAAAGAAACTCCAGTTTTTTAGGCATTTATTGGGGGGTTCTTCAATAAGAGCCGTAATGGTGGACAACCTTCTCTGAAGGGCAGCTTCCCCCCTGTTACAAATCTTCCCTGGCGGTTCAGGCCCAAGGGGGACTTTGGCTGTGTCCTCAGCTAGGTAACCTGGTGTAACTCCCACAGCCCCTGATCATTGGCCATGCTAGCTAGGGCGGATGGGAGTTTTAGTCCCAAACATCTGGAAGGCACAGACTGCCTACCCCTGCTCTTGGTCTACGTGAGTTGACAGGCCCGGCCAACGCCCCGAGGACCCCATGTTACACTTCCCAACATGTTGCAGAGGATTCTGGGGATTCTGTGGCAGCCATGTGTCATTTCTTTGGCATACAAATCTTACATGGAAAGGGTTTGAAATTTAATACAATGTATTAAAGTTCTGCATCATTATCATTATTTTCTCTTGTGGCTCAAGGACTATTTCCATATTTTGAAACCACCATGCCTTGTGTGAGCAGATGGAATGCAGAAGGGTTTGTAGATTATTTGGTCCACAGAGGAGGGGAAAGCTGTTGGCTGTTGGTGTGGGGATGGGGAGAGGAAGTGTCTTGCTAAGTAGGTGTTGCTTCTGCTTCCTGCCGAAGCTGTCAAAGGTCTCATGTCCCGCCCATGACGGATGGGAAACGGGTTTGGTGATTTTTCAGATGTTCTGGAAAAGCTCCTGACCTGTTTGTGGTGCAGCTGTGGAGATGAAGAGGCCAAAGTGAGGCAGCTGCTCCAGGCGGCAGATGCTGGGGTGGGTGTGGTGGCAGTGGCAACACTTCCTTTGGCCATTTCTTCTGTGCCCCCCCAGCCATGCCCCCCCAGCCGAAAAACTTACCTAATTTACCTTACTACATAACATTTGGCATGTTGTCCCCCATTCCATTCAACTTTTCCTCAGCATAAATTTGCGTATTTCCTACGAATAAATATGCTTACATTTCGGGAAAGTAAAAAAAAATAAAAAAATCCGAAAGTCTGTGAACTCTGCGTGGCCTGAGGGGGTCGCTCCACAGTGGATTCCACAGGTTGGAGTTTTAGAAATCCAAGCTCATTTTAGTTTGCCTCAAATTTCTCCAGCATCCCTAATCTGTCTTGAACGTCCCACCAATCGGCTTCATGGGATGACCCCATTGGGTTCTAGTATTATGAGAGAGGAAGAAAAATGTCTCCCTATCCACATTCTCCACACCAGGCACAATTTTGTACACCTCTGTAATGTCTCCCCTGACCCTCCCTGTTACCAAGCTGAACAATTCCAGCTGTTGTAACCTTCCCTCATAGGGGAGATGCTCCAGCCCCTTGATCCTTTTAGTTGCCCTTTTCTGCACTTTTTCCAACTCCACCATGTCCTTTTCTAGGTGTGGCGACCAGAACTGTACACAACATTCCAAGTGTGGTCGCACCATAGATTTATTTAAGGGCAGTATGATATTGGCATTTTTATTCTCAATTCCTTTCCTGGATTTCGCCTTTTTTTTTTACAGCAGCCACACACTGAGTTGACAGATAGTTTTGTTTTTTCAAAGTTCGAGACAAACCGAATTTAAGACTGGGGGGAAAAAAAAAGAGAAACGGAGAGAAACGGACAGATTTGTTCACCCCACCCGGAAGAGGCTTGATCGTGTTTGTTGGGGGGGGGGAGACACTCGGTATAGATTTCCGTGCAGGTGGGTGCCTCTGCATTAGAGGGAATCCACCAATTTGCATGCCTCTCGCTTTTCTGAGCTGCTCCCTCTCTCCCCCCTCCCGCCCTGCCAAGCTGTATGGCGACATGCAAAAACACCATGTTTACATTTGAAGTGCCAAGCTCTGTGTGCTCTCCAGATTTGCCAAGCCCTGTGTGCTCTCCAGATCTTGTTTGTAGTGGCAATTTTGTTTTTCTTCTTCAGGCTTTGGGGTTATCTGGCGCCTTTAGAAACACACAACCCCAATGGAATCCCGAAGTGGCAACATCCTGGGCGCCTGAGCGAGATTAGTAAAGCCTCATCAGCTTAGTCAGGAGGGACACGCTGGGTCAATGCAAGCAATTAAGAACCTTCCCTAATGTCTTAATCAGCCCGCTTGCTCGTTACAAGCTGACACCATGCAGGTGCTGCCGTCGGCGCTGCCTCCTGAATCTGATCATGTCTCATCTGTGGGGAGAGGGGGGAGTGAGGATGGGTGTGTGGGGTGACGGCGGCTGGGATCTGTGCTCCAGTTCTGCAGAAGGAATGGTCTTTGTCACAACATCTTTAGCTGTGATTTATGCAAAAGGCAATGGAGGCTGGTGGCCCCGATGTCAGTGGGGTGGCGAATCCACTTTGGGTTTCAGTCAGAACCAATGAGAGCTCCTCTAGAGTTCTGACTGGTTCTGACTGAAACCTGGAGTGGATTCACCACCCCACTGACATCGGAGCCAGCGGCATCCACTGGCAAAAGGGGTCCAGCCCTTTCTTTAAGGAGACCCATTTGCTACGAATGGAGAAGCATTGCTACTCCTGTGCATCTTCCTTTTGTTTCTGCAGTGGGCTTATGCAGATTGCTGACTGATTGTGTCTATGGGGCGTGGGTATTCTCCTCTCCTCCCTGTCCTCCCTGGTCATAAATTGTCTCCTGTAAAAAAAATAAATTATTTATTACATTTTGTATGCTGTCCAACAGCTGAAGCTTTCTGGACTGTTCATAAAACAAACCACAAAACCACAAAATACAGTAACATAGCAAAATATAAAAATCTGAAGTTTAAAACAGATTATAAAGCCAAAGTAAAAACCAGGGTAAAAGCCAGCAGGAGTGCAAAGATCTAAAAGTGCACTAATGCGGTTTTTAAAAGTGAAGGACTATAAAAAGCCAGGGGGAAATAAAAAACATCTTCTCCCGGCACTGAAAGACCATGTAGGTGCCAGATAAGGCTTTCTGGAGAGGCTCTTTTTAAAAGCCTTTTCAGTCAGAATTCCTTAAAATACTTTCTAAAATGGCCTTCTCCAAACTAGCGTTCTCTGGATGTGTCAGGCTGCAACTCCCATCATTCCCAGCCAGCATGGCTGGGAATGATGGGAGTTGCAGTCCAGTGCATCTGGAAGGCACCAGGTTGGGGAAGGCTGTTGGAAGACTTTGCTGGAGCTCCCTGGTAAGGACAGGTAAATATAGCAGTCACTGGTAAGTATAACCTGGTAAGTACGGTAGACATTGGACAGAATCCAGAGAAATTATATCTCTATGTTTGGGGCAATATTGAACTTGATGGTGCTGTTGCAGTTCCTGCCACCAAAGAGGCAAGCTGCAGTTTGATTTTTGAAAAGCGGCTTGCCTCTTTGGCAGCAAGACCCATGCCAGTGAAATCGGGAAGCAAAACTTTAGCTGTGGATGCAGTCCTCTCCCTTTCCTTTGGATCTTTGCCTCAAGTATGTTGAACTGCATGGATTGTCAGCTACAAGAACTGCAGAGCAAGAGAGGCAGTAACAGTGCTTATGTTTTTAATTTGTTCGTTAGATCCCTGTTATTGTCCAGAGAAACAGGCATGAGGCATCATATTGGCACAATCATATTGACATTACTGGTATGAAGAACTGGGAAATATAACATTGGCAAGTCTAAGAAAAACTCAGACTAATAAACAGAGATGGGAAAATCTCATAGCATGTGTACGTGTGCTCACATTAAATCATGTGGTACTCACACCCTTGTTCCTTTTCCCATGTGCAATAGCCCAGTCTTGAAATATCTGAGAGGGGATGTCACATGACGAAGGCTCTTGAGCTATGAGCTTTAAATCCTCAGTTCGTGGCTAAGGAGAAATTTCAGCTGATTGGGTGGTCTCCGGTAACAGATTTATAATATGGGAGGTTGGGACCCTGGCCTGCCTTACAAGGTGATTGCGAGGATTACTGCGAACTTAGGGAAGTGTTTTGAGCTGTATAAAAATGTCTGTGCTTTTTTAGAACATCTGGCTGGAGGGGTATATCTTTTACGGAAATTGTAGTGTGGATTGGTTTAGCTTTTGTTGTGTCTCTCTGCAGAAGGAAGGTTAGGACCAGTCTGTTCCAACTTCTGCACGACACCCTTTCAGATATTTGGAGAATGCCATCCTGTCTCCCCCTAATGTTCTCTTTTCTAGGCTAAGCATATCTGTTCCTCATAGGACTTGGGTTCCAGGCCCCTCACCCTCCTGGTCACCCTCCTGTCGGTACAGGGTACTTTATCAGTGTCTTTTTAAAAATATACCCAGAACTGGACATAGCTCACCTACTCTGAGTAGGACTAATACTGCATACAGCCCATTGCTTCTCATGAACTGGACTTTTGTTAACTTTTGTTAATGCAGCCCAGTTGCCTTCGTTGTTTAGCAATCACATTGTATTGCTGGGTCATGTTCAGCTTGTGATGCATGAAGACACCGAGATCCTTTTCACGTGCATTGCTGCCAAGCCAGGCCACACCCATCTTTTACTCATGATCATTTTGGGCATCTAAATGTAGGACATTTACATTTATCTCGGCTGAATTTCATCTTGTCAGTTTCAGCCCAATGTTCCTGTCAGGATGCTTTTGAATCTTGATTCCATCTTCTGGGGTGTTGGATAACCCTCCCATCTTTGGGTCATCTGCAGATTTCATAAGCAGCCCCTCTTCTTCTCATCCAGGTCATTTATGGAAGTGTTGAACAGCACAGGGCATTTGACAGCCCTGGCACTTTCCACCCGAGACCTCCCTCCAGGCTGATGCAGAGCCGCTGATGAGTGTTCATGGGGTATAGTTGTTCAGCCAGCTATGAATCCACCTAACTGTAGCATAACAGTCTAGCCATCTTGTCGACAAGACTTTGGATAGGCTTTAATTTCTCTCTTTCTCCCCAACTGGGATTTTTAGTCAGTGTTTCAAAATACCTTGATTCCTGGAGACAAGGCCGCTAACTGATGGTGCTGACGGTTTAAGTGATGAAGGTGTCTATCTCAGATTCCTCTGAGGAAGCTCAGGGGTTGTACTGGGGTATATGGGATTGCTTTGGCATGGATATTTAGAAGGCAAATGAGATTTACATGCAAGTTATGATCTATGGCCAAAAGACCCGAAAGTCTTATTGGACTGATCGGTAAAAGTTAGACTTCAGTGTCTGGGGACATTTTGGAAGGAGAGGTTTAGATTCATAAGGATCCAAAGCATCCCTACACTTTCCAGCTTCCTTTTACAAGTCCACACTGATGTAGCCCTCTTTGGTTCACTAAAGCCTCTTTCCACACTGCCTCTGAAATGCTGAGAAGGAAACATCCGAGTACAAGATAGGCATCTAAGTGGCACTTCCATCAGCCCCAGGATGTTAGAATGCATTTCTTCAGTGGATTTAAGCAGCCCCTTGCAGCGTCTAACCAAGACCTTATGGAATGAACGGTGAAACGCCTTCAAACACACAGGTTGACACCCTTCCCTTTCAAGTGTCTTTTTCTGAATTAGCTGGAGGGGAAAATTCTCCTTCTGCCTTGGAATGAGCTGGAGCTACTACATGACCTTGCAATGAGGATATTAATGCTTTGCAGAAATCGATATATGTTATGTCCTCACTGTTCCCATGATCTACCAGACTAGCACTTATGTCACATAAGGAGATAAGGTTGGTCTGGCATGACTTATTCTTGATAAAGCGATGCCAGTTCCTAGTAATCAATGCATTGTTCTCTAGTTGCTCACATATCGACCTCTTAATAATCTGCCCTGGCTCTGCTTTCACCTCTTTTTGAAGATGGGGACAACATTGCCTGTCTCCAGTCTTCACACACCTCACCCATTCTCCAAAAATTCTCAGAGATTACAGCTAGTGGCTCTGAATGAGGCTCGTAAGCTCTTTCAGCACCCTGGGGAGCAGTTCATCTGGTGCTGGAGATGTGAACTCATTCAAAGTAGCTAAGTGGTCCCTTAGCCATCCCCTTACCTAAGTTGGGCTGCTAGTTCCTCCTTATCACATTTGTTCTACTTGTTCCAGGCTTTCCCAGGAAGGTAATCTTGCCCTCTGTACATCAGTAAGAACTGTCTTTAATATAAGCGATTCATAAATATTGTTAAACACACGTGCACGCACAAAACACCCCTTGTGGAAGAAGACTGAGGCAAAATAGACATTCTGCCTTCTCTCTGTCACCTGTTAACAATTCACCATCTTCCCTAAGCAGCGGATCCACCTCTTTCTGATCTTCTCGTTTCAAGAGTAGCCAAAGAAGCCCTTTTTGTTGTTTTAGCATCCCCCACCAGCCTCAGCTCAGTTTGGGCCTCTGTCTTTCTGACACCATCCTTATAGGTTCAGGCTATTCTGTTGTACACCTCCTTGGCAATATCTCCCTCCTTCCGTCTCCTGTACATGACCCTTCTGAGTTTCACCTTATCGGAGAGCTCCCTGTGCAGCCACACTGACTTCCTTAAATGTCTCTGTTTTTTCCTTCTCATGGTATCAGTTTGCGATTGTGTTTTCAGTATTTACGTTTCCAGAATTTCCTATCGCTCTTGAATGTTGTTTTATTTTTTTCCTTTTGGAATTTCTGCATATGGGATCTTACCCATCTGTTCTCTGAGCTTTCTGAAATCGGCTTTCCTAAAGTCCAACATACTCAACTGATGCCTGCTGGCTGGGGATGATTGGAGTTATAGTCCAGCACATCTGGAGGGCACCAGGTTGGGGAAGGCTGCACTAAGGCTGTCAACAGCTATTAGTCATGATAGCTAAATGGAACTTCCATGAATAAAGACAGTGTGGTGTAATAGAGTGTTGGCCTGGGACTTGGGAGATCTTGGCTCTAGTCCTCACTCAGCTATGAAGCTCACTGGGTGACTTTGGGCCAGTCATTGACTCTCAGCAGAACCTACCTTAGAGGGTTGTTGTGTGAATGAAATGGAGGGAAGGAGGACCATGTAAGCTGCCTTTGGCTCCTTGCAAGAGGGAAAAAAGAGAGGATATCAATAATAATAATAATAATAATAATAATAATAATAATAATAATAATAATGTGCCTCTGAGCACCAGCAGCTGAGGATACACAGCAAGTGATGGCTGTCACTTCCATATAAGCACACCGAGCAATCTGGCTGGCCGCTCTTTGAACATCAGAAGCTGCCTTGTGGAGTGGACTCTAAGGTGCCACAAGAATTTGTCTTACTGCAACAGATTAACACGGCTGCCGCTCTGGAAGTTGGTGGCTTTCTTCCAGGTGAGGCAGTTTGTCTCAACTGTAGCCCAGTATTGGGAGATGTTGGGGCTTGGACCTTCTGCCTGCAAAGCAAACGTGAGCTGTGCTTCCTCTCCTGAGAAATAGAATGTGGGACATAGTTGGACAGTGGCGTTGATTGGTGTTTTTTTTTTTAAAGGCAAGTGATTTATATAAATCACAAGATATATATGGATTTCGTGGTGGCTTTGCCTTCATGCATCAGATTGTTGGGATCACATTTTTAATCAGATTTCTATTATTACTAAACAATTAGTTCCCAAGACCCCATTACTCACACTCCTTTCCCAATGGATAGGTACAAAATTATTACATAAGGAACTTTAAATTTTTCTTTTAACAGCAGTTTGACTTACAATAGGAGGGAGTTGGAAATCTTCAGATTTTACTTCAGAGATTTAGTGTAGTTGTGTATGGAAGCTTGCCCTGATGGAAAAGCTAACTCACAACTTATGTATGGCAAAGGGGCGTACTAATTCTGAAGCATATGATACTACTTGGCTTCCTTTTGTCACCCATTTATCTGAAATCTCTTAATAAAGATATATGGATTTCTCTCATTCTGGGAAAAATTCTGCATGAATGCAGAGTCTAGGCAAATATTTTCCCTGTGTTTGCCCCGAAGGGAGCATTCTAGGATCTCCTGGGTAGAGGCAAACCTATGTGGTGGGTGGGGAAAAGCCATGTTTTAAACCAGAGGTGGGTAACATTGGCCCATCAGCTGCCTATACCCCCCAGCCTATTATGTGGCTCCCACTACCACCCCTCCACCAAAATTCAGCAATGTCGTTGTGGGGGAAAAGTGCAGATTTTCCTTTAAAACAAGGAGAAACAGTGGTCCCCCCTACCACTCCTGCGCTGCCGAATTTCAGCAGCAAATTTGGCTGCATTGTAGTATCAATTCCGGGGCCAGTATGGCCCCCACTGGGTTCCGGGGGTGGGGGTGGAAATTGGCCCCTGTTCCCCACGCCTGTTTTAAGCCCTGATAGGGAATGAGACAAGCTCGTGATAGACCTGGTACACCAGCCTCCCCCAACCTGGCAACCTGCAGATGGTCTGGATGACCAACTCCATCATCCCCAGTCATTTTGGCAGGTGAAGATGGGGTCTGTTGTCCAACCCACCTGGAGGGCTGCATTATATCTTTGGGTGGCCTTCGCCTGCCAGCAAGTAATTCCGGGTAACTCTTCACATTCATATGTTTCCCAGCTGTGCAGAATTCTCAGTCCAAAACTCTCACTGGAACGAACGTACCCCCCCCAGTCACACCCACCCCCACACACACACCCACACCCCTCTAAGCCTATCTTGGCTCTTCTCTGGTGTTGGATGCAGGAGGAATTCACGTCTCCGACCAGATGGTAAATTGGGTTCCTTCCATGACTGAAATCTGGCCCCTTTCAGACTTGAAGCACTTCCTATTTTTAGGGGCAGGATGCTTATTTTATTTGCCATTGCTCCCACACATCCTGTCTGCTCATGTGTTTCTGGAGGGGGAGGAAAAAGAGAGAAGGACATGATGTGAAATCACAAGTACTGAACTGCCTGAGAAGCAAAAGGCCTGGTTATTCTAGTTTGCCATGTTGCCTGCAGTTTTAACAGGCTGCACTCTTTTATGTTCTATGGCTGTCATTCACTTGAAGCATGGGGGAGAAGATCTTAGAAAGAAAAGTTGTGAATTAAAACATATTATTTTCAGGGGGAAAATATCCTTGCCTTTCAGATTAAGCTCAAGGTGAGTCACAGTCAAAGTATGTGTATGCTGTGATTTTGTGGAAGCAAAGAAAAAGGGAAAGAAAAGCCACAGAATATGTAATTATTGGCTTCGGCTCCATGAGAATCTCCAGTTCTGGTGTGTATGTGTGTCCGTCCGTCTGTCCGTCCATGTGTTTGTCTGTGTGTTTGTGTATTTAAAGCAAGCTGCTAGCACAGGTTTCCCAACCTGGCACCCACCAGATCTGTTGGATTGCAAGTCCCATCACCCCAGCCAGCTGACTGGGGCTGATGAGACTTGTAGCCCAACACATCTGGAGGGCGCTGGGTTGGGGAAGGCTGTCTGAACAGCTTGTTCGCAGAATGGAAAACCATTGATGGTGCTACATTATCACAAAGACACAGTCTCTTCAACGGGGATTTCTTGGGGAAGGGTTTGTGTGCAGTCTTACTTATTGACTGGTTGGATTTCCATCCTTCCTTTCCTCCAAGGAGATCGAGGGGACATTGTAGATGATCTCAGGGGTGTGGAAAGAGAAACCATCCTTGCAACCACCCTGCGAGGTAGGTTCGACGGAGTGACAGTGAGTGATTAAGATCACCCAGGTCCCTAGTTCTAGCTCTCTCCAGTCCTGCTCTAACCACTGCACTACATTGTTTTGGAAAGCTGGTTTTCTATGCTAGGCATGTCCCGGTTCCTGTCCTTCAGGAGCACTTGATTTCTCATGCTGTTTAGGATCCAGCTGTCGCTGCTTGTGTAAAATCACAGGGCTGTCATTTGCAGACCCATCCCTGGTCAAAATGTACTTTGGATCTTCCGGGAGGAAGAAGCCCAGGATGTATGAAGTGACGTGGCACTAGAGATCAAATTAAGCAGGGGCAGTTCAGCCGTGGCTGTTGAGGAATGCCAAACAGAGATTGACCCCTCGTGTGCGTGCGTGCACGCAGATTACTGGTCCCAAGGGTAACAGCCCTGGCCTGTCCGCTGTGGCCCTTACGCTGCTGCATCATAAAGTGCATGGTTAATCCAGCCGTGTATCTGTACCATCACTGTTTAAACAAGAGATCTCTCTCCCTTTCGATGTGGCTTTCTCCCTTGTTCAAGCTTTGCCGCCCTGACAGGTTTGTACTGCTTTGCCCTAGGCTTGTCCAGCGAACTTTGGCATGTGGTTGATTTTGTTTGGAAGTAGCAATTCTGGGGAAGAACTGTCTGTGCGGCATAATCTTCAGAGCGATGAGCTGCCTCCTGGGTGTGCACGCGAGAGGAAGGCACTGATTGATGAGTAAGCTGATCTTGATTTTTAAATGGGAGCTCATGTTTTCTTGTGCTTGTCTGTCAGACAGCACACATATTTATGAAACTGATTTTTTCTGTGATAGTGGACATATGCTGTGATGGTTTGCCATTGCGTGCTTGGAGGTGGGATCTCAAGCTGCTGTCGTGTGCACACTTACTTTGGAGTAAGCCCCAGGGAGGTTGCTTCCAAGAAACGTCTATGCAGGATCAGGTTGTCCCAATGGCCTGTGGTCTTGTGAAGGCCAAGGTGATGCTATCATGGGTTTAACAGCTAAGGAAACCCTGACTCAGTTTTAGCATAACCCCATTAACAAGTGGTCTTGTGCTTCCAGGGTCTTGCCTAGTTCTGCAAACACAGTTCAGCCTTGATCGAAGTTCTCTTGGGTAACTGTTGCTGCTGTTGGGGAAGAGGGGGCAGGAATCCTGGACAGTGAGGAGGCAGCTCTGTCTCCTGGACTTGGCATGGGAAAGGTAGTGTGTTGGGGTGTACGAGAATTTTGTTTTTGCTTGAATGAGCATGCCCTGTTCGAAGCCCCGAATGCTCGAGCATGTGTCCCCCTGAACATTTTCACAAACCGTCCAACGTGTGGTGTGATCGTCTTGTTCCCAGTTCCCTTTCGATTTGCAGAAATTTCCTCAGTAGACTGAATCAGCCCTGCTTTATTCTATGGGGGAGATTGTGCAAATTAGGAAATTTGTGCATATTTCTGGAGATTTGTGCAACTCTCCCATTCGATCGCTGCTCGATTTGCACAGGTCTCCTATTCGGGGATCAGGCATGAGATGACCAGTGAGACAATGCTTACAGAGTCCTAGTGATCTCAGACATTGCTCGTTTGCCCATCCCTAGTGGTGGCAGGGAACAGAAGACAAGTTGGATTGTAGGCATATCTTTTTATTGTATCTTAGGGTGGGTGTTTTTTTTTTTTTTGCAGGGGGAGTTATGTGTAATAGTTTAGTTGACTGATCACTTAGATTGTTTTTTTTTAGTATTTCATAATATTAGAACATGAACATATATCATAAACTTAAACCAGATTTCAAAACCAAAAGAAAACATGGTTCTTAGACCAAATGATAGTTTATTAAACATCTGGAAGAATGGAAAAACTAAGTTACACCCCAGCCCTGCCTACTCTGACTGGCATATGAGGTTCTTGGGCTGAGAGGGACTCATGCCTTCATTTGTTTATTACATTTCTAAAGCGCTCTGGGCTTTAGTTCACAGCATGACAAAACATAATATAAAACCTTTAACATTCAAGAATTTAAAACACTTTAAAAACAAGTTTGTTTGTTGTTGTTCAGTCCTTCAGTCATGTCCGACTCTTCGTGACCCCATGGACCATAGCATGCCAGGCCTTCCTGTCCTGCGCTCTCTCCCGGAGCGTGCTCAAGTTCATATTCATTGCATCGGTGATGCTATCTAGCCATCTCATCCTCTGCCGTCCCCTTCTCCTTTTGCCTTCAATCTTTCCCAGCATCAGGGTCTTTTCCAGGGAGTTTTCTCTTCACATTAGGTGGCCAAAATATTTGAGCTTCAGCTTCAGTCTCTGTCCTTCCAATGAGCACTCAGGGTTGATTTCCTTTAGGATGGACTGATTTGACCTCCTTGCAGTCCAGGGGACTCGTAAGAGTCTTCTCCAGCACCACAGTTCGAAAGCATCACTTCTTCTGTGCTCAGCCTTCCTTATAGTCCAGCTCTCACATAAAAATTTAAACTTCCAGGACCTGATAAAAAAACCTAAAATACCCCATAATATGCTGTCAAATGCCTGGGACTAAAGGAAAGTCTTAACCTGGCACCCAAAAGTTGACAGTGTTGGAACCAGATGGACTGCATTGCGAATAGCTTTCCATGGTTGAGGGGGCTCCACTGAGAAGGCTGTCTCCCTTGTTGCCACCCTCCGAGCCTCCCTCGGAGGAGGGTCTCAGATGCTGATTGTAGTGTACAGGTGGGTTCATATCGGGAGAGATGCTCCATCAGGTATTGTGGTCCTAAGCTGTGTAAGGTTTTATAGGTCAAGACTAGCACCTTGAATTGGGCTTGGACATGTAGCCAGTGCGATTGTGCCAGAATTGGTGTTGCATGCTCAGACTTTCTAGTCCCTGCTATAGATCAGGCTGCTGCATTTTGCACAAGCTGCAGCTTCTGAACTGTCTTCAAGGGCAGCCCCATGTAATTACGCATTATAGTAATCTAACTTTGAGGTTACCAGAGCATAGACTGCTGAAGCCAGGATATCCCTGTCCAGATAGCAGTGTAGTGACAGTGATGACTTCAGGAGAACCCTCAAGCCTGCTCCTTCAGGAGGGAGTGCAGCCCCATCCAGAGAGGCTGAACAGCCTCCATCCTATTATTCCCATCATCTGCTAGGTGAAGCAGGAGATGTCAGGGATGGGATCTGGGACTGTCTGCATGCAATACCCATGCTGTATTACCAAGATGAAACAAGACCACTTGTGTAAAAGACAGACATACCATTTATTGAAGACACAGTTGTCTGAAGAATCTGTTTTGACTGGGCCTTGAGTGGATCGGGTCTCAAGATGTCTTCTCCCCCCTCACCGGAAATAGTTGAATGCTTCCTTGTAAAGTACTTGGATGATTTTGCCCCTCTTGGCTGCAGAGGTATCAGAATGGAATTCTTTTCCAGAGGCGCTGTTGGCTTCATGCTGTGGCTGCCAGCTGATGGTAGGGCACATACATGAGATGCCTTTTCAGGTCTCGAGTGGAGCTGGGCCAGGCTGTCACTTTTAAACTGAACTACAAACGGCAGGCCATTCCTCAACACTTTGTCATACCCTTCCATTTTGTGCATTTCATATTGTTAGGGCTTTTAAAAATCAGTTCTTTGTTTTGCTTGGTGTTTGGGGCGCAGGGCCTTAAGAGTTTATAGGGCAATAATGGCACCCTTTGTTCTGTTTGATGCCCTGAAGGGGAGAAGTCTGCATGTTCTTCCTTTCTGTAGTAGTAATGTTCCATTCCAAGTATGCAAACTGCAGTAACGTGTTGTTGGGGAAATGCAGCCTCAACTCCTCGTCCTCCCTCCTCGTCTGTTGTAATGGGATATGCTAGATGCATGTAACTCCATGGCTCTGAACACCAGTTGCTGGGGAACAGGAGTGCGCGGGTGCTGTTGCAACAGCAGCAATCCACCCATGTTCCCTCTGGTACTGGAGGTAGCACATAGCCTTCAGGGCTAGTAGCCATTGATAGCCTTCTCCTCCAGGAATTTGTCCAACCCCCTTTGAAAGCCATCCAAATTGGTGGCCATCACTACGTCTTGTGGTAGCGAATTCCATAGTTTAACTATGTGTTGTGTGAAGAAGTCCGTTCTTCTATTTGGCCTGAAGCTCCCACCGGTCAGCTTCGTGGGATAACCCCATTGGGTTCTAGTATTACGGGAGAAAGAGAGAAATTTCTCCCTATATACTTTCTCCACACCATGCATAATTTATATACCTCTATCATGTTTCCACTTACTCGCTTCTTTTCTAAGCTAAAGAGTCCCAAACGTTGTAACCTCTCCTCGCAGGGGAGTTGCTCCAGCCCCTTGATCATTTTAGTTGCCTTTTTCTGTACTTCTTCCAACCCTACAATACCCTTTTTTTAGGTGTGGCAGCCAGAACCATACACAGTATTCCAAATGTGGTCACACCATAGATTTGAATAAGGGGAATATGATCTTAGGACAGGAAGGCCTGGCGTGCTATGGTCCATGGGGTCACGAAGAGTCGGACACGACTGAACGACTGAACAACAACAACAAATATGATCTTGGCATTTTATTTTCAATTCTTTTTCTAATTACACCTAACATGGAATTTGCCTTTTTCACAGCCGTCGCTCACTGGGCTGACATCTTCACTGAGCTGTCAACCACAACCCTAAGATCTCTTCCTTGATCAATAGCCGCTAACTAAGATCTCATCAGCATATATGTGAAGCTGGGATTTTTTGCCAGTTTTGCCAGTACACACTTGCGTACATTGAACCACATTTGCCAGTTTGGTGCGCATTCTCCCAGTTTGGAGAGATTTACTTTTAGAGCAAGTGAGTAAGAATGACTCATCCTCAGGGGAGCCTGTCCCCTGTGTTTTCTGCGTGAGTCACTGTTCCAGTCACGACTCCCCACCCCACAAGGATAGGTAATCCTTTCGCATCTCTGCCTCAGAAGCAATCGGAACATTCAGTCACTCCCTATGAAGGGATGTCGAAAAAGTAGTTGCTCCTACCAGAGGCTGATTGGAAGGCCAGAACAGTGAATCATGCAGAGATGCAATGGGCCCCCCTCTGGTGGGTGCATTGTTCTGGACTTGCAGGAGATGGACATTTTTAATTTTTGGCATACATTTTGGGAATTGCAGCTTGGGAGGCTGTGTGCATCCTCGCACTTTTCAACCATCATGAGAATGTTCATGTTGATTTTTTTTAATGGTAAGCAGGAGATCTTCAGGGGGCTGAGCTGGAAGAGGCAACAGTTTGTAGAAGAGGATCTGGCCTGACTAGTTTAAATAGCCAGCGGGTTCATAGAGGCTGTTGCCTTTAAAGCTCGCCAGTAATTCATTAAATTACAATGCTGGGTTTGAAAGTATGCAGCTTTATTTATTTCACCTTCAACACCAAATATTGATTGCATGGATTTTGGCTTAATGAATAAATAACAAAAAGAAAAAGAAAACCTGCGTTAAGTTCCAATACCAAAAATGCTTGCCAGACCATGACACCTAATGGGTGGGGGAGAAAGGGTAAACACATCCCATCTTTTCGAGCAAATGCAGTTCTGTATAGCAAGGGATATTGAAAACTCCCCCACCTTAAGCAAATACTGTGGCATGGGGAAAAAATCTGGCTGCTACCTTGTCAGCGGAAAAACAGTTTGCAGTTGCTTCAGCTTCCCTCTATGTTTAAAATGTTCAAAGCTGTTTTAATTAAAAGAGGCTTGTGTGTGTCTCAAAAAAAATGATTAGCTTGCTACAGCAAACTGTTCACGGTCACAGGAAGGAAAATACAATGTGCTGTGGCTTGTTGATTGAATCTGTTGCACAGGCGGATTCAATCAGCACACTGCAATGTGACTAAGAGCTGGATTAGGTCATGCATTGGAAGTCTGGTATCTCCCCTTCTTTGACCCTATGGACTTGCTTCATCAGAGCTGGAATTTGGCCCGGTATTATGAATCCGTTTCTACTTTGCCCCAAGTGTGTGTGTTTGTGTTTCAGAATGTGATTAACTTATGCAGGTTGCTTGAATTCCAAAGAAGGGGAGAAGTTCCCTGTGTTTTTTCTGCATAACCCCTTCTCTCCCTTTCCTGTACAAATCGAGGTGGGTGTGTTCTGTGGTTGCCGGCTGAGAATTTCAGAGAAAAGCCACAGCTGATGGACTCTGTGTCCATGGAGGTTGGTGGCTCCGATGCCATTGGGCGGTGAACCCGCCCTGCCCTAAAGGAGCTCCTTCAGAGTTCTGGCTGAAATGCGAGGCAGATTCACTGCCCCACTGACATCAGAGCCACCACCCTCCACTGCTTTGGGTTGTTTTCAGGACTGGTGTCAAGGGTAGGCCTGGTTGGGCACCTGCCCAGGGCCCACACCCCAGCAGGGGCCCACGGACTAGCGCCCCCTGGAGTTGCTCCTCCTCTTCCCCGTTGCAACCTGCATGTTCCCCGGCCTCTCGCTCTGGCCCAGGCAACGGAGGCGGTGAGGAGGAGGAGCAGCAGCAGATGCCACGGCCTGCTTGCTCCCTGGCTCTCTGCCCGTTGAGCAAGCCGGTGGGAGCCAGGATGAGGAACAGGATGCCGAGCAAGAGCAGCGGGCAACAACGGCGCTGAGAAGGTGGGCTTGCAGGGGAGGGGGCCCAGGGAGGGGACCTTGCTCAGAGGCCCTCAGAAGCTTGGAGCTGCCCCTGGTTGTTCTATTTATGCAGTGCTGGTGTGCCTGCATCTTCACAGCATGCAAGAGGGCAGGTCTCTGCCCTGAGGTGTTTACAGTCCAAAATAGATTGCGTTAGCGCCGACTTCCCTTCCACCACTGGTTTTGAAACATCCCCCCCCCCCCCGACACACGTTTTGTTGTTGGAGTTTAGAGAAATAATACATCCCAACTTTTCATACCCTTCAGGTGGTCTTTGCAGTGTGGGGGTTTCCCTTGTCTTTAATAATAAAAAGGGATGTGTGTCTGGCCATCCAGCCATCGGTGCCGAGACCGTGAAGCTGAGATACCTGAAACTCAGCATGCGTACTAAGGGGACCCTTGGGCTGTGCGTGCCACAGTTACTTAGTTCTTAAAAGACTAATTAATTTTTATTAATTTAAATGCACCCATGAGGTTGAAACCTGCAGTAACATCTTCAGCCACTAGGGACAGACTTAGAATCAGGGAATTGTTCCCTAACTGGTGCGTAGTCTTGCAGTCCATGCGGCTTGCAGCCAGGGGAGACGAGCAGGCCGAGGTACAGAATTATACACCTTCGCCCCCCCTACTGTGGGGCAGGACCCCTCAGGGCCATGGAGTGGACAGACCCCTCCCTCAGGTGGCTACAGGGGTGCACCAGGCAGGGGCTGTGCCTAGGGGTGTCAGCAGCCTGGCATTGCTCAGATGCGGCGGGCACAATGTGTGTGAATCGGGGAGCTGTGAACGCTTGCTTGAAAGTTTTGCTGCAGCAGCCTAAGGGCCGTGCAAAGCCGGGTCCGTTTGCTAGTTTTCTAGCAAAGGAAGCTTGTATTCTGGAAGAGGGATTTTCTCCTGGCTGCTAGTGGCAGGGACTCCCCTCCTGCTGCCAAATCCAGGCCTGAGTAGGCAGTGGAAACCACACAGACCAGCCTCGCCCAACTTGGCCCCTTCCAGATGTGTTGGACTACAACTCCCATAATTCCCAGCCAGCATGGCCAATGGCTCATGGCCCTCCCTAGATCTCCCTGAGTGCACCTGGGCTGCGCTGCTTCAAATCGCAGGTGGAGGCTTGCATGATGGAATGCTCCCCCATATTATACCCTTCATATAGAAAAATAGCATATCAGGGACGAGGGCTCTACGGTAGCCTTCCTGATATGCTAGGTTTCTAACTGCAGGGACTTTTTGAAAAATGAAATCGCACCCAGTCATGTGAAGGCCCATATGTGCCGATGGAATGAGACGAGCTGAGACCCTAATTAGCAGCCTCAGTTTCTCTCCTGTGTCGCCTACTCATGCTCTATGTGCTTGTTTTTTCTCCTCCATTCCTCGGCCTTCCAAAAGCAGTGTGTGCTGACGCTTTCTGAAGGGCTTTCCAGTTAAATATTGTGCCATTTGTTTTTGCTTTCGGTTTTCGGAAGTCTGAACGAGACCAACCTTGCCAGATGTTCTTGGCATCTGGGACTGAACTGAGCAAACAACTTTTTAATGGGTTGGATGCTAGCAATCGGTTAGATATTTCTATGCAAACCAACTTCCCCTTCTCCCCTCCCCCAAATATGCAGTAGCAGGAACTAATCTACAGAGGTGTCTGCTTTCTACATGACAAACATTCTGCATAACAAATATTCTCAGTGAGTTGTGGGTTTTGAAGTCTGAAGACAAAAGGAGCACAGAGTGAGGGGGAGGGGGAGGGTCTATACAGATTTTGTAGGGATGTATGGATTTAGTAAAATCCATTCCATCTGCATTTCATGGATTGTCAGGTGCCCTTTGTTCCATTGGAAGAATCTATTTCCCCCCCCCTGATTTCCTGAATTTGTGCGAATTTGCTTTTGCGCAAATTTGCACTGGCAGAAATGTGCAGATCCTCCCCAAAACGTGTGAATCCCCCCTCCATTTGCATTTTCATGCTTTAGTCTGGGGGAAATGTGCATTTTTAGCCCGTGTTTTTTTTTTAATTTTATGTATATTTCTACAGCTGTTGCTGTTGTTCAGGTCATGTCGGACTCTTTGTGACCCCATGGACCATAGCACGCCAGGCCTTCCTGTCCTCCGCTCTCTCCCGGTCTGGAAAGTAAAAACAAAACAAAACCGTAATCCACAAGTCCATGGAATCGTGTGTCTCAGGAAAAGCTGGTCCACTGTGGAATCCATGGGATGGAGTCCTAAACATCTGAACTGATTTGATTCGTGGATTTCTCTAACGTCCCTAGTTGCAGTGTGTGCCAGCAGCCATTTTGAATATTCAAGTCACAGCAGGCAGTTGCCATGGCTTATGTCATCCGAACCTGGCGAGGGTGGGATGTTGGCATGGGTTGTGGGTGGTTTGTTAATCATGTCAACAGTCCACCCCCTCTGGGTTCGGATGACACGATAAGCCACGGCTCCTGCCTGCCATGGCTTGAATATTCAGAATGGCCACTGGCACGCGCCACAAACCACTGTGGTTTATTTAAGCCACGGTAGGCTGCTGTGATGGTGTGAACTGGCCTAGTATATGTGCTCGGAGTTCGGTCACCTGAGTTGATAAAGAGGAAGAGGTTTGGTCTAGGAAGAACAGCAAGGTATGTTGGTGGAGATTGCAAACAGCAATCATATGAGGATTTCTCATGGATGGGAGAAGTGGGAAATGCTGAGCAACAGTCAGATATTTCAGAGTCTTGATTGCAAACAGCCAACGTGCTTCATCACTCCATTATCATCCCATTATGGTGCCGAAGTGGAAGAGGACAGAGGAGGCTGGGAAAGGCTAGTGGTGGTTATCGTAAGAGGCGTTCAGATCTCTGTGTCCACCTCCTCCTCCCAAAATGAGGACAGCTGAAGTTTCTAATGTCTAGAAGCAAACATCAGAAAGGCCCTGCTTTATCGGATCAAAGATTCCCCTGGTGTCCAGGCAAATGTCTCCAAGATGTTTGCAAGCAAATTCGGTGCTCTCTCCCTCGCTTGCTTACCAGTGACTGGTATTTCATGGCATATGGCCTTTGAACCTGGCACATTCCAAACTCTTGGAACACCCAAGAACTATAAGAGAAATGGAACTGAAGGGGCCTCTTTGGGTTATATAGACCAGGATCATAGAATCATAGAATAGTAGGGTTGGAAGGAGCCTATCAGACCATCGAGTCCAACCCCATGGGGATTGAGGGTGGGGGTGGGGAGTGGCTGGGAGTGGGGACTACAACTCCTTCATCCCTGACCATTGCTCATGGTGGCTGGAGCTGATGGGATTTGGAGTCCAACAACATATAGGAACAAAGGAATCAGCCTTATACTGAGGCAGACTGCTGGCACATCTGTTCTTGTTGACACTGAAGGGCAGTGGCTCTCTGGGTTTCAGGCAGATTTTTTCCTAGCCCTACCTGGAGATGCCAAGAATCGAACCCGGGACTGTCTGCATGCAAAGCAGGCGCTCCACCACTGAGCAGCGGCCCCTCCCTGCTTCATCTACAGAGCCATAGGTTCCCCACCCCTGGTGTAGACCATGGGATGGCTTGCGGGTGGTCCGTAGGCCAGATTCATCTGGGGCTTCCCTCACTTGAGGCTTCATGCCCACATCCCACGCCTCTAGACCATGCTGAGGTGGCAGGTGAGGGAAGGGCCATAGCTTAGTGACAGAGCACCTGCTTGGGATGCAAATGGTCCATGCCTGATCCCTAGCATCTCCAGGTAGGAGGTATCCCAGTGGAGGCTGGTAGCTCCAATGTCAGTGGGGCGGTGAATCCGCTCTGGGTTTCAGTCAGAACCCGTCAGAACTCTAAAGGAGCTCTCCAAGGTGCTTCTGCACCTTGGAGAGCTCCTTTAGAGTTCTGACAGGTTCTGACTGAAACCCAGAGCGGATTCACCGCCCCACTGACATCGGAGCCACCAGCCTCCACTGACTGGTATGCATAGTGCTTGTGTCTCTGTAGAATTGCTTTCTGATGATAGACTTATGTGAATACCTGGCCTAAAAAGAAGCTACCAATATTTGTAAAGGGTTATTGATCGATTTGATCGTATTTAATTGTACCCTGCTCTTCTGCCAAGAAAATGGCACTCAAGGTGGCTTTCGATAATAGATTAGTAAGAACTTGATTAAAACAGTAATACAACAAATGTGTTAAAGGCACAATTAAAAACACACCAATAACAGAATAAAAACAGCACCCAACTCAGCAGACCTGCTTACACACCAAAGGCCTGCATGAATAAAAGTGTATTTGCCTTAAAAAGAAGAAAAAGAAGCATATTTACCTTAAAAAAAAGTTTGGCCTTTCTTTGTATGAACTCTCCCTGTTCCCACCTCCTCAACCATGCCAGTGTGACCGGCCAAGGTATGTTCGTTGGCTACAGACTCCCCAAATGACTGGAACTGGAGCAATTACTACTGATGTTGCTGCTGGGATGGCCTTGAAATGTAGATGTTTTCCAGTAATTCATAGGTTTCCTGGCTTTTGCTTTTTTGGCAGCTGGAGAACCTGAACTGCAGATGATGAATTTATCCCATGGTTTAGTAAAGAGCGATTGATGTTGAGTTCTGCTCCTTCGGATGAGTAAAATAACACGACGAAAATTGAGCTCGCATAGTGTTCCTAGAATTGGCCCAGCTTTGCAGCTCTGGGTTAAGTGAAGATGAGGGATTGTCATGGGTTCTGTTTGCCAAACCAAACAGGCTGGGACATCCAAAGCATGCCTTGGTTCTTGCGGGAGGCTCTGCTCTTTGACTCACCACTGTCAGAGGTGCAGTTGATGGGCGTGTGGAGTAGGGTTTTCTCAACTGTGGTTTCCAGGCGATGAAAGAGTTTATTGTGAGAGATCCGTTGGCCTCTTCTCTCTCTGCCTTTAGACTCCCAACAAAAAAAATACCTTTGCTTAGGCATCAGGGCTGGCCCAAGATATTTTGCTGCCTGAGGCAAGAGACAGGATGGTGCCCCCTCCTGCTCCAGGTACAAAAAATGCCTGGATGAGTAGCTGACTCTTTCTTCGACACCGGCAGTGGGACAGCATCTCCGCACCCCTGAAGGCAGCAGGCTAACTTACGGGGTGCAAAGCAGGCCGTACTGCCCACATTTTTCTTCTTCAACAACTTGCTACCACCTCCCAGCATCTGCCTGCTGAGGCAACCACTTCACCTAAACTTATGGTAGGGTCAGCCCTGTTGGGCATGGCTTTCATTAATTGGCTTATAATATGTTGATCGTGTGTGTGTGTGTATGTATATATATTAATATTTTTGCTGCTTTTATGATTTATTGTTCTTATGGGTATTTTGAGATGTCTTTGGGGTTCCATTATGGAAACAAAAATGGAGTATCAGTCCCTCTAAAAGTGAACTTTGGTGGTGAGTGCCATCAGAAATGGAGCCAAAATGATGCCACTGAGAAAAAAGAGGAAGGTAGCAGCATGCTTGTGGGGTGAGATACGGGGGAATCGTTAAAATCCCACAACCCTAAGGGGCAAAACCCCCAGCCCACTGTGGAC
This sequence comes from Heloderma suspectum, assembly GCF_057233095.1. Lineage (NCBI taxonomy): Eukaryota > Metazoa > Chordata > Lepidosauria > Squamata > Helodermatidae > Heloderma > Heloderma suspectum. The sequence goes on from NC_139460.1 coordinate 7,231,099, forward strand.
TGAGCATGCTCAGTAGCCACAGACCGTTGACTGTCAACTGGAGAAGAAAACTGGAAAACTGGGGAGAGGGGGAATGGAATGTGCTGGCACTCTTACGTTTATGCATGTGTGTATTTGTTAGGTAAATTTATTTCCCACCTTTCCTTGACAGTTCAAGGAAGCTAACAGATACAAAATGCAAGAACACAATCATGTTACCTCGAGGTGAGAATAGATTGCAGCAGATTCCACTTGGAAAGTATTTATTTATTAGACTATTTACATCTTTAGGAGAACTCATTCCACCTGATTCCCTTTCTAAATTAATTGCAAGTGGGCATTCAGATTTCAAAAAGATGTACATGAAAATGATGCAGTAACTTACTTTAGCTATTATTCACAGTAATATCTGGATGTTAACTTTTGTTGGTTGTGTTTATACTCGACTTAAGTAATTTAAGGGAGTATGCTACTAAACACAACTTCCATTGGCTAGATGGATAAGAAATAATGGAAGTTACAGTCCAGCAACATCTTGAGCACCACATCGTCCCCATCCCTGCTCTACTGCGAGAGAATTCCATAACTGTGGTGCCACTACCCCAAAGGCCATGCCCCGATCTCAGGATGGGCCAGAGAACAGGGACTCTCATCCTGATCTTGAGGCTTGGGCATAGATCGGTTGCAGCAGTCCTGCCCAACCTGGTACCCTCCAGATGTTTTGGACTACAGCTCCCAACAACCTCAGCCAACGTGCATGGCCAGTGGTCAGGGATGATAGGAGCTGGACAACCAACTCGGAAACAGATAATATCTGTCTATACAACTTGGATCTTCCCTGCAAAAAAGCTCTCTCTAGGGGCTGCCCAGATGGCGGTGTTACTGTTCTGTTAAACCACAAATGGAGGCTTGATACCAAACAGATTAAAGTGGAAGTTGCTCCATCCCTATTAATGGTAAGATTGCGGTCAGGAAATAGCTTCTCCGTAATCATAATTAACATCTGTATCCCCCCCACCCCCATTGCATGAGAGCCTCCCCCAGTTCATTATGGACTGAATTGGAGCCAGCCCCTGATTACTCAGAAAATGAATTCCCACCTTCTATTATTATAGTAGTGGGAGATTTCAACTCCAGAATCAGTGGAAACAAAAATAAGTTAGCAGGTTATCTAAATATTGAGGAAAAGGAATTATTAACTGTCTTCTCACAGATAAGACGGTAAACCTAGCGGGTTATAAATTTTTGGAGTTCCCGTTCACAAGGAATTATTTAATATTAAATGGGATAGGAGCTGTACTCCAGAACAACTGGAGAGTTTCAGGTTGGGGAAGGCTGGGTTGCAGAGCCCCGCTCAAAGCAAGAACATAGTTATTGTACAAATCAGTTCAATGCATTTGGCTTGCACGTGCCTCTGTTAAGATGGGGTTTTTTTCTAGCAAAAATTAAGCCCAAGTGCTTGGATCTTGCTTTATTTTTCTTTATGCCTTCAAGTTGACTCTCCCTCAGAAGATGACTTGGTAGCACACACCAGCAAGGAAGATATTTGTACAATGTGGAAGTTTTCTTGTTGCGCTGTTCCCAGATGCAACTTTAATTACGGGGCGGCTGGGCTGCTCTCTCTTGCGCAGAGGGTACAAGCTGACATAATTACAGCTTGAGTCATTTCTCTTTTCTCTCTCCTCCACCTCTTTTTTTGCATGTGGTAGAAGGATTTACAACAAAAGCTGTAGACTTGTATGCTCTCAAAGGAGTTCTAGAGCACGATTTCACGCATATGTGCGTTTCTGCTCCATTGTTAGACATGGATTTTCAAGACATATTTCTGTTCACTTAGCTACATTCATGTGGGGTAGGAATGCTGGAGAAACCCGCTGAGGACTCCAGTGAGGCCAGGTTCCCAAGAATCCGCCCCACGGAGTCCACAGCAGACTGCTTCCACTCACCTCCAGGTCCTTCAGTTTTCCCACAGGGTGGCTCTCTGGCATTATAAAAGGCACGATAGGCTAATGGCAGCTTCTGTTAGCCTATTGTGGGAAAATTATGGCTGTAAGCGGCATATTTTATGCCATTTGCGGCTGTAAAGTATCCACTTGTATGTAAATTGCGATCCTTTACGTAAGTGCTTTATGGCTGCAAATGGTGTAAAATATGCCAATTATGGCCATATTTTCCCATGATAGACTAATGGCAGCCGCCATTAGCCTATTGCATCTTTTGTCATGCTGGAGAGCTGCCGAAATCTGGTGGATGTGCCCGGGAAATCCTGGGGTCCCAAGCGACCCAGATTTCCATGTGGTGGACCCCCTTGGAAAGACGTCGGGGCGTTCATCCATCCCTGCATGTGGGTTCATAGAATCATAGAACAGTAGAGTTGGAAGGGGCCTACAAGACCATTGAGTCCAACCCCCGGCCCAGTGCAGGAATCCAAGTCAGAGCATCCCTGACAGATGGCTGTCCAGCTTCATCTTGAATGCCTCCAGTGTGGGAGAGCCCACCGCCTCCCTAGGTAATTGGTTCCATTGTCATATTGCTCTAACAGTCAGGATGTTTTTCCTGATGTTCAGCCAGAATCTGGCTTCCTGTCACTTGAGCCCATTATTCCGTGTCCTGCATTCTGGGATGATCGAGAAGCGATCCTGGCCTTCCTCTCTGTGACAGCCTTTCAAGTACTTGAAGAGCGCTATCATATCTCCCCTCAGTCTTCTCTTCTCAAGGCTAAACATGCCCAGTTCTTTCAGTCTCTCCTAGTAGGGCCTTGTTTCCAGTCCCCTGATCATTGTTGTTGCCCTCCTCTGAACCCTCTCTAGTTTGTCTGCATCCTTCTTAAAGTGCGGTGCCCAGAACTGGACACAGTACTCCAGATGAGGCCTAACCAATGCTGAGTAGAGGGGAACTAGTACTTCCCGGGATTTGGAAGCTATGCTTCTATTAATGCAGCTCAAAATAGCATTGGCCTTTTTTGCAGCCACATCACATTGTTGGCTCATCTTCAGCTTGTGATCGACAACAATTCCAAGATCCTTCTAGCTTGTAGTGTTGTTGAGCCACGTATCCCCCATCTTGTAACTGTGCAGAACTGTGGCACCCCGCTCATTACCTCTCCCCAGTTTGGGAAGATCCCATTGATTAGCACTCTTTCAGTCCCATTCTGTAGCCAACTGTGGATTCACCTGATCATTGTTTCATCTAGCCCACTTTGAGCTAGTTTGCTCATCAGGATGTCATGGGGCACTTTTTCGAAAGCTTTGCTGAAGTCGAGCTATATTATGTCCACAGCATTCTCACAGTCCACAAGGGAGGTTACTTGATCCCAAAATGAGATCAGATTCGTCTGGCAGGATTTGTTCTTTACAAATCCATGTTGGCTTCGAGTCATCACGGCATTGTTTTCAAGGTGCTTCCACATGGATTGCTTTATCATCTGCTCCAGATTTTTCCCAGGGATTGATGTCAGACTGACTGGTCTGTAGTTCCCAGGTTCCTCCTTTTTACCCTTTTTGAAGAGAGGGACAACATTAGCCCTCCTCCAGTCATCTGGCACTTTCCCCGTCCTCCATGATTTCTCAAAGAGAATAGACAGCGGTTCTGAGAGTTCTTCTGCCAGTTCCTTTATTACTCTAGGCTGCAGTTCATCTGGCCCTGGAGATTTGAACTCATTCAAAGTCATTAGGTGTTCCTTGACCATATGCCTATCGATCTCAAGCTGCAATCCTGCCCCTTCAGCCTGTACTTCGCCTTTGCCAGGGGGGTCATAGACCCTCTTGGGAGAAGACTGAGACAAAGTAGGAATTGAGCACTTCTGTCTTTTCTTTATCATCTGTTATCGTTTTGCCATCATTATTTAATAGTTGAACCACCATTTCTTTCCTCTGTCTTTTACTATACATGTAGCTGAAGAAACCTTTTTTTGTTGCTTTTAGCATCCCTCGCTAACCTCAGCTCATTCTCAGCTTTAGCCTTCCTGACGCCATCCCTGCAATTCTGTGCTACCTGCCTGTGCTCGTCCTTTGTTGCTTGGCCTTCCTTCCACTTCCTATATGTGTGCTTTTTTGTTTTCAGGCCATCTCTAAGCTTTTTGTGAAGCCACATTGGCTTCTTCTGTTGTCTTCCGCCTTTTTTTCCTGTTGGAATTGTTTGTAATTGTGCCTTGAGAATTTCCTTTTTTAAAAACTCCCACCTATCTTGGACTTCTTTTCTCGTTAGAGTCACTCGCCATGGGACCTTACTGATCATTGTTCTGAGTTTATTCAAATTGGCTTTCCTAAAATCCAGGGTACGCGTTTGACTACGCTCGGCTTTTGCTTCCCTTAGGACCAAGAACTCAAGTACAACATGGTCGCTTTCCCCCAGAGTTCCTGTAACTGCTACTTTATCCACTAAGTCATCTCTGTTGGTTAGGATCGAGTCAAGGATAGCCGATCCTCTAGTTCCTTCCTCTACTTTCTGTAGGAGGAATTTATCCACCACACAAGTCAGGAATTTCCTGGAGGGGCCATGTTTTGCAGAATTTGTCTCTCAACAAATATCGGGGAAATTGAAGTCCTCCATTACTACTACATCATGCTTCCTTGAAACATTGGCTGTTTGCTTTTCAAAAGTTTCATCTTCGTCTTCTCCTTGATTGGGTGGCCAGTAGTAGACTCCAGCCACCAGGTTCCTTTTATTCTTTGCTCCATTTATTTTAACCCAGATGCTCTTGATGGGGCTACCAAGCTCATCCTCCTGTACTTCTGTGCAGAGATATGTATTTTTAACATATAGTGCAACCCCACCTCCCTTTCTGTTCCTCCTGTTAATAGAATCATAGAATAGTAGGGTTGGAAGGGACCTACAAGGCCATCGAGTCCAACCCCCTGCTCAATGCAGGAATCCAAGTCAGAGCATCCCTGACAGATGGCTGTCCAGCCTCGTCTTGAATGCCTCCAGTGTGGGAGAGCCCCCCACCTCCCTAGGTAATTGGTTCAAACAAGTTATATCCTTCCATTGCTGTATTCCAGTCATGAGAGTCATCCCACCAAGTCTCAGTTACACCTATCAAGTCATAATTTCCCTCCTGTATTAAGAGTTCAAGTTTGTTCTGTTTGTTTCCCATATTCTGGGCATTAGTATATAGACATCGAAGACCATGTGCTTCATGGTCTGGCTTTCTTCCTACATGTTTGTGAAGACTGTTATTGGGCGATATTAGAGCTGTTCTCTCCATTCTGGTGCATTTGTCCATTGTTATCCCCAACTTTACGTTTCCCTTCCCTATAGGATTCAGTTTAAAGCCCTCCTGATAAAGTTCTTCATGCTGTGGCCAAACACATTCTTCCCAGCCTTTGTGAGGTGCAACCCGTTTGAAAGCAATCATGTGTCCCGACCTAAAGACACTGGACCTTTCTTTGGATCATGCCCCATTTGCTCTGTTCTATTAGGCTTTGGGGTCTGGGATTAACCACAGCAATTTTGAGGAGGAACATCACTTTAAGATGGTATTTCTTTTACCCTTTGCAACACTAGCCATGTGGTAAAAAGGTGTTGAGAGAGGGCATTTATGTGGTAAAAACGAAAAGGAAAAAAAGTTGGTAGCCACATCCTGAGGAAAGCTCCTGTTGTACCTTTCTTCGAGATTTGGTCATGAATGTTTTAATGGTTGAGCTCACTTTCACGTGACCACATATACTGCAGTGGTGAAGTATAAAAGTGAAGGGGAAAAGATGATTGCCTCACAGTGTCTTATTCTCAGAAACTGTTGTGTGAATTGAAGTCCCCTGTGAGGAAAAGTTTGTGGCTTCTTAGCTTAGAAAAATGGTGAGTTTGGGGAGGACATGAAAAAGGTGTATAAATTATGTTTGCTGTGGAAAACACAGATAGGGAGATGTTTTTCCTCCCTCTCATATAATACCAGAACCCAGGGTCACCCTACGAAGCTGAATGATGGGAGATTCATGATGGATAAAAAGAAGTACTTTTTCACACAGCACATCGGTAAGCTATGGAATTTCCCCCTCTCTCTTAATAGTAGAACATGAGGTCATCCAATGAAGCTGATGGGTGGGAGATTCAGGACAGATGAAAGGAAGTCTTTGTTCACACACTGCATAGCTAAACTTTGGAATTTGCTAGCACACGAAGTAGTGATGGCCACCAACTTGGATGGTTTTAAGAAAGGATTGGACAAATTCATGGAGGGTTAAGCTACCAGTGGTTACTAGTGACGATGGCTATATATTATCTCCAGTATGCCTCTGATTGTAAGTTGCTGGGGGACAGGATTGGGAGGGTGCTGTTCCACTCATGTCCTGCTTGTGGGCTTCCCATTGGGGTATCTGGTTGGCCACTGTGGGAACAGAATGTTGGACTAGATGGGTCCGACATATCAGGGCTGCTCTTACGTTTTTATGACCTTTTTCAGATGCAATTCTATGTATGTTGACTCCAAAGGAAGCCTCACTGCGTTTAAAGACTCCCAGGAGAGTGTGCATAGGGTTGCAGCCTTAGTTAACTTGGTTATGCAAGATACACTTGTTATGGGTTCTATAATTGTTTCATACATATTTGGGGTGTCTCCTAAAACGTGTGTGGTGTATAACTGTTCCCCTGCTACCCCAGTGTCCTCCGCCTGTGTTTGTGTGGGTGAAGGAGGGCAGAAAGGAAGTCTGTTGGAGCAAAGGGCTGCAGCGGGTATGAGAAGGTCAGAGGTGACTTGGGAGATGATATGGCCCAAAGGGCAAGCAGGAAAAGGAAGCAGTTTAACATGAAGGGAGTTGGAGCTCTTTGGATAATGGTTTCTCTGTGTTCGGTGATGGTGGTGGCAGGCTGGGGAGGGAGAGAGGAAGGGGCCGGAATAAGCATCCCGCTGCGCCCTTGGATTTTTCCTCCTCTTCAAATGTGTGTGCTTAAGGGTTACAGGCAGTTACTGCAGTAAATCAACCAAGCAGCCATAAGAACATGGTGTTAAATCCACATGCCTGAGTTGGGGGAGCACCAAAGAAGGCAAGGATGTTGTAAGGAAATGAGATGAATGCCTCAAATGAGGCAATAGAGCTCCATCACAACACACATTTACTTTCGGGACCCTTGGGAGGCTTCGGGGCGGGGGGAGATTATTTGTGTGATAGCAAGCCATGGTTCAGCGTTCAAAGGTCTCTGGAGCTTTCAATGCATTCGCTGCAGCGGCCATATGTTGGGGGTGTATTGAAATGCTCGGTTTTCATTATTTAGAGGAGGCTGTAAATTATTGATGGAAGAAAGCCCTGTTCAGTCATTTGGAGCATCCCGTGAGATTCCCCGCACAATTGCTTCCTAATGCCTTCCGCCGCATTGTGCAGAATTTTCCTTACAGAACTTGCAGTGGATACTTTTCTGCTGATCATCAGTGTCTGTTTGAGAACATATGCTCTAGTTCCTCATTGGTGAACACTCCATCTTCTCACTCACAGTGGCCAAACTTGGGTCACAGAGGCCTGCTGAAATAAACGGCTCTCTTCTGGCCTCTCGTTGAGGTCCTGGAAGAACGTAAACATTAACTGGGATCTCAGATGAGGACGGACAGAGCTGGCATCAAGGGTGGGCATTCTTGGGCACTTTCTGAGGGCCCTCACCACACGAGAAGAACCCCCAGATCCGCTCCTCTTCTTCACCAATACAACCTGCTTCTTCACCCTCTTCTTGCTCCAGCCCAGACAACAGTGGCGGTGAGAAGGGGGGGCTAGTAGCACTAATGAGAAAGGGGAGGAGAAGCAGTAGCGGCTAACGATAATGCTGGAGAGCGGGTAAACTCCCTGAGGGGGAGGGGCCCCTTGAGGGTTTCTTGCCCCAGGGCTTCTTGCCCCTCCAAAACCTGGAGCTGGCGCTTGAGGACAGGAATGTTATTTGTGACAAACTGCCCTTAATAAGAGCTGCTTTAAAAATTCTCACTGGCCCTGAGCATTTGGCGGTTGGGATACAGATGGGTTTATCAAATGGATATCCTTTTTCCTGTGGATAAGAGGCTGCTGGGGAGATTTTTCCCTGGACACAAAAACTGGAGGATGGAAGAAGAGGGGAAATGGCATAAACGTAGAAAGGCTCTTTATTTTATATAATGTACATGGCAAATCAGTGAAGAGTGGTGGCTCTGATGTCAGTGGGGCGGTGAATCTGCTCTGGGTTTCAGGCAGAACTCTGAAGGAGCTTCTGCACCTTGGAGGGCTCCTTTAGAGTTCTGACTGGTTCTGACGGAAACCCGTAGCGGATTCCCTGCCCCACTGACCTTGGAGCTACCAGCCTCCTCGGCAAGGAATATAAAGTAACTTTGGTTGTCTTTGGGGTTGTGCTGCTGATGCTATTGTAGAGATCTGACCCCACAAAAGATGAGCAATATGTAGATTGAATGTATGGACACAAGACTTCCTAACCATCTGTACTGGCGTTGTGCACTTCCTGCCAGTCTATTTTTATTTACAAAGACCTCTTTTTCTTCACTCGCTTTTGCTGCTTTTATCATGTGTTCATTGCTGCTGTTTTAATTGTTCTCTTTTTTTGTCAGGGTGGGGGAAAGTAAACGAGTGTGTGCAGTACGTGACTAGAGCAATCTTATGATGCCCTCCAGGTGGGTTGGATGACAACTCCCAGCATGCCTCAGCCAGCAATACTGGCTGGGGCATGCTGGGAGTTGTAGTCCAACACATCTAGAGAGCACTAGCTTGGGCACACCTGGACTAGAGTGTTGGACTTAAGCCAGGAGACCGGAGTTCAAATCCCCTCTTAGCCATGAAGTTCACTAGGTGACTTTGGGACAGTGTCTGTCTTGTTTCTCTTAGCTGAGCCTTCCCCAATGTGGTGCCTTCCTGATGTTTTGGACTACAGCTCCCATCAATCCCAGATGGCATGACTAACGGTCAGGAATGACAGGTGTTGTCATCAAAAACATCTGGCATGGGCCACATTTGGCTAGGCCATCTTAAACTAATCAACCGTAGAGGTCTGCTGAAATGAACCAAACCCATGAATACGTCCTGATGCTTGTGAAAGAAGGAATCATCCGTGCAGGACACGGAATAATGGGCTCAAGTTACAGGAGGCCAGATTCCGGCTGAACATCAGGAAAAACTTCCTGACTGTTAGAGCAATACGACAATGGAACCAATTACCTAGGGAGGTGGTGGGCTCTCCCGCACTGGAGGCATTCAAGATGAAGCTGGACAGCCATCTGTCAGGGATGCTCTGACTTGGATTCCTGCATTAAGCAGGGGGTTGGACTCAATGGCCTTGTAGACCCCTTCCAACCCTACTATTCTGTGATTCTATAATGGAAGAAGACAATGGCTTCCTCTTTCTTTTCATAGCTCGGAGAATAAGATACACATCACTAGGACTTTGGAAGTGCCTCTTGGCTGGTTTCTTAATGGCATAGCTGGTTATAATTTAGAGTCTCTTAGGCTTTTGAGGAGGGGCATTTAGTATTGATTCATGTTGGGTTCTGGACTGAATGGTTTGTCCTATTTCTTGAAAGGGTGATTGACCATCCTTAGTAACATCTAATGGAAGTGGCTCATAGTACTCAATCAACACTAAGGTTTTCAAAACCCATGGGGAAGATTTAGCCCATAATGGAGACAGCGTGCAGTAATTATTTATGAACTCTGGGGCTTTCCCGAGATGAGTCTTCACTACTAATTGCTAAAACCACCCCCTGCCTCTCCCTGTCTGTAAGTGAACTGAAGCAAAGCAGGTATAAAGATGCTGAGCACCTACCAGCTGGTACTAGGGCAGCTGGAGAGTATAGGAGCTCAGTAGTTCATAGGGCAGAGGCCTCAAAGCGGCTGATAGAGGCCTTGGCCCCAACAGTGTCTTGGCTGCTCAAGAAAATAGCAGCGAGGGGCATTAAGCGATCGTGATGGAAGCTCTCAAGGCATCTGTGTCTCCCAATTTAAAGCTGCTGGGTGCTTGGCTGCAATTGCCAAAGCTAGAAGCTGAATCTCTGGAGGCGCCCAAGTGAAAGCAAGCATGGCTGGCAGCAGAGCTGCGGAAAGAAGAAACCGACTTTAGCTGGAGCCAGATGTTGCAGCCGATGTGTCGTAATGGTGATGCAGTGACCTGGTGTTGCAAAACACTACAACCTGCATCACTTTGTTGGTTCCTGCTTAACAAGGATGGGAGAAACTTGCAAAGCAATGGCAAGGCACTGCACAGTCTGCGTTATGGCTGGTGTGGGCAGAAAGTAGATCTGCAGATGTGTTGGACTTCAACTCCCAGGATTCCCGACCATTGGCCATGCTGGCAGGGGCTTCTGGGAGTTGAAGTCCAAAACATCTGGAGATCTACCCTCTGCATTATGGAACTGGATGTTACCAGGGGATACAGAGAGGAGGAGGAGCATACACAGGGCCACTGCTTTGAACAGTGGCCACACATTGTCCATAATAGCCCAGCCTTGGGAGGTACATCCATCACTAACAAAAGAATACTAAGAGTTTCCAAGTGCATACTTGCATCAGAAATGCCTTCTCTGCAGAATGTATTGTAAACAGGGTTGAGTCTGCCAGTGGCTTCCAGAGTGTTTCAGAACACCTCTGGGATTCCTCAGCAAGAAGACCAGTGATGGCAGGATGGTATCCTTGAAAGAAAGTTCACCTCCCACTACCATGCCTCCTCTGCAGTGTGGACCCCCAGAGGAATGTTGAGTGCATGCTCAGGTCATGTGGGAATGTGGGTAAAATTCAGTAGGCCTTGCTGGTATGCCCTGGAACCCACAAGTCTTCTGCAGTTATCCTTGGCAGAGAAGTTGGGATGCTTCCATACTGGTTGCTTATTCTGGAATTGCCACTCACTTGTTATGGCACATCTACATCAGTGGTGGGCAGATTTCTGGCTTGCAGATCTACTTTGTTTTTTTATTAGAACCTTGAGATCTACCAACCCGATCATGGTACACAGGACACACACTTGGAATTAAAGAACTCAGAGGCCTGGAATTATAGAATCATAGAATAAAGCTCACAGTCCTTCCATGCAAATCCACTCCTGGGTCACGCAAACTTTCTTCATTTCAGCAGTATAACTGAGGGCAGGAGGAGAGTGCTTTAGAGCTCTGGTTGGTTCTGACTGAAACCTGGAGCGAATGCACTGCCCCACTGACATTGGAGCCACCAGCCTCCACTGTTCTGTTGCTGCTATTGTTAAACAATTAGGAGTCAGAAATGCTTGCAGATGTTCTGCAAATCACCCAGAGGTCTGCCAGTAGATCTAGATCTATTATCTGCTCACCTCCGATCTACACGACGTTGTCAGATTCTTGTTCTCTTGGGATTTTGCTGTTCTTCCCTTTCTCTTAGGAGCTCACAATCTGAGTATTTTTGTGCGTGGAAGGAGTGGAGATAGCTGTGCAATCTCTTCCATGAAGAGCATGGTTTTATGCGTTCCGTGATGGCTTGGGCCATTGGACCCTATTGTTATGCCTCATCATTTTGGCACTTTTTCTGGTCAGTGCCATTTTAGCGTCGTGTTGATTTCTGTGATCGAGTTTGGAATGTTGTGCTAAAATGCCCATTTGCCTATATTTAAAGAAATGCATTCACGCAACAGTGCTGCAAAAAAGGACAAAGTTCTGTGCCGCGAATTTAAATATTGATTGAAGAAAAAATGCAGAAATAGCGTGCTTAGTTGCATCGCAACTACCCCAGACACATGGCTACGTTATATCCATTAGTATGGACGGATCATAGCGGGATGTGCACACAGACAAAAAAATGCTATGCGCATGGAAGTGTGCAAAGTCGCTTGCAGTTCTGCATGTAGCTTACAGCAAGCCCCTTGGTGTGGAAAGTGTCTTCTGAAGGCAGAGAACCTGCAAACCCTGGCTTCATGGGGAAAGTGGGATAACATTCTTGCAAATAAGCACACAAATGCCAGGAAATTATTGATCCACTTCCTGGAAGAACCTTCCAAATGGCCAGTAAGGCTAAATTAGTGGCTTTTAGAAAACAACAACCTATTTTATGGTGGCTCTGATCATATTGATTCAAAACTTTCCCTTTATGTTTTTAGTAGAATTAATTTATGGTCTTGATGAGCGTTGTGGGGAGGGGCGGAGGAAAGGACAGGAATAATGAGGCCAAAAATAGCAGCTGTTTATGGCCTTCTACTCAGTGGAATCCCAAATGTTGTTGTTTTTCATCCCTGTGCTGGAGCTGGAAATCAGCATCTGTTTTCTATGAGTTCTTCTGTTCTGTCCGCTTCTCCATGGTCCAGCTATAGGAGGAGTGCATTGTTGTTCAGTTGTTAAGTCGTGTCCGACTCGTCGTGACCCCATGGACCATAGCACGCTAGGCCTTCCTGTCCTCTGCTCTCTCCCGGAGTGTGCTCAAGTTCATATCCACTGCATCGGTGATGCTATCCAGCCACCTCATCCTCTGCCATCCCCTTCTCCTTTGGCCTTCAATCTTTCCCAGCATCAGGGTCTTCTCCAGGGAGTTTTCTCTTCGCATTAGGTGGCCAAAATATTTGAGCTTCAGCATCTGTCCTTCCAATGAGCACTCAGGGTTGATTTCCTTTAGGATGGACTGATTTGACCTCTTTGCAGTCCAGGGGACTCGTAAGAGTCTTCTCCAGCACCACAGTTCGAAAGCATAAATTCTTCGGCGCTCAGCCTTCCTTATAGTCCAGCTCTCACAGCCATACGTTGCTACTGGGAAAGCCATAGCTTTGATTATATGGACCTTTGTCGGCAAGGTGATGTCTCTGCTTCTTACTATGCTGTCTAGGTTTGCCATAGCTTTCCTCCCAACGAGCAAGCGTCTTTTAATTTCATGGCTACAGTCACCGTCTGCGGTGATCTTGGAGGCCAAGAAAGTAAAATCTGTCACTGCTTCCATTTCTTTCCCTTCTATATACCAGGAAGTGATGGGGCCAGATGCCATGATCTTAGTTTTTTTAATGTTGAGTTTCAAACCAGCTTTTGTACTCTCCTCTTTCACCCTCAACAAGGGGCTCTGTAGCTCCTCTTTGCTTTCTGCCATTAGGGTGGTATCGTCTGCATATCTGAGGTTGTTGATAATTCTCCCGGCAATCTTAATTCCGACCTGTGATTCATCCAACCCGGCGTTTCTCATGATGTACTCTGCATATAAATTAAATATAAGCAGGGCGACAATATACAGCCTTATCGTACTCCTTTCCCAATTTTGAACCAATCGGTTGTTCCATGTCCGGTTCTTACTGTTGCTTCTTGACCCTCGTACAGCTTTCTCAGGAGACAGGTAAGGTGGTCTGGTACTCCCATCTCTTTGAGAATTTGCCACAGTTTGTTGTGATCCACACAATCAAAGGCTTTAGCGTAGTCAATGAAGCAGAAATAGACGTTTTTCTGGAATTCTCTTGCTTTCTCCATGATCCAGCGAACGTTGGCGATTTGATCTCTAGTTCCTCTGCCTCTTCGAAACCTAGCTTGTACTTCCGGTAGTTTTCGGTTCACATACTGCTGAAGCCTAGCTTGTAGGTGCATTATACATGTACAAAAGACAGGGCCTCCTCTGTGGTGGCTCCCTGAATCAGGAATGCTATCCTGGGTCTTGCACTGTCTTTCTTTTAGCACCAGGTTAAAACCTTTCTGTTCACCCAGGCATTTAAAATGTATTGTATTTTTAACTGGTTGAATAATAATTCCTCTCAGTTCTATGTTACTGTTAAGGCTTTGTGTTATTTTAATGTTGTAAACATTATATTTCTCTAAGGCAGCCTTCTCCAACCTGGTGCCCTCCAGATGTTTTGGACTACAACTCCTGGGATTCCTGGCATTGGCCATGCTGTCTGGGGCTGATGGGAGTTGAAGTCCAAAACATCTGGAGGGCACCAGGTTGGGGAAAGTAGCTTTTCTTTAGAACAGTCAGTAATGCCAGCTTTCTAGCTTTTATGTACATTCCATAAGAGTTGCTTTGTCTGATTGGATTGCTGCAACGTGCTTTACATGGGGTTTCCCTTGAAGACTGTCCGGAAGCCGCAGCCCGTGCAGAATGTTACTGCCTCAGCGTTGCCCAGGGCAGTGTGATGGGATTATATTATATCAATCCTGACAGCTCTGCCCTGGCCGCCGGTGAGCTATGGGGCCCTATTTGTTAGAGGCTGACAGGTCGCCTGGTCATAGTCTTCTCACTATGATGAGATGTATTTTTATTTAGATTATAGTAATGATTTCTAAATGTGCACCTAGATGTATGAATTATATGTCTAAAATTATACCTGCAAAGCAGTGTCCTCTTTTGGTTGATATGTAAGTAAGTGGTCACTCTAGGTGGGTCTGTGCTTTGGGCTCACAAAAGCCATTCAGTTTTTAAAAGCTCATTTCTCACAGTAATTGAGTGTGCCCTGGGCTGGGGGATTACTGCCATAAATAAATGCCTCAAGGGGAAGGTTCAAGGGGCCCTGTGGCAAAGCACCCTCTGGTCGGGCTCCTCCCACAACTGTGGGTTTACTTGACCTCAGTGGAAGCAGTGCTGTAACTGGTGCCTGCCGTATAATTCCCCACAATGCTCCAGGTTGATGCTACGTTGGGGGCATGTTGGGAAATTTTAAGATGGCAGCTACCTGGCTTGGATCACAGGGTGAATATTAAAGGGGGCCCCAGGGCAGGTGAGCCCAGGGTAGCGCCTGTTTGTACCACATTTAGCTTGTCCCCGCCGCCCCTGCCCTCGTTGATGCTCTTAATGGAGGATATCTGTGCACTTGCAAGGTGGGAGTCCAGGAGCCGCTTGGTTTTTGTCCCAGTCTAAATAGCTGGCTGATCCAGGCTAATGCTCTCCCGGTAGGGGGAGGGTTTGTTGGGTTTTCTAATAATAGCAAGCTTTACGAGCCTTAAGCGGGCCAGATGGAGGTTATCCAATATCTGCAATGCTGCCCATTTGGGTCGAAGGGGACCTTTCTGCTTTAGCATTCAAGGCCACATGCAGGGAAACCTGGGGGTTCAAAAAGCGAGTGGAGGGCTGCTAGACGAGAAGAATTATTTCATGCTGGTGTACATCTAGAACATTAATTTCTTGGGTGTATTTGTGTGTGTGTTGGGGGAGTGATTGTGTGAAATGGTAGAGGGGCATACGTTGTCGCAGGTCTGTGATAGGGTGGCGCAGTTGTTCCCTTCTCCAGAATGTTGTGTTTAAAAACACAGGTTGAGTCCGGTACCTTCTTACGTGTCTGTCCCAGCTTAAGGCAAAACACCACGTCACCCAGTCCAGTAAATAAGTTCTTACCTAACTGTTTTTAGTGTGATACACACTTTCCCACTAAGGCAATGGTTAAAGGGCTGGAAGGATGAGCTTCCTCTATATCCCTAAGGGCCGGGGCGAAGGCTTGGTTGGGAAGTGGGAAGAATTGAAAAGGGATTGTAACAGATTGCAGCACTCGGTAGCACCAAGGACTGGTGATACCAGTCAGGACAGGAGAGGTTTTTTGTTTTGCTTTTTTGGTTAATCTCTGCAGGATGACTAAGGCATATTTTTAACACTTATTTTGGCTTTACTGTGATAATTGTGACTTCAGTGTATTTTCTATTGTGATTATTTATTTTCACTCCCCCCACATCCCTCCAAAAGAGACTAAGGATGCATTCCTATGCATGTTTAGACAGAAAAAAGTCCTACAGCTCCCAGCTTTCCCCAGCCAGCGTGGGATTGTGCCCTAAAACTTCTATAGATTAAGGTTGTAGATGCATTGAATTATTCTTCCTTTGTAGCAACATTGCATTTTTTGAACCCTAAGATTTCCTCATAGGGGTGGGGTGGGGGTCTATAAAGTGGGGCATACAATTTTCAGTAAACAAACACCCGTAACTTACCCTGCCTATAGACTGGGTGAAGGGCCAAACTGGATGTGCCGGGGAAGCCATGTGTGGGTTACCTGTGTGTGCCCGGTTCACATATACGTTGTGGTGTGTGTTTTAGTTTCTACACCAGGTATACAGTTGAGCGGCACAGACCTGCCCTCCCCTGCCTTGGTCCGCCTGCGTTCTGTCACGTCAGGCCCCTGCTCTCCTCAGCTCGGCTTACTTCCAGGATCGGAGCCAGGCTGCATGGTTGCATGTATGGGAAACAAATGCAGGGGAGACATTTTTCTCCCTCTCTCATAATATTAGAACCCAGAGTCACCCCATGAAGCTGATTGGGGGAGATTCAGGACAGATAAAAGGAAGGACCTCTTCGCACATTCACTACCATGAGATGTAGTGATGGCCACCAGTTTAAAAGGTTTAAAAGGGGGTTAGACAAATTCCTGGAGGAGAAGGCTATCAATGGCTACTAGGCTTGAGGGCTATCTGCTACCTCCAGCATCAGAGGCAGTCTGCCTATGTGCACCAATTGCTGGGGAACATGGGTGGGAGGGTGCTGTTGCACTCATGTCCTGCTTGTGGGTTTCCTGTGGGCAGCTGGTTGGCCACTGTGTGAGCAGAATGATGGACTCGATGGACCCTTGGTCTGATCCAGCAGGGCTCTTCTTATGTTCTTATGTTGCAGGTTGTGTGTGTGTGTGTGTGTGTGTATGTGAAGTGGTGTTTGGACACCCCCCTCCCCCAGCTGTGGCTTCTCTGGTGGCAGTGGTGAAGGCCCGCTTAATGTGCTGTTACCTGGTGACATTTTTTTTTGGCTTCCCTCACTCATGTACCTCTTTTAATGTTAATATTAACACCTCCTTTGTGTTATGTATGAACCAGACAGACACGTGAACAAACAACGTTGGCTGCCCAAGTTGCATCTAATTTGGGCCCTAAAATTGGAATTTGGAATCCTGTCACTCAAGCCTGATGTAGACAGGCAATTTGTTTTCAGGGAGATGAAGGTGGACGGAAAGAGAGGGTTCTCTGCTCATGCTGTGAATATGTATCCTACTTTTGCCTCTAGTCAAACAGGAGCTGCTGGTTCTCATATTGTCTCTAAAACCTATTTGACTTGGGGCAACAGTGGGATGAATTATGTGTGTATTCACTTGGGAAGCCCTGCCCAAACCACTTTCAGCTCTCTTAAAATCTGATTTCAGGTCCCAGCCTGAAGTGATTTTGGATTTGCTTCCCTTGGTGTATGCACACAATACTTTTGTCCCAGAGTCTCTTCTGGACAAACAGGTTTAGGAAGCGATATGTCTGCCTTCAGCCTACATTTTTTAAAAAGTTCATACAGCTTTTGAAAAAACCAACTTCACTGCCTACTTAGTGCAAGAATGACTTGGTCACAGTTAGGAATGTTGTAGAAATCCACAACGGAGTCAAATGAGTTTGGATCTCTATGAATCTGACCCATAGGTTCCACAGCGGAGCAGCTTCTTCCAAGCCGCATTGCTTCCACAGACTTGTGGATCACTTTTGTACTTTTCGGAATTGTACGCAGATCTAATCATACAAAAAATGAGGGAAACCCCCCACTGACTGAAAATGCGCATTTCCCTCCATAGGCTAAGGCCTGAAAATGCAGATTTTAGGGGGATGTGCGCATTTGTGCAAATACATATTTTTGGAAGTACATCTGCACAAGTATGCATTTACCAATGCGAATGCAAGTTTGGGAAACTGAGAAAAATCTGATTCTGTCAATGAGTGAATGACAGAATGAAAGATGCCTGACAATTCGCAAAACACAGATGGAATGGATATAACAAAGTCTATATGTCCCTAGTAACAGTTGTGCCAAATGCCTGCTTTCTGAGGGCATGTTAAAATGACTGTGTGCTCCTCCCTCTCCTTAATTTTGATTAATTGCAATAAACAAAACAAAACTCTTGCACATTTTAGCACAAAAACAGTGGCTCAGAATGTGATTTTAAGCTGGTGCAATTGTTCCATCTCTGCCGTTCACCTCGATAATTCAGGGTAGCAGGTGGAAATGTGTTCCTTGGCTGTTGATCTTGTATGAAGGCATATCTTGGCTTTGGTTTTTCGCTCGCATGGAAAGTTTAACATGGGCCAGAGCGAGCTCAGCCCACAAAAGGTTGTTTCTAACTGAGGGCTGAGATTTGGAACATGTGAAGTAGCAGTAAAGCACCTCTGAGCTGTAGCCCCTCTGCACAGAGTTTCTCGATTTTGGTTTCCTCACATCGACAGAATTGGATTTTTTTAAACCAGCATTTCGTTCTACTTGCGCTAAATAGAATTTGCGCTACTTTGCATTTGCGCTACTTTGCATTCACACATTAGAGCAAGTGAGAATGAGCACAAGCAGCGCTAATCCACATTAGCACTGATTCAAATTAGTGTAAATCCCCCCCACAAGTGAAAAGCCAGTCCCCAAGTCCACAGAATCTCCATGACTCAGAAAAAAATGGTTTGCTGTGGAATCCGCAGCTCAGATTCACAGAAATCCAAACCCGTTTGAATCTGTTGTGGATTTCTCTGACATCCCTACTTGCCCCTGAGGAAGAATTTTCTGAACCGCTTTGGGCCAACAAATAAAACCCTTTTCAACATCTCCAGTTTTCCTCCTCCTTTTTCCATCTTTGTGGTGCCATCCCATTTCTGTCGTCATCTTTCCCACCCCAACATTTGCCAGAGGTACATGGGTACTCTGGCTTTACATTGAGAGAAGAATTTATACCGCTTGCTCGGTATGATAAATGAGCCTTCTCTGCATGACCCAGTGGCTGCAATAATTCATGAAAAATGATTTGGCAAATTGAGCTTAATAGACATTATCATACGTCGGTCATTTCCAAACTGTGGACCAAGACGCACCACAGTGCTATGGGAGAACTGCTAAAGCTCTGTGGAAAAGTATAACGAAGGGCTCCTGTGATCCTGAAGATCTCATCCCTAGACAGAGGATGTCCGGTGCTTCTCTGAATGATTACCTGCAGTGGTCTCCTTCCTGTGAGCCTCTGTTGGTGGTAGCAGGGAATTCTGCTACATGTCCGGATCAGTTGTATCCTTCTGCCAATCTCATTACAGAGATGCAGCCAAAATAGTACTCACTCTTGATGGATGTTGCCTTTTGCTTCTCTGCATGTATCACTGCTTTTTAGCTATCCTTCCGGAAGCTGTGCTCAGGACAGTGACTCATGCACAGGGATCAGGCTCCACTGAGGGCAGATCTTAGCTGTATACACTCTAAAAGTTGAAGCCTTTTCTTAGACAGAGTGAAACATGCGGCCAATTTTAATTCAGAAAAAATGTGTGCTTCACTGATGGGTGTTTAGGAAATAACACAGCCTTATGCTGCTTACACCTTGGATAGATTTCTGGTTGGTTGCTTGTAAAGGTAACAGGGCTAAACTTGCATGCAAGGCATATATTCTGATCTGGAAGCCCTGTCTTCCTTTCCTGAGTGTACAGCGGCAAGCTGTATTTATTCCATGCTGTGGGGATGTATTCTGCACATGCGTAGGGATAGAAAGGCTCCAATGCACTGCTGGCGTTTTCAAAATGTCATTCACTATAGGTTTTTTGTTTTTCAGGTAGAGTAGCCAAGAAAGGAAGCTAGAATTTCACCTGTGAATCTGAACTGTTAGAGCAGCGATGGGGAACCTCTGGTCTACAGGCCTAAACTGGCCTGCAAAGTTCCTTAATCCGGCCCATGAAACTGTTCCTTGTGTGAATGCCCCATTCCCAAACTGTGGCCCCCTTATGTTTGATCTGAGCTGCTCAGGGAAGATGAGGGGTGGGTGCAAACTGTGGCTCAGTTCACACGTAATGCCCAAACCATGGTTTAGCTAATTTGTGCCTCAGCCTTGAGCAGTGGTGTAGTGGCAATGCTGAAGTTCAAGCCGCTGTGTTGATCCATATCAACAAAACAGTTCTAGCCATTTTCATCTCCACCAGGAGCAGGACTTTTGTAAAGCTAAACTGTCTTAATTGTCCATTCAAGACCAAGCCGCCCCAAAGACTTTGCATTTTTGCTGCTGTGTTGAAAAAGATGGCCTCTGATTTTGAATACTTAACGTGTAGGCCTGCCGCGTGTGCAAAATCAGCCAGGATTAATTTAAGTTTAACTGCGGCTGCTGTCGGCTGTTCCGTGTATACGACCATGTCATCCGCATAAAGGCTTATCGTGTGGGGATGTGAGTTTATCCTCATCCCGTATTGATCTAGTTCTTTACGGATTTTGTCTGCTAGAGGTTCTAATACTAATGTGAACAGGAGTGGTGACAATGGGCGTCCTTGTTTTGTTCCACGTCGGATGGTTATTGGAACCAAGTCATAATTATTTATTCTCAGTTTTGCTTCTGAGCGAGAGTAGATTTGATGTAGGACGTGCTTAAATTTTGTGCCGAACCCATATTTGTCCATCATACTGATTAGGAATGTGGGTTCTATGCAGTCAAAAGCTCTGAATATGTCTAATGCCAAAATGGTTCATGGGGATGCTGTAGTTTTGCTGTATTCGATTATATTTAATAGTCTCCTAATTGGGTCGGATATTTGATGTTTGGGGACAAATCCCGTTTGGTCCAGAGGTATGTAATTTGTTAGAAAGGTTTTCATCCGGTTTGTAAGTACCTTTGTGAAAATTTTATAATCTACATTTAGTAGAGAGATTGGCCTGTATGATTCAAAGACTTTGCATTACAAGAGGGAACAATATATTGTTGCTGGGAGAATCCCTTTCATCCTCAGCTACTGTGAGGGTTACAGCTAAGCTCAGGGGGAACACGGCATTCTGAGGCAGTGGAGGCTGGTGGCTCCGATGTCAGTGGGGCAGTGAATCTGCTTTGGGTTTCAGTCAGAACTAGTCAGAACTCAAGGAACTATCCAAGGACACCTTAGGTAGCTCCTTTAGAGTTCTGGCTGAACCTCAGAGCAGATTCACTGCCCCATTGACATCGGAGCCACCAGCCTCCACTGTTCTGAGGGGTGGGGGTGGCAGATGACGTCTGCTAATAAAACTGTGCCCCCGGGTGACCCTGCCAGCCCTGGCTCCACTACACTGCCGGCCTGGAGTTTGCGTGCTTCTCCTTCCTTTGTGTTCCCCAATTCCCTCCTGGACTTCCTAGTTTGATTAAACCATAGTTTCTTGCTGCTTCCAGGGTCCAGACTGGGCACACTGTGGTTTGCAAAAAGAAACAAATATAGTTTGCTGGGTTTAAATGCAATCGGAAGTGATGGTTCGATCAAAGTAGGAGGCCATGGAGGGGAATCAGAGCACAGGAATGTGGTGGGAGCATCTGAGCCCGTGGCGTGTTCCTGATCCTCCGAACCATGGCTGTTTGGGAACCCTGCGTCCACACAGCCCATGAGTTTTCAGCCATGTAATGCCCCCTTGCCTTGCCTGTCTTGCTCAGTGCAGTACTGGCATCTTGGGTCTGCCCTGAGCATGTGACGCTGCTGTTGTTCATTCGTGGAGGTATTGACGCTGTCCCCGATGAGCAGAGGCGACCAGTGCTTTCCGTGGAATCAGCTCTGCTCTCACAGTAATTATTTGGGAACAAATGTTCCGTAAGCAGGGGCTGTTGTTCCGGCCTCTGAGTGTCATCCTCCTATTTGTTGTTGTGAGAACAAAGTGGCTTGCAAAGCAACTAAAAGAGTAATGTGTCCTTATGCGAACCAAAGAAGCTGAGCACCAAGGATGGCTGTAGAACAGGGATGCAGAGTCTCTTTCAGCCCCAGGGCCAAATTCCATTTTAGAGAAGCTCTCAGGTGGTGAGTGGGGCCACCAGTGGGGGGTGGGGCCAAAGGCCAAAGGGGCAGGCCCCAAATATGAAAAATACCAGCATAGTTGAGCATAAAGCTCTTTCCGACAGTAATGAAGCCTCAGTGGAGCCATTTCACACTTTTGGAATTGGCAGTGGTGGTGGTGGTGGGTGGGGAAATAAGCTGGGAAACCACCAAACACTCTGGGGGAAAAAGCGGGAACAACATGGTGAAGTGGGGAAGGGGTTGCAGCCCTCTGGGGAGAGTTGGCCCTTAGGAGAGGCAAATGTGGCCTCCGGACCTGAGGTTCAACACCCCTGCTACAGAATGAGGTGTGAAATGAACAAGCTCCGTTTTTACTGCTGTGTTTAGTCAGGCGTGTGACTGATGCTAGATTGCGTTGGAGCTCAGACTTAGGCTGTAAGTAGTGCTGTGGGGGGTCCCTGCTTTCACTGCTCTGAGGGTGCTTCCTCTTCCTGCAGTGAGGGCTCTGGTTCCTTCGGGATCCAAGAGCTGAAGCGGTGACAGTTGGGCGACTTGCAACTGTTGATTCCAGTCGTGGCTTCCCTGGAATTCCAGTACTCAGCTTCTCTGTGGTGCGACGTCGTCCACCAGCCCAAGCCTAACTGGGTGAGCTGAAAATCCCACAGATCTGATTAACCCTCTCTTTACACCTCTAGGCCACCTGACTCTCCAACTTGTAGGCCACCTGCCTCTGTCTCTTTCTCCCCTCTGCCAAAAAAAGCTGTATTGGCATCCATCTAGGGCAGGGGTCCCCAACCTTTTTCAGTCCCTCCCACAGCAGCCCACTGGGGAGGAGGAGGGAGGGAGAGAAAACAGGTGTCAGAAAGAGAGAGAGAGAGAGAGAGAGAGAGAATAAGAAAATGGCAGAAAGAGAAAAGGTGAAGGCCAGGAGTCCCCAACCTTTTTGGACCCATGGGCACATTTGGGAATTTGGGGCACTATCACAACATCAGTCCTACAGAGGATGATGTAGCTAGTCACAGAATAGCTGCTGAGGGGGCCTCGCTAGTCAAAAAGTGAGCTGAAGTGGTGTGGGTAGGGGGGAGAGAAAGAGCAGGGCTAGAAAGGGAGAAAGAGCAAGGCACAAGGGTAAAGGGGAGAGAAAGAGCAAGGCTAGAGGCTAGAAAGGGAGAAAAAGAAGACTGTTTAAACTTTGTCCAAGATTTTTCTTCAAACAATTTTACATGAAGGGGGCTGGGACGGGAGAGTTTCCCGGGTTGGAGGTCCCTGCAGGCGCTGCGTTGGGGACCCCGTGATTTAGGGTAACCGATGATGGCTGGTGCAGGCACCCTGTAATGCTTTAATTGTATGTCAGCTCTCTGGTTCAATAATTATTTCTTGAAAAAGAACCAAGCTGGAAGACTTGTGTACAGACCCTCGGCATTGGGGAAGCATTGTATGAGCCAAAGCTGGCCTGTTTCCTGGTCTCCTCCCATCCATGGGCGAGATAGTAATATTCCTAGGAAAACAGTGCTAACTCTTCATGGCTCAGTAGAAGGACACCTGCTTTGCACGCAGAAGGTTCTGGGTTCAATCTGCAGTCTAAAAGGGTCTTTGCTAGAAGGGCTGAGAAAAGATCTAGGCGTGAGGCCATACAGAGCACCACCAATACCCAGAGGAGACCTGCCTTCCCCCAACCTGGCGCCCTCTACATGTTTTGGACTTCAGTTCCCATCATCCCCAGCCAACACAGCCAATGTCAGGGATGATGGAAGCTGGAGTCCAAAACATCCAGAGGGCACCACCAGGAGCAAGGCTGGAGAAGACTGTACTGGGCTCGATGGACATGGCCTGACTCGGTATAAGGCAGCTTCCTGTCTTCTTAGTATGCTACTGACTGCCAGTTGCTGAGATATAAGGCAATTTCATATCTTACTTCTAAAGAAAATGTCCCCATGTTTATTAATTGATTGGGTGAAGATGAAGTTTTCTGCAAAAGTAGCCTTTCCCCGCGGACCTCTACTTTTGCATTGGCGAGGCATCACACCTTGTTAAAGCTGGCACAGATTTGAAGTCTGCCCTGCTATGGCTGAATCAGACTCAGTTTTGGGGCAAATTATGGGGCAGTCCAAAAGGCAAGGCGGCAGGCAAATGGTCACCCACAAAGGTTTCAGTCCAGTATGGGATCAGGCTAAGGCAGGAGTGGTCAAGATACAGGCAAAGGTCAAAGCACAGTTAAGCAGGTGGATGCAATATACAGTCCAGAAGCAGAATCAAGCAGGGGTCCAAGGGTCAGTAACACAGAGGCTCAGTCACAAGGCAAGGACAGAAAAACAAGATACATGGCACTGGAGCTGGTAGAATGTTGTTGTTCCAGCACTGGCTAGGCTGAAACTGAAGGCTTATATAGCCAGAGCTTCCTGAGCCCCACCCAGGGCTCAGATGCAATGCATTACAGGCCCTCTGGCAAAAGGCCTAGTTTGGAGGAGGGCCTTGCTCCTGCAGAGTCCTTTCCTCTTGAGGAGCCCTCCTTTGTAATCGAGCACTTCTTCTCAAAGGAGCCCTGCTTGCCTGCCTTTTGAGGTGATGACCCTCTTGGGTGCTAGGGGGTCATCCGTCCTCCACCTCAGAGGCGGAATTCCCCTCCTCCTGTGGGGACAGACTAGTGATGATCTCCCCTGAGGGCCCAGGCTCCCCCAGGTTTCCTGACATGGGTGGCTCCTTGACATTGTCTATCTCTGGGAGCTGTAGCTCCTCCTCAGAGGAGGATTCCTCCAGCTGGGCCATGATAAAGTGTTTGACCACAGCTTAGATCTGAGCTTGACACTTCTGGGACGTTTGGCTTTCAGTGTGTGATTGCGGGGCGGAACTGTATGTTACTGGAGTCATGGGGCTGCCCCTGGGAAAGACACCCGAAGTCGCACTCTCCCTCAGTGGTCTGGAATGTCTAAATACCATCACACTGTGCATTTTCCCCTTCTCCGCTAGCAGCAGCCAATGATGTGAAACACACGCAGACCCCATGTCAGCGTTTACAACTCATTGAAGAAGAACGCAAGATGGGGATGCTCAGCACCACCCACTTTTATAGGCTGAAGGGCAAGTCTCCCACACTTCGATCTTTTTACTGTGTAAATATGTACGTGGTAATCAGCAGTTTTGGAGAGAAGCTGTGGGAAGGGATGTGTGGTAGATGTTCTGTGGGTTATTTATGACATTTTGAGTTGACATCTCCACATGCAAAGTGCAGAAATCAGAATTTAGTAGAGAATTCAATATTCCGAAAACTTGAACTGCCCTTAAGAAGGAGGTTTCTAGTGCTCGTGAGCCTCTGTAGGCATTCTTGCAGGTGAGTGGACAATGCTTGATGACATCTTGGAGGGCGGTGAGGCATCTACCTTAGCTGACACATTTTGGAGTATCCTTAATGAGCAGCACATTCTTTCTGTGTGACGTGGGGCACCAGTTAGATTTTCTGCCTTGGGCATCACCCTGTCCCCGGGCAGGGGAGGGAAAGCAGGATTCCTACCAGGTTCACAGAGCAGGGCCTCAGTTTCCTGCGTAGTTTGGTTTTCCTTGTGATTGACTTTCATTCTGTTACTGCTGAAGCTAGCAAGCATGTGAGCTTGCCAAGGTTCTGGAACTAGGCCAGCTTTCCCCAACCTCTAGCCCTCCAGATGTGTTGGAGGGCACCAGGTGGGGGAGGCTGAGCTAGAGCTCTGCTTAGCTCTTACTGCGTGCAGAACGTTGACCCTTGAAACCCTTGGACAGGGAATGGGAATGTGATGCCCTCCAGATGTTTTGGGCCACAACTCCCAGCAGCCCCCGCCAGTATGGTCAACGGTTGGGAATTATGGGATTTATAGTCCAAAACATCTGGAGGGCACTAACTACATTGTCTACCCCTGCCCTAGAGGCTTGTCTTTTCCAGTGTATAACTAAGACATATTGGTGTTTGGATCATCCTCTGGAGGGTTAGTTTCCTTGCGAGAAGAAGGTAGGGGGCTTGTAGGAGCCTTTTTTAAAAAATTAGGATTGGGAATCCTAATCAAAAATATTTTGTTTACAAATATAGAAGTTGAGCTTGGGCACCCATGATCACCCGGGCACAGCAGAAGTTTCAAAACAGTGCCTGTTCCTCCAAAGCAGATGTCCTGTCCTTGTTGTTATTCAGGCTGCTTCTTGTCAGTCAGCTGGAAAAAATTGGTGTTGGCTTACTGGCCAAAATTCAAACTGATTCTCTTCTGGTAGACACATGCATAATGAAAGTGAGCTTGAATGATCCTTTGGAGGCCGATTCCCCCCAACCCCCCCCCCTCTCTCTCTGTCTGTCTCTCTCGTGAGCAGTTGCAACATGGGAGCCATGAAGCTTTGTGATGTTTGCCTGCTCCCAAATTGTAGTTTTTCAGTTTGCAAAAGACAAGCTCATGTGATTTGGCTGCTGACGTGTCAGTACTGCTCATCTGAGCAGATTCTTGCAGAAATGGGAGTCTTCAGAATTAGAATTAGGAATAGAAAATATTAGGAAAGGAATCTATCTATATAATAATGCCTTAATACAAATCTGTGGTGCGACCACACTTGAAATACTGCATGTACACCTCTGGTCGCTGCACTTCAGAAAGGATGTTTTACAGCTGGAAAAGGTACAAAACAGAAATGATCAAGAGGCTGGAGCAACTCCCCTATGAGGGAAGCTTACAACGCCTGGGATTGTTTAGCTTGGAAAAAAGGCGAGTAAGGGGGGGCATGATAGAGGTGTACAAAATCATGTGTGGTGTGGACAAAGCAGACAGGGAGAAGTTTCTCCCTCTCTCATAATACTAGAACGTGGGGTCATTGTGTTGTAGGCTTTGAGTACTGCCTAGGCCAGATGTTTTATGCTGGGGTTTGTTGTTTTTATGAACGTTAGCAGTTTTATTACTATATCAGTTTTTATTATAAGTTTTATGGTTGAAAGCCACTTTGGGGAGGCTATTGTCTTGAAACGCGGCTTAGAAATGTTTTAAAGAAATAGTAATAAACATTCCATGAAGTTGACTGGTGGCAGACTCAGGGCAGATAAAAGGAAGTCCTTCACACAGCGCAGAGTTAAACTATGGAATTGGCTAGCACAAGACGTAGTGATGGCCACCACTTTGGATGGCTTTAAAAGGGGGTTGGACAAATTCATAAAGCTATTGAGTGCTAGTAGCCGTGTTGGCTATCCAGTATCTGTATGTCAGTTACTGGGGGACATGAACAGGAGGTGCTGTTGCGTTCATGGGTTTCCCACTGGTATCTAGTCCAGTATTCTGTGGGAACAGAATACTAGACTAGATAGTCCTTTGGTCTGATCCAGAATAACTTTCCTTATGTTCTTGTGAATCTTGAAGACCTACTCATGGAGAAACAACACAATTTTTGGCCCCCACCCTGGCTAGTAAGTGTGGCCTGAAAATTCCAGTAACTAAGGGTGCACTCCTATGCATGTTTAGACAGAGAAAAGGCCTACAATTCCCAGCATGCCTCATGGTTGGAGCATGCTAGGAGATAATAGGACTTTTTCTCTCTAAACATGCATAGGATTGCGCTCTATTCTAAAATAGCTACCAGCCATCGAAGTTCATTAAGGAAGCATTTTCACATAGCAAACTGTACAAAAGCCCGGAGAGAAGGTCTTGGATTTCCAAAGAGCTGCTTGCTGTGTTAAAAAGGCATGCTCACATGCACACACACAAAACCACAAACAGCGTTTATTTGAAACCAGCAACCAATCTGAAGCTTCCACTGTGAACTTCAGAGATGCATGGGGTTGCACATCCTTAATTTCAGTCACTCCCGGGTCACGCGAGGGCAGTGTTTACATCCTGTAATTAACATCTTCAGTTTTACAGCCCAACCAGCTCTGAATGTAAGTTGCATCTGGTTAAATGCAGCCAGTGTTTTCTGTGAGGAAAGGTGCCATTAGTTCAGGCCATTCATTTCTGTCCTAATGTGCCAGGATGATTTTTACAATCTGGGAAAGGAAGTGAAGCGAAATCGGTGATCTCCATCAGGCAGAAGCAGGGAAAAGCAGCTGTCTTAACCCTGGCTGGGATCCAAAGAGCTATTTTAGGTCTGACTGAAGCCTGGGGCATGCTCCCTGGGATTTTTGACTTATTTTCTAGGAAAAGAATCCTCCCCCCACCCCAAATTCAAACTGCTTTTAAAAGTCCCATTTCAAAGAGGGATTGCATTGTGGCATGGTGGGTAGCGTTGGTGGTGGAGGCTGCTGTTCAAGCAATGTGATTCCAAAGGTCTCCAGGGTTTCGGTGCTGTCTACAGTAGGGCTGGGCAAACCAATACCCTCTAGATTTTGGACTACAATTCCCTTCAGCCTCAGCAAGCATTGCCAGTTGTCAGGGACGATAAAGCTTGGGACCTGGCTACCTGAAAGAATGCCTTCTCCCATACGAGCCTGCCCTGGGTTTCAGGACTTCCTGGGGAGGCTGTTCTCTTGGTCCTGCCTCCATCAGAGGCCTGTTTGGTGGACACATGAGAAAGGGCCTTCTCGGTGGCCACTCTCAAGCCGTGGAACTCCCTGCCAAGGGAGGCTGGGTTGGCTCCCTCTTTGCTGTCCTTCTGCCAGCAGGCACAGACATTTTTATTCAAACAGGCCTTTGGCATGTAAGCTGGTTTCACAGGTTGAGTGCTGCTTTTATTCTTTTATAGTGGTTGTGGTTTTTTTTTTAAATTTGTGTTTTTAATGTGTGTGTGATTTAATTAGGTTTTTATTTTTTAAAGGTGGCTTTTATTGTTGTTAGTCGCCTTGAGTGCCATTTCCTGGCGATAGGAGTTGTAGTTCAAAACATCAGGAACGCCCCAGGTTGGGGAATTGCCGGTATAGAGTAAAAAGTCTCTTCCAAGTAAGGAAAATAGCATCAATTGGAGGAGGAGGCTCCTGGCTTCCTTTTGGCTCTTGATGTGCCACAATTTGATGTAGCATAAAGTTCTGCAGGCGGATGGGTTACGAGTGCAAACCTGCTTGTCAGGCCAGTGTTTGGATGTTGCAGTAAATGTCAGACATGTGGTGAACATTGAGATTCCTGGCAATAGGAGATCTAGTCCAAGTTTTGTTAGGTCATGATACTTGTGTGTTGACATTTAGAGCTATGGCCATGATGGCTAAACATTCTTTACTGTATACGGGAAGTAGTGGAGGCTGGTGGCTACGATGTCAGTGGGGTGGAGAGGCCACCCCTGGTGACAGTCAGAGCCAGTCAGAATGGTAAAGGAGCGATCCAAGGCGTGAGGCTCCTTTAGAGCTCTGACTGAAACCCGGAGCGGTTTCTGACATCGGAGCCACCAGCCTCTACTGATGAGAAGGAAGGAATTTAGACACTCGCTGAAGGCACCTGATTGCCTTTTCACATTAAAAAAAAATTCTCCCAAAGAAATGGCACTCAAGACTGCTAACAATAATAACCAAAATTAAGGTAAAACTTCAATTAAAACAGTCATAAAACAAATACATTAACAGCAATATTAAAAAAGCAAAATCAAAATGTTACATTTTTACTCTATTTTAATGTATTATTTTAATCAATTTTAATTGTGCCTGTAAGCTGACTTGAGTGCCATTTTTTGGTAGAAAGGCAGGGTCTGAATCAAATCAGATAAATAAAAGAATAAAAAGAGCACCCAACCCAACAGACTAGTTTCCATGGCAAAGGCCAGCTTGAATAAAAAGGTCTTTGCCTGCCGGTGGGAGGACAGCATAGAGGAAGCCAACCTAGCCTCCCTTGACAGGGAGTTCCAAAGGTTGTGAAAGTCAGAATTTTCTGACATTTTTATTTGCTCTCTTAAAGTCTTAGGAATTAGTGATATGCATCAAACATAAAACAGATTTCTGACACTGCCCACAATACATAGACATATAGATTAGAAACACACGTTTTGGCTTCCCACCAGCTAGGAAGTTTAAATTTAGTGTGCCAAAATATAATGGATGAGCAGCCTTGTATGTAACCTAAGCATGCAGTATGATTTGGGTTTTTTTCTCCGCCTCCTCCTCCTCCTCCTCCTCCTTCTTCTTCTTCTGTCAGATTTCAAAATGAAACACAATTTCCTGCCTGATTCAAAGTCACTATCAAGTGCCTCATTAGCCAAGCCAAAAATAGAATTTCTTGGGTTCTGAGTCTTGAGCACTGGAATGGCTTTTGGCAGCTGTTGCAGGATGTGCTGAAATCTCCTATGAGGGGAAAATGGTATTGTTATGCCTGTATTGTTGTTGCTCTGTTCAGCAGAGTGCTGGTTTAATACTCCAGCATAACCAGTTGGTGATCCATCAGTGCAAAGTCATGGCCAGGGCAGCCTTTCCCAACTGAGTGCCCTCCAGATGTGGAGTTGGACTACAACTTCAGTTGGCATGGCCAATGGCTTGGGGCAAGCTGGGTTAGGAGATGGTCTCCTGATAGTTAGTCATCTCTCTCTGATCTGGGTTGCATGGAATGAAAACCCAAAGGATGGTTGCGCATGAGTTGAATATGGGTTGTTGTCGAATTGTGGGTTTTCACTTCCGAACCCTGCACTACTGTTTAACTATGGGTTGTTAGCCACAAATATCCCAGAGTTCACAACCCAGCAACAAACCATGGGTTCTCTTCCTGGGTTGTTGTTGGTTAACAACCCATAGTTAAACCATAGTGCAGGGTTTGCACGTAACGACAACCCACGATTCAACAATAACCCATACTCAACCCATACTCTGGGTTGTCGTTACATGCGAACCAGGTCTCTGTGTTTAGATGAGGTGCCTTCTCTGAGCTCTGATGGGTGATACTGCTCAAGCTGAGGAGAGGAGCGGAAGGAGAAGCAGAAGGCAGAAAAGTAATTGGCAGTCTTGAGCGGCAGGGGTCAAGAGGGGAGAGAAAGCTCAGTTTTTAGCTGGTGGTGCTGAGTCGTGAGAGAAGCTCTCAAAATTGCTCTCTGAAGGTTCCACTGCCTGCAGGAAGAGAGCCTGTGTACTCATCCACATACTACATACTCTGCTTTACATAAAGTAAATATTTCAAAGAAACCGAAAGTCCCTCCTGCTGCATTTCTAGAGAAAATGAACCCCAGTGCTGTTCATGGAACATCTCGCTGCACAGGGAAGCAGAGAAAGTGGAACAGTATTTTTGTAGGAGGTACGTTTGTGTCTGGACTGTGCCATTGCACACCGCAAAGTGGAGGGATGGGATGGTGATTCTCATAATGAAATGCAAATCTTTTGTGGGTATTTTCAGGGAGGGGCGGTAGGGAGATAGTTAGAATTTTGGCTGCTATGCAGAGGAGTGAGGTTTAACCCTTGCAGTTTTCCCAATAGACACCTCCGCCCCAATACAGACAAACCTCTGCTCTTTCCTGCAGGGCAAAAACCACAAGTACTATAATTGGTATCTGTCTGTTCCCTCTCACAGCAGGCAAGTAGCAGCTTGGGTGTATGTGTGTGTGGGGGGGTGCTATTTGCTTTGGAGAAAAACTGCAGGCGACCCAGTCATGACTTTCACACTGTCTCATCTCATTCGCTGCTGAGAAGCAAGCCTCTGTTTGAAAGAGGATGGAGATGTGCAAACTGCTAGTGCTGAATTGCACAGCCGCCTCTTAACTGATGACCTTTTGGCTCCTGGAGAAAACTCTCTGCTGAACCCTTGCAAGATAGCTCTTTGCACTCTTTAGCGAGTGTAATCAGAACCGTTTTTAATGATTTGAAAGATGGTTGCTACTGACACCCCAGCCCCACCCCAGCAGGCGGAGATTCCATAGGTGCAGTGACAGGGATACTTCTCCATCCTGGAAAGCAAAAAAAGCAACATTATTTGGAAGGAATTGCAGCAGTGTGCTTTTAAATTGGCCCTCATCCACTCCCCTTTGTTGTAAGGTTGATGCTTTTACTGTACATTTTAGCTGTGGTTCCTGCATCTGAAAGAGTGCTTTTGTATGAGGCATTGAGTGTTCTCTCCCCCTGATTGCCATGTGTACAGCCTGGCTCAGATATCTGTAAATGGTCCCCAACCTTTGTGAGTCAGTGGGCACATTGGGGATTTTGAGAGTGCTCTCACAAAATGGCTGCCATGGGGGTGGAGCTTGCCCATTCATAAAATGGCTGCCGTGGTGGGCATGGCCAGTCACAAAACACTCATTTCCCAGAAGGCAAACTGGGACGACTAAAAGAAAAGCAATGTGCCAAAGAACCTAAGGACAAGACAGCGATTGGACCTGCACTTCAAAACATGTAACCACTCTTTCGAACCAAGTAAAGATGGTGCTTGAGGGCAGCCCTTTGCTTTACAGCATGCCGGCTGCCCAGCTAATTAAAAGAAATCTTAAGAAAAAGGTCAGGAGAGGCAAAGAGCCAAAGGAGGTGTTTGTGAGCACACCGGAGGTCACGGGCCCAGCGTTGGAGACCTGAAAGCTAGAGCGCACCTTGGAAGGTATTTTTTCCTGGATACCTGTAGTCTGCAAGCAGACGGAACTCTAGTCCTTGCTGGTTGAGATGATTTTTTAAACTAATATTCTGTTAGTTTCTTATTGTAGTGTGGGCCTTAGCTGATGAGAGCCTAAAGAGATATTTCCTCTGGGCAGGTAATAGTTTTAAGGTATTTCTTTCTTCCACCTCCCAATCATCTGAGATAGAATAACGTCTGTCATATAATAGCTGCCAGATTTGTGGATGTCTGGGTGGCGATTCATCTGTCACACTCATCTGAATCTCTGCTGGGGAGTGACAGCTGTGCCCAGGGCTGCTGATGTTGTAGATTCCTCCATCAAAGAGGTGGTTGGACTAAATGACCTCCAAGGTACCTTCCAACTCTAAATTCTATTAGCTGTGTTCCAGGACCAGTTAGACAGAGTGATCAAGAGACGCTTGAATCTGCTGGGTTCTTCAGTTCTAAATGACATTGAATGACTAGGCTCAGTATTTTTAAAAATTGGTAATAAAACATCAGACTTGCTCATCTGCTCTGCAGTTCTGTGAGAGAATGCGCTTCTCATGTCACCCTTTGGAAGAACCAAGCAGATGGAATTTCCTCACTCCCTCAACTTGCCATTCATTATCGCAATCTTTAAACCAGGCACGGCGTTCAGAAGTCAGAGATGATCTTTCGCACAAGCTCCTTTAATGAGAAAATACTTTCATGATGACTCTCTTATCTCCTCCCTGATTTTTCTTCTTCTTGCTAAGCTGTCAGGCCAAAAGTTAATACACAGACAAATTATTCTGTGTGTGTGACTAAAGATCCTTTAATTAACAAACACACACACTTAACCTTGTCCTAAGCTTTAGCCTGAACAAAAAATTTCTTCTGGAGAAGCAAGAAAGAATGCAGAGTCAGGGTGATGCTTCCTACTAAATGCAGTGAGGGCTAATCACATGTTATTATAGTAGTCTCTAGGCCATGGCAAGTTGGCTGTGTATATGTAGTGCTATGTCTAGGATTCACATTTTGCTCATTTTGTGGTACAGCCAAGGACAACCCCTGAACTTCCCAGATCAGGTTTTTCTTTCAACACTTGGGGCACTTCTACACCAGCCTAAAATCCTGCACTTAAAACGGTGCTTTCTGCTTCCATTTTAAATGCAGGATCACAACTGACTCCCTTTACACGCGCTCCCTTCCCCCCCTTCTCTTCCCCCCCTTCTCCCCATATCGGAGTCTTCCATTATCTTTCATTGACCTCGCTCCTCTTCTTGCTGCTTTAACTCTTTGCAGCTGAACACAATGGGGTAATTTGATAGCTCATTATCTGAGATCTTTTTAAAAACAGAACAAAGGGGATTTAGTGCAGGAGGATCACGGAGTCATGTGAAGAGCCTGCAAGCTTCTGTGAAGGAGCAATCTCAATTGCAGGATAAAAGCTCTGTGTGATGAAGCTCTTGGTTTTGGAACTGGAGTAAGGAGGCCTGATTTCTATTTACAGTAGCGGCATAAGCATTGACCCCTTGTGGTGTGGCCCACACTGTGCCAGTAAGGAGAGCATATTGAAAGCACGTAGATTTATTTTATTTTATTTATTGCATTTATACACCGCCTTTCTCCCTCTCGCAAGGAACTCAAGGCGGCTTACATTATCCTCCTCCTCACCGTTGTATCCTCACAACAACAACCCTGTGAGGTAGATTGGGCTGAGAGTCTGTGACTGGCCCAAAGTCACCCAGTGAGCTTCCATGGCCAAGTGGGGACTAGAACCCGGATCTCCCGGCTCCCAGTCCGTCACTCTCACCACTACACTACATGAAGCGGTTGCTTCTAAAGCAAATGCCTGAGGGCAACATCTGTGTGAGAAGGAACCACACCACCCATGTGATTTGTTCATCCATATGTTGTTGCAGCTGCATGGGAAGGGGAGAAACCACAGGGGAAAAGCACCAGACCCATTACTGCTAGAGATATGAAAGCATGAGAAAATAACTGAAAATGTTTTTGGGGAAACCATTTTCTCTCCATTTTTCCAGAAGTTCCTGAAAACCTCCAGAAAAGGACATTTGATTTCCCCCCCCATCTCCACCCCATCCATTTTTTCCTGGTCGTTTCCCCAAGCCCTCACATCTCTAGCTACCATTGGTAAGGAGTGACTTTGCTCGTAGATCTTTGCCTCTTTCTTCCTAGAGGGTATCAAAGAATGAGAGTAGCTTTTGCTAATGTTAGTGCAGCCTTCCGCAACCTCATCCACTCCACATATATTGGACTGCAACTCCCATCATTCCCAGCCAGCATGGCCATTGAGGGTAATGGGAGTTGCAGTCCTCATACAGTAATAAAGAGAATCTCTTCCCCCTCCCCCTTGCCCCTAAATATCTCTTGAAAGCACTTTGACTAAATAGATGTTGGCGTCATCTGCTAAGTGAGTTGATGATTCCCTGGTGGTTCCTCTTCGTGAAGGGCAGATGAAATGGCCACTGATGAAATGGATTTGCAAATGACCTTTCTCCTCCTCTTCTTGCACACTCATTTCCCCTAAGATGACCTGCTCTTGGAAGTGAATATTTATCATAACCTTCATGGGGATTCCTTGGGTCCAGAACTTGTCATTCATTCATTCCAAGGAATGGCTCCAGAGCAGCCCTCCCCCAAACCGGTGCCCTCCAGATGGGTTGGACCATCATCCCATCCCATCATTCCCAGCCATCATGACCCCTCAGTAGCTGTAGTAGCTGGGGATGATGGGGTTGTAGTCCAGCACATCCAAAGGGTGCTGGGTTGGGGAAGGCTGCTCTGGAGAATGTATAGTAAGTAAGGAGTGCCTCTGAGGACATGGAGAGTGCACCTTCCCTCACCACAGTATGATCCAAATCCATCCAGCATCTTGGGATTTACATGATGGGACCTTCAGGGGTGGCAGATGATGTTGCATTGAATGGGAGAGCTGGGCAGGTGGCAACAGACTGAAATTCAGCAAGGAGAGATGAATCATGGTGCACTTTGGAACAGAAGAAGGAGGAGCACAGGAATGTGAGAAATGCAGGAGGAGGATGGCCAGGCACAGTGCTTCAGGGGGAGATTCATGGCTATGAGCAAGCAGTGTGGCCCAAAAAGCCCCTGTCCCTGTAAGAAATCGCATAGGGAAGGCCTGCAGCTGCCTTCTCCAACCTGGTGCCTGCCAGATCTTCTGGAATACAACTCCCATCACCCCAGCCAGCATGGCCGATGGCCAGGAATGTTGGGAGTTGTCGTTGAAAACATCTGGAGGACTCCAGGTTGGGAAAGGCTAGTTTACAGGAAAGGTTAAAGGCTTTGCCTAAAGCCGGGGTGGGCAGGCTTCCAGCATGTACTTTGTTATTTTATTTTAACCGGAAGGCCGACCAGCTGGAGTCAGGTGCAAAATGGTGGCTCAAGGCTGACGTACACCAAGTAGCATTAAGGAACGGGGTGCTTCTGAACTCGTGGCTTTAACCAAGGTTTTGCTTTCAGTATCGGAGCTGAACTCGCACAGAGACATTGCTCCCTTGAAGATACGCTCCTGGTTCTCTTCCTACCTGCTCCGCAGCTTTCTTCATTTCAGCACCCTAATCTAGGTGGGAAAAGTCATTTTGTTTTTGCTATTGTTAAAACAGTTGGGAGTCGGAATCCCTTGCCAGAACCCTTGCCAAGCTAGTGAGAATCACGTAGAGGTCTAGCAGTAGATTCCAGTCTACCTTCTGCCCACTCCTGGTCCAAAGCAGCAATGTTAAAACTTGTACTTCCATTAAGGACCCCTTTCCACATCAGCTTGCCGCTTGAGGAACTTATGGGTGTCGCAGAGGATTCTGGGATGTGTATTAGAGCTGGCACAGGCAGACTTTTCCCCCCCCCGAGAACCACTGAATCCACCTGTGGGAGCCCAGTGCCAAATGGTGGCTTGGAGGTGGAGCCTGTCCCGGTTTACTGATTATATATAAGCTGTTCATGGAACCTTTTTGGCTGAGGAGCGGGATAAAAATACTTTAAATTATATATATACATGGTATATATTTATATACACAGAGCATAGCATTAAATAATACATAACATAATATTAATTTTTAAAATCACTATATCGTTATCACCACCACCCTATGGAAAACGCCCCGTGAAAGAAGCTGTCCTAAAGAAAAGAAGATGATAGTGCTGTGTGTGTGTTGAAGTGGGCAGCTACGCTCCCAGCACTTTACCTCCTGGCCCGCTAGCACTCTGTGTCAACCCACACGCCCTGCAGCCTTAGCTCTGTGCTTCAAGGTTGCTACCTAGGGTGATACATCATATTAGAGGTAGGCATCTATGTATGTATTTAAAGCATCATTATTTTGCTACAGTTCAAAAAGACACACAAGGAAAAAGGAATGGGAAAGGGAGAGGGAAAAATTAAGCCTTCCAGCGGGGCTGGTGGAATGGTCCTTCTCTCCCTCTCATCTCCCTCAGCTCAGCTGCGTCGGCTGACTCTTCGGTCCAGTCCCTGTCCACCACGCTCTATAAAGCTGTAGCCAGCCTCAGAGTTGGCTCTGCAAATAATCTCACCAGAGAAGACTCTGTCAGGTTAAGCTCCTTCTCCTTTCCCCTGTACCCTTCAGCCTTTTGGACCCCGCCCCCCCATCTGCCTTGGACCACCTTACTGTCTTCGGCCCAGGGTTCAGCAATCTGGTGCCCTCCAGATGTTTTGGACTGCAACTCCCACAATCCCTGACTGTTGGCCATGCTGGCTGGGGGACTCTAGGAGTTGTAGTCCAGAACATTTGGAGGGCACCAGGTTGCCTTCCCCTTCTCGGGCCCTTCAGGCCTTAGACTGCTGCCTCTGGAATGCTGTTCCACCTATGCTGAAACTAGCTATGCCGTTCCAGCTGTGCTGGCTGGGGGATTCAGGGAATTGTAGTCCAACATATCTGGAGGGCCCCAGGTTGGAAAAGGCTGCTCCAGACAACACACTGCTGGCTTCCAGCACCTGAGACTGGCAACGAGCTCTCCCCATAGAGCCCCAAACCAGGATACTTGTGGGAGGGAGGGATTTGCTGACAATTGATTTAAAAGGGTCGTGGAAAAACAATCCCTTGCGATCCCTTCCCATCTGAGTGTCCAGTGACATGTGAGGAGGAGGCCTGAAACGAGCTAGAGAGAACAGCTGTGGGCCTCCACCCTCTGAAACAAGACGGGGGAGGGCTTTGGGGTAAACTCTGGGCTGGCCCACGATGTTCCGTTGCCCCTCGCAACCCCACTGCATGACCTCAGACCTCGGGTTGCTTATGTGGTCAAGTCAGCCTGGCATAAGTTCTTGGGAGGAAGTTGTTGTTGTTGTTGTTGTTGTTGTTCAGTTGTGTCCGACTCTTCGTGACCCCATGGACCACAGCACGCCAGGCCTTCCTGTCCTGCGCTCTCTCCCGGAGCGTGCTCAAGTCCATATTCATTGCATCGGTGATGCTATCTAGCCATCTGACGTCCCCTTCTCCTTTTGCCTTCAGTCTTTCCCAGCATCAGGGTCTTTGCCAGGAGGAATTTCTTTATCAATAAGAGCAATTGGAGGTGTTGGAGAAGCAATCCTAAGGAGGCTGTGGAAGCAACAAAAGGAATCCAGTAGCTCTGTATGTGTGTGGGGTGTGTGTCATGCGGGGGGGGGGGGGGAGACAGCAATAATACCAGCTGTGGAGAGAAAAAGAACAAGCGTTTTAATTTCCCAACTTGTGTTGAGTACGCAAGGGAAAGGGAAAAAATGGTTTCACATGTAAGTTATGCTGTTAGATCTGCCCACGTATCTGATAGAGTACAGTCTTTTTGGGAATATATGTCTACAGTTCTTATCCAGTTGAGGCAGTAGAACTGCTCAAATGGATTTTCAAATTAGTTCCTGGGAATTAAAAATAATATTTTTGTCTACATAGCCGGTACGGTTGCTGTCCCTTTCCTTTCTCTTTCCCCTTTCCCCTTTTCCCTTTCCTTTTCTTTCCTTGTCCTCGTCCTTTTAGGTTTTTGAAGACTGACTTGGCGCTGACTCCAGGTTTGAAGGTGGCCTTAGTAAGATGTACCACCTCCTACATCCATGGACTTCTGGCCAACATTTACATTTTTCTCCACACTGCCTCAGAGTAACAGTGGACTGGGGCATTGTGGGAAATTTTAAAGTGGAGGGAGGCTCCCAGAGCCAGCATCAGTGGGGGGCAGTACTATAGCACTTGCGTCCAGGATGCTGCGTGCCGGGTTTCCCCAACTTGGTGCCCACCAGATGGGTTGGACTTCAACTCCCATAATTGCCAGTGCTGTCTGGGAATGATGGGAGTTGCAGTCCAACCCATCTGGAAGGCACCAGGTTGGGGAAGGCTTCTGGGTGCTGACGCTGGCCCTGGAATGGCTATTGAGATATTTTTAGTGCAAATGAAGTGGTGATCCAACAGCATCCCATTTCATTCCGATTAGGTAATTGTCTGGCTCCCACAGATTTTGAGCCGGCTTTCAGCTTATTCGGGAGGCGTTAATTGGGTGCTCCTGTGAACAGTAGCAGCTCAAGCAGTGGAGTGTCTAAAGAGCTTGCAAACACTTCTGCAGGAGAAAAAAAATAATTTTTGGTATCCCTGATTTGTTCCCCAGTGTGTGAGATTGGAAGTAATCTTCTAATGAGTTCATAACAATTGCAAATGTGTTTCTCGCCCAATTATCCAGATCTTAAATAGGCCTCACAATAGTATGTGTGTATTTAAAATGTCATGGATATCCATGAAAAACACATCTGGCTAATTGGCCATGAATTGTATGCCTCTTCTCTCAAAGATTAATTTACTGGGGTTGTCTTTTTGGGGGGTGGGGGTTACATTTGCAGTAGAGATGGAATGTTTCTGATACCATATCCTTTTCTAATAGCTGGTGAACTTTTTTTCCATCTGCATCGTCGAGCTTGATGCATTCTGTTCTATTTATTTGGAATGCTTTATTACCTGCTCTTCAACAAACGTTCTGAGCTAGGAAAGGAAAGGTTCCTCCTGTGCAAGCACCGAGTCATTGCTCACTCCTAGAGGGATGCTGCTTTCACTGGTGTTTTCATGGCAGACTGTAGTGGGGTGGTTTGCCATTGCCTTCCCCAGTCGTGACTACCTTTCCCCCAGCAAGCTGGGTAGTCATTATACCGACCTCGGAAGGATGGAGGGCTGAGTCGACCGGAGCCGGCTACCTGGGACCCAGCTTCTGCTGGGATTGAACTCAGGTCATGGGGAGAGTTTTGGTTGCAGTACTGCCACCTACCACTCTGCGCCACACTAGACTGGTTGAGAAATTGGCCACAATAAACACTATTTGCTAGACTTGGGCCAAGCAATAGTCTTCGCCCTTTTAAAACCAACTCCCCTAAGCCCCAGCTAGCATGGCCAGGGATGGTCCAAAACAATAAAGGTTGCCTACTTTTGATGTTCTATGTTGTGAAATGAGAGGGGCCCAGGCTGCTGTTGCCCCACAGATGATAACGCAGTCCTATGGCAATAATGTTTGAACAACATTGTCTGACGTAAATGTGTACTTGGCAGCTCAGCTAGGGTGAGTAGAAATGTGGTCCTGAGTGATCTGAGGAGTACCAGCACCTCTTCTGTTTCTTGGCCTGCTTTATGTTCCTTCCTAAACAAGTATGCACTTTTAAGTCCAGCAGTGACTAGCACCCAGGATGGGAACTTTAATACTCCAAAAGCAGTCTACAACGGGAGGTTGAAGAGGGAAAGGTGGAGAGATGAAAGTGGGGAGGAAAGCAGTGGGGCAGGGGATGGTGGTGGTTGGGTGTGCAAGTCTAGTTCAATGTCTAAACCAGAGGGAGAGGAAAGAGCAGCTGGGAGCCCCTCTCATTGTGCTTGGATACAGCTCCAGCCAAGAATCTCACCCCTCCCTTGAGCCCCCAGCTGCAGTTGATGATGCCACCAGAAGGAGAATAAGCAGCGGTCAGGACCCCTCCATTTTGATTAGACTCAGCTCCATGACCTACTGAATTACTGCCTGTCTTGCAGATGTGAAGGGCTTTGGAGAACAGAAAGTCAAGACAGTGTAAACTAGGTGTAGGCAACCTGGTGCCCTACAGATGTTGGTGGACTGCAACTCCCATCATCGCCATCCAACAGCCAGGGAATGTGGGAGTTGTAGTCCAAAACATCTGGCAGGCACCCGGTTGCATACCCCTGGTGTAAACCATACCTGAAACGCCATGGTGTTCACATTCCAAAATCTGCCCATTGTTAGAACAGAGCTTAACAGACTACTGTAAATCGAGACTCAAGTATGTCGCGCAGACCCGTGGACTTGCCAGGTATGTTGTCTTCCGGGAGGACAGATTAGAGACAGGACTGAAAGGTTGCCTGCACTCATAAAGCACACTGATAGGTATCCCTTTCTTCTCATCCATGTGGGAACAAATGATACCGCCAAGCGGAGCTACGAAGAAATCATGTCAGACTTTGAAGCTTTGGGAAGGAAACTCAAGAACTTTGGGGCCCAAATAGTTTTCTCATCCGTCCTTCCAGTAGTTAGAAGAGGGATAGAAAGGGAACGAAAAATACTCTGGGTGAACGACTGGCTATGAAAGTGGTGCCAATGAGAGAGATTTGGATTCTGGGACCACGGGCTATACTTCCTGGAAGATGGGCTGTTGGCAAGGGACGGGTTGCACCTCACAAAGGATGGGAAGAATGTGTTTGGCCACAGTATGAAGAACTTCATCAGGAGAGCTTTAAACTGAATCCTACGGGGAAGGGAGATGTAATGTTGGGGGTAACAATGGACGTAGGCGTATGCACTGCAACGGAGAGAACAGCTCTGATAGCACCCAGTAATAGTCTTCAGACACATGTAGGAAGAAAGCCAGACTATGAAGCACATGGTCTTTGATGTCTATATACTAATGCCCAGAGTATGGGAAACAAACAAAATGAACTTGAACTCTTAATACAGGAGGGAAATTATGACTTGATAGGTATAACTGAGACTTGGTGGGATGACTCTCATGACTGGAATACAGCAATGGAAGGATATAACTTGTTCAAAAAGAACAGGAGGAACAGAAAGGGAGGTGGGGTTGCACTATATGTGAAAAATATATACTGTATCTCTGCACAGAAATACAGGAGGATGAGCTTGGTAGCCCCATCGAGAGCATCTGGATCAAAATAAATGGAGCAAAGAATAAATGGAACCTGGTGGTCAGAGTCTACTACCAGCCACCCAGTCAAGGAGAAGATGAGGATGAAACTTTTGAAAAGCAAATAGCCAGTGTTTTAAGGAAGCATGATGTAGTAGTCATGGGGGACTTCAATTTCCCCGATATTTGTTGGGAGACAAATTCTGCAAAACATGGCCCCTCCAGGAAATTCCTGACTTGTGTGGCGGATAATTTCCTCCTACAGAAAGTAGAGAAAGGAACTAGAGGATCGGCTATCCTTGACTTGATCCTAACCAACAGAGATGACTTAGTGGATAAAGTAGCAGTTACAGGAACTCTGGGGGAAAGCGACCATGGAAGCAAAAGCCGAGTGTAGTCAAATGCGTACCCTGGATTTTAGGAAAGCTGATTTTCATAAACTCAGAACAATGATCAGTAAGGTCCCATGGCAAGCGACGCTAACGAGAAAAGGAGTCCAAGATGGGTGGGAGCTTTTAAAAAAGGAAATTCTCAAGGCACAATTACAAACCATTCCAACAAGAAGAAAAGGTGGAAGACAACAGAAGAAGCCAATGTGGCTTCACAAAAAGCTTAGGGATGACCTGAAAACAAAAAAGGACACATATAGGAAGTGGAAAGAAGGCCAAGTAACAAAGGAAGAGTACAGGCAGGTAGCACAGAATTGCAGGGATGGTGTCAGGAAGGCTAAATCTGAGAATGAGCTGAGGTTAGCGAGGGATGCTAAAAACAACAAAAAGGCTTTCTTCAGCTACGTGCACAGTAAAAGGCAGAGGAAAGAAATGGTTGTTCAGCTATTAAATAAGGATGGCAAAATGATAACAGATGACAAAGAAAAGGCAGAGGTGCTCACTTCCTACTTTGTCTCAGTCTTCTCCCAAAAGAGGGTCTATGACCCCCCTGGCAAAGGCTGAAGGGGCAGGATTGCAGCTTGAGATCGATAGGCATATGGTCAAGAAACACCTAATTACTTTGAATGAGTTCAAATCTCCAGGGCCAGATGAACTGCATCCTAGAGTAATAAAGGAACTGGCAGAAGAACTCTCAGAACCACTGTCTATTCTCTTTGAGAAATCATGGAGGATGGGGGAAGTGCCAGATGACTGGAGGAGGGCTAATGTTGTCCCTATCTTCAGAAGGGGTAAAAAGGAGGAACCTGGGAACTACAGACTCTAAAGCAATCCATGTGGAAGCACCTTGAAAACAATGCAGTGATTACTCGAAGCCAACATGGATTTGTCAAAAACAAGTCCTGTCAGACGAATCTGATCTCATTTTTTGATCAAGTAACCTCCCTTGTGGACCATGGGAATGCTGTAGACATCATATACCCCAACTTCAGCAAAGCTTTCGACAAAGTGCCCCATGATAACCTGATGAGCAAACTAGCTCAAAGTGGGCTAGATGAAACAATGATCCGGTGGATCCACAGTTGGCTACAGAATGGGACTCAAAGAGTGCTAATCAGTGGGATCTTCCCAAACTGGGGAGAGGTAACGAGCGGGGTACCACAGTTATGCACCTAGGAAAAAGAAACCAAATGCACAGTTACAAGATGGGGGATACGTGGCTCAACAACACTATAAGCGAGAAGGATCTTGGAATTGTTGTTGATCACAAGCTGAAGATGTGCCAACAATGTGATGTGGCTGCAAAAAAGGCCAATGCTCTTTTGGGCTGCGTTAATAGAAGCGTAGCTTCCAAATCCCCGGAAGTACTAGTTCCCCTCTACTCAGCACTGGTTAGGCCTCATCTGGAGTACTGTGTCCAGTTCTGGGCACCACACTTTAAGAAGGATGCAGTCAAACTGGAGAGGGTTCAGAGGAGGGCAGCGAAGATGATCAGGGGACCGGAAACAAAGCCCTATGAGAAGAGACTGAAAGAACTGGGCATGTTTAGCCTTGAGAAGACTGAGGGGAGATATGATAGCGCTCTTCAAGCACTTGAAAGGTTGTCACAGAGGGGAAGACCAGGATCTCTTCTTGATCATCCCAGAGTGCAGGACATGGAAGAATGGGCTCAAGTGACAGGAAGCCAGATTCCGGCTGAACATCAGGAAAAAGTTCCTGACTGTTAGAGCAATACGACAGTGGAACCCGTTACCTAGGGAGGTGGTGGGCTCTCCCACACTGGAGGCGTTCAAGATGAGGCTGGACAGCCATCTGTCAGGGATGCTCTGACTTGGATTCCTGCATTGAGCAGGGGGTTGGACTCGATGGTCTTGTAGGCCCCTTCCAACCCTACTATTCTGTGATTCTATACTGCTTTGGACCATCTGAGGATGGAGGTGGAAACAGGGGAAGGCATAAGGCAGGAAGGGGGAAAGTGTGGCTCTCTAGATGTTGTTGGACTACCACTCCCCTCACCCCTCTCCGTTGGCTATGGTGCCTAGGGCTGATGGGAATTGTAGCTCACCTCTGGCATAAGTAGGAATGGCTTGGGTGGGTGGGCGCAGCAGAATGCATCAGGGGCGGATGGGTACAAGGATTACCTTTGGTGGCCTGGACTGGTAGTTTGTAGTGTAAATCATTTTGAAGGATAATGTTCCTGTTACGCATATGAAGCTAACTATCTTTAAAGCCACTTTGGGAGGGCTCTGCCCTGCAAAGTAGCATACAAGTATTTCAGATAAATAGATATTCCCGGCTAAAAGGGTGGGTGCAAATTATAAGTCCATATTCCAGGGCTTGACTTGGGACTCTATTGACCATATGGTCTCTGGCTACTGCCAAGACTTTTTATGACCATATGATGCTGGCTTCATCTTGTGCAGTACTGTCTACTCTCACTGGTAGTGGCTCTCTAAGGTCCCGGTTGAGAGAGGTTTTCTCAAGCCCTTCTGTCAGGAATCTTTAATTGGATTGAACTTGGGTTTTGATTGAGCAATGCATGTGCTCTACTGATGATCTGTAGTCACTCCCCAAGCCCCTGGGAAACAGTCTGATGGGGTCCCAACTTTAGGTCCAGGGGAGGCCATCGTACTCCAAGGACTTCTCTTCCTGAAACGACTGGAGCTTAGGGGGGAAGGGCCCCAGTATCTGAATTGCTTGTCTGCAGCAAGATGTGGATGGAACATCAACCAGCCTTGTGTCAAAATATTGATGTTGGTTCCTGCAAGTGGTAATTTGAGAAAGGGGGCAGGGGAGGAAAGAAGACTGAAGAGGAGGTGGACTGAAAGGGGCCATTAGATGGCAACTGGGTTTTGGTGCACGTGTGTGAGAGATGAAGTTTTGCAGGATCCCTGTTGGAGTTTCTAATAATCCCATGGAAACCACTCTATTCCTCTTCAGTTGTGTTGATTCCCCCACCTCCTGCCCCCAAAGCAACACTTTGTCAGAGATGTGATGGTAAAAACTCTTTCTTTTTG
Source organism: Heloderma suspectum (assembly GCF_057233095.1). NCBI lineage: Eukaryota > Metazoa > Chordata > Lepidosauria > Squamata > Helodermatidae > Heloderma > Heloderma suspectum. The sequence continues at coordinate 7,275,564 of NC_139460.1, forward strand.
GCTCTGGACCAGATCCAGCAGCACTGAAAACATCCAGGCAGCAGCACTTGGCAGCTTGTAGGGCAGCGGCTGTGAAAACATTTCCTCGCTTGCAAGTTGCGAGGCGTGTGTTTGTGGGCTGCTAATAGAGGACCCAGTGAGGGGGAGGATTTTGGAACTGGTGTCTGGTATTCACATGCTTGATAATATTAGAATATTCCTTGCTTGGGATCAGCATGAGACATACTTGGGCAGAGACGGATCCATTCAGCAGGAGAGTGTATGAATTGCCGAGATGTCCTAGCATGGTCTGGCACCCTCCTTTGCTCATGCTAGGACAGCTTTGCCCAGCCTGGTGCCCTCCACATGTTGTGGATTTCAACTCCCATCAGCCCCAGCCAGCATGGCCAATGGTTAGGCATGCTGAGAGTTGTAGTCCAAATGCGGTTCTGTACAAGCATGTGTAAAGTGATGCATGCTGGGGCACAAAATCCAAACTTCACCTATATGCTTATGGGATCTGAGCCAACGATGATGACGGACCAAGAAAGAGATCTTGGGGCTGTGGTGGACAGTTCGATGAGCATGTCGACCCAGTGTCCTGCTGCTGTGAAAAAGGCAAATTCCATGTTAGGCATAACTAGGAAAGGAATCAAAAATAAAAACTGCTAAGATGATGCTCCCCCTATACAAATCTATGGTGCGACCACACTTGGACACACTTGCTACAGTACTATGTACAGTTCTGGTAACCGCACCTAAAAAAGGACATTGTAGAGTTGGAAGAAGTGCAGAAAAGGGCAACTAAAATGATCAAGGGGCTGAGCAACTCCCCTACGAGGGAAGGCTACAACATGTGCATGGTGTGGAGAATGTGGACAGGAAGACATTTTTCTCCCTGTCCCGTAATACTAGAACCCAGTGGGGCCATCCCATGAAGCTGATTGGTGGAGATTCAGGGCAGATAAAAGGAAGTCCTTCTTCACACAGCGCAGAGTTAAACTAAGGAATTCACTACAAGATGTAGAGATGGCCACCAAATTGAATGGCTTTAAAAGGGGATTGGACAAGTTCCTGGAGGAGAAGGCTATCAATGGCTACTGATAACTGTATGCTACCTCCAGTATCAGAGGCAGTATGCCTACATATACCAGTTGCTGGGGAACATGGGCGGGAGGGTGCTGTTGCAGTCATGTCCTGCTTGTGGGTTTCCCATGGGCAGCTGGTTGGCCACTGTGTGAACAGAATGCTGGACTAGATGGACCCTTGGTCTGATCCAGCACGGCTCTTTTGTTCTTAAATATCTGGAGGGCTGCAGGTTGGGGAAGGCTGCGCTAAGGTATAGACCCAGTTGGGGAACCCAGGGCAGTAGCCTGCAGGTAGGAGCAGATCGATTCTTGATGGCTCCCAAGACTTTCCATATGAGGAAAGAAATGGGCTGCAATCAGTGAAACGCCTCATTCCTATTTAAAAAACGAGTGTTATCATGCCTGAAATCTCTTTCCTCTACCAAATTTCCATGCAACATACCAGCCTTGTTTCTGGTCCCTGCTGGTCATAATGGCCATTTTTCTGGTATGATTTATTAGAATAACTTATTACATCCTGCCTTGCCCCCCCCCACACACACAATGCAGCTGTTGATAAACTAACAACAGTGACAATACCCCTAATCAACAAAATGAAAAGATGGTGTAACAGATAAATGGAAGCACCAGAGCCGGCAAAAAGCACTCAGCTAATCAAACGCCCCTCCACCCCGCACATACACAGGACCTTCTTAACCAAAGAGATTTCAAAACTGGGGTGCAGCTCAAAGATGATACATCGTCTTTGACATCTGTTATTGACGGTGGTGCAAAATCAAAATTGGGACGGGGGATGGGAGCTGCCCATCCCTTTTCTCCCTGACTCACATGTTCATTGGCAAGTGTTTATATTATCATTCACCAAAAATGATTTTGGGATCTCCTGGGAGATGGTGTTTGTTCTCTCTCTCTCTCTCTCTCTCTCTCTCAGAAGTGAAGGTTGTTGGGTGTTGTGGGGTTCTCTCTCCTCCCCCCTCTGTGTTTTATGTGTGTTTTTACTGGTGCATGTTTCAAAAAATGTGAATAATTAATTCCCCCCTTGTCTTGTTTCCTGTTTTATTTCTGTACGTGTAATGCTAACTGGCGGAGACCTGAATCATTCATAGCCTGCGTTCCCCGTGGCAGTGCTGCGGGTGCCCTGGGAATTGGGAGTTGCAGGGCAGTGTCAGAAGTTCGGAGCCTGCTTTCAGAAGGCTGGGAGGGGCTCTCGGAAAAAGCACACGATCCCCAGGGAGGTGGTAAGCACGGAATGGAAATGTTTTAGCAGCCCAATTTCTGTCGCTTAGGACATTGGCTAGGTTTGAACTACTAATACTATCCAACTTTCCCTTGTGGGTTTCTGTTTTGTTGCCTGATGGCAGAGAAGATGAAATCACTACCAGGCGGAGAAGCTTTTCATAAGTTGGTCCTCTGGTTCTCTCCTCCACCCCCTTTTAGGCCGCAAATGACTAGTGCTGGTATGTGTGAGCAAGCAGGCCCCGGTCAAGGTTTTGTTGTGCATTGTTGTTGTTGTTATTTACCATTATTTCTATGCTAGTAACTTTTGTGCACTTGGTTGCAAGGCTGGATTAATATACTAGACAGGGCCCTTTATATGTGCTGTGTATAGCGAGGGGGGCACACTTTCCCCCCTGAAGGGTGGAACCTCTTGGTTAACTGGAGTGACACAGGTTTGATTAAATATTGGGCATGCTTTCTGGAGGACGCTCGCTCTATTTGGACTCTCCTGCCTTTTTAATATGGCTTTCCTGGAAGTCTGAATGTGGATTTGGCCCTGGCTGTGTTTGCAGGCTGGAGAAGCTCAAGGACACGAGCTGAGAGTTTTTCTGAACTCCGTGAGAGCTGGTGTAGGGCAGTCTTCCTTAGCCTAGTCCCCTCTAGAAGCTTTGGACTATGACTCCCAGCAGTCCTGACCATTGGCCATGCTGGCTGGGGCAGATGGGAATGGAAGTTTACTAAATCTGGAGGGCACCAAGTTTGGGAAGGCTGGTGTAGTGGCTAAGAGAGCCAGTGTGGTGTAGTGGCTAGAGTGTTGGACTGGGAGCCGGGAGATCCGAGTTCTAGTCCCCACGTGGGCCATGAAGCTCACTGGGTAACTTTGAGCCAGTCACAGACTCTCAGCCCAACCTACCTCACAGGGTTGTTGTTTTGAGGCTGAAATAGAGGATTATGTACACCACCTTGGGTTCCTTAAAGAGGAAAAAAGGCGGGATATAAATGTAATAAATAAATAAAAGAGACTGAGCTACAAATCAGGAGGCCCCCCCACTTCAGATCTCACCTCTGCCATAAGCATACTACATTGTCTTAGTCAAGGCACACTTGCTCAGCCTCATCCCCCCGCCGCCTGCCCACCCAATCTCCAATATGTGGGTTAATAAAACAGACCTACATTACAGGGTGGTGGTTGTAAGGATTACAAGAAGGTAATGGATGCAAAGTGCTTTGTCATTCGAAAGTGCTAAATCTGTACTTATTATTATTAATAATATTTGGAGCCTGGTTGGTCAGGGGCCTGCAGTGATCTTACTTTGGGATAAATAATTGATGCAGCCTTCTTCATACAGCAGCACCATGTTGATTTAGGGAACTCGCTGCCAGAAGACTGCAATGGCTTTGAAAGGGGATTTGACAAATCCATGGAGGATAAGGCTTGGAAGCTGCCCTATACTGGGTCAGATAATTGGTTCGTATAGTCCAGCTGACACTGTCAACTGGGCTACAATACTGTTGACACTGTCCGTGACTTGCCGGGGTTCCAGGCAAGATTCTTTCCTAGCTCTGCCTGGAGATGCCGGGGATCAAACCTGAGATCTCTTGCATGTGACGCCTGTGCACTGCCGCTGAGCTACAGCCCCCAGCAACTTTCAGACTGTATCAGCCTGATCTTAACAGGCCCTGCACACCACGTGACCTGATAGCTTCCCAGGACACAGCAAAGATGTCTCTGGACTCTTCGCTTCCAAGATCTGCTTACCCTTTCTTCCCCAAGGGCGTGATAGGCCTCGTTACAGGCAGGGGTCCCTTCTCTTGCTTGCAGTCCTCTGCCTTCCGGTATTAACGCCTCATTCCCATCTGGTCAATGCAGGATTTGCTGCCTTTAAACTTTGAAGTCATCCCTGCCAGAATTTGTTAGACCTGCACTGCTGTCTGTCGACACAGCATTCACATTACTGTCATTATATTCTTATTATTGATGTTTTCAAATGTTGATTCCTGTTTTACTGCATTTTATTATAAAACCACTTTGATTTTGAAGAAAAGTGGGATATAAATATAAAAGACCGCTTGGGGTGTTAGCTTCAACACTAGTTCCCCCACATCCCCAATGGTGGATCCAAAATTTCGCTTCTAACCTGATCGGCCAAGGTTTGTGGGTTGTATCCAGTGTTGTCTAACTTAAATCCCATTCATTTCAGTGGGTCTACTCTAAGTAGTACTAACACTGGATACAACCCACTGTCCTATAGTTTAGCCAGTAGGTAGCACCTAGTTGTATCAGCATGGAGTTCTCTGTAGCTGTTCTGTTTTTGTTGGAGAGAAACAGTAAAGGTCTTGTCCAGCCTCCTGATGGGTGTGTCCTGTAAACCAGGGATGGGCACAAGGGAGATCTCCAGGTGTTTGGGACTTCAGCTCCCAGAAGCCCCTGCCAGCCTGGCCAGTGGTCAGGAATGCTGGAGTTGAAGTCCAAAACATCTGGAGAATGCTCATCATCCCCAGCCAGCCTGGCCATTGAACTGTCCCAATTGAACAATACCGCTCTCCCATTGTAAGGCTAAAAAATATCTTGAGTATTACTTTCATGTTTCACTTTCTCTTGAGATGGCTGTCTTACTTCTCCCTGTCCCTGTGTGTGTTTATTTATTTATTGACAGATTTCTAAGCTGTCTTTCAGGACTTAAGCCCTGTATCGATACAGTTTCCTTTATTGTTTGTTTTGAAATGCTCTGACTGGTGAATTTGCAATGTCCAATATGTTCACCAGTTTTGCCGTTAGGAAACAGTACCAGCCCAGAAGGGGGTGTGGCTACTGGGAAACCAGGAGAATGGCCAGAAGGAAGGAAGATGGGTTGACACGCAGAAATATGGCCTCCAGAGAGGGCTTCTCAAAGGAGGGTTCCTACTTGGGGGTAGCAATTAGTCTGTTTAGCAGCCTGGTAGCAGCAGCTGTATGTTTGTCAGAACTCTTAGGATTCTGGACCAAGCTGCATCAACCTGACGCAGCATCTGTCAGCAGCTTATTAACCATGATAGCTAAAATGGAACCTCCACAGTTGGAGGCAATGTATCTTCAGGTACCAGATGTTGGGAGGCTGCTTGTGGACTTCCTGGTAGTATCTGCCTGGTTGTTGTGGGAAACCGAATGCTGGATTAGATGGACCTACAGTCCGATCCAGCAGGGCTCATCTTGCGTTCTGATGTTCCTACTTACACATGTCAAAAATTCAAAGGCAGGCAGGCAGTGGAGGCTGGTGGCTCCGATGTCATTGAGCAGTGAATCTGCTCTGGTCAGAACTCTAAAGAAGCTACCCAAGGTGCAGACTACTTTAGAATTCTGGGTGGTTCTGACTGAAACCTGGAGTGGATTTACCACTCCACAGACAGTGGAGCCACCAGCCTCCACTACAGGCAGGGAAGCCTGTAATCTTCATATTTGAATTTTTGTGTGTGGTCAACAGTTTCTGCACTGCCCGCTTGTTGTTCAGTCGTTCAGTCGTGTCCGACTCGTCGTGACCCCATGGACCATAGCACGCCAGGCCCTCCTGTCCTCTGCTCTCTCCCGGAGCGTGCTCAAGTTCATATTCATTGCATCGGTGATGCTATCTAACTATCTCATCCTCTGCCGTCCCCTTCTTTTGCCTTCAATCTTTCCCAGCATCAGGGTCTTTCCCAGGGAGTTTTCTCTTTGCATTAGGTGGCCTAAATATTAGAGCTTCAGCATCTGTCCTTCCAATGAGCACTCAGGGTTGATTCCTTTAGGATGGACTGATTTGACCTCCTTGCAGTCCAGGGGACTCGTAAGAGTCTTCTCCAGCACCACAGTTCGAAAGCATCAATTCTTCGGCGCTCAGCCTTCCTTATAGTCCAGCTCTCACATACGTTACTACTGGGAAAACCATAGCTTTGATTATATGGACCTTTGTCAGCAAGGTGATGTTTCTGCTTCTTACTATGCTGTCTAGGTTGGCCATAGCTTTCCTCCCAAGGAGCAAGTGTCTTTTAATTTCATGGCTACAGTCACTGTCTGCGGTGATCTTGGAGCCCAAGAAAATAAAATCTGTCACTGCTTCCATTTCTTCCTCTTCTATATGCCAGGAAGTGATGGGGTCAGATGCCATGATCTTCATTTTTTTAATGTTGAGTTTCAAATCAGCTTTTGCACTCTCCACTTTCACCCTCAGCAAGAGGCTCTTTAGATCCTCTTCGCTTTCTGCCATTAGGATGGAATCGTCTGCGTATCTGAGGTTGCCCTCTTACCTGAGCCCTAAAGAGATCCAGCTCTGCTGAGGGAGGAGAGCTGTTTAGGTCGAAGGAGGTGGTGGGGGACAGGGTGGACTCTGGACATTTTAAGGCACTTCGATATGTGAGTGTGGAATTCTGGCAAAATTGTGGAATCTTATTTTAGAGATGTGGAATTCTGGCAAAATTGTTCTCTGGGGCTGGTCTGGCAGTCAAGAACCTTCACCCAGCCTGGTCCTAAGCAAAACCTACTTTCAAATAAGTCCTTTACGATTTAGTGGGATTGACGTCCTGGTATGTATGCTTAAGATTGCTGCTGTTGTTTTCCCCTTTAAACCAGGGGTGGGTTTTTTTTCCTGTTGAGGGAGTTATACCTCAGGAACCAAAGGGTGCCCTCTGGGGAGCGACACATCACTCTTGCCAGGGGCCTGAAGTGATTACTTGCAGATACCTTTTGAAATTAGGCCAGAGGGCCGCACGGGGCCGTAGGTTGCCCAACTCCTGCTTTTTAAACCAAGAAAGAGACCAAGAAAGAAATCTTGCGGTTGTGGTGGCAGCTTGATGAAATGTCGACCCCATGTCCAGCTGCTGTAAAAAAACAAATTCCATGTTGGGCATAATTAGGAAAGGAATCGAAAATAAAACTGCCAAGATCATAATGGCTTTATACAGATCTGTGATGCGGCCATACTTGGAACACTGTGTACAGTTCTGGTCACCCCACCTAAAGAAGGACAGAGTACAGAAAAGGGCAACAAAAATGATCAAGGGGCTGGAGCATCTCCCCTATGAGAGAAGGTTACAACAGCTGGGATTGTTTAGCTTGGAAAAAAGGAGGGCAAGGGGAGACATGATAGAGGTGTGCAGAATTATGCATGGTGTGGAGAAAGTGAATAGGAAGGCATTTTTCTCCCTCTCTCATAATAATAGAACCCAATGGGATCATCCCATGAAGCTAATTGATGGAAGATTCAGGACAGATAAAAGGAAGGACGTCTTCACACATTGCATAGTCAAACTATGGAATTTGCTTCCACAAGACATAGTGATGACCACCAATTTGGATGGCTTTAAAAGGAGGGTAGTCAAATCCCTGGAGGAGAAGGCTGTCAATGGCTACTGGTCCTGATGGCTGTGTGCTACCCTGGTACCAGAGACGGTGGGCCTGTGTATATCAGTTGCTGGGGAACATGGGCGGGAGGGTGCTGTTGCACTCATGCCCTGCTTGTGGGATCCTGGTCGACAGCTGGTGGGCCACTGTATGGACAGAATGCTGGACTAGATGGACCCTTGGTCTGATCCAGCAGGGCTCTTCTTATGTTCTAAACACTGCTGAGAAATTTCTCCCCTGAAACTTGAGATCCAGCTATAAGATCTTGGAGAGCAGAGCTGGGAAAAATAGTGACTGCCAGTTAGTGTAAACAACATTGAGCTAACCCAGCCTCCCCCAGACTGTGCTGGCTGGGGATGATGGGAATTGTGGTCTAACACATCTGGAGGGCATCACGTTGGGGAAGTCTGGGCCAAATGGATGAATCCTTCCTGTGGCCGCTTCCTGTGGTACGAGTACGACTTCCGAGTACGACTTGGCCTGAGATGTTAGGGCTAGATGGACCAACAGTCTGACTTTATATGTAGCATCTTCTTAGTTTCAGGCTATTTGTCCACTAATTCTGAAATCAGGGATGCCCCCGGGGTTGAGAAGAGCCTTCAGCAAAGTCCTGCCCTGTAGGCCCCCTCCTATAGTGGTGGGTGGATGTGGGCCCTGGGGGGCTTACTTTGGTGGGTGGTTTGCGGGTGCCATTTCCATTTCCATACATGCCCCAGAACTTTGAGTTGTTTTTTTCAGGGCACTGTGGGGGGAAAAAATGGCTGTGCCACAAAAATATGGAAATAAAGATGGTGGTTGCAAGGGCTTAGAGTACCTATCAGTGATGGGCCCAGCTAATACTGGATCTGCTGAACAGGCGCCCCTCCTCCCGACCCTTCTTGCTTAATGGCAGGGAGTTATTGGTTTATTTATTCAAAGTATTTTGATCCTGCTCCTCAGCCAAAAAAGGCTCTCAGAGCGGCTTATAGTCCTTTGGTAAACAAGACAGTCCCTGCTTGCAGGCTTAGAGTCTAAAAAAGACATGTCTCACAAGGAAAAAAAGAATGGGGAAGGAAGAGGAAAAAATTATACATAGTCTCTCAGCAGGGCTAGTGGAATGGGCCTGCTTGCCCTCTCATCTCCCATGTGTGACTGGACAGTCCAGATGTTCCCTTTGCCGGCTCCTGTTTCCCTTACTCCTTCTTCTGTCCCACAGGGCTGTTGATGTCAGTTAGAATAAAAGCACTGGTTGATGACACTGCCACCACCATACACACTTCATTATGTGTTCACCATCTATCCATCCCTTCTACTAAATGCCCCAACTCCTGCTTTCTTGTAGGCACGCCCAAGGCCTGATGGAATTCTGATAGTTTGCTGGTGACGAGCTGGGAAGAGCATGGTTAAACACCAACCTCTGCAGTACTACGAGCCACAGTTGTGTTTGTCATGCCTGACGGGGATTTATGGTTGCCGCTGGAAACGATACCAGCGGTCACATGATGACACCACAAAGGTGAGTCGCTAGAACCTTCTGTGTTGCTGGGCTCACTGCCGCCATTTTGAAATCTTTTGTAGCCAGCCAGTGGAGTTGCCTTGAATGTGAACATTGACATTGAAATTGAAGAAATGTAGGCCCCTAAAATTTGACTTTGCTGTTCCTTGTGAACTGGGGCAGAGAAATTGAGTGCCTTGTGGAGCTGTTTGTGAATACTGAAGTCTGTTCACCTGTTGGCCTCCATGCTTGCAGAACTGCAGACAGTTTTATGTGATGATTACATGCAGAGAAGGGCTAATGCCCTTTTAAGGTTGCTTTCAACAGAAGCATTGCTGTCATGACTTGGGAGGAAATGGTAGAATCTGAAAATTATTTAGATTCATGAAGGATAGGTTTATCAGCTTTTAGCCATGCTAAGCTACATCAGAGATCAGCAACTTGTAGCCTTCCAGATATTTTGGCCTACAACTCCCATCAGCCCTAGCCAACATAGCCAGTAGCAAGAGATCACGGGAGTTGTAGGCCAAAATATCTGGAGGGTTGCAAATTGCCCACCCCTGCTACATGAAACTTCCAAGTTCAGTTGAAATATACCTCTGAATACCAGTTTCTAGGATAAAAAATAGGGTGTTGGCATTTCACCTTTATGCCTTGCTTATGAGTTTTCCAAAAGCATCTACCTGACCGATTTTGGAAACAGGTGGCTAAACCTTAGATTGATTCAGCAATTCTTGTGCACTCCTTGCTTGGAAGATTCAGTGAGAGAGTAGGAGAGGCACATATTAGGGGTGCCTGGTATCCTGTCTTTGCAGAAGGGGTTGGACTGGATCAGGCAGTTCATAAAACTCTGAGCTAAAAAGCGTGGATGCATTTCACAAAAAGCCTTGTCCGTGTGACATGCACCCCTCACCCATTTTGGTTATTACTTGTCAGGGAGGGCAGACTATGAGAGGGAGTGAGCATGGACACACATTCAGAGTGAGGACACAGCATCTGATGGCTGCATGACTGTTCGTCATTGCTGTGCACCTTACATGATCCTGATTGTTTGCGACCACCTTGAGAAGAAGCTCCTGTTTTATTTTGTGTGATACTTGCTTAGTGGGGAAAGAAGCAGCTGTAAACAGAGAGCAAACAGCATGCCAAAAAAGATAAGCAGTGGAGTGGTTTTGTGAAGGTGTTTGCCCCCCGCCCACCTCTATCTCTCCACTCTGAAAATGTTCATGGTTGATTTAAATATGGGGCTTACTGAGCACACTGGGTCTGTTTTGACTTTCCTGCCTTTAAGGTTTTCCTGGAAAACTGAAAGTGTGTTTTGCCCTGAGAAAACCACCTTTTTTAAAATGGAATGGTGGGATATAAAATAAATAAAATAAGTGTAGGGTTCGTTGGCCTCTACCAAATTTTCACCCCAGCTCCAGCAAGCTGCAACTTGTCTTCTGGTTCACTACCCTGACTTGCCTGTTCTGTTTGGGCTGCCACATTTTCTGGCCTCTCTGTGGGAATCTGCTTGTGACGATCCCATCCTTAGATCTCCCGTGTTCAAGCTATACTGAATTAGCTCCTTGAGTGAAGAGATGAGATTTGGACATCATAGCCTTAAAAACTGCTTTGTTGGATTGGGCAAATCCACCAAGTTTCCAGCCTGAAGTTCGTGGAAATTTGCAAGATGAGCTTGAATGTGATGTCTGTTTCATTCCTGGCGACTGCTATTCAGAGATTCGACCCTACACAAGGAGTCTGCCAAGACTCCATCTGTCTTTTGTATCAGTGTGGATCAGGTGTGTGAAGGATCTGCTTGAAAATGAAAAATGTAGTTCAGTGCAAAGCATTTAATAAAACGAGAGGCTCTGAACGTTTCTTGCAACTTTGGGGCGGGGAGGAGGTGGGTGAGACAAGAACTGTATTTCCTCCATGTAAATTTGTTTTGCTTTGAGAGCAGTGATGGCTAGAAAACCCCAGCTCTTTTGAATGTGAAGTATGAGGATTCCAGGCCCTTCTTTCTCCTAATCCCTGTTTGCAAGGGAGGTTGTCCTCTGTGCTGTCTTCCCAAATCCAATTACTATTTCAAAGGATCAGCAAGGAAATGGTTCAGCTAGCTTTTTTTTTTTTGCAGCGAGTATTTCTTTTTTGTTTTTGTTTTGGCACTGTAAGATTGTTGATGATAGCATGTGATTGATATATATGTGATAGCAACCTGTGCATCAGATATGCTTGGCTATTAGACCACAGAGGCTGCTTTTACAACCCCTTTCTTGAGCCGATTCCTGATTTACAAGGAGTGGTGGACACTGGAGACAGAATGCTGGAGTTGTCTTTTAAATCCCTATGTTAACCCCTTAATGCTCATCCCCAAACCATAGCCTCTACCGCAGCCTTTCCCAAGCTGTTGTCCTCTAGGCAGGTCGTACTACAAATCCGCTCACCAACCACCAACATGGTGGCTGGGGATAAGAGGAGATGTAGTCCAATGCTTCTGGAGAGTGCCAGTTTGGGAGAGGCTGATGTAGTAGTTTGGGATAATGTTTCTGTTCCTGTCCCTGCACTTCTCCAGCCACAACACACTTATTTATAATAAATGAGGAGGAAGGCTTCTGCATTGTAACCAAGGTCTAAGTGCGCTTGCATTAATGTGCTTGCATTAATCCCTGACTGTGGTCTCCCCACTGTTAAAACTTAGATTGTAAGCTTCGTGGGGGCAGGGACCCTTCTCCTTTTTGTGCTTCTGAAACACTTGTAAGTGCCATGTAAACGGATGCTGGTCCTATGTTAATGAATGAATGGCAATATCAGAATTCGGCAGCGCTGCCTACATGTTCTGGACTGGTGCTTTCTCCCTCCTGCTTGGGGTCTGCGTGCGTGTCCAGTTTTGGGAAAGAGAGGCCTCTGCGCATGGGGGCATGGTGCAGAGAAGCACATTGCAGAGTTCCACACACCGGCTGTGAGCCTCTGAGTTTCTGAGGCACAGAGTGGGCCCTTTCCTTTGGTGCTTTGCAGTCTCTCTTGACGCCCCCTTGACTTTTCAAAGCACACGACCACCGTGCTGTTCCAGTGCATCATCTGTTTCTGTTTACCCCCCCCCCCCATGCATCACCTGTGTCCCCTCTGAGCACGTGTAATTCCTAGTGTATGAGTAAGAGGAGGCTGTGAAGCGGAAGAGCAAGTCTTTTTCTCCCTCTGGGGGCTGCACTGCCTCAGCAAAAGCAGCTGGGCCCGGGGTGGGTGGTCCAGAGCCAAAGGTGGGTGGAGTCAAGCCACATTCATTTATTCACCTGCATCCGTTATTCCCTCTCTTCAGTTGTTTTTCTCTCCGCCTTTTCCCTCTTGCTCCCTTCCCCTGTTCTTTCTCTTTGTCTCTCTCTCTACCTCTCCGCCTCTTTGGGCCCAAACAAACCTCACTTTAAATCCATACCTAGCAGTGCATCTAAAGTAGACATATGGGACCAAATCTGACTCTTAAAAGCCCTCCTACGCAACATGCTAGGGACCCGATCCCGATTGGAGCTCCTGTGCCTACTCTGAAGTAAAAAGGGGGGGGGAGATAGAGTTGCTAAATATGGATGTAAAGTAATGCCTGTTTTGTCCTCCTCCTCCTCCTTCCACAGCTGCCTCCCCTGCCCTGAAGACCCCCCCCCGTCTGAAGGAGGGCTAACCCTTCTCTTTCCAGCTGTCCCCCGCCCCCCAAAAATCATTGTGCAGCAATTACGCTTTTTAAAGAGGGTCCATTGGCATGAACAGGAGCTTTTAAAAAAGGCTAATGGCTGCTCTGTGTGTGTGTGTGTGTAGGGGGCATCACGGCTGAGGAGGGGATGCCATTGCCCAGACTGTGGGTGGCACTGCAAGCTACATTTGACCCGTGGCACACCAATTCCCCCACTTGTGCAGTAAAGCAGGAGTAAGCAAGCAACCTGGTGCCCTCTGGATGTACTGGACTACAACTCCCATAATCCCTAGCCATTGCCCATGTTGGCTGGGAATGATGGGAGCTGCAGTCCCAGGATGGGAGGGCACCAGGTTGGGGAAGGCTGGTCTGGGATTTGGAGTTGATGCGTCAGTCTTTTCCTCACTCCTCCATGCATTGGTCCCCATACCTGGGGCTGCAAATACCCAGTGATGGCATGCATATATTGGTGGCCCCGTTCTGTGTGTGCCCACTAGCACTACTGCCACTAAATGAGTCCACAGTGGTGGCAAGAACGAGGCATGATGGGAGATGCATGTCTGCAGCCTCCTGCCATAGAGAGCCGCTCTGCATCTTGCTCTCTCTTCCTACCCTCTAGGAATGCACACGGTGCGAAGCGATGCTCTTGAGTTTTCCTCACAAGTGGTGGCCAGTGAAATAGGGGGAGCGGGGTTACTTGGGGAGTGGTGATGTTTTGTATCCCTTGATGTTCTAGCGGGACCTCCGCAGATCTCCCATAACGCCTGCCCATGGAGGTCTTTACGGTCCGGGCTTCAAGCCCAGAGGAGCATAGCAAAACATCTCTTCCTTCCTAGGGGACCATCTTGGCCCAGAGTTTGAACCCCTCTTGTGAGTGGCAGGGAGCTGCCGTGTGTTAAGGGCGCGTGGCTCTCCTTTAGAGAAGCGTGTGGTGCCGTCTCTGGCTGGCAGAGAGAATGATTTGCAGCTGTTAAGCTGTGTAAAAAAAGCTAATGCTTGGCACCTGCTTGTCAGCTTGTTTCCCTGCAGCATATTTTTCAGTTCTGCTTGCCTGGCACAGCTTGGTGACAGCGGTGTCAGCCCCCTGCTTCCTGTTCTTTTGTACCACCCCAAAAAGGATGGCTTGGCTGCGTGTCTCTTTCTTCTCTGCCTCCAGTGAAGGCTGTTGTTGGAGGTGGGCATAAGTGGTCATTTGTTGAGGCCCTTGCTGAGGGCCCAGTGCAGACCCTTGCAGATCCCTGTCTGTCCTGGCTGTTGCCACCAGCTCACCCTCCTTCCTTTTCCTTCTGGGCAGTGGTGGGAAGACTGGGTTTGCCCTGAGACTCCAGTCCAAACTGCTGCAGAGAAGGAGAGGAGAGCAAGTGAGCAGGGAGCGGGTGGCCGATCACTCGCCTGGCCTCTCTCTTGGGTAAAGGCAAAGAGGAACGGACCCCCCCCCGTCACCCTCTTGGCTCGGCTCCAGTCCCTGTTGCCACCAAGGGGCTGAAGAAGGTGGCAGCGGCTGCCACTTTGCCTTCTTGCCTCTGAGGCTGCTTCCTGGCCCACCACCGCTCTCTGTGATGGCAGCTAGAAGGAGCAGCTGCAGCCGCCACTCTCTGCTCACCCAGTCGTTCATGCAAGTGGAGGCAAGCAGCTTGACCCAGTGAGCTTCAGCATTGAATGGGAAGTTCGAACTCAGGTCTCCATAGTCTAAGCCCAGCACACTAGCTCTCCCTGAGTGGGGCAGGCTTGTGAACAACGTGGCATCTTGTTTTGGCCCTCGCTAGCTTTCTTTACATTTCTGCACTGCCCATTAGCTGAAGTTCTCTGGGTGTTTATAAGACAAAGCTTAACACCATAAGATACAAGAACAGAATAAAACATAATATAAAAACATGCATTTAAAACAGAATAAAACCAAAGTACTAACCGAGATAAAAGCCAGCAACAGTGCAAAGATTTAAAAACGCACTAATGCAATTTTTTAAACGGAAGGGCTAAAAAGCCCTTGACATCTGGGATTAGGGACAAGGTCGCCTTAGGAGGCTCAAGCTCCAATAGCTCTTGTATGATACATTTCATGGCAGCCCCCTACAAAAACAATGGATGCCATTTTAGCCCCAAATTTGATCTGTTCCTCCAGCTTGTTTCCTGCCTTCGACCTTCCTGCCGCCTTGGCCTGGAAGGTTTTATACTCTGATACCTGGGCATCATTTATCACATAGCTTGAGCTAATCTCTCTGTGCTGGCTTGCTCATATTTCCTTTCAGCTGTTAACAGAGGCTGCTGTTGTCTCACACAGCCTTTGAATTGGCTCTTTGTGTGCCAGAGCAGCCTTGAAATGTAACTGGAGGGGTCCACCCCTGCAGGGTTTTCACTTGACTGTAGGTAGTTCATTCGCTTCCCTTAAGAGGTTGGATTCCTGCATAGATGAGAGAGACAGAACCGTTTTAAGGGGAGGAATAGAGGCTTGAGAGAGGCTTCCCTTCCACATCTTTCTTTTTTCCCCCTTACGATTGCCTCTGGGTAAACAGGTTTTGTAGGTTTTTGAGCAATACAAAAGCCTATCAAACTTGTCTTACCAGAGATTAAACTGGGGTGTGTGCATATACCAGAAGCAGAGATCCCTGCGTCAAAGGGCCTTTTTAACCTCTGGAGGAAAAATGTTCTATCTCTTGCCTTTGGCTGTCTTGGGTTTGAAGGCAATAACCCTGGAGGTTTTAAAAGATGGAAGAAGATTCTGTCTGTGTTTGGGCTTTGCGTATGGGCTGAATCACACACACAACAATGCATGAACACTCAAACCAGGTGAAAGGGTACTTCTTTCTTTTTCTCTTAATGTTGGTGTGAAGCTTTTGAATCAAAAGGCAGTGTGTCTGTTTGACTGCTTGAATGCTTCTCCTTTTCATGCTGCTGCATTTTGCAATGAATATTCCCTGGAAGAAAAGGGCTGCATAGCCTGAACCGTGTTGGGGGTTTCATTTATACTTTTGGCTGAATTTTTGGTTTTCTGTGTCTCCCTCATAGCTAGGGCTGTAAGGGATGTCCAGGAAATGTATTGATTCAAAAGGATAAATCAGACTCCACGATGTGGTTGTGTGTTCTGTTTTCTAAATCATGCTTCCATTCCCTGCCCAATGCAAGTGAGTGTAAAGTAATGCAAGTTGGGGCAAGTGATCCCGCCTTCATATATATGCTGATGGGGGCTGAGCTGGTGGTGACTGACCAGGGCTGTGTTTCCACCAGTGATTTGCTCCATCCTGGCTGCACGGTGAGGTCTCTGTGTTTCCTTGACATCGTGGCCATTCAGCACCAGCCCCGCATTTTATTGCTGAAAAACCGCTTCTTCTGAGACTGCTTATAGTCTGACTTTTCCAGCTTACCGCAGCTCTATTATTGACCTGTTTCCACAATCGCACGGGTCCAGTATCATAGTTCTGCCCATGGGGTGTGTAGCCCAGCCTTTGTGGGTGTGTTGCTCCGACCTCAGTGACCAAACCCTTTCCCTCCCTGTTTTCCGGAAGCTTCATTGCTGTTTTGGAGCAGGATGTCGAGGGACCAACTTTTAAAACATCATTGAAAATAAGCACTAGAGCACAGCCCGTGACCCCAGTCAGGGTTTTTTTCTGCCATTGTGCTGAATGAGGCTTGCCCTCTCAGTGACCACAGAAATGACAGAGAAGCCCCTCAATTGACAGGGCACATATAAAAGCCCAGTTCCTTACATGCGTTTAAGCGGGATCTTGAGGCTTCGGTCCATCGCCTTTGGATGTAACTCATTCACAGCTTCCATATAGAGATCTTGTGTGATAAAGTGGGGGCTGGTTTTGGTCTCTTTCCCACAACAAACCCATTTGTGTCTCCTCAAAAGTACCTCCCATTGAGGTGGATGAGGATGAGATTCCCCCTCAATTGAAATGGCACACATTAAAGCCCAATTCCTTAAATGAGTTTCCAAGGGAGGCTCGGATGAATTGCTTTAGGAAGAAAGTACTTCACAGCTCCGTTATCCTGCGGGTTACAGTGGGGCTGGATTCCATCTTTGTTTTTTCTACCCTCTTTCCCACAACAAACCCATCAGTGTCTCTTCAGAAGTAACTCCCATTGTGATGAATGAGGCTTGCCTTTGAATGCCCACATCAGAACTTACAGAGATTCCCCCTCAATTGAAATGGCATACTTTTAAGCCCAGTTCCTTAAATGCGATTAAGTGAGCGCGATCTCGAGGCTGTGGTCCATTGCCTTAGGACGTAACTCATTCATAGCTTCCGTATAGAGATCCTGTGTGGTAAAAATGGGGGCTGGTTTTGCTCTTTTTCCCACAACAAACCCATTACTCTCTTGTCAGAAGTAACGGTCAGTGAGGTCCTCTGGATTAAAATGGGGGCTAGTTTCCCTCTTTGTGTTCTCCTCCCCGCTTTCCCAGCACAAGCATATGTGTGTCTACTCGGAAGTAACTCCCATTGTGCTCAATGAGGCTTGCTCCTGAAATGCAGGTGAATCTGGACTTTCAGGGGAAAGGAGAAAGTGGGGGAGAGGGGGGAAGCCTCTCTTCACAGCAAAGCTGATTCCTTTTAAAAAATCTGGTTCTCCTCCATTAGCTTCTCCTTCCGTTGTCCTGGAAACACGGCCGAGGAGGCGGGAACACGGATGAGGTAATCAGTCCCAACCCAGACTCCACTCGGACTCCACCCAGCCATCAAGAAAATAATTTGATTAGAGTTCAGTGGAAACAGCACAGGGCCCCATGCTACAGCCATGATAAGCTGGGACTTAAAGCGCTGTGGGAACTGAAAAAGGAGAAGCTGCGATTGGGGAAACATCGCAACAAAGTTGCAAACAAAGTGAAGCTGATAGCATGGAAACACACCTCAGGAAAGAGATCTTGCTGGTGGCGTGATGGGTGAAAATGTTGACCAAGTGCACAGCAGCTGTGAGAAAGGCAAATTCCATGCTGGGGATCAAAAAGGAAAGGAATCCAAAATAAATCTGCCACTGTCATAATGCCTTTATAGAAATCTATGCGGCGGCTGCCTTAAATCCTGCGTGCAGTTCTGGTCGCTACCCCTCAAAAAGGATATTGTAGAGCTGGAAAAGGTGCAGAAAAGGGCAACCAAAATGATCGAGGGGCTGAACAAATATCAGGAAAGTGTACAACATCTGGGACTCTTTAGCTTGGAAAGAGGTGAGTACAGGCGCAATCCTATGCATGTTTAGACAGGAAAAAGTTCTACAGCTCCCAGCATTCCCTAGCCAGCATAGCTGGCTGGGGAATGCTGTAAGCTGTAGGACTCTTTTCTGTCTAAACATGCATAGGATTGTGCCGTAAGTTGGGGTGGGGGGATACATTCTGCCTGGTGTGGAGAAGATAGGGAGAAGTTTTTCTTCCTCTCTAGGAACCCAGCGGGGTCATCCCATGAAGCTGACTGGTGGGAGATCCAGGACAGATAAAAGGAAGGACTTCTTCACACAGTGCAGAGTTAAACTATGGAACTCCCTACCACAAGATGTAGGCATGGTCACCGATTTGAATTGTTTTAAAAAGGGCTTATATGCCTTTGTGGAGAATAAGGGTATCAGTGGTTACTACTCACGATAGGTACAGAATGCCTCCAGTATGGGGGGCAGTATGCCTATGTACACCAGTTGCTGGGGGACACAAGCAGGAGAGGGCTACTTAGGTCACGTCCTGCTTGTGGGCTTCCCATTGGGGCATCCAGTTGGCCACTGCAGGAACAGAATGCTGCCTTCGGTCTGATCCAGCCGGGTTTTTCTTATGCTGCTGTTCAGTGTCCTTCAGTAGCAGATTTTGAAGACTGTAAATTCAGCTCTGTTGCATCGCAGCAACGAAATCTTCTAGTGCCTCTCATGAATCAGCGCGTGGGTTTATCACCACCGGTATATAACCCCAGCATTATATGACTTTCAGCAGGAGCGAGTAAGGAAGCAGCTGAAAAACTGCCGAACCCTTTAAAAAAGTACTTTAATTGAGCTGTTAGCTGCGTTCCTGACAAGGGTGAATCACTCTTACTTTGAAGAGGCTTTTCCCCCCCATTGCAAAAATTTGAAGCCATACAAAATCCTTCAAATATTTTATCCAGCTATTTGCCTCTAATTGCCATGTCTTATGAAAACCAAGCTCTTAAACAAAACAGTGGGCTTTTCCCCCTATAGTGAATGGCCCTGGGGAGAGGAAGGTGGGTGCTTCCTTTTGTAGAGAAATACTTTTTGCAAATGCGCTGCAGCGTACAGCCGCATCAAGCAGGCACGCTTGTCAAAGTGCTGGTATTAGGCTGCAGCTCCCAGTGCAAATGAGTGCACACTCTATGGCAAACCTGGATTTGTTGCTTCGGTGATGTATAAAATGCCCCCTAAGCACCTTGATCGACCACTCCCATCCTGGAAGCTTCGGTTAACCTTGCAAACCCACTCCAGGCTGAGGTTTCTGGTTCTGGTTTGACTGATTGCAAGCCATGGTTTGTCAATTCCAACAACGTTGTCAAACACTAGTGAAGCTCCCTTAGCCATGGCTTGGCGTGAGGTCTGAATCGACCACATGCTTTGGAGTGCTAGGGCCCTTTAAAGATGGCTCCGTCAGCCCTGTCATAACTCATTCTCCCTTTTGATGAACAGGTGTGGAAGACTGAAGGCACAAGGCTGCTTTGTTGTGACAATGTTCTGTGATCCTATGTGTTCTTTCCGATTTTCAAGGTAACAGCTTTTCTCCTCCTCTCCCTCTGGGGAGGGTGCCAGGATGGGCTTGCTGCTGTGTCTCTTGTCACGGAATGTGTTGCTGTTTCACGTTGTTGTTGTGATTTATTACATTTCTATACCACCCAATAGCCAAAGCTCTCTGGGTGGTTTACAAAAGATTAAATAAAACATTTAAAATACATTATAAAAATAACATAAAAACCATTTACATACAAAAACAATGTAAAACTATCAACAATAAAACCATCAGGACCGGAAAAAAACCTTATTATGTGCTGTCAAATGCCTGAGAGTAGAGGAAAGTCTGGTACCAAAAAGATGACAATGCTGGAGTCAGGTGAAACTCACTGTGGAGAATGTTTCACAATTGGGGGGCCACCACTGAAAAGGCCCTCACATGTCCCCAGACACATCTGGATGGTACCAGGGTAGGGGAGGCTGCTCTATCCCTTGATTTTCCTGGAGTGATTGTGCATGCAAAGTTCCAGATGGGAGAAATTGTAATGGTCTGTCTGTCTGTCTGTCTTTCCTCCTCCTCCTCCTCCTCCTTCCTCAATGCTGGTTCCTGCTCAAGGGGACAGAGACAGAATCCAATATTCTAGGCTTCCCGTTTTTGAGTATTGCTAGTTAATTCCTGGCTAGGGGCAAGATTTTTTTTAAGTGTTTAATAGTAGTGGTTGTTCACTAGCAAAGTACCTGTCATTATGATGGACAGGGTATATGTGGAGGAAGGCAGAGGGAGGGATATGTGTTTTCAGTAGAAACGCAAGGGGGAAAGTGTTTTTTTTCTTTTCATTTCTTGTATGAGAAATGAAAGAGAGAGAGGCTCTCTCCCTGGCTCTCTCTTGTATGAGAGAGCCAGGGCCTGCAGGAGAAGCCACCACCACCACCACCACCGGGGAAGAGGCGTGCTTGCCGCCGCTGGGCCTGCTGCTGCCGCCGCTGGGCCTGCTGCCGCCGCCGCTGCCACCACCACCGGGCCTTCCTTGTGGACTTCTGCCTGGCAGACCGCCAGTCCCTGCAGGACCAGGCCCCCAGGTACCGAGCCAGCTGTGCTACTCCACCTGCCCCTCCCTGGAGGGGCTACATAAGCTGGCTGGCTGAGGTGGCCTGGGAGAGCCAGGGCCTGCAGGAGAAGCCACCACCACCACCACCGGGGAAGAGGCGTGCTTGCCGCCGCTGGGCCTGCTGCTGCCGTCGCCGCTACCACCGCCACCAGGCCTTCCCTGTGGACTCCTGCCTGGCATTTTTAAGGGGATTTTAATTGTTTTGTTTGTTTGTTTTATTTTGTTGGGGGGGATTTTGTTGTGTTTTTAGGGGTGGGTAGCCTGCCTGATAGGCGGGAGCGAGGGGGCATGTGTCCACCTGATGGAGGCAGTGGGGGGAGTGTTGGGGGCCAGAACATACCGAGGCTGGGCGGCAGGCGCTGGCGGAGCACTAGGGGCAGGCCATGCAAGCTAAGGGGAACAAGGGAGAGATGTGTAGTATCTGTCCCCTGCTCCGGGCCTGTCCAGAGCCAAAGGATGGCTGGGGGAGGCGTGACCCCATCTTCTGGCCTTCGTTTGCTGCTCTACAATGCCAGGTCTGTTACCCAGAAAACCTCCCTCATCCATGACATGATCCTGGACGAGGGTGCAGACCTGGCATGTATTACGGAGACCTGGCTGGCCGAGGCTGCTGCTCCAACCCTTGCAGCCATGTGTCCAGCTGGATTTTCGTATGCACAGCAGCCGAGGGCTGGGGATCGGGGAGGGGGAGTGGCTGTTATCTACCGAGAGTCCTTGGTCTTCACCAGACCCCCTCTCCGGGAGACCAAGGTTGCTGAGTGCATGTACTGGAGGTTGGGCCCGAAGGGCAGTCTGGGGATTCTGCTCGTGTACCGTCCACCCCGCTGCACGACTGACTCCCTGGCCGAGGTGCTTGAGGTGGTCTCTGATGTGCGTGTACAGTCCCCTAACTTACTGGTGTTGGGGGACTTCAACGTACATTCGGAGGCCATCCTCACAGGAGCACCTCGGGACTTCATGGAGACCATGGCCTCCTGGGAGCTGCACCATATTCTAACTGGGCCCACCCATGTAGCCGGTCATGCACTAGACCTTGTGTTTGTTTCTGGAGAAGCGGGGAGTGATCTGGAAGTCGGGGGTATATCCACCACCCCCTTGTCATGGTCAGATCACTATCTGGTGATGTTGGACTTCTCGGTTCCACAACCCCTCCGCAGGGGTGGAGGACCCATTAAAATGGTCCGCCCCAGGCGTCTTATGGATCCAAATGGATTCCTGAACGTGCTTGGGGATTCTCTGGGGCATGCCAACGGCCACTCGGTCAAGACCCTGGTGGGTGGCTGGAATGCCGCAATCACTGGGGCATTAGATCGGGTGGCTCCGAAACGCCCTCTCCCCCTGAACAGGGCTCGGACTGCACCATGGTTCAATCCGCGGTTATGAGCTCTGAAACAGGAGGTGAGACGGCTAGAGCGCCGGTGGCGGAAGTCTCGCTCCAAAGACGATCAGACACGGGCTAGAGCTGTATCTTCAGCCTATCACGTGGCGGTGAAGGCAGCAAAAAAGGAATATTATGCTGCCTCCATCGCGTCTGCAGAGTGCTGCCCCAGGAGGCTGTTCCAAGTGGTCCGGAGCCTGGTCGGTCCTGTGGCTCCGGAACCACTGGAGCATTCTAAGGCCTCCTGTGAGGCTTTGGCAAGGCACTTTGCAGATAAAATTGATCAGATTAGGTGTGTTACTCTGCACACTGTGGATACAGTTAGTGAGCAAGAGGCGGCCTGTGGCAAACCGGTTTTGTGGGATCGGTTCCAGCTTCTTCCTCCTGATGAAGTGGACAAGGTGCTTTCATCTGTAAGGCCAACCACCTGCTTACTTGATCCTTGCCCATCTTGGCTCATTATGAGCTGCAGAGAGAGACTGGGTGAGGGGATCAAGGCGGTGGTGAACGCCTCCCTTGAGGAGGGAGTGATGCCATCAGCCCTCAAGGAGGCAGTGATACGACCGCTCTTAAAGAAGCCCTCCTTGGATCCTCAAGTTCTGAACAACTTTCGCCCAGTCTCAAATCTGCCATTTTTGGGCAAGGTGATGGAGCGGGTGGTGGCGGTGCAGTTGAAGGCACACTTGGAAGAAACTGATTATCTAGACCCATTTCAGTCGGGCTTCAGGCCTGGGCATGGGACAGAAACGGCCTTGGTCGCCTTGGTGGATGATATGAGGAGGGCTCTGGATAGGGGTGAATGCTCCTTCCTTGTTCTCCTCGACCTCTCAGCGGCTTTTGATACCGTTGACCACGGTATCCTCCTGGACCGCCTGGAGGGGTCGGGCATTGGAAACACTGTATTGCGGTGGTTCCAGTCCTTCCTCTCTGGCGGGTACCAGAGGGTAGCACTGGGAGAGGAGGTTTCGGACCCGTGGCCACTTACTTGTGGGGTGCCACAGGGTTCCATCCTCTCCCCGATGCTATTTAACATCTATGTGAAGCCACTGGGGGCTATCATCAGGAGGTTTGGGGTGCAGTGTCATCAATATGCGGATGACACTCAGCTCTACCTCTCATTCAAATCTTCACCAAGGTTGGCCGTAGAATCCCTGTCCAAATGTCTGGAGACGGTGAGTGGCTGGATGGGGAGGAATAAGCTGAAGCTGAACCCTGACAAGACCGAGGTACTTTTGGTGGGAGACAAGAGGAGGCTGGGGGATGTTGACCTGGTGTTGAATGGGGTACAGCTACCCTTGAAAGACCAGGTCCGCAGCCTGGGGGTCATTTTGGACTCCCAGCTGTCCATGGAGGCTCAGGTGTCAGCTGTGAGCCGGACAGCGCTGTATCAACTCCATCTGATACGGCGGCTGCGCCCCTACCTTCCCGACCATCTGCTCCCATCGGTAGTACATGCCCTGGTCTCCTCTCGTTTAGACTACTGTAATGCGCTCTACGTGTGGTTACCCTTGAAGACGGTTCGGAAACTGCAGCTGGTACAGAACGCGGCGGCTCGCCTGATTAAAGGCAGCCGCCGGCGAGATCACATCACTCCAGTGCTGAAGGAGTTGCACTGGTTACCAGTTGTTTTCCGGGCCAAATTCAAGGTGTTGGTTTTGACCTTTAAAACCCTATATGGTTCCGGCCCAGCCTATCTTAAGGAGCGCCTCCAGCAACAC
Organism: Heloderma suspectum; assembly: GCF_057233095.1. Taxonomy (NCBI): domain Eukaryota; kingdom Metazoa; phylum Chordata; class Lepidosauria; order Squamata; family Helodermatidae; genus Heloderma; species Heloderma suspectum. The sequence goes on from NC_139460.1 coordinate 7,299,196, forward strand.
CAGACAGGCCGCTTAACAAGATCAGCCTCGGATGGCCTTCTCTCTGTCCCATCAGCCAGGACAGCTAGACTGGTGGGGACGAGGGAGAGGGCCTTCTCTGTGGTGGCCCCCACTCTGTGGAACTCCCTCCCTAGGGAACTCCGTCATGCCCCCTCTTTAATGAGCTTCCGTCGTGCATTAAAAACGTGGTTGTTCAGGCAGGCATTTGGGGTGGGTTAGGGTATTTTTTTAAAAAAAAATTTATGGTAAAATTTTATTGTTTTAAATTGTTTATGGTGGGTTGTACATCGCCCAGAGTGGCTGGGTGACCAGTCAGATGGGCGATTAATAAATTTAATAAATAAATAAATAAATAAATTGTAGGGGTGGGGGAAACTTTGTCCCACATGTTAGATTTCTGAAAGCAAAACAACAGTGTGTTTTATGTTAATGCTTAGGGTGGCCTCTTACGCTGAAAAAGAAGATACAGATTTGCATAACATTTGCATATGCTAACTTATATGCATAGAGCGCTTCAGTTAATGGGCAGTATACCAATGTAGTAAATAAATTAATTCACATTTAAAAGTAATCACTATGATTTAAATAGTAATACAATATATCTCACCCTCACAGGGAAGACTATGACCAGGGGTCCTCCATAGCTTCTGTCTAGGTGCTACCTGTTGACGGGCAGCTCTGAAACAATAAAGGAGCGGGTTTAGAAGACTGACCACAAAAATAATGAAGCAGTTGGGGAGGGAGAAGGTGAAAAATAGCTGCCCCTCTAGGCCACCTCTCTGGGGTGTTCAGAAGCACAGGGACATCTTGTTGGATGGCAGTTCAATTGTTAATTTAAGAAGGCTTTCCTTTCTGAGTTGGCATGCAGGCTGAGGGGTGCTGGGAGTTGTAGTTTAACAGCTCTGGAAGGCACCAGCTTGACCAAGGCTGGCATAGGAGGCAGAAGGGAGGGCTTGGCAGCAGCGGAGGCGAGGTCTGGGTGCCATTTCAACCAGACCTTGTTCCAAGTAGGTCTGTGCCTGACTCTAATTCGGGCTACTCTGTTTGAGCTTTTATTCTTTTTGCATTTCCAAGCACGTTTTTTCACATAGCTTATTACTAGGCACAATCTGAGTGGCTGTCTAAGGCAGGACAAGAGCAAAGTGTGCTTGTCTGTGGCGCTTTCTGAGGCTGGCTGTCCCGGTTTCGGGGCAATTGCTGCTCATACAGAGATGGCTTGTGCTGAGTCAAACCCTTTGTCACGATTCCCTTAGCCCCCACTTCGCTTTAGTGCCCAACATACGCAGACCAGAGGCTTCAGTCTGCAGCTTTTAATCCATCATACAGATGCAAATTCTCAGAGAAAGTCTCCGTCTACCAGGAATGCCTTCAGGGGATCCAAATGGAATTTTCGAGAGTTGCCCGCTGTTTAAAGAGGGAGGTGGTCTCACTAGTCTAACTCAAGGCCTCGCTAGCCTAACCTCTCTTGTCCTGAGGCCTCTAACCGCAGCTTCTCACGCAAGGCCAATCTGGTAGACCGTCTAAGTTCCACCCCTGCCCTCTCTCTTTGCTCTGTGTCTGCGCCTGGCATCTGTTAGGTCAACCTCCTGTTTGCTGTCTCTCACAGGGTGGGGTGGGTGAGGAGGGACCCTAAGTTCAGCCATCTGTGCGTTTGTAGCTGGAGAAGCAGGCCTACTCATATCTGGACTAGCCTGGGAAAACACCTCCCCCATGTCTGATGGTTCTCTTTCAGAATCTGAACTGATATCCCACTCCCTGTGCTCAGAAACACCCTTGACACCCTTGGCCTATCTCACCATGGCCTGTCAGCTCTGACCGGCAGTGCATCTTGGGCTGATGCCTCTCCCATCTCTGCTACCTGATCCTTGTGACTGAAAATGCTGCCGATTGAGCCTGGGACCTTCCGTGTGTAAGCAGCTGCTCTCCCTCCGAGCTATGGCTGTTCCCCACTTGCTAGATATGGGAGAGTTCTGTAGCTTGCAAGGAAGAGTGGAGAAGTGTGATCACAGTGCCCGGGTTTTGCCTGGAAAGTGGAAGACCCCAAGGAGTTTGAGGGGATGAGAGACCGGGAAGTCGCCCTTGTCTTAGCAGCGGAATTCCATGTGCCGTTTTACCACTGGAGGCTGGTGGCTCCGATGTCAGTGGGGTGTCAAATCTGCTCTGGGTTTCAGTCAGAACTCTAAAGGAGCTATGCAAGGTGAAGCCTCCCAGCCGCCACTGCATTTTACAGGCTGGGAAATGGCCAGGGATGAGATACAAGTGGCTTTCCCGAAGCCATCTAGCTAATGTGATTTTGGGGATGATTTAACTGATTTGTAATGGAGTGCATAAAGGCCTCTTTCTCAGACTTGCACTGGCTGCCTTGCTTTGCATTTGACTTGCATTGGAACCTGCTGGGCTATAAGTTTAAACAAAATATTTGACTGTATCGTCCCAGCTCAAGTTGGCCTGATGAAGTCCCCCATGCAAATAAGCTTGCAAAAGCTTCTCCCCCATGGGTGTTTAGGGATAGCCCACCTGCCGACAGGTATCCCTCACACCTATCATCTGGGAAGACAACAAAAAGAGCAAACTCTCTCTTCCAGTGGATACAAGCATTCCTGCCTGGAGCACTCGTCGATAAGCCTGATCGACACTCTAAGCCCTGCCCTGAGTTGTTCTATATCTCTTGCCTTTCGGCGACCAACCCAAAATCCATTGGCCTCTGTTCTAAAAATGCCACTCTGATGTTGATGGGGAAGAGTATTTGCATATTTTAAGGCTGAGCACATTGTTTGGCTTAGGAAAAATAGTTTGGCAGCTGTCCCACCTATTTTAGATGAGCGGCAGGAGGGAGAGGGAAGGGATGATGGGGAAGCGATAGTCGGATGTGTCTCGCATGGCAATCAAGCCTTCCCGCTGCAATAGAGATGTCCAAATGGGTGACTTGGTTTCTGGGCACCTTGCCAGCACACCTTTCCTGCATCCCAGTTCTTGGCTCTGTCCTTCATCTTCCAGAGATGTTGACTCCTGGCCCAGGGTAAATATACCCTAAGATTCTTGGTTGCAACTGAATCCAGGTGCTCTTACTATAAATCAAGCAATGTTTCCCTCTCCTAAGTCCTGTAAAGTGCTTGCTCTCTCTCTCTCTCTCTCTCTCTCTCTCTGTGGTGTGTGTGTGTGGTGTGTGTGTGTGTGTGTGTGTGTGTGTGTATATATATATATATATATATATATATATATATATATGAATGAATTCATATTAGGGAGTTTTGCATTTTTTCTGCACAGGCTAACCTTGCTCTTAATGGACTCATAATTTTGTAGCAGAAAATGCGGGTGACTTGCAGGGTGAGGAGAATTTTTCTTTTTCTTTTGAAGCGTACATTATAAGGCAGTTGGAAGAAAATAATTTTTGAAAACCTGCCAGCATATTACAAATTCAAAGTGGCTGCACCACTGACTATATAAAGAATCCGTAAGCGCTGAGTAAAGAAAAGTCACCTTTACCAGCCTTCAGCCCTTCCGTGAGGCAGCCTCTTGGATGAAAACAGTGAGGCACCCTGTGAGGGTGTCCAGCATGGCTGGAGTCCTGTGGGCTGGGGTCTGGCCTTATAGCTCAAAGGGTGGGGGGACTAGACAGGTCATGTGTTGCTCACGCAGCGAGCACAAGAGTCAAGGAAAATCCATCCATTATCCATGGTGCCGTCCAGATGTTTAGGACTACGATGTCTGTCATCCCTGACTACTGGTGGGTGCTAAGTTGGGGAAGGCTGCTTGAATAAGTTAACTCAGCCTTCCCCAACCTGGTTGCCCTCCTGATGCGTTGGGCTTCCACTACCACATCAGGAGGTCAGCCAGGTTAGCGAAGGTTGAGCTATCTCTTCCTGCTTGGTTTTCACCTATCGCATGAAGAGAGGACACAGTAAGCCAGGAATCCTGGACATATTGTCTACAGGGCAAGTATTCTATACTCCATGATCTCCTGGGTGTGACCTGAAAACCCACCTTCCAGATGATCTCCTCTTCCAGTTTGTTTGTTTATTTATTTATTTATTGCATTTATACCCCGCCTTTTTTCCTCTTGCAAGGAACCCAAGGCGGCTTACATTATCCTCCTCCTCTCCCTTTCATCCTCACAACAACAACCCTGTGAGGTGGGTTGGACTGAGAGTCTGTGACTGGTGCAAAGTCACCCAGTCAGCTTCCATGGCCGAGTGGGGACTAGAACCCAAGGAAGTTCCTCCCACATCTCAATTTTGCAGGACTGACGGTAATGAGGAGGAAACCAGTGCAAAGATCGCAAAACCCAGCTATATGTCATTGGATCCATTTTCCCCCAGATGAAGCCCTTCCTGTGGCTATGCCTGAGCTGTGCAGAGTTCTTCATATCCATGCATTTAAACTAATGTATCCCGTTTAGTTTTAAGTCAGTTTAGTTTTAAGTTCACCGGTTTTTGTTTTATGATAGTCAAGAAAATTCTACATACTCAAATGTACATGTGTGTTCAGTCGTTCAGTCGTGTCCGACTCTTCGTGACCCCATGGACCATAGCACGCCAGGCCTTCCTGTCCTGCGCTCTCTCCCGGAGCGTGCTCAAGTTCATATTCATGGCATCCGTGATGCTATCTAGCCATCTCATCCTCTGCCGTCCCCTTCTCCTTTTGCCTTCAGTCTTTCCCAGCATCAGGGTCTTTTCCAGGGAGTTTTCTCTTCGCATTAGGTGGCCAAAATATTGGAGCTTCAGCTTCAGTATCTGTCCTTCCAATGAGCACTCAGGGTTGATTTCCTTTAGGATGGACTGATTGGACCTCCTTGCAGTCCAGGGGACTCGTAAGAGTCTTCTCCAGCACCACAGTTCGAAAGCATCAATTCTTCGGCGCTCAGCCTTCCTTACAGTCCAGCTCTCACAGCCATACATTACTACTGGGAAAACCATAGCTTTGATTAGATGGACCTTTGTCGGCAAGGTGATGTCTCTGCTTCTTACTATGCTGTCTAGGTTGGCCATAGCTTTCCTCCCAAGGAGCAAGCGTCTTTTAATTTCATGGCTACAGTCACCGTCTGCGGTGATCTTGGAGCCCAAGAAAGTAAAATCTGTCACTGCTTCCATTTCTTCCCCTTCTATATGCCAGGAGGTGATGGGGCCAGATGCCATGATCTTAGTTTTTTTAATGTTGAGTTTCAAACCAGCTTTTGCACTCTCCACTTTCACCCTCAACAAGAGGCTCTTTAGATCCTCTTCGCTTTCTGCCATTAGGGTGGTATCATCTGCATATCGGAGGTTGTTGATAATTCTCCCAGCAATCTTAATTCCGACCTCTGATTCATCCAACCCGGCATTTCTCATGATGTACTCTGCATATAAGTTAAATAAGCAGGGTGACAATATGCAGCCTTGTCGTACTCCTTTCCCAATTTTGAACCAATCGGTTGTTCCATGTCTGGTTCTTACTGTTGCTTCTTGACCTTCGTACAGGTTTCTCAGGAGACAGGTAAGGTGGTCTGGTACTCCCATCACTTTAAGAATTTGCCACAGTTTGTTGTGATCCACACAATCAAAGGCTTTAGCGTAGTCAATGAAGCAGAAATAGACGTTTTTCTGGAATTCTCTTGCTTTCTCCATGATGCAGCGAATGTTGGCGATTTGATCTCTAGTTCCTCTGCCTCTTCGAAACCCAGCTTGTACTTCCGGTAGTTCTCGGTTCGCATACTGCTGAAGCCTAGCTTGTAGGATTTTGAGCATCACCTTGCTGGCATGTGAAATGAGTGCAATTGTGCGGTAGTTTGAACACTCTTTGGCGTTGCCCTTCTTTGGAATTGGAATGTAAACTGACCTTTTCCAGTCTTGTGGCCACTGTTGAGTGTTCCAGATTTGTTGGCATATTGAATGCAGCACTTTAACAGCATCATCTTTTAGGATTTTAAATAGCTCGGCTGGAATACTGTCATCTCCGCTAGCTTTGTTGTTACTAATGCTTCCTAAGGCCCACTTGACTTCACTCTCTAGGATGTCCGGCTCAAGTTCAGTGACCGCACTATCATGGCTATCAGGGCTATCAGGGACATTCAGATCTTTCCTGTATAGTTCTTCTGTGTATTCTTGCCACCTCTTCTTAATCTCATCTGCTTCTGTTAGGTCCCTGCCTTCTTTGTCCTTTATCATGCCCGTCTTTGTACAAAACGTTCCCTTGAGATCTCCAATTTTCTTGAAGAGATCTCTAGTCTTTCCCATTCTGTTGTTTTCCTCGATTTCTTTGCATTGTTCATTTAAGAAGGCCTTCTTGTCTCTCCTTGCTATTCTCTGGAACTCTGCATTCAGTTGGGTATATCTTCCCCTTTCTCCCTTGCTTTTCGCTTCCCTTCTTTCGTGAGCTACTTGTAAAGCCTCATCAGACAGCCACTTTGCTTTCTTGCATTTCTTTTTCTTTGGGATGGATTTCGTTGCTGCCTCCTGAACAATGTTACGGACCTCCGTCCATAGTTCCTCAGGCACTCTGTCTATCAGGTCTAATCCCTGAAATCTATTCCTCACCTCCACTGTATATTCATCAGGGATATGATTTAGGTCATACCTGAACGGTTTAGTGGTTTTCCCGACGTTCTTCAATGTACATACCTAAGAATAATTTTAAATTAAATAAAACGTTGCAGGCATACACACAAAATGGAGTGTAATGCTTCAAATACCCAGCCAACCCACCCATGTTAAGCAGTGCCTTTCCATCCAAAGAATACTTGCATTGAACAAGATTAATAAGTGTTTTAGCAAGAAGGCTTTACAAAAAGGGTATTTTAAAGCATCAGGATTCCAAGGGCAAGGAGCAGTAATGGACCATGGTTGTTTTAACGGTTCTCTACAGCTGCCCCCCCCCACTTGCTGGGGCTGATGGGAGTTGTAGTCCAACACATCTGGAGGGCACCAGGTTTGTTTGTTTGTTTATTTATTACATTTCTAGAACACCTAATAGCCAAAGCTGTCTGGGCAGTTCACCACAATGAAAACCATAAGACACAACCTGCTAAAATAGAAAAGTTTAAAACTACAGTATAAAATAAAAAATAAAAACCAAAATACATCCTAGCAGCAGTGCAAAGACTTACAATACAGTAACAGATTTTAAACAACAGAAACTGAAAGACTCAAATGCCAGGGAAAATAAGAAGGTCTTTACCTGGCACCCCAAAGAGCACAACATAGGTGCCAGGCGAGCCTCTCTGGAGAGCTCATTCCGGAACCAGGGTGCCACAACAGAAAAGGCCCTCTTCTTAGTAGTCACCCATCTTACTTTATTTGGCAGGGGCTCCTGGAAAAGGAGTGCTGAAAACTATCTTAGGGTCCAAACAGGTATATATGGGAGGAGATGGTTAAGGAAGGCTGCTTGTTCTTCTCCTATGTGGTCTACCTTATCACTTACTTGCCCTTTGGCTTCGTGCGTATGCATGCTTGTACATGTGTGTGTAAACATATTTCAGGAAGCATTTTGTTAGGGCTTCACTCCCCCCCACACACACTTTTCTCTAAAAAGCAAATCAAAGATTTAGTCTAGATTTCATAGTAGCTGTCTGAGCCTTTTACATTTACAAGCCTGTGTCATTTATGTTTGTTTGCCAGTCCCCTTTCTTGGGCCTTGGCGAGAGCCTGAGACTTTTGTTATCGCCAATTATACTTTTTTGGCATTCTCTCTATATTGAAATGTATCAATATGATCTGGCCCTCGAGATATATGCATTATATCTTTCACCTATAAAAATGCAATTGGTTTGAAAACCAAACGTTGCAGAGGTTTCTATACAGCTTTGGTAAGAGATCTGGCTTCAGGGAATTGCATGCCTCTCTGGGTCCCAGATCCGGTAAGTTGTCAGAAGGGCAGGAGGTGACATGTTCCAAGCTGAGGTATGTGGCGCTAGGAGTCTCATAAGCTCCATTGTGATGTTCTAATAGGCCAAGATGCCTACAGGCAACTGCTGCCAGTGGAGGCTGGTGGCTCCGATGTTAGTGGGACGGTGGCCCCACACTGGGTTTCAGTCAGAACCAGTCAGAGCTCTGAAGGGCCTTGGATAGCTCCTTCAGAGCTCTGACTGGTTCCGACTGAAACCCAGAGCGGATTCACCACCCCACTGACATCGGAGCCACCAGCCTCCATTGACTGCAGCTCCTCTGAACCCCCCCTCGCCCCCCATGGCTTATCAAATGTTGGGGAGGTGGTACTGAAGGTCCACTAGGAGTGCAGAGCACATGGAGGATTGCACATATATGTGGCGTGTCCAAGATGGCTTGGCAGGCGTGGGTGCTTTTCTCTTACAGACCTTCCCTTTTATCCTTGCAACAACCCTGTGAGGTAGGTTAGGCCGAGAGACGACCAGGTAGTGGTAGGTGAACGTGTGCTCTTCAAGCGTATTGAAGTCCTCCAGATTCTTCCTCGAAGCTTGTTTCACCTCGTTTGCGTTCTCACACATGAGCATTCCCGTTTTTTAGACCAGGAAAAATGCACATTTTAAAGTTGTTTTTTTTTAAAATGTGCATTTTTCCTGATTGAAAATTTGCATCCCCCCCCCCCAGGCTAAAACATGAACATGTAGATTTTTTCAAGGGGGAATATGCCCAAGTGTGTGCTTTTGCAAGTGTGCACATTTGAATGTGAACACAAGCTTGGGAAGCTGTGAGAATTTCCCAAGAATTCTGTTCCCGCTTGGGTTTATGGTTGCGAACGGGGTATGTTCACATGGTTTGCAAACAGGAACAAAATTCTCATGCATCTCTATGGCCGCTGGCCTAAGGCCACCCAGTAGACTTCACAGCCGGGTGAGGATTTGAACCCAGGACTCCCCAGTCTAAGTTTATTTATTTATGTTATTATTACATTTATATCTCACCTTTTTTCATCTTGCAAGGAACCCAAAGTGGTTTATATGGTCCTCCTCCTCTCCATTTTATACTCACAATAACCCTTTGAAGTCAGTGAGGCTGAGAGCAAGTGAGAGCCCAAAGTCACCCAGTGAACTTCTTGGTTGAGTGGGGCCTAGAACCCGCATCTCCCGAGTTCCAACACTCTAACCATCATCCCACATTGACTCGCAGTGTGTTTAGTGTAGTTTAGTATAAAAATAGGGACATAAAAACAGAAGCCCATAAAAATACGGGCATCAGTTTAGTATAAAAATGCAGACATTGGTGCCCTTCTTCTACTCCTGGCCTGTTCCACCCTGGCCCAGGTGGGGATGTGATGGGTCAGGGCTGTCCTATCAGGCTTGCTCTGCTACGCCTTGTAGCAACCTGTACTCCAACCTGGGGCCCTCCAGATGTGTTGTGCTGCAACCCCCATCATGCACAGCCAGCGATCTGGGGGGCACCCAGGTTGGAGAAGGTGCTTACCAGTTGTTTATCAGTCTGCAGCCATCTGTGCAGTGCTGCGTGGTGCTTCGTGCTAATGCAACACTTTTCCTGATCTCGGTCTGCTGGGCTTGTAACTGGGGAGGAGAGGGAGAAATACTAATTCCAAGGTGTATTCCCCACCACCATCCTCTCTGCATTCGGCTTGATTGTGATGTGGGGTGTGTGTGTGTGTGTGTGTGTGTGTGTGTGTTCTTTGTTCAATCCAGATAGCCCGAAGGATGGGCGGGAGGGTGAAAAAGGGAGGGGGGGGTGCCCAAAACAACTGTTGAATTCTGCAAAACGTGAAACAATTTATGTAGCTTGATATAACTGCAGGCATGAAAGTGCTGGATATGAAGAGCTGTCTCCCTAAATCAGCCTTCCCCAACCATGTTGACCTCCATATGTGTTGGACTGCAACTCCGTTATGGCTGGGAATTATGGGAGTTGCAGTCCAACACATCTGGAGGTACCAGGTTGGGGAAGGCTGCTCCGAATTCATCCCATTCAGACTGTCGGGACTCTAATGTTGTTGCATTTCTATTCTTCTCTTTGTCTGAGGAGTTATAGGTGACATATACATGAGTTTATCCCATTTAATGCTCACAGCAACAACCTTCTGGGGCGGGAGTAGGCAGCCTTGTGCCTTCCAGATGTTTTGGACTACAATCCCCATCAGCCCCAGCTAGCATGGCCAATGGGCAGGGATTATGGGAGTTGTAGTCCAAAACACTTGGAGGGTGTCAGGTTGTCCATTCCTGCTCTGGTGTACAGTAGGCCGAGAGATGGTGACTGGCCCAAATTGACCCCGTGAGATCTGTGCTTAAGGGGGGATTCGATCCCAGCTCTCCCCGGCGCAAGTCCTAACCGTCCATCTGCTGTAGCGCACTGTTGTCTGTAGTTGTTAGCGTGGCTGTCATCTGATTAAGGAAGTCTCAGTGCAGTGTCGGCTCCATGTCTTTGAGGGCCCCGGGCGAGGGCCCCGGGCAAAGCCCCCACTGTAAATTCGGTCCTGTTTAACTTCAGAACCCCCAATGGGCCCCCTCCTTGTGTGAGTCCACCTTCTCAGCGCCGTGGTCACCAGCTGCTCCTCCCCCTCTTTCTCATCCTTGCCAACACTGGCTGGCTGGACAGGCAGAGGGCCCGTGAGCAAGCGGGCAGCGGCATCTCCTGCTCCTCACCACCACTGCTGCTGTCTGGTCCAGAGCGAGAGGCAGGTGAACAAGCAGGTTGCCAGGGTGGAGAGGAGGAGCAACCCCAGGGGCTCTTGTCGGTCGGCCCCTGCGGGGCTGTGGGCCCTTGACAAGTGCCTGACCAGGCTCCCTTGATGCTGCCTCTGACTGAATAGATGTGAATCTGAACGATTCATCCATCTCTAGCTTTCTGACTGCCCCGCCTTTCTATTGCCGCTGCACTTGCTTTGGCAGTAATAGCCATGGGGTGGGGGTGGGGAATCAAACAGTAATGCTTTTTGGCGTGCAACATGGGAGTAAGGGGCTGGTGGACAAGCAGGATGCAGTTGTGGAGAGGAGGAGCAAGTCCAGGGGGCTCTTGTCTGTGGGCCCCTGCTGGGATTTGGCCCTTGGCTTGTGCCCGGCCTTGCCTCCCACTGATGCTGGCCCTCTCCTAAAGGATAAATCATGAGTTGTAACCAATCAGTTAACTCTGTATATATTTGCATATTCATAAAGCAAGACTGCTGAAGACATACTTTCTTTGTCTACATATGTACAAATGCAGAAATATATTGCAGCAGGCACCATTTTAGAAGAGGTATCCTAGCCCGCTCTCTCTCTCTCTCTCTCTCTCTGTGTGTGTGTGTGTGTATTTGTGTGTGTGTGTTTATGTATGTGTGAGAGAGAGAGAGGCAGGGAGGGGGATGCCTATCCCAGTGCAGCCATCTGAGGTTTTTGAAAGTATTGATGTAAAAAAAAAACCCTTTTAGTTAACCAGAAGGCTATCCATCAATCTACTCGAACCAAGGAATTGATTAAATGCTGTTGCCTCAGTTACCAGCTTATCCTGTGTATGTCTTTGACCAGCTTGGTGGCTCTGATGTCAGTGGGGCATTGAATCTCAGAACTCTAAAGGAGCTATCCAAGGTGCTTGACTGGTTTGGATTGAAACCCGGAATGGAATCACCGCCCCACTGACATTGAAGCCACCAGCCTCCACTGTCTTTGACACTGGAAGCAATTACCAAGGGCGGTGTGTGTGTGTGTGTGTGTGTGTGTGTATGTGACTGTGTGTGCGAACTCTCACTTCCTGGAACTTTTCAAGCAGAGGCCAGACAGCAGTCCGTTGGGTGTGTTGGATGGGGGATTTCCTCTGGGTTTCCTCTTTGGAGCAGGGGGCTGGACTAGATGTCCTTGGAGGGACCCTCCACCTCTAGGACTCTGTCTTCTGTAGTCTTCAGGTCTAAGGAAACCTCTGTGATGCCTTGAGAACTTAAACAGCTGGATGCTAACCTCCTTTTTGTTGTTGTGTCTAACTGTGATGTGTGTGAAGCTGTTGTTCATTTTGACAACGAGGGCAGAAAATAGAACCGTGGAAGCGGTGGAGGAGGAGCTGCCTGCTGAGGAGAGAATGCTGCTGCCTTTGATCTTGGCAAGCCATTATCAGTGGCGCTTCTGCGATCTGCAAGGAGAGCCGCCAGCCTGTGTCTAGAATGGAGCGCGCCTTTGTTCAGAATGAGTGAAACGTCCATCATTTATTATGATGGACACGGTGTGGGGGTGGAGAGGCTCTATCTATTGCAAAGGGGCTCTGTGCCACTCAAATCACCCTTCTCCATAGGGTTCTCTGCTGACAGGGGACAGGCCCACCATCTGACAGTGGTGTGTGTGTGTGTGTGTGTGTGTGTGTGTGTATAGAGGCCTGTCCATCTCTAGGCTGCATCCCAGGTTGGCAGCCTGCTGACTTCTTTGTATCTTAGAATTCAGTGGGAACCATCGTTTCCTTGCAGAATTGCCATTTTTTTGCTGCCATGGCTAATTCATCTGCCCCCACCCTGCAAAAATGGCCATGGGGGACGACATGTTGCCCACCCCTGGCGTAGAAGCACTGATGAGCACCGAGCTTGGATGCTAGGGGGAGGGCATGCCGCTCTTCCACCCCCACTCCCACTCCGGTGTTCAGTTTGGTTGTGTGAATAGGGCTAGTGCAGCCTCCCCAAACATGCTGGCTGGGAATGATAGTTGAAGAACAGCTGGAGGACTGAGCGAGAGAGAGGGGGCTGGGGAATTTGGGAAGTGGGGGTTAGAGAGAAGTTAATGGCTCTCGTCAAGTATCCATGTTGTTCTCGCTACAGCAAAATCATATCTTGGGATGTCTTGACAAGAAGCAATTGGATGGCTGGGGTGTGTACAAATGAAGGAGGTACCTGAGAAATCAACTGGAGAGAGCCAAGGGGTGGGCCATTTTTCTCTTTTAAAGAGAGCTATAAATGGCTGGGCTGTTTGAGCTTTGAAAAAGGATACAGGGCTGGGTGATGAAGACTGCAAATCCAGTCATGAACCTGGATGTGAGTGTTGGCTTGAATTCTAGGAGTGGTGCAGTCATTCCATCATAATCTGTATGTTTAAGCAGTCTAAAATGAAGTGGGGCAGTGTTATCCGAATCTTGGTCTTTGCTGACCTGTTTTAGTGCTGCTTTTATTTGCTGTTGTTTTTGTTTTGTGGTGCTGTTTTGTATAGCTCTTTTGTTGTTGTGTTGTTGTTCTGTAATCCACCCTGGAAATTCTTTGATAGAAGGATGGTATTTTATTTATTTCACATATTTCTGGGCTGCCTTTTGGGGCAGAAGCCCTCCCAAGGCAGCTTACAACAATACATGCATTCTCAAAATATATTTCATTTTCACTTTCTCAGGAAAGTTCTCTGTGACAGTGGGGAGCAAATTCTGTCTCTGCTGCTCACCTAGTGGTGAATGCTCCTTGCCGTATAGGAGTGGCAGTTTTCGCCCTGCTTTAATTCTTGAAATACAAAAAGGTGGGGGTGGGAAGTGGAAAGGTGTTCTAGGCCCCCCAGAAATGAGCAAACGCTTCCCAGTCAGTTCCTAGGGAAGAGCGATTGTCCAAGAAATGGGGTATTCAAGGGGGAAAGTTGTGACCTCCTTGCTGAGGCCAAACTGGCCCTGGTGTTCAGAGTGCTGATCGAAGGCAAGGAAAGACAATGGAGGGCTTGTTGTTCGTTGTGTGTGACTTCCTGCTGCTGGATTTGGGTTTTCCTTGCGTACATAGAAAGCAAACGGGGGTCACTGAGTTTGGGATGAAAAGCTTGAGGCACTTTCTCCATGGCACTGGACATAAAGGCAGTTCTTGAGAGTCAACACTGCAAGCTGCAAGTGTAGTTTTGGCCCTTCTCGTCTTCCTGTCCCCTAAGCTTCCCTTTGGCTCCCCCCTTCCTCCCTCCCTCCCCACTGTGCAGCTTAAAAAAAAAAAAAGGAATAGCTTGAAGTATATCCATGTAGCAAATAGATTTGCAATCTTTTTATTTGGAAAATTTGGGTGGTGGGGGGGGCAAAGTTTCCCTGAGCATTTTTTTTGTGATCTGCCCAGAGAACTTCGGCTATTGGGCAGTATAGAAATGAAAAATAAATAAATAAATAAATAATTCTTCATTGCCTTTCTGGATACAAAATCCAGCTGCTTGAAGAACTGAAAATTCTAGCCCAGTGCTTTTCTTGGAGTGGAAGAGGGAACTCACATTTTTGGGAGAAGGTTTGCATCATGCCTGTGATCTGAAACCCCAAGAGATACAGCCTAGTTCCTGGAAGTAAACCCCTGGGTGGGGTCATTAAATCCCACACAGCAAAGGATTTGTTGAGTGCTGCCGGCGCTGAGCAGAAAGTACATCTGTTACATCCCCTGCTTAGAAGATTCCCCTTTTATCTTTGGAATGCAAAGTGAAAAATGTAAGCAACTGCAGCTTTTCTTCTGTAAACATTTGTGATGGACCCCGTGGGAGACAAAATCAAAGCCGTGGAAATGCGTGTTCCTTGGCTTTACACAATACTGTGGGCTGCAGGGATGATTGTTTTCCCCTCCTGCTATTTTGAACGTGGAAATAAGCCAGTGAAATCCTTGCCAGTGTGATGAGTGTGTGTGTGTGTGTGTGTGTGTGTACATGCGCATAGGCCAGGGAGTGTGTATTGCAGGGGCCTCAGGGGGTAAAAATGTGTCAGGTATGCTCCTTAAGAGCTAGAAACTTTGGTGTGTTTTTTTACATTGAGACTCTCAAGGTACTGAATTTGCAGTCTGTACCAATTTCTACACTTTGCGGCATGGTGATGCCGCCAACATGAAACACCCACCACCCCTCTTTATAAATCTAAGTTGGATCCCTGTCTCCCTGAAAATGACCTTCTTGCACTTTTGCCTTCAGTCCCCCTCCCACCCCCGTCCCCCAAGTGGGCCAAGGGCATAGTTGTTGCCTCGTCTCCTTTCATGAATGTTCATGCTGCTATTTACTCTGCTCTTCCCAAACTAGCAATTAATCTCCTTTTGTATGAAATCTCTTTGCAATGTCCATTTTCTTCCATCATGTCGGAGATGGATAAAAAGTGTTGCATTCCAAAATGGCAGGCAAAGAAGTTTATTTTGTGAAAGTGTAATGCCGGCTGGCTCTTGATGAAATGTTGCCCATGTCAGTGGTGCTCCCAGATTTGAGGGCCCCCTCAGGGGGTGGGGGGGTCTCACCATCATGACCATTCCCCCCACCCGCCCTTGCTGCACTCTCCCCTCCTGTGTCAGTCTGTATCTGCCACTTCAGGTTCCCCATACCCAAAGTAAGGCAGACCCAACTCCCACCCAGTTGCCTTCCTTTCTCTACCTCCAAACCTTCCCCATCACCTCAGGACCCCCCCCCACACACACACACACCCATGGCCCTTACCTGGAGATGAGGATGCTGCAGGACCATGCTCCTGAGCAAAGCCACCGCCAGAGGGAGCTGCAGCCACTGCTCCATCGAGGCTGGAGGTGAGGACGAAGGATGGACGTGCCCACATCAGCCAGTCCAGGCCACGGCTTTGCTCAGCACCAAGCCGGAGGGTGCGTCATCTGTCAGCACCGTGCTGTGTTTGCTGCTGCCTCCATCGCGCACCACTCGCTTGCTGCAGGGCCCTGGACTTTGGCCCTGAAGTCCAGCCTTAACAGTGCCATTGGCCTGTCTTCCAGCTGATCCTGGAGAGTGCTTCTGGGGATAGCAGCACTATTTTTATTATTATTGTTAATAATAATTACATTTATGTATCGCTTCCCACTGCAAAAAGCACTAACTTGTGTTTAAAGACTGAGTGGGAGGGGAGAAGTACAAGGTGAAGGGACCAATGACTCTGAGTTGATTTCTTAGTCAGCTAATTATTCTGCCTGCCTGTCTTGGTCAGGATGAAGGAAACTCCTTACCCAGGGGTGCTGTTCTGGCCCAGGTGGGATCTCAGTCAGGTGGGGTTCCAGCCCCAGGGGGAAGTTCCAACTAAAAGGTCAAGGTCTGAGAAGGCAAGCAGAAAACTTTGGCTATTGGGTGATATAGAAATAAATAAATAAAATAAGCAAAGGGAAGCATGGCAAAGTTCACATTCAGGCAGCACCCTGGGTCAGTCCATGTAGCGTTCATGCCAGCCCTGTGTCCACAATCTGGTGCCCCCCAGCTGTGTTGGTCACAGGCTGGGGAAGGCTGGCCTAGATATTCATCGGAGTGGACTGAAATGTTGCTTCAGCAACAGACAGCCCCAGGCGGGGACCTGTATAGAGCCTCAGTTTAGTCTGGGTGGCTTGCTCCACTCCAGTGGGAGCAGCCTCTTCCAATGAAAATGGCCTTGGCTTCTTCAGCAGCTGGTGGTATGACTCCCAACCTGTGGGCCTTCCGGTGTGTTGGAGAGGATTCTGATGAGGGCAAGGCATAGGCTACTTCCTTAGGGGTAGGGTAGTCATTGTCTTATTTGGGGTCCCCACTGCCAGAGGACACAGCCCTGCCATCAGTCCCCAGCTGAACCTCCATCTCCCCAGCCTAAATCACAGGCTACAAAATCAGATGAGGGCCCTTTAACAAGAGGGAGAAAGCTGACCACACTACAGGTCTTATCAGCCTTCTTAAGGCTCCAGTTGGCTTTAGCTCCCTGCTGAGACAACATTCTCCTGTTGTGCTAGGAGGGGAGAGTTCCAATAGGCAGGACCCACTTGGAGCTATCCAAGGTCCTTCTTCCTTCCTGGCTTGTTCTACCTTCATGCCTTGATCTTGCTACTGGCTTCCCCTCCGAGCCTCAAGGGATCACAGGATGGGACAGCCACTTGCTCCAATGATGCAGGGGAGGCTGTGGCTCTGGGCCATGATCCTCAGACTCCGAGGACAGCAGCGCAACCTCCTCAGGGCTGGGAGGTGGTAGCAAGACGGGCTCCTGATGTGGAAGCAGGGTCAATGTTGAGGCCACTCCCTCTCCCAGGGGCCTGTTCTCCCTAGGACTTTTCAGGTGCCTCCTCCTTAGGTCTGCTTTTCTGCTCCCTGACCAGGTTCCTTTCCTTTTCTGTGTTGAGGGATTGCTCCTGTTGTCTCTGCCTTTAATTAGAGCTTCTGACGTTCTCTACTGCTGCTCTGGCCTATGCTCAATGCTCCTGATGTCTGTCTGATGCTTGAGTGACCTGGAAGTTGGCATTTGAAAGGCAGGGACTTGAATTAGGGCTGTGCCGAAATTATCCTGGTCTCCCTTCCAGGACCCCACCCTACCCGCTTCATTGATGGGCTTAGTAAGAGAGCTGCTAATCTGAGGAGAGTCTTCTGTTTTTTCCTTATCAGGCAGCTGTCTCCCATGCTAAGTTCTTCCAGGGCCTCTGCTCAGGGCTGAGTACTCAGAATAATACGCAGCGTGACCTTTCCTAAATCTGGCAGCAGCAGGGCTATTTAAAAGTGCTCATCTCAAGGCCAGGTGCCTCCTTGCGGCAGTGTTTTCTTAACCTTTTTGAACCTGGGGGAGTGGAATGGGGTGGGGAGAGAAGTGGAGCATTTTCAACTTGACTTCCTGCTGAGCAGGCAAGGACAGGAGCAATTGCACCTGTATGATCTTATTTTATTTATTAAAATTATTTATAGGCCATCTTTCATCATAAAAGATAACAAGCTGCTTTGCAAAATAAAATGAACAGAATAAAACAGCAGTCAGTGTTTATTTATTTATTGCATTTATATCCCACCTTTTTTCCTCTTGCAAAGAACCCAAGGCAGCTTACATTACCTTCATTGATGTATTACATTTTTATCCTGCCCTTCCTGCAGGGTTCTCCCACTTCCCCTGTATCCTCACAACAACCCTGTGAAGTAGCTCAGGCCGAGAGAGAGAGAGAGAGAGAGAGAGATTGGCTTGAAGCCACCCGGGGAGCTCTCCCCAGCCCTCGTCCACACTGCCTCCCACATTTCAAGCTAGTTGGGAATGTGCATTATCCCTTCACATTGTGCAGTTTTATGATATGCTGGCAGGGCACATCTTGGATGCCCTGCGCCCACATGTGGATTGCGATTCAAATCCAGAGGACTGTCTGTATTCAAGCCACGGCTTGGATCCAGACTTAGCCATACTCAGAGTAGGCCAGCTGAAATCAATGGGATTCAGGTTAGCCATGCCTAACACAAGCCCCATGTTGCAGTGTGGGTTGCTCCTCTTCAGGATGCCAGCCAGGTAGGTTACCCAATTCCATTCCCCCCCCCCCGGCCCTGATTTTCCTTTTTTCCCCACTCAACAGTTCATTTTATTTGTTTGTTTATTGCATTTATATCCCACCTTTTTTCCACCTTAAGGAACCCAAGGCAGTGTACATAATCCTCCTCCATTTTATCCTCAGAACAACAACCCTGCGAGGTGGGTTATGCTGAGAGTCTGTGACTGGCCCAGAGTCGCCCAGTGAGCTTCCATGGCCGAGTGGGGACTAGAACCCGGATCTCCCGGCTCCCAGCCCAGCACTCTTACCGCTACACCAACACTGGAGTGTTGGCTCCAGGTTTCTGTTCACCTTAGAAAGACCCCTCACCACCACCACCACTGCCTGGGCCAGAGCAAGAGGCAGGGGAACAGGCAGGATGCAGTGGTGGAGAGGAGGAGCAAGTCCAGGGGGCTCTTGCCTGTGGGCCCTGCTGGGGTGTGGGCCCTCGGCAGGTGCCCGACCAGGCCCACCCTTGATCCCTGCCCTGACAGCAGTAAAATGTGCAAGTTGTGCAACACATCTCTTGAAATCAATAAAGCCAGTACTAAAAATCAGTGTTTGGGAACGCCCACATGAATAGGTACATTTTTACCAACTGGACTGTCTGCAATGGAGGTTCCTCCTTGGCTTTTCCTCCAGAATGCAGCAGGGGAGGAACAGGTTAAATTCCCACTCCCTTTTGAGTTGAGAATACATACTGTCATAAATTTATTTATCTATTTTATTGGACATGTATTGCCCATTAGCCAAAGCTCTCTGGGTGGTTTACAAGACAAAGCTTAAAACCATTACATTCAATAATATAGTAAAACACAATGTGAAACCATAAGTTTAAAACAGAATAAAACCAAAGTAATAACCAAGATAAAAAGCAGCAGCAATGCAAAGACCTAAAAATGCAGTAACACAATTTTTAAAACTGAAGGGCTCAATGGGAGGAAAGGGGATTTTTAATGAAGAAAATAAGGATGGCAAAGTGAGAAAACGATGGCAGTCCATGAAATCATGAATGGTGTGGCAGAGAGGGTGAAAGAAATCCCCAGCTCCCACACTAGCACTCAGGTTCACACAGACCTGCACTAAATTCAGAGCAAACAAAAACAAAATGTGCTTCTTGCCCCTCCCACTGCCTAGTTAACTTGTGGGATTGGAAACATAGGAAGTTGCCTTATACCCCAGTGGTCAGACCCTGGCTTTAGTGTTGTTGACACTGACTGGCAGCAGTCAGGATTCCTTCCTAGCCCTCCTTGGAGGTGCCAGGGGTGGAACCTAGGACCTTCCCACTCAGCTGCAACCCCTCTCCAGCCACCCTGATTTTAAGAGCTAAGCGAATTTATGTTCCCCAAATGGGGAGTGTTTTCAAATCGGTGGACTGTGTTCTGTCCACAACTGTAGCCACAGAAGGCACAGTAGCGTTGTTTTTGTGTCTAGGTTTCTGGTGGCTGGATTGGAGCCCAATCCGGGGCGTTTCCTGCCCCTTGCACGTACGTTGGCTTGACCTATACATGCAGGACTTCCTGGACTTTGGATCTCTCTTGCTTAAGTATACTGAATGCTGAAATTGTTCATGTCTTTGGATTTGAAAGATCAAACAGGTTGAGGCAAGAAAAGTGTACCGGTGTGAATGCTGCTGCTGTGGGAGAGCATGATTTCTCTTGTGTAATGTCGCAAATGTTGTTCAGCTCTTCCATGGCGAAGCGCCCAAGGAAGAGACTTGCTCACTTGGGCTATTAATAGCATTCCTAAGCTGCTTTTTCCAAATCAGAAGTGCGTCAAAGAGGTTTAGCACTTGTCGTCTCTGCTTACCTGACTCTGAAGCAGGGGTGGGCTACCTACATCCCTCCAGATGTTGTCAGGCTCCAACTCTCATCAGCCCCAGCCAACATGGTCAGTGGTCAGAAATGATGGGAGTTGTAGTCCAAAAACATCTAGAGGGATGTAGGTTCCTCACCCCTGCTGTAAAGCAGCATACAGTATATGCTGATGATGAGACTTGAACAATTTTTAAAATATTGTGCCGATACCTCTCTCCTTGCCTACTTTCTTCCTCCAAAGTGTTTTGGAAGCACCTTAACAATGTAACAGACACACAGCATCTAAAAGTAAGTCTTGAAGCATAGGGAAATGTGTTTTCCAGTTAATGGTTCGACCGTGTCTTGGACGAGCATGCCGTGGTTCGCTCACTTGGCTTCATCATCCCTTTCCTATGGTAACTCTCTGGCTCATTTGATTTAGGACTGTAGCATCTCTCTCCCTCTGTCCTGTGCACACGCGCTCCCCCTTCTGTCAGACGTTTTGCATGCAAAGAGCGTGCTCTACCACTGGGCTACAGCACTTCCCTGTTTCAGCCTGCTTGTTTATTTGCTCAATCGTTATTTATTTATTTGATTTATACACTGCCTTTGTACCAAAAAAATGCCACTCAAGGCGGCTTGTCCACCTCCCTCTCCCTCTGGCCCAGGCAACGGTGGTTTTGAGAAGGAGGAGCAGGAGATGCCGCGGCCTGCCTGCGCCCGGGCTCTCTGCCTGCCTAGCAAACGAGCGGGAGCCAGGATGAGAAAGAGGAGGAGGCGCAAGGGCAGGTGGTGGCAAAGGGAGTGAGAAGGTAGGCTGACTGCGGGAGGGGGCCCAGGGAGGAGTCTTGCCCAAGGGCCCTCCGAAAACCTGGAGCTGACACTGCTCCAAGTTCAGGGGACGTCTGTCTTTACATAAGCGGTGCTGGAGGCAGACAACTGGGGAGGTTATTCACTGTTCATCATGTCCCATTTGTGAAATTCCTAGGGGATCTGGGTTTGCTGCTGTGACAGAGCTGGAATAGACGGGCCCTTGGTCTGACAATCCAGCAGTGTCTTTTCCTGCATTCTCGCAAGGCAGATTAAATAAAATGCAGAGGACAATATGTCTTGTAACCGAGAGTGATTTCATTCATTAGAAGATGCCTATTTTTTATTAGATTGTAAGCTACTTATGTGCCTCCAGAGACGACAGCATCAGAGTTCAGATGTTCTGACATGGATCTGGGGTGTATTTATGTTCTGCCTACATTGATCTTGCAGAGGTAATCCAGAGGCTCAGCAGTCTTTGCAGTTCTCTTTAGCAGAATTGCTGGAAGGAACGACTAAATATTTCCGACATGGTAAGGGTAATGTTCTTCCTTTGAAAAATGATTCCAGGAGCCAAAGGAATCTGTCTCTCAATTCCCTTGCTGCAAATGAGCAGTTTAAACAGGCAGCAATCATTTTTCTTCTAAAGCGTTTCATATTAATCACTCCCTTATTGTAACAGCTGAACAAACTTTGTAAGGTTATAGCACAAGGATTAAGCCACTAGGCTTTTCATTCATTTTCCCCAGTACTTTCTGGATCTCATCGCCAGCAATTGTTGCTGGAGTTAAGCCAGTATGGAGATCATCTTAATTCAGGGGTGTTCCACCTTTCAACAGTAGACAGCATTGTGTACAGTGAGTTTCCGTGAAAGTGCAGAAAAAGTCCAGAAATGGGCATAAAGTTCAGCTTTCTGTGAATCTCAATGTGTGCGCTCTCTCTCTCTCTGTCTCTCTGTCTCTCTCTCTCTCCCCCCCCCCTCATTGTTTTTAAAAGCAAGTTTCTAGCCCTTATGGATATGGTTATGTGTTTTAAAATGATTCTGTAGAGGCTTTTGAAATCCCTGAAGTCAGAGAAGGTGGCTGAATCAGATTTTTAGAGGTTTGGGGTGGTGGTGGTTGTATTTTGCATAGTCTTATTGCCTTCCCCGTGATTAGCAAAACCAAAATATTTGGTTTATTGCAGGTTTATTGTGCAAAATATGCAAGTCACATTACATAATGAATACGGGTCTTAAAATTCGGCTTCGCTTGATGCAGAGTTTTGGCGATAAAATGTATTATTGTTATTGCCATTGTTATTGTGTTGTTTCTACCTGGCTGCTAGGCAACAGTTCCTCCCACAGCCCTTGTGACCCCTTTTGCACCCAGGACTCTGATTGCATTCAGAGCTGCATGCCGAGAGATCCTTCCTCTTGTGCCTCAGGATTGCTTTTAAAGCTTCAAGAACAAATGAACCCTTTAGGGCTGGCATCAGGGGACAGCTCTGTCCAGCTGTTGCTGAGACCCCCAGTGCCTCCGGAGGGCCCACTGGCACAAACTCAGCTGAGGAGCAGCAGCAGTTATCCCCAGTGGTAGAGCACCTGTTTGCATGCAGAACGTCCCCGGTCCAGTGCCTCCAGTGAAAAGGATCGGGCAGTTTGGCTGGGAAAGTTTATCTCCTAGAGGCTGTGGAGAGCTGCTGCTGGATTGCAGCAACCTGGTATAAGGCAGCTTCCTATGTTCTGGTGGATGGAAGCCCCACAAAGTGCGTGTTACCCCTGCCCCAAACCACACATCTTAAAATGAGCTTTAGCTCAGTTTCTTGTGCTTAAGCGTCTGATATGGCCTTGACATCGCATCTGCTCTGAAACCCCCAGTGCTGTCGTTAACGCCGAGCTGAGCATCGCTCTCGGTTTAAGCCTGCTAGGAGTGTCAAGAGATCCCCTTAACGCTGACCTTGTTGGCCCTCCTGGCTCTGTTAATGGGCATCGATGTTTGCACCTTGCTGTCACTATCAGAGGTGGTTTCTCTCGGCCCTCCAGGAGCTGCAGGAATAGCAATAATAAAGAGAAACGCGCCCAGGCTGAATTTAAGAGCTCGCATGGCGAGAGCACAGCTAGCAAGGCATCGATCCTTCGCTAGACAGTTCTGTCTCCCGCTGATGCTAATTGGAGTTAAGTGAGTGTGTCGCTGAGGCACAGGAAGCCTTCTCTGGCAACTCACAAATGGGGGCCGAAGGAATGGCTGTGTGGCACTTAATGACGGACTCAAGTCTTGCTTTTAAAATGTTCGCTACATGAGGCATTTGGATGCTGTCCTCTCAGGAGCAGCGGCCTCTGCGCTTGTTGTGAGCTCTGCTCTTGCCAGTTTTTAATCCCCCCCCCCTTGATACCAGGTCTGGATGGAGGCTGCTTTGCATGCTGAACCAGGTAAAGAAGGGGTGGGGCCAAATGGGGACCACCAGGTTTCTCATTCCAGACCTCCAGGCTCCCTAGGCCACGTCCCCTCACTGCCCCCACCCCAGTTATTGATTATTATGGACTCCGCCTTGCTCTGTCCTTGAACTGCAAAGCTGATGGAGGGAACCCATCCCTGCTGGGGAAGGAGAATGCCAGGATGCACATATCCAGTGGCAGCTCCGGCTTTCTGAGGGCCCTTGGGCAAGACACCCTCGATGGGCCCCCTCCCTCCGTGAGCCCGCCTTCTCACCACCATTGTCACCAGCTGTGATGGCTCCTCTTCCTCTTCCTCATCCTTGCTCCCACTTGCTTGCTTGACAGGCAGAGAGCCCCTGAACAAGGCTGCGGCATCTCGTGCTGTTCCTTCTCACCACCTCTGTTACCTGAGCCAAAGGAAGAGGAGGAGAGGAGGAGCAACTCCAGGGGCCACTTGTCCGTGGGCCCCTGCTGGGGTTTGGCCTTTGGCAGGTGCCCAACTGTGCCCACCCTTGACATTAGTGCTGCAAATATCTCCCCCTCCCCCCCCACTTCCCTACAATTATATACTGGCCAAAAGCAAGAGTTGCATCGGTTGCTACGTCCACTTTTGACTCTGGCCTTGTCCACTGTTGGAAAGCGGACCGAGCCAAGTTTTGAATGAGGAAATGTGGAGCTCAATGGAGAGGAAGGTTCCCAGCCCCTGACACAGAGGATTTGTGCTAGCAGGGCTGGGAAAGGCCTCAGCCTGAGGCTTTGGAAAGCCACTGTCACTCAAGGATAGGCAATTTGGGGAAGAATGGACTAGCGACATGACTGTTTATATGGTAGCTCTTTCTCCGTATGTGTATGAACATATGCTTAAATATTGCCCTACTCAGTGACCCTTTGAATCTGTACTTTAGGGCAGGCCCCACTATTTATTTATTGCATTTATATCCCGCCTTTTTTCCTCTTGCAAGGAACCCAAGGCAGCTTACGTTATCCTCCTTCTCTCCATTTTGTCCTCACAACAACCCTGCGAGGTAGGTTGGGCTGAGAGTCTGTGACTGGCCCAAAGTCACCCAGTGAGCTTCCATGGCTAAGCAGGGACTAGAACCCGGATCTCCCGGCTCCCAGTCCAGCACTCCCACCACTACACCACGCTGGCCCTATGAAATCGTGTACAGCCGCTGCCTCAAGTGGCCGATTTGGTGGGGCAGCAAATTGAGAGAGGACTCTCCTGCCTCCAGGTGGTGGACACCACGCAAGGGAAGAGAAGCGTCTTGCCATAGAATTCGCTGCCTCCCTGGCTGCCCGCTCACTGCTACTGGCTGGAAAGAGTTGATCAAAGCAGCCTGCAGAAACGGTTCTTCTGTCTTGCACGCAGTGAGCGGAGAGCTGGGCCCCCTGTCCTGGGAAAGCTGCATAAAGCAGGAAAGAGTGGTGGGCTCTCGCAGTTTCCATAATAAGAATGCTTCGTCTTCTGTGTGGGTATATTTTGGAATGTAGGTTGCATGGCAAAAGCTCATGATGTCCAGCGCAGTGTCATGGTTAGAGCACCCTCCCCCAACCTGGTGCCCGCCAGATGTGTCGGACTGCAACTCTCATAATCCCCCAGCCTGGGGGATTATGGGAGTTGCAGTCCAACACATCTGGTGGGCACCAGGTGGGGGGAGGCTTGGTCAGCGCATCAGACCAGGACCGGGGAGACCTGGATACAAATCTCCACTCGACAGTGATGCCCACAGATAGATTACCACCGCTACCACCTGTTCGAATCTATGATTCTGTGTCACTGGCAGCCCTTCCTCCATCCCCCCTGCCCCCGAAGACTTGGTGGTTTTGTACAGATAACAGTCAGAAAGGAGCAGCTTATTCCAAGGGAAGGCACTGAGGGCTTTCCCATCCATCTTGCAGTCTACAGCACAATCTACAGTGCTCACCAACAAAACTATGATATCAGCTCCAGAGAGATGCTCTCTGCTTTTACACTGAGTTGCTCAATTGCGTAGCAAATGGGCCACATTAATGCCCAGAAATCTCATTTGGGAGATTAAGGTGTACTTGGCTGTGCCTATTAAGGCTTCTAGCATAATAAAATATGGTAGTACCGGAGGGGTGTGTGTGTGTGTGTGTGTGTGTGTGTGTGTGTGGCGGTTGCATGCTCTCTCTTGCAGCTAGAACAACAGTGTGTGTGTTTATATGTCTCTCTGTGTGTGTATTGCTGTAAGCCAGGCAACAAAGGGAAAGGACCAAGTGGGAACTTAAATTCTTGAGGAAGCAGGTAGAGATACATTTTCTTCTCTCAGAAGGTGGGGTCACCTGATGAAGTTGACCAGTACGTTCACGACAGACAAAAGGATGTTGTTTTTGTCCTCCTCCACCTCCTCACAGTGTGTAACTTATGACATTTACTGCTACAAGATGTGCTGCTAGCTTAGAAAACAAGCAGACAAATTCATGGAGGGTAGGATCAATGGTTTAAAGGCATGATTTATTGATTATTATTGATTACTGCATTTCTATCCCACCTTTTTTCCGCTTGCAAGGAACCCATGGTGGCTTCCTCCTCCTCCTCTCCATTTTATCCTCACAACAACCCTGTGAGGAACACTAGGCTGAGTGTCAGTGCCTGACCCAAAGTCACCCAGTGAGCTTCATGGCTGAGTGGGGACTAGAACCTGGGTCTCCCCAGTTCCAGTCTGGTACTCTCACCACTAGACCACACTGGCTCTCTGATAGCTAAATGGAACATTGAGCTTCAGAGGCAGTATATGTACCTCTGAATACCAGATGCAGTGGGGGTTGGTTGCTGCCTTCATGTCCAAATTGTGGGCTTCCCAGACACATCTGGCTGTTCACTCTTGGAATCAGTGTGCTAGATTAGATGGACCCCAGGTCTGGCTCAGGAGGGTGCTTCTTGTGCTCAAAATCCACCATTGGGGCAATACCTTTATTAGGACCAACCAAAATGCCACAAAAGATTGTGCAGCCTTTCGAGTTGTACAGAACTCTTGGTCAGGCTTGGTGGTAAGACAACAACAGCAGGGAAGAACAGAAAAGTCCCAAAATTAGGCCAGAT
The DNA here is from genome assembly GCF_057233095.1 of Heloderma suspectum. Taxonomy (NCBI): domain Eukaryota; kingdom Metazoa; phylum Chordata; class Lepidosauria; order Squamata; family Helodermatidae; genus Heloderma; species Heloderma suspectum. The sequence goes on from NC_139460.1 coordinate 7,325,327, forward strand.
GTTGTGGTCACGAGATGTGCAATTTAAACTCAGGGTCAAAATGGAGTTTTTGTTCTCTCCCCACACCCTGCATCCCGTTTTTTCCCTTTTTCTTAAATCACCTAGGCTGATGAAGAGCTCTGCAGAACTGAAAAGCTTGCATAATTTTTTGTGGCATCTGGTTGATCGTAATAAAGGTATTGCCCAACTACGGATGGGGCCCCATGGGCCAGTGTGGCTATCTTTGTGTTTTATGTTCTTCTGTGCGTAATTGAAGAGAATGATGGAAAAGGGTTACTCCTCTGGCAGGACAAATATCCATTCACCAGTCATGATAGAATTATAAGTAATGGTGCTGTTAGGTCATTTAAAACCTTTAAAACCCTATATGGTTCCGGCCCAGCCTATCTTAAGGAGCGCCTCCAGCAGCACCAGACAGGCCGCTTAACAAGATCAGCCTGAGATGGCCTTCTCTCTGTCCCGTCAGCCAGGACAGCTAGACTGGTGGGGACGAGGGAGAGGGCCTTTTCTGTGGTGGCCCCCACTCTGTGGAACGCCCTCCCTAGGGAACTCCGTCATGCCCCCTCTTTAATGAGCTTCCACTGCGTATTAAAAACGTGGCTGTTCAGGCAGGCTTTTGGGGTGGGTTAGGGTATTCTTAGAAATATGATGTTTTAATGTAAAATTTTATTGTTTTAAACTGTTTTATTGTATGTTGTACATCGCCCAGAGTGGCTGGGTGACCAGCCAGGTGGGCGATTAATACATTTAATAATAAATAATAAAAAAAATTAGGCACTGGACGTAATGGTCTTTCAGGACTGCCCCCACCCAGCTTTGGATGGTAAGATGCGTTACTTCACTTCAAAGTGTGCTATGCCAGCCTTGCTGCGTTAGGGCCCCCCCCCCCATCCTGCTGGGGAGCTCTGGACTTCTGCCCCGAAGTCCTTCCCTGGCGGCACCACTGCAAATGGTGAGGAGTTGCAGGTGGCGCTGACTTGGGTCAGGGAGATCCATTTGTTTGTCAAACTGGCCTTCAGGTCCCAGAATGCAATGCAGCATCAGTATGCAGCATCACTTGGATTCCCGCATTGAGCAGGGGGTTGGACTCGATGGTCTTATAGGCCCCTTCCAACCCCGCTATTTTATGATTCTATGTATTGAAGCTGCAGTTCTATCCAATGCAATCTGCACTGGGAGACATTCTTAGATTTCTTTTAAAAAGAACAACACACCACCAAGGCAGCTGCCGTTCTTTGGTGTCTGGAACCTTAGGCAGGATAACCTGGGGTTAGTACCCCCCCACACACACACACACCCCTGCATGTTTAACAGCTTTGTGAGCAGGCAGAAATCCAGTAGTGATAGTTTTCCCAGGCCCATCACTGTATCTCCCTGCTGGATCCTTGCCTGCCATGGATTGAACCAGTTGTTGTTCAGTCGTTCAGTCGTGTCCGACTCTTCGTGACCCCATGGACCATAGCACGCCAGGCCTTCCTGTCCTCCGCTCTCTCCCGGAGTGTGCTCAAATTCATATTCATTGCATCGGTGATGCTATCCAGCCATCTCATCCTCTGCCGTCCCCTTCTCCTTTTGCCTTCAGTCTTCCCCAGCATCAGGGTCTTTTCCAGAGAGTTTTCTCTTCGCATTAGGTGGCCAAAATATTTCAGCTTCAGCTTCAGTATCTGACCTTCCAATGAGCACTCAGGGTTGATTTCCTTTAGGATGAACTGATTTGACCTCCTTGCAGTCCAGGGGACTCGTAAGAGTCTTCTCCAGCACCACAGTTCGAAAGCATCGATTCTTCGGCGCTCAGCCTTCCTTATAGTCCAGCTCTCACAGCCATACATTACTACTGGGAAAACCATAGCTTTGAGTATGGTTAGATAATCAGTCTAATAATTAGTCAGTCTGACATCAATCCCTGGGGAAATTCTGGAGCAGATCATAAAGCAATCCATCTGGAAGCACCTTGACAACAATGCCGTGATTACTTGAAGCCAACATGGATTTGTCAAAAACAAGTCCTGCCAGACAAATCTGATCTCATTTTTGGATCAAGTCACCTCCCTTGTAGACCGTGGGAATGCTGTAGACATCATATACCTCGACTTCAGCAAAGCTTTCGACAAAGTGCCCCATGATATCCTGATGAGCAAACTAGCTCAAAGTGGGCTAGATGAAACAACGATCCGGTGGATCAACAGTTGGCTACAGAATGGGACTGAAAGAGTGCTTATCAATGGGAACTTCTCAAACTGGGGAGAGGTAACGAGCGGGGTACCGCAGGGCTCAGTCCTGGGCCCAGTGCTCTTCAACATTTTTATGAATGACTTGGAGGAGGAGGTGCAGGGAATGCTGATCAAATTTGCAGAGGACACAAAATTGGGAGGGATAGCTAATACTTTGGAAGACAGAAACAAAATTCAAAGTGATCTGGATAGACTGGAGTGCTGGGCAGAAAACAAGAGAATGACATTTAATCGGGATCAATGCCAAGTTCTGCACCTCGGAAAAAGAAACCAAATGCACAGTTACAAGATGGGGGATACGTGGCTCAACCACACTACAAGCGAGAAGGATCTTGGAATTGTTGTCGATCACAAGCTGAAGATGAGCCAACAATGTGATGTGGCTGCAAAAAAGGCAAATGCTCTTTTGGGCTGCATTCATAGAAGCATCGCTTCCAAATACCGGGAAGTACTAGTTCCCCTCTACTCAGCACTGGTTAGGCCTCATCTGCAGTACTGTGTCCAGTTCTGGGCACCACACTTTAAGAAGGATGCAGTCAAACTGGAGAGGGTTCAGAGGAGGGCAACAAAGATGATCAGGGGACTGGAAACAAAGCCCTATGAAGAGAGACTGAAAGAACTGGGCATGTTTAGCCTTGAGAAGAGAAGACTGATGGGAGATATGATAGCACTCTTCAAGTACTTGAAAGGTTGTCACAGAGGGGAAGGCCAGGATCTCTTCTTGATCATCCCAGAGTGCAGGACACGGAAGAATGGGCTCAAGTGACAGGAAGCCAGATTCCGGCTGAACCTCAGGAAAAACTTCCTGACTGTAAGAGCAATACGACAATGGAACCAATTACCTGGGGAGGTGGTGGGCTCTCCCACACTGGAGGCCTTCAAGACGAGGCTGGACAGCCATTTGTCAGGGATGCTCTGACTTGGATTCCTGCATTGAGCAGGGGTTTGGACTCGATGGCCTTGTAGGCCCCTTCCAACCCTATTATTCTATGATTCTATTCTATGATTCTATGATTAGACGGACCTTTGTCGGCAAGGTGATGTCTCTGCTTCTTACTATGCTGTCTAGGTTTGCCATAGCTTTCCTCCCAACGAGCAAGCGTCTTTTAATTTCATGGCTACACTCACCGTCTGCGGTGATCTTGGAGCCCAAGAAAGTAAAATCTGTCACTGCTTCCATTTCTTCCCCTTCTATATACCAGGAAGTGATGGGGCCAGATGCCATGATCTTTGTTTTTTTAATGTTGAGTTTCAAACCAGCTTTTGCACTTTCCTCTTTCACCCTCAACAAGAGGCTCCTTAGATCCTCTTCGCTTTCTGCCATTAGGGTAGTATCGTCTGCATATCGGAGGTTGTTGATAATTATCCTGGCAATCTTAATTCCGACCTGTGATTCATCCAACCCGGAGTTTCTCATGATGTACTCTGCGAGTCCCCTGGACTGCAAGGAGGTCAAATCAGTCCATCCTAAAGGAAATCAACCCTGAGTGCTCATTGGAAGGACAGATAATGAAGCTGAAGCTCCAATATTTTGGCCACCTAATGCGAAGAGAAAACTCCCTGGAAAAGACCCTGATGCTGGGAAAGACTGAAGGCAAAAGGAGAAGGGGACGGCAGAGGATGAGATGGCTAGATAGCATCACGGATGCAATGAATATGAACTTGAGCACGCTCCGCGAGAGAGCACAGGACAGGAAGGCCTGGCGTGCTATGGTCCATGGGGTCACGAAGAGTCGGACATGACTGAACGACTGAACAACAACAACAACTCTGCATATAAGTTAAATAAGCAGGGTGACAATATGCAGCCTTGTCGTACTCCTTTCCCAATTTTGAACCACTCGGTTGTTCCATGTCTGGTTCTTACTGTTGTCTGGTTCTTACTGTTACTGTTGACACCTCTTCTTAATCTCATCTGCTTCTGTTAGGTCCCTGCCTTCTTTGTTCTTTATCATGCCCGTATTTGCACAAAACGTTCCCTTGAGATCTCCAATTTTCTTGAAGAGATCTCTAGTCTTTCCCATTCTGTTGTTTTCCTCCATTTCTTTGCATTGTTCATTTAAGAAGGCCTTCTTGTCTCTCCTTGCTATTTTCTGGAACTCTGCATTCAGTTGGGTATCTCTTCCCCCTTCTCCCTTGCTTTTCGCTTCCCTTCTTTCCTCAGCTACTTGTAAAGCCTCATCAGACAGCCACTTGGCTTTCTTGCATTTCTTTTTCTTTGGGATGAATTGAGTTGCTGCCTCCTGAACAATGTTACGGACCTCCGTCCATAGTTCCTCAGGCACTCTGTCTATCAGGTCTAATCCCTGAAATCTATTCCTCACCTCCACTGTATATTCATCAGGGATATGATTTAGGTCATACCTGAATGGTTTAGTGGTTTTCCCTACATTCTTCAATTTAAGCTGAAATTTTGCAACAAGAAGCTCATGATCTGAGCCACAGTCAGCTCCAGGTCTTGTTTTGACTGACTGTATAGAGCTTCTCCATCTTTGGCTGCAAAGGACATAATCAATCTGATTTCGATATTGACCATCTGGTGATGTTCATGTGTAGAGTCACCTCTTGTGCTGTTGGAAAAGAGTGTTTGCTATGATCAGCATGTTCTCTTGGCAAAACTCTATTAGCTTTTGTCCTGCTTCATTTTGTACACCAAGGTCATGCCTGCCTGTTATCCCGGTGATTTCTTGACTTCCTACCTTAGCATTCCAATCATCTATGATGAAGAGGACATTTTTTTTTGGTGTTAGTTCTAGAAGGTGTTGTAGGTCTTCATAGAACCGATCAACCTCAGCTTCTTCGGCCTCAGTGGTTGGGGCATAGACCTGAATTACTGTGATGTTGAATGGTTTGCCTTGGATTCGTACTGAGATCATTCTATCGTTTTTAAGATTGTACCCCAGTACTGCTTTTCCCACCCTTTTGTTGACTATGAGTGCTACTCCATTTCTTCTAAGGGATTCTTGCCCACAGTAGTAGATATGATGGTCACCTGAATTAAATTCGCCCATGCTTGTCCATTTTAGTTCGCTGATGCCCAAGATGTCGATGTTCAACCTTGCCATCTCATGTTTGACCACCTCCAGCTTACCTTGATTCATTGATCTGACATTCCAAGTTCCTAAACAATATTGTTCTTTACAGCATCGGATTTTCTTTTTACCACCAGACACATCCACAGCTGAGTGTCCTTTCGGCTTTGGCCCAGCCGCTTCACTCTTTCTGGCGCTACTTGGAAATTCCCTCTGCTCTTCCCCAGTAGTATATTGGACACCTTCCGACCTGAGGGGCTCATCTTCCGGCGTCACCTCTTTTAGCCTTGTGATACGTTCCATGGGGTTTTCTTGGCAAGAATACTGGAGTGGGTTGCCATTTCCTTCTGCAGTGGACCACATTTTGTCAGAACTCTCTGCCATGACCTGTCCGTCTTGGGTGGCCCTGCACGGCATAGCTTATGGCTTCACTGAGTTACGCAAGCCCCTTTGCCACAACAAGGCAGTGCCCTTGCATTATCATCATCATCACTGGAGGACAGTGGCTCCGATGTCAGTGGGGCAGTGAATCCTTTCCGGGCTTCAGTCAGAACTAGTCAGGATGCTAAAGGAGCCACCATACCTCTCCAAGATATCGGAGCCACCAGCCTCCACTACTGAGGATGGTGAGGATATAAAATGAATAAAACGGCAACTCTCTTGAGTCCTGGAGCTGGTGAAACAAGCTGGAACTTGCCCTTGATGTTGTGTCGAAGGTGAACGCCCCACTTCTCGCCTTCTGCTCTGGTAGGACCTGGCGTTTTAGCAATAAAAATAAAACGAGGATCCTTTATTTTTGCTCACATGCACCCATGCTGTGATCCCCTCACCCGCCTCCCTTCTTACGGGTTGCACATCACTGCCTCTGCATTGTGACATTTCTCTATCGTCAGACCTAGTTGTTGATATTAATTCTAGCCCTGGGGTGGCTATACATAGATGCACCACTTATTTTTGGTGGAAAAGAAAACCACCCTCCAGTTCTCCCAGCAATGGCACATTTCAAATAACACAGAGTCATCCAGTTTCAGTTGTGTGCGGGCCAGCGGCCTCTCTGGTCTGCTGGTGTGTGTAAACCACACTGTTCCCTTCTGCAGAGCAGAGCTGCAGTCCTCTCTTCTCTCGGCTCGGCATGGGTGGACCTGGGCCTCAGTGTGGGACAATTGGTAGTTATGGCCGTCTGGAACGTTCTTTCTTGCCATCATGGAAGCAAAACCCCACTTTAACTTTGCCCTGGGGAGGATCAAAAGGAGCCAAAAACGGGGTGGAGGGAAAGCAGCAGTTTCGATTGCACGGGGGAAGTTGGTTTCAGGAAACAGACGTTGCTGCTTGCCTGTGCCCTTGCTGCTGTGCCCCTGTAATACCTGTTCCTCCTGTACATTTGTAAATAGATAATTGCAGTGATGTCCATGCTTTCTCTTAGATTTTCTTTTAATGTCAGGAGCATTACAATACAATAGAAAGGTGGGATTTAAACACAAACAAACAAATGCCTACATCTTCTGTGCAGTTCCTAGGGTGAAGGAGTATGGGGGGGGGAGGGGGAAGTTTTGGAGAAGATTATATGGCATTGCAGAGCCCATGGGATCCTGTTGGTTATTTCTGGCACCTGCAATGCACGGAATGCCTTAAGACGCTGGGAGCCAAGTGGTTTTTCCCTTAGGCCTTGGCATGGGCTAGGAGTCAATGAGGAAAAGCAACATGGCTTTCTGCATGGGGGAGCCTTTGCTCCAGGGCACCCAGAAGATGTGCACCTGCTGGGGTAGAGCCTGAATCAATGTTTTCCAGTCTGGTAGAATCCTCTAGAATGATGGTAGAGGGAACCTGCGGATGCTGGTGACAGCTTTGGGATTACTGTCCACTTTCTTGCTTCTGCACCCGGTAACAGCCTACGAAATTTGTAAATCATCAACTGCTTAGGAAGACATGGTGAAAGACCCCCGTGATTGATCTCTCATCCAATGAAAACCCCATAGAAGCTTCCCTGAAGTTTCCACGCCTCCAGTGAGGGGGAGTATAAATAAATCAGGAGGTTCTGTTGCTTACCCCAGTGGCCCCCACTGCTTCTTGTAGCAGTGAGTTCCAGAGGTTCCATTTGGCTGAAATTATCTCCTTTCCCTCTCGCTAGCTTCATTAGTTGTTCCTTTGGGACCGTTCTATTTTGGAAAAAGGGTGAATAACTGCTTCCTTCTGTACCGTCATAGTGAATCCTCCCTCCTGCATTTGGGATTTTGAATTCCCTCGGCGCTGTCTCTTTCCTAGCACTGTGCAGGAGGGGCATTTATCTTGTTCTGCTCTTCCTGCTTCATTGGCACGCGCCTCCCCTCCTCCTCCTCCCCTGCTGGTTCTGCTTCAGTGATGTGTTTGCCTAGAAGCTCAAGTCGAACAAACCAGACGACTCTCTAATAAGCCAAACCCTTCCCTCAAAGCTCACCTGTCCTCCTTTGCCCTCATCTCTTAATTCTCTCTGCCCTTCAGAATGCATTTGAACAAATGCACTCTTTAAAAACACACACGACAACAACAACCCCAAACTTGGCAAGTCTTATTGCAGAATTTCTTGATTTTAATTCAAGTGTCTCGGGAGATTTGGGGGTTGAATGGAACAAGGCACAGATCAGAAGGGATGAGATGGATGGTGCCTTTGTTGGGAACGATTAATGTGCAGAATACTAGAAGCTTTTGAGCTGCACAGTGGCCCGCTGTTACCAGACTTGGGTGGGGGTTGGGATTACTGGTGTTTAGCTGGCGCCTTCCAGCTGTGTTGGACTGCAACTCCCAGAATTCCCAGCCAGCATGGTCAAAGGCCAGGAATTATGGGAGTTGCACTTCAACACATCTGGAAGGCACCTGGTTGGAAGGAAGGCTGGTTCAGCTGATGTCCATATAAATATGTCTGCTGTCTTTCGTGTCATGAACCAAGCTTCTGCCAGGTCAGAGATGCAAGGCTATACGGGAGGTGAGGCAGAATCAAGGCAGGAGGGGAGGCCAAAGTGAGGCAGGTCTGTGGCAGCAAACAGCCAAAAGCTGCTCTCCCCTTGCCCCCAGTCAGACCGGAGAGCAAGCTGGTCTCAGAAGCATTTATAGAGGGTCTTGGTCCCAGTTCTGTTCCAGCCTACTATCCAGTTCAGCTTTATTTCCTTATTTTATACTAGCGAATGGACCCGGTTTCGCATGGGATGGAATAGCCCTTAGTTTGATACACCAAACCTTCCGGCAAAGTTACACGCCCATTAGCGTTGGATTCGTTGTGCCCCCACCCCCGCGGTCTGAGTGAAGCCAGGCCCTCTGGCCCCCTTAGGCACAAACAGGACATGAGCTCAACAGCATACGCCTTCGGTCTGTTCCTGCAGGGCTGTTCTTAAGTTCTTATGTCCATCACTTTTTGCCTCAGTTTTTTCCTCAGGTGCTCTGCCTCCCTTCCAGAGAATATCCATTCCGGCACAAGTATCTGCCCGACATCTTCTGCAGTGAAGACAGACACAAGGAATTCATCCAGCTTCTCTCTAATCCCCTTATCCTCCTTTAGGGCTCCCTTACCTACTTTGTCATCCAGTGTTCCAACAGCCTGCCTAGCCACTGTCCTGCTTCTGACGTATTTAAAGAATGTTTTGCTGCTGTTCTTAATATTATTAGTGATGCGCTCCTCCAAATCCTTTTTTGTATCTCTTACTGTCTGTAATACCGAAGTGCAGACGCTCATCGTGACTGTCCCCATAGCCGTGCCTCAGGGAGCGTCCAAAAATGCAGGCAGCTGTGTTGATCCATACCAGCAAACCAGTTCTAGCCATTTCCATATCCCCCAGGAGCAGGTCTTTGGTAAAGCTAGTCTTAATTGCTCATTCAAGGCCAAGTCACCCCAAAATACTTTGCATTGCAACACGGAACAATATACTGTTGCTGGTAAAATTCATTTCCCCCCAGCTACAGTGAGAATCACAGCTAAGCTCAGAGGGAACAGGGAATTGCAGGGGGGGGGGGCGGGGGGCTGATGACGTTGGCGCCCTGCTAATAAAGTGCCGATGCTTCATCCCTGTGAGCGCTGCTTCCACTATATCACTGCTCAGAACACCGCACCCTGTTCTCACTGCCCTCTGCTTTGGTCCTTACACTCTTCTGATGTGATTAGGGAAAGCAGAATAAAGCCAGACCTTGGAGGGAGGTGGTAACAGGCACTCCAAGCTACCTAGGTCACCTGGGCCTCCAGTGACAAGGGTGCATCTAGGGGCACCCCCAAACTACCTACCTTCTCCTTCAGAGGGAGTACAATTCCATCCAGAACAGGCAGGTATCCCAATTCCTGGAACTCGGAACTGCCTGCTCATAAAGTCTCTGTCCTATCAGGATTTAGCTTCAGTTTATTAGCCATCATCCAACTCATAACTGCATCCAGGCACTGGTTCAGAACATGCACAGCCTTTCGCGATTCAGATGTCATAGAGAAACAAAGCTGGGTGTTATCAACATACTGGTGACACCTTGCCCCAAATCTCCTAATGACTGCTTCCAATGGCTTCATATAAATATTAAGTAACACAGGGGAAACTTGTGCTCGTGCAACTTCGCAGTTCAACTGCCAGGGGCCAAGGCACAGTCAACCCAATGTTACTGTCTGGAACTGACCCCATAAGTTAGAGCCAAATCACTGTAAAACAGTGCCCCCAAGTCATGGAGGTGGTCCAGGAAGATACCATGGTCAGTGGTATCAAAAGCCGATGAGAGATCAAGAAGAAGCAACGTGGTCTCACTCCCCCTGTCCCTCTCCTGAAGACGGTCATCCATCAGGGCAGCCAAGGCCGATTCTGGCCCAAAACTGGACCTCAATCCAGACTGGAATGGATCCAGATAATCAGTTTCATTCAAGAATGCTTGCAGCTGGGATGCCACCACTCTCTCAAGCACCTTGCCCCCAACGGTGACCAGATGATAGCTGACATGAATCTCTTGGTCCAGGGAAGGTTTTTTCAGGAGCAGTCGCACCACCGCCTCCTTCAAGGCAACACCACACCATCACACAATGATGCGGTCATCACGCCCCTGATCCATTCAGCCAGTCCCTCGCAGCTGACTTGAAGAAGCCATGAAGGGCAGGGCTTGAGAGAGCATGTGGTGGGTCACACAGATGCAAGCATCTTGTCCTCAAGCTCCAACAACTGAAACTACCAGGCTAAAATCCCACAAGTTTACGGGGCTTTCTGCTTCTTTTTTCTTTGCAGGATTATGACAGGCTCATTTACACAGCGATCACATGATGTGAAACTGAAAACTTCCTTTTTTGATGCTCTATATGTTCAATGGAACAGCGCCATCTGTTGGTCGAATTATAGCACTATGCTGGCATCACACACTGGCGATCTCTCACTTTTTAAAATTTATTCCAGCTTTATTTCCAATCTTTTTGAAAGTGGAATAAATGGGGAAAAGCACAGGAGATGTCCTGGAGGTTGACAATGTTGTGTAAAGGACCCACAAACTTCTATGAGTGGCCAATTATGAGCATGCCATAAATTCCCTCATGTAGAGAAGCCCACAGTATCAATACTGGCATTCAAGTCGCCATTGTCACAGATGTGTGCAATATTTTTTTCCTTCTCACTTGCATGTGTGTACACACACACACACACAAAATCAATCAATTGACCAACACTTTGATAGTGTTGCATGGCACCCTTTCATGCCAACAGCATACAGCATCCCTGTTTGTTCCTAGCCACTGGGTGCGGACAGTGTGTTAAACCTTTGAGCAGTCTAAATGTTTCTAAACATTCCATAACAGCTCAGCAACAGAGTCAGGGATAAATGAGAACCCACATCAGCCAAGTGAAGTCAGAGCTTCTAGAGGGAACTGCAGCCTGCATTGACCTTAAATTTGTTTGTTTTTTGGTCATCTAGATCACATGATTGTTGTGGCAACAGTTTGGATTGTAAGCACCTCCGGGCAGGGACCTATCTTGTACTCTGTAAAGTGCCAAGGACATTGATGGCACGGTATAACAAATGAAGGCAAGGAAACTTCTTAGGAAGGAAAAACAGTCTCCCTCTCTTTTGAACCAGAGACTTGGAGGCAGATTGCATAATTCTTTTTAGCATTTCAGTCAATCAATCAATAGCAGAATATTAAACTGCAGTTGTACCAGTGTGTGTGTGTGTGTGTGTATGAATGAAACATGTTTGTAAATCTTGAAAAGGGTATGAAATCTGCACCTGACCTTTACAATAGAGAATGTATGTGTGTGTAGAAACCAATTTCAGAATTCCTGTGTTCCACAGTGAATAGGATATTGGGTGTGGTGGTGGGAAACCCAGGTTGAAATTCCCACTTGAATAGGTCTATCTCTGACTGACCTCCCGCACAGGGCTGCTGTGAAGCTAAGCGGATATGAATTGTCAAGGTTCCTTTTCTAGCAAAGAGGTGTCTCCGGTTATGACTAGCCTGGCGCCTACATTGTACTCTTTTAGGTGCCAGGTGGAAGACCTGTTCATTTCCCCAGCATTTTAGTGTTATAGTCTTTTAATTTTGCTGTTTTAAATGGGTTGCTGTATTTTAAGTCTCTGGATTGCTGCTAGGTTTTATTCTGGTTGTACTTTAATACTGTAGTTTTAAGCATTTATATTTTATACTGTTTTTATTCTGTACTTTGTGGTTTTATTTTTTGTGAACCGCTCAGAGAGCTTCGACTATTGGGCAGTAAATTTAATAAATGAACGAATGAATGAATGAAATTGGGAGGAATAGGGGGGTGGAAGTGTGCTTCTGCTATTACATGTTTAGGATGCACTCTTTTAATGTGGCTTTTTCCTACTAAGCCCTTTAGGTGGGTAGATAAGAAATCTTAATGAAGTAAAGGCCGGACGACTACTATATCACTTTTGAGATGTGCTGACCAAAACTGCATATAGTTGGCAAATTTATGAGGTCATAAAACTGTCACTGTTATATTGGTGTAAGAGATACGGTTCCCTGATTGAAAGCTGCACATAATAAATTCTGGGTCTCTGCAGTAGCCATCCCTTGCAATAGATCAGTTCTCTCATTAATTTTGTCCGCCTTTTGTAAAGCCATGGGCCTTTGCAAGGCTGCATGAGACGGGAGAGGTACAATTTTGAAAAAAAGATACAGATTGGCCTAGTGGGCGCTTAGCTTGGCTTTCCAGCAGTCAGCTGATGGAACGCGCCCCCCCCCCCCCACGCCATTCCATCACAGTGGCTGAGCAGGGGATGGATGCCTCAGTAGCCGCTTAAGGTTGGGAAAGCTGAATGAGATGCTTGTGTAAATGCAAAATGCTAATGACCTTTTGAAAATCCCTTACCTGGCTTATTTGTCAAAATTGCTGTCATCCTTATTTTGAATGCCACTCAAGGTTAGCTCATTAAGGTCATCTCCTATATGTATGTGTGTGTGTGTGTGTGTGTGTGTGTGTGTGAGAGAGAGAGAGAGAGAGAGAGAGAGAGAGAAGTTACCTTGCAGTTTTGGTCAAAGGTGGTTTGCGTAATCTTGCACTTCAGGATGTGGCGCTGCTAATGCCCCTCCCCAAATGTCCTGTTTGGGCCACTGGGCTTGTATCCTGCTACAGTCTCCCCGTCCCCTTCTCCACAGGAATATCCTGGATGGCTTTTGCTGATACAGAGAATCTGATTGCCATATTTGGGTTCAGGAAAACGACACACATGCACACACTTGAACCACGGACATGCCGCACGGTGCCGGTTCCAGGCTTTTGTCAGACACCCTCCCTGGGCTCCTCCCTCATTGGGTTTGCCTTCTCACCGCCAGGGTCACCAGCACCTGTCACTTCTCCTCCTCTTCGTCCTCCTGGCTCCCACTGGCTTGCTTGCCAGGCAGAGACCAGGGAGCAAGTGGGACGTGGCATCTATGGCTCCCCCCCCCCCCCGCTTGTCTGGGGCAGAGCGAGAGGCAGGGGAACAAGCAGGTTGGAGAGGCTCTTGTCAGTGGGCTCCCCGCTAGAGTGTGGGCCCTCAGCATGGGCCCGATTATACCGACCCCCGATGGCCCTGATGCCGTGTACATTTTTTAAAATGCCTTGGTTCACATCTGTGGCCTACAAAGGTAATTCAGCAACAAAGCAGTGAGCGCCTGGCCTACTTTCCATGAAGGTGGTTGACCCATGTCTGTGTTCAGACTGGAGGTGCAACTTCGTGTGAATGAATGCTCCCCCCACTGCAAAAGAATCCCCTGCATATGGAAAACTAGCATGGCGGGGTTTCTAGCCGAGCCGTCTCCCTGACATGCTAGTTTTCAATGTGCAGAGACATATTTTTTTGTATAGGGACGGGGGGAAGCAATTAAGTCACCTAAACCTCACCTGCAGTCTAAATGGTACAAGTCCTGACACAGATTTACCACTGCAGTGAGAAACGTGTGTCTGTCTTGCTGTGCCTTCCTACCCCAAGTGCCCTCTTAATTTGGCTCTTTCCTTTTTGCCTTCACAGTGGGAACGCCTCTGGTTCTTAATCCTCACTTTCTCTTTCTTCCTGACCCTGATCTGGTTTTATTTCTGGTGGGAAGTTCACAATGACTACAATGAAATCAACTGGTGAGTAGAGCTGCGGGAGCGGGCGTGGCAGTGGTGGCTTTTTGCCTTGGGGGGGGAGATTGGGGAGGAGCCTTGGTTCAGTGACAGAGCAGATGCTCTGTGTGCAGAAAAAGTTTTCAGGTTCAATCTCCAATGAGAAGGACCAGGCAGAAGGAGATGGGAAAGCCTCCTCGCCCACTTTGCCTGAGGCCCCGGAGAGGTGATGCCAGTCATAGTGGACAATACGGGGCTAGATGGATCAAAGGTGGAAAAGCAATGGATAGACAAGGGGGAAAAGTACAGTTGCCCAGTGTATTTCAGATCCTTATGGTCAGTGGCGGCTGGTGGCGGCTCTGATGCCAGTGAGTCAGTGAATCCACTCCGGGTTTCAGTCAGAACCAGTCAGAGCTCTACAGGAGCTGTCCAAGGTGCGGAAGCACCTTGGATAGCTCCTTTAGAATTCCGACTTGCTGATAGTCCTTCATCAGGGAACTCGATAACAGTAAACCTACAGGAAATCTTTTTGTTCTAAAACTTATTCTCTCTTTTGACTAAACAGTGTCTGTTTATAAAGATTTCCAGCCGTTTCAGTTTGTTACAGCAAACACAACAGGGTCTTCTGGCGCCTTAAAAACTAACATTGTGCTTCTCTGAAACTCATCCTTTTTTAAGCAAACGTAGCTCTCCTTCAGCAAAGGAGATCGTTACCTTGTCGTGGTGCTGGAGCTTGAGCACCTCAATGACGTCATGAGCTAAACTGTGAAGGGACACCCAAGACGGGAAGGTCATGGTGGAGAGGTCAGACTAAATACGATCCCTGGGGAAGGAAACGGCAACCCACCCCAGTATTCTTGCCATGAAAACTAAATGGATTAGTACAACCAGAGATATGTCGGTATACCATCGGAAGATGGGACTCCCAGGTTGGAAGATGGTCAAAATGCTACTGGGGAGGAACAGAGGATAAGTTCAACTAGCCCCAGATGTGATGATGCAGCTAGCTCAAAGCCGAAAGGACGGCTAGCAGCCGATGGTGCTGGTGGTGAACGACGAATCCGATGTTCTAAAGATCAACACACCATAGGAACCTGGAATGTAAGATCTATGAGCCAGGGCAAATTGGATGTGGTTATTGGGGAGATGTCAAGATTAAATATAGACATTTTGGGTGTCAGTGAACTGAAATGGACTGGAATGGGCCACTTCACATCAAATGTCCAGATCTACTACTGTGGACAAGAGGACCACAGAAGAAATGGAGTAGCCTTCATAATTAATAATAAAGTGGCTAAACCAGTGCTTGGATACAATCCAAAAAATGACAGAATTATCTCAATTCGAATTCAGGGTAAGCCATTTAACATCACAGTGATCCAGATATATGCCCCAACCACAGATGCTGAAGAAGCAGAAGTAGATCTATGAGGATCTGCAGCACCTACTGGATAGTACGCCAAACAAAGATGTTATTTTCATTACAGGAGACTGGAATGCTAAGGTGGGTAGTCAAACGACACCTGGAATTACAGGCAAGCATGGTCTGGGAGAACAAAATGAAGCGGGACATAGGCTGATAGAATTTTGCCAAGACAACTCACTGCATAACAAACATTTTCTTCCAACAACCTAAGAGACGACTTTATACATGGACTTCACCAGACGGTCGACACCGAAATCAGATTGACTACATCCTTTGTAGCCAAAGGTGGCGGACATCTATGCAGTTGGTAAAAACAAGACCTGGAGCTGATTGTAGTTCAGATCACGAGCTTCTTATTGCACAATTTAGAATCAGACTAAAGAGAATAGGGAAGACCCACAGATCAGTTAGATATGAGCTCACGAATATTCCTCCTGAATATGCAGTGGAGGTGAAGAATAGATTTAAGGGACTAGATTTAGTAGATAGGGTCCCGGAAGAACTATAGACAGAAGTTCACAACATTGTTCAGGAGGCTGCAACAAAAAAGTCCCAAAGAAAAAGAAAATCAAGAAGGCAAGATGGCTGTCTGCTGAGACACTGGAAGCAGCCCAAGAAAGAAGGAAAGCAAAAGGCAACAGTGATCGGGGGAGATATGCCCAATTAAATGCAAAATTCCAGAGGTTAGCCAGAAGAGATAAGGAATTATTTTTAAACAAGCAATGTGCAGAAGCGGAAGAAGATACTAGAATAGGAAGGACAAGAGACCTCTTCCAGAAAATTAGAAACATCGGAGGTAAATTCCAGGCAAAAATGGGTATGATCCAAAACAAAGATGGCAAGGACCTAACAGAAGCAGAAGAGATCAAGAAAAGGTGGCAAGAATATACGGAAGATCTGTATAGGAAGGATAATAATATCGAGGATAGATTTGACAGTGTGGTTAGTGAGCTAGAGCCAAACATCCTGAAGAGTGAAGTTGAATGG
The DNA here is from genome assembly GCF_057233095.1 of Heloderma suspectum. Lineage (NCBI taxonomy): Eukaryota > Metazoa > Chordata > Lepidosauria > Squamata > Helodermatidae > Heloderma > Heloderma suspectum. The sequence goes on from NC_139460.1 coordinate 7,341,531, forward strand.
GCCTTAAGAAGCATTGCTAATAACAAGGCAGCAGGAGATGACGGTATCCCAGCTGAACTGTTTAAAATCTTGCAAGATGATGCTGTCAAGGTGATGCATGCCATATGCCAGCAAATTTGGAAAACACAAGAATGGCCAACAGATTGGAAACGATCAACTTATATCCCCATACCAAAAAAGGGAAGCACCAAAGAATGTTCAAACTATCGAACGGTGGCACTTATTTCACATGCCAGTAAGGTAATGCTCAAGATCTTGCAAGGTAGACTCCAGCAATTCATGATGGAATGAGAATTGCCAGATGTACAAGCTGGGTTTAGAAAAGGCGGAGGAACTAGAGACCAAATTGCCAATATCTGCTGGATAATGGAGAAAGCCAGGGAGTTTCAGAAAAACATCTATTTCTGTTTTATTGACTATTCTAAAGCCTTTGACTGTGTGGATCATAACAAATTGTGGCAAGTTCTTGGTGGTATGGGGATACCAAGTCATCTTGTCTGCCTCCTGAGGAATCTGTATAATGACCAAGTAGCAACGGTAAGAACAGACCACGGAACAACGGAGTGGTTTAAGATTGGGAAAGGAGTACGGCAGGGTTGTATACTCTCACCCTACCTATTCAACCTGTACGCAGAACACATCATGCGACGTGCTGGGCTTGATGAAGCCAAGGCTGGAGTTAAAATTGCTGGAAGAAACATTAACAATCTCCGATAGGCAGATGATACCACTTTGATGGCTGAAAGCGAGGAGGAGCTGAGGAACCTCATGATGAAGGTGAAAGAAGAAAGTGCAAAAGCTGGGTTGCAGTTAAACCTCAAAAAAACCCCAAGTTTATGGCAACCAGCTTGATTGATAACTGGCAAATAGAGGGAGAAAATGTGGAGGCAGTGACAGACTTCGTCTTTCTAGGTGCAAAGATTACTGCAGATGCTGACTGCAGCCAGGAAATCAGAAGACGTTTACTTCTTGGGAGGAGAGCAATGACAAATCTTGATAAAATAGTGAAGAGCAGAGACATCACACTGACAACAAAGGTCCACATAGTGAAAGCAATGGTATTCCCCGTAGTAACCTATGGCTGCGAGAGCTGGACCATAAGGAAAGCTGAGCAAAGGAAAATAGATGCTTTTGAACTGTGGTGCTGGAGGAAAATTCTGAGAGTGCCTTGGACTGCAAGAAGATCAAACCAGTCCATACTCCAGGAAATAAAGCCAGACTGCTCACTTGAGGGAATGATATTAAAGGCAAAACTGAAGTACTTTGGCCACATCATGAGAAGACAGAATACCCTGGAGAAGATGCTGATGCTAGGGAAAGTGGAAGGCAAAAGGAAGAGGGGCCGACCAAGGGCAAGATGGATGGATGATATTCTGGAGGTGACGGACTCGACCTTGGGGGAGCTGGGGGTGGCGACAGCCGACAGGAAGCTCTGGCATGGGCTGGTCCATGAAGTCACGAAGAGTTGGAAGCGACTGACCAAATAAACAACAAAGCTCTCTAAACCCCAAAATAAAAGAGCTTTAACACAGTTTGGTGCAATCTTTCCAGAGTCCCTATGGCTCTGGCTCTAGACATTTTTCTTTTCCCTTCAAGTTGGGTACTTTCTTGACAGTTCCATTCTTGGTGAGAAGTTTCAAAACATGATCTTTGTGATCCAAGAGTTTTAGAACAGATTTGTTAGTCTCTAAGGTGTCACAAGACCCTTAGTTGTATTTATAAAGATATATGAACTTCATTCCAAATAACAGTAATAGATTGCTTCTCATTAAAGCCATTTCTGTAAAACACAAGTCTAAAACAGGGGTGCAGAACTAGTTTCGTGGAAGGGAGGGAATGACCTTCCACCCAGCCCTCTGCAGGCCGTATGACATCAGTTGGGCGTGGCCATGTACAGCCTGCCTCCATCCCGCTATGGGATAGGAGGTGGGGCACACAAAGGAGCAGCAGCTGGGTCCCTCTCATTCTCCAATGGATTGGGATGCTTCCAGGGTGTGCACTTATGCACAGTGCCTGATCTTGCACGCTGCGAGCAGGAGTGGCTAAAGTTTAGCTACTAAAGAAACCGTGAACCTTTTCTTATCGGCTTATGAACTGGGCTTTTTGGGGGACAACCCAGAGTTCCCAGGTAGCACATCATGTTAAACAAACCACAGACTGAAGATCTCTTTCCTCCCCATTCCTATTTCCTCGTGTGTCATGTCTTCTTAGGTTGTAAGCCTGTGGGCAGGGACTGTCTTGCTTACTGAGTGATTGTAAAGAGAGCCAGTGTGGTGTAGTGGCGAGAGTGTTGGACTGGGAGCCAGGAGATCTGGGTTCTAGTCCCCACTCAGCCATGGAAGCTCACTGGGTGACTTTGGGCCAGTCACAGACTCTCAGCCCAACCTGCCTCACAGGGTTCTTGTTGTGAGGCTAAAATGGAGAGTAGGAGGGTTATGTACGCCACCTTGGGTTCCTCAAAAGAGGAAAAAAAGTGGGATATAAATGTAATAAATAAATAAAATTGTAAGCCGCTGTGGGAGCCTTTTTTTTGGCTGAAGAGCAGGATAAAAATATTGTAAGGGTGCAATCCTATGCACGTTTAGACAGAAAGAAGTCCTACAACACCCAGCATTCCCCAGCCAGCATGGATAATGTGCATAGGATTGCACCCTAAATGAATAAATAGTTTAGCACTCCTGCTTACAGCAGGAGCGGTCAGGCAATGTGCACCAAGCTTCTTGTTACGTGCGAACTGGGCTGTTGTAAAATCTTTCAGCATATATTCCTTTCCATCAGCTGGATTTACAGATTATTTTAACTTTAAACAATGATCACAATATTTACATCAGCCGGATTTACAAATTGTTTTAACCTTAAACAATGTTTACAATGTCCACAGAGAAAAATTCCTACCGGCGGGCTTGATCCTGGCAAGAGAATTCATTTTTGAATGATATTTCTCTCAGAGGTTTCACTTCTGACTAACCAGTCCACTGCTTTCTGGTTCTTTTATAATTACATAAGATTTATCCCTACATCCAACAACGTATTTGATTAAATACCAGTATTTATTGATGGATCATCTTAAAGAAACACTGATGTTTTAAAGGGAAAGCTACACACCATTATTAGAAGATCTTTGTTTTGTTAACAATCAGCATTTTCTACTTACTTCATCCACCTTCTTTTTGGGTTCTCTGTAATGTTCTTTCTGGATAGCCCCTTTGTATGCAAGCTTTTCCTATGGAAATTGTAAATATTGTGATCATTTTGGCTGGATTGTATCCACTGCATCGTTACTCAACATTTTACTGCATCAAACCACTGGACCATGTAACACAGAGCTATCAGACCAGCAGAATCTATCCAATATTCTTAGCCCTTTTACATAAGCTCTTTTATTTGGAGATTCCACAGAATTCATTGAACCTGGGATGTCAAATATACAGAGCAACACTCTACCACTGGGGTTTTAAAAGGTATTGTCGGAAGTTCTTCTTATTTATTTCCACTGTTCCAATTCACATTTTGGGAGGGAGCACAGTTTCTGTTGCAAAGAGTTGCACATTGGTTTTGAAAAGTGCACTGCAACTCTGGCTGATCTCTTTGCATAGCGTCTTTCCTTCCAAAGCTTGCAGTTACAATGCTGTCAAGAAGGCTCTGAGGTGGCGATCCTGGAAGCAAACGGTCAGCTTTAGGACGTTGTGTGAGAGGCCAGTCTTCCAGCAGCCTAACAATGCGAATGATCTTCTGCCAGGCGCAGTTGACATGAGATGTGCCCCGTGCCCCAGGATCCTTCCATCAGCAGCAGTCAGGTTTCTGCTGACTCTCCTGGGGGATGCGTTTGTATGCAAGGGATTTATTTAGGGAGAAAAGCTTGTCAGTTCCTGTTGGCATTTTGACCGAACTGTTTTTGCTCGCCACATCTTCACGGGTTTGATGGTGAAGAAAAACCATGCCAGTGCGTGTACTGTAAAAGCCTCCCCCGCCCCACGTTTTCCATCAAGAAAAAGCAAACTCGGCAACCTGAATAAACGAGGCAAATTGACTACATCTGCATAATTTGTTTTCACACAGCTTGTCCTGGTTTGGTTAGCTGCAGTGATGGGGGCAGGGGCGTCGAGGAGTCCTGTGGGGCACCGGGTGGCAGAAATGCAAACCAGTTTGGAAGCAATGCGGAGTGTTTCTAGGGATGCTGAGAATTCTGTGGGAGATCCCAGCCCTTCCACAGAATCACAGGTCCCAGGTTTCCTGTGGGACCTAGGGCAGATCTATAGGAATAACATGGTTTAAACTTGTAGTGCAAACATGGCCTCAGGCCTCTGATTTCCCAAATAGTACAGGACACGCCAGCAAGGGGGTGGCTAGCCCCAACGCATTCTGTTGATGAACTTCTGAAGAGGGCCATTTGGAATACACAGCTCCAACTGACAGCTTTCCTGGGCCTGGAGAGCAGAAGAGAAGCCCACTCGGGCTTCTGCCATCAGCCAGGGGACTGAAGGCCGCTGGGAGGCTCACGCCCTGTTTCCCAGAAGGAACACCAAGCCCAGAGGGAGATCAACCTGGCCCCTCCATTGGCCAGAGGAGCAGCTTCAGGGAGCTAACATTGCCGCCCCCCCCCCCCCGCCAGAAAGCACACTTGGCTCCAACTGGCCGTAGCCCTGGGACTGCCAGGGGAGTGGAATGAACACTCTGGCGCCATCCATCGGCCAAACAGCTCTCAATTGCTATCCTAGCAAGACCAGGGGAGAGCAGCCTGGCCCGAAGTGCATGTAAATCCCCACTTATAGCTCACTGCCTTGTTCTGGCCTGGAAGAACGGATTCCCCTCTTCTTCCTTTTCCCTCCACTCCCTTTCCCTTGTGTGCCTTTATCTTTTACATTGTAAGCCTGATCGCTGGACCCGTCTCTTCTCTTTGAATTGATATGAGCTGCTTCGGGAGGCAATAATTGTCTGAAACACAGGACAAAAGTGCAGCAAGTAAATAAATAACATTGGAAGCTGCCTTTACGCCACGTCAAAGGTGATTTCTCCATCTAGCCCAGTATTGTTGACTCTCAGTGGCAGTGGCTTTCCAGGTTCCCAGATAACAGGTGGCAGGAAAAGACCTCACTGATGCCTTTTTGTTAATGTTCAGTGGGTGTTCGTGCATTCCACGCGTGTGGTGGATCGCCATGCAAGCGCGTGGTGCACCGCCAGAGAAAAAGAGCACATGCACTGCCCCATCACGACCCCCAACCCTCTTCTCCTTCCCCATGGTGCATCCCTCCCATCTTCTCCTTCCGGCCACCACATTGCACACCTTCCTGCACTGAATCCCCACCCCGTCCTTCTACCGCATTGCGGACCCCTGCCTCTTTTCCTCTTACCTTTACCATCGAGCTGCGTTGGGTGGGGAAGCAGCCAGCGTGGCTCTTCAGAGAGCCCATCAGGCCAAAATGCCTGGCTCTGAGGGAGCCCTTCCTCAAAGCCAGGCATGGGAGGCATGTCCCAGGAGATCGCCTATGGACAGTCCCGTCGGCTGCTCTCTCACTGCGGCAAATGCCACAGTGGGAGAGTGACTGGAAGGGCTCTCTGGAGCACTCACTAGAGGCAGTAGGGTCTGGGGGAGCACTGCAGTTTGCCACTCCTCCTGCTCTGCTGCCTGAGGTGGGGGCTTCACCCCATGTCCTGGGAGGGCTGGCCCTGCTGGGATCTGACATCCTGCGAATCTGTTTTTAGTTTGTTACCATCTTGTACCAAACCCTGTCAGCGACTGGCCCCCAGTTATGGAGATTCCTTTCTTGGGGACTTGGCCGCTGAAATGTCCTTATGGCCGGCTCCTAATCCTTGGGGCTTGGCTGATAATGGGGCACTGAACATCTTATTTGGACCCTTCTTCCTCCCTTTCCAAGCTCTGCCTTGCCCATCTCAGACCTTTCTGAGAAGAGGGTCAGATGGCAAGCACAAATAAATATGCTGCATGTGCCTTCACGATCTGAGATCGGATGTGTTTGGAGGCGACGAGACATTAAAAATAGCAGCAAGTTCTGTGGCGAAATAATCAGAGAGGAAATGGCAACCCAGCAGAAGGGACTCAATTACTGCAAAGCTCATCCTGGGGGAGGGAGGAGGAAATGTCATTTCCCAAGAGCCTGGGTGTTTAGAGCCTCCCAGGTGTGTTGTCTGATAACGCAGTGGATGGAGACTGGGGAAAAGGCTGCTCCAAGAAGGCTTCCTGGGAGGAAAAATGCAGCATCTGCCTCTTGTAACCACCCGCAGGAGAGCTGCATGAGGAGAAGCTGGGACTGTTGAATGGTTCTTAGACGCTAGCAAAATTCCCGTCAGTTACGATGAGCAGAGGTGTGGGAGGGATGGAGAGTTCCGGTCCTTCCTCCCCCGCCCAGTTCCCCACCTTGGAGCTGAGTGACAGTTGATGCCCTCCTACCTTGGCTTTCGTGGACACCCTCCTCCTCCAGCTTCTCCCTGTTTAATTTGACTGGGTTTTTTTCTGTCTTGACCTTGCTTATGGGCAACAGTTTGCTGTCCTTTAAATTGAGCAGGGTATTGATAGTACAGGGGGGCCTCCCACTGGAGCCATACCCCAAAATATCAAAAGTGGAAATGGCACAATTTGCATTTTGAGAGGTCCCCCAAATGAGATCTTTGATCAGGACTTCCCCACAGCAGACCACTCAAATCTTGAGTTAGCAGGGAAAGGAGCAGTAATATTGATTAAAAACGGAATGTTGCCCAGTTTTCCATTTTGTGTGAAATTACGAGGTCTGTGGGAAAAAAGTTTTAATCCAAATGCAACAAAATCTGTGTTTGTGCCATTTTACGTTGTTTTATCAGCTGCATTCCACATTCAAGGTAAAATCTCCTGAGTAAAATGTGGACAGAACACAACTTGCTTCATTGCTCCCACCAAGAAAACCACACCCTCTGTCATGCTTGGCCAGTCTTTTGTGAGATGGCTTAAGGCAGCCTTCCCCAACCCAGCTGTCTCCAGATGTGTTGGACTACAACTCCCATCCTCCCCAGCCAGCACAGCCAGGAGTTGAAGTCCAACCCATCTGGAGGGCACCACACTATATCTGATTTGCTTTACCACAGAACTATAATTCCCTCTGTCCCACCAGAATGTACTGGGAAGGGAAAGCAACTTAGAGCAGGCAAACAGGATTGCTGAGAAGCGCAGAAAAATGCAGCAAAGTAGGACTGGAACATTTGATGCGTCTCTGAACAAAGAAAAGTTACATCTAAACCTAGACAGTTTCCAGAAGTGGCGCAAGACTCTTCTGCTTCATAATGCTTGCGATGTATACAATGCTTTTGAAAATCGAAGTGCTTTGGGTATGTTGCCTCAGTAATTCTCACAATGACCCTTAAAGCCACTGTGAGTCTTATTTCTGTACTGCGGATGGGAGTGGGGCTGAGGTCAAGTTGCAGGACTGAAGCTGCCTGACGGGTTCATAGCTGAGTTGAGTTTGAGCCAGGGTCGCCTTGGCTCACATCCTGCACCACCAGCATTATTCTGCTTGGGGATCCTTCCTGCAACATCCATGAGGATCAGGCATGCCTCCGCCTGGGTGTTCCTCCACAGGGCAGTAACATCGTGCCATACCACGACACAGAAAATGCTGTCGCCAACAAGGCCGATGTGTCTGCGCGAGGTCGCGTTGGCAGTGCCGCTACCACCCTCGGCACCCCGTGATCTCACTACTGTGTGCCATGACTCTCTGCGGTGACATCATCAGCCTTTACCCTGCCACTGCGCTCTCCTGGCCAAGTCGTCCCAGGCGACTGGCTTGCTGCCCGGAGTTTATTGGCTCCATCAAGGCACGGCACGCTCTGCCTTCCAGTCAGCTTCTGGTGTCTTGATTAACTTTTCCCAACCTGCTCCTTGGTGGTTTGATTTGATCCTCATAAAGGGGGCTTGTGGATGTTCCCCCCCTCCTTTTTTCTTTTTTAATTAACCATTGGGTTTACTGAGCTTTATTAGGAAGCATGTCTCTATTTAAATGCAAATTTTGACATTTCCCGTCTGGATTGGAAGGGGGAGCTGGGCTGGCAGCACCAATTTCAAGGATGTACGTGGTTCTTGGGGTTCTCTTGTTAATGCCATCCGGGCATGTACAACTGATTGGGTAGGAATGATGGTGAAACTCAAGAGGCTGAATGCTTTGAGAGGTAAATTACCTTACGTAGACACAGGATGGAACCTGGAAAGTCAGCTGTGCTCGATTTCTAACTTGCCACACCAAACAGAGCCAGGCATGAAGATAAGGAGGCAGGTGCACCTACCAGCATTCTGTTCACACAGTGGCCAACTAGCTTCCTGTGGGAAATCCACAACAACAACAACAACATCAATAATACCCCACCTTTTCCCCAGTACTAGGACACAAGGTGGCTTACAAAAATTAAAACATATACAATTAAAACATATGAAAATATACAAAAGTTAAAATATAATTTAACACAATACAATTAAAATTATATTAAAACAGCATTTTAAAACAGCATTTTAGCAGCTTACCCCCAGGTCCCAAAGGCCTGCTGGAACAAGCATGTTTTAGTCTGCCTCCAGAAACACATCAAGGAGGGAGCCATCCTAGCCTCCCTGGGAAGGGTGTTCCACAGCCGTGGGGCAGCCACTGAGAAGGCCTTCTCCTCGGTTGCCACCAAATGTGCCAGTGACAGTGGTGGGACTGAGAGAAGGGCCTCCTCAGAAGATCTCAGAAGACGGGCAGGTTCATAAGGGAGGATACGGTCCTTCAGATAACCTGGACCGGAGCCATATAGGGCTTTATAAATCAAAGCTGGCACTTTGAATTGTGCCCAGAAACAGACTGGAAGCCAGTGAAGCTGTTTTAACAAGGGAGTTGCATGCTCCCTGTAGCCAGCCCAGTCAACAGTCTGGCAGCAGCTCTTTGGACCAACTGCAGTTTCCGAACACTCTTCATAGGCAGCCCCACGTAGAGCGCGTTGCAGTAATCCAAATGGGATGTCACTAAGGGATGTGTCACCGTGGCCAGATCAGAACTCTCCAGGAACGGGCGCAGTTGGCACACTAGTTTTAACTGTGCAAAGGCACTCCTGGCTGCTGCTGAAACCTGAGCATCCATGCTTAGGGCTGAATCCAGGAGCACCCCCAAACTGCGAACCTGAGTCTTCAGGGGGAGTGCAACCCCATCCAACACAGGCTGAATCCCTATTCCCTGATCTGCCTTTCGACTGACCAGGAGCACCTCTGTCTTGTCTGGATTAAGTTCCAATTTGTTCTCCCTCATCCAGTCCATTACTGATGCCAAACACTGGTTACAGAAACAGCTTCCTTGGAATCTGGGGAAAGGAGTAGTAGAGCTGGGCATCATCGGCATATTGGTGGCACCGAACTCCAAAACTCTGGACAACCTCTCCCAGAGGTTTCATGTAGATATTAAATAGCATGGGGGACAAAACAGAACCCTGAGGGACCTCAGAAGCTAACAGCCATGGAGTCGAACAGGCATCCCCCAACACCACCTTCTGAGTTTGCCCCGCTAGGAAGGAATGGAGCCACTGTAAAACAGTACCCCCAAGTCCCATCCCAGCGAGGTGTCCCAGAAGAATACCATGGTTGATGGTATTGAATACCACTGCAAGGTCCAGCAGAACTAACAGGGACACACTCCCCCTGTCCAGTTCCCGGCATAGGTCATCCACCAAGGCAACCAGAGCTGTCTTCGTCCCATACCCAGGCCTGAAACCAGATTGAAATGGATCAAGATAATCCATTTCATCCAGGAACCCCTGGAGCTGGGAGGTCACCACACACTCTAATACCTTGCCCCAAAATGGTACATTAGAGACTGGATGATAGTTATCTAGTATGGTGGGATTCAGGGAAGGCTTCTTCAACAGAGGTCTCACAGCTGCCTCTTTTAAGCATAATGGAACAATGCCTTGTTCCAGAGAGGCATTAACCACTCCTGTTGTCCACTCAGCCAGTCCTCCTCCAGTCTCTTTAATAAGCCAGGAAGGGCAAGGATCCAGCATTCATGTGGTGGCTCTCACCACTCCAAGGATCTTGTCCACATCCTCAGGCTGCACAAATTGAAAAGAATCCATCAACACTGAACAAGCAGGAGCCAAAGTGACATCCACAGGATGCGTCAGCTACAGCATCCAAGTCAGAATGGATCTGAGCGATTTTATCTGCAAAGTGCTGAGCAAATTGTTCACAGCGGGCTGTCGAGTATTCAGAATTTTCATCACATGGGCCAGGATGTAGAAGGCCCCTGGCCACTCGAAACAGCTCCACTGGCTGGCTCGCTGCAGATGCAATGGTAGCAGAAAAGAAATACTTCCTTGTTGCCCTCACTGCCACGGGGTAGGCTTTCAGATAAGCTCTAGCCCGTGTTCAGTCAGACGCGTTCCGAGTTTTCCACCAACATCGCTCTAGTCTCTGCCTCATTCCCTTCATCGCCACCAGTTCCCTAGAGAACCAGGGTGCTGGTTTGGTTCCACTCCGTGAGAGGGGACGCTCAGGAGCGATTGTGTCCACCGCCCCGGCCATTTCCCTATTCCAGAGATCAGCCAGGGCTTCGACAGAATTGCCTGCTGAGACAGCAGGAAAATGCTGTCACGCTCATGTCCAAGTAGGACATGAGCGCAACAGCACCCACCCACCCATGTTCCCCAGCAACTGGTGTACATAGGCACACTGCCTCTGATACTGGAAGTAGCATATAGCCACCAGGACTAGTAGCTCTTGATAGCCTTCTCCTCCAGGAATTTGTCCAACCCCCTTTTAAAGCCATCCAAAGTGGTGGCCATCACTGCATCCTGTGGCAACAAATTCCATAGTTTGACTCTGTGCTGTGTGAGAAGCCCTCCGTTTTATCTGCCCTGAAGCTCCCACCAGTCAGCTTCATGGGATAACTCCAGGTTCTAGTATTAGGAGAGGGGAAGGTCCAGCTCTTGGAGACAGTCTTCCTCTGACACCAGAGCTCCTCCTGTTGTACTTCTGGCTGCTTGGACAGTTTATCTGAACATCAGAACATAAGAGTCCTGCTGGATCAGACCAGGGTCCATCTAGTCCAGCATTCTGTTCACACAGTGGCCAACCAGCTGTTGACCAGGAACCCACAAGCAGGACAGGAGCGCAACAGCAGCACACACCCTCCCCTCATGTTCCCCAGCAATTTGAAGCCTGGACCAGGCAGGGGAAGGCAGCCGGGACATCGAACAGAGGCAGGTGGGCCAACTTACCATCTTATTGGCCCTACCTGGGACTGTGTTGCTGCCAGTGAGAAGCCACCCCCCTGGCTGGAGCTGAAGAGGGGAAAAAAACTCCCCCGGGTTCAAGTTGGCTGGGCCCAAGCTCCCTGGGAAGACTCTTAACCGCCCAGCTCTGACGTGGGGTGGCAGCGCCCCAGTGGCAGTGATGCCGAAGGCGGGGTCGCCCCTTTGGGGGGAGACGCAAGGGCCACCCCCCTAACACTGGGTTGACTGGTTCTTATGGCTTCTATGTGTGGGTGTTGGTTGTTTTTGTTTTGTTTTGTGTCTGTTTTGCTTAGGATCCTGTTCTGTGCCTGGGTGAGAGGATATATGTGGGGCACTTGAGGGGCCCCCAATTAGTGTGGTTACGGGTCAAGGGAGATATGGTGTTGGGAGGAGGGCTAGCCAAGTTAGGGGAACACAGTCCAGACAGTTGACGGCTGTGCCGTGTTCCGGCCCTCCCCCCAACCGCAGGCATGGCGGTTGCCCTGTCAGCCTGCCCTCGGGTCTCCGGATGCTGCTGTTAAATGCCAGATCGGTTCAAAGTAAGACCTCACTTATCCATGACTTAATAGTGGATGAGGCGGCTGATCTGGAATGCATAACTGAGACCTGGGTGGGTGAGCAGGGAGGATTTGGTCTCTCCCAGCTCTGCCCACTGGGGGACTTGGTTCAGCATCAGGGAAGACCTGAGGGCCGGGGCCGGGGGGTTGCTGTGCTCTATAGGAGTCCCATCTCCCCCTGCAGGCTCCCTGTCCATGTGACTACTGGCCTGGAGCTTTGCACCTTGTGTTGGGCCAGCAGGACAGATTGGGGACTCTGTTGGTGTACCACTCACTGCTCAACAGACTCGATATCTGAGCTGACAGAGGTGGTCTCTGGTGTGCTGTTGTGATCCCCCAGACTATTGGTTCTGGATGGATCCGGATGGTTTCCAGAGTACTCTGGGGAGGTTCCCAGCTGATATGGCGGGCTCCCCTGTCAAAACCCTGGTTGATCTGTGGAATGCAAAAATGACCCAGGTGGTTGATATGATTGCTCCTGAGTGCCCTCTCCTGAGTAGAGCTCGAACTGCTCCGTGGTATACCGCAGAGCTGAGAGTGGTGAAACAAAACAGGAGACGGCTTGAGTACAGGTGGAGAAGAACTCCTAGTGGATGCAATTGAATGCTGGTATGTGCCTATGGTAAAGTATATTCAGGGCAGTGAGGGCGGCAAAAAAACATCATCTTGCTGCCTCCTTTGAATCTTCTGTCTGCTGCCCAGCGAAGCTGTTCAGAGTCATCTGGGGGCTATTACATGCCAGCCCCAAGTACACTGTAGACCCCTCTAAGTCCTGCTGTAATGCATTTGCTAGGCACTTCCAGGATAAGATCTCTTGCATCCGCCGGGACTTAGACTCCAGTGTTATAGCAGGTGAATCTGGTGAGGTATCCAGAGCACAGCCTGGTCCTGTTCTCCTGGATGAGTTTCAGGTGGTACAGCTCAAGGATGTTGACAAGGTGCTTGGACAGGTTTGTGCAACCACTTCCATACTGGATCCTTGCCCCTCTTGGGTTATAAAATCTATAAAATTCCCTGGACCAGCCAGCAGGAAGGAACAGCTGGCTGGTCCAGGGAAGTGATTAATGCCTCCTTGCGAGAGGGAGCAGTCCCGGGCTGCCTCAAAGAGGAGGTAGTGAGACCACTCCTGAAAAAACCCTCCCTGGACCCGGAAAAGCTTAGTGATTTTAGGCCAGTGGCAAATGTTCCTTTCCTGGGCAAGGTTCTTGAGTGGGTGGTTGCCAACCAGCTCCAGACACTCTTGGATGAGACCAATTATCTAGATCCCTTTCAGTCGGGGTTAAGGCCGGGTTTTGGCACGGAAACAGCCTTGGTCACCCTGTATGATGACCTGTGTCAGGAGAGAGACAGGGGAGTGTGACCCTGTTTATTCTCCTTGATCTCTCAGCGGCTTTCGATACCATCGACCATGGTATCCTTCTGGGACGATTGTCTGAGCTGGGAGTGGGAGGCACTGCATTGCAGTGGTTTCGCTCCTACTTGGAGGGCCAGCTCCAGAAGGTGGTGCTTGGGGAATATTGCTCGGCCCCATGGATTCTCCAGTATGGGGTTCCACAGGGGTCGGTTCTGTCCCCCATGCTATTTAACATCTACATGAAACCATTGAGTGCAGTCATGCGGAGTTTTGGGGTGCATTGTCATCAGTATGCTGATGACAAGCAGTTCTATTTCTCCTTTTCATCTTCTTCAGGTGAGGCTGTGGATGTGCTAAATTGGTGCCTGGCTGCGACAATGGACTGGATGAGGGCTAATAAACTGAAGCTCAATCCAAACAAGACTGAGATGCTGTTGGTTGGTGGTTCTTCTGACCAGATAGAGGGTGTTTGGCCTGTTCTGGATGGGGTTGCGCTCCCCCTGAAGGAGCAGGTTTGTAGCTTGGGGTTCTCCTTGAGCCATCTTTGTCACTTGAGGCTCAGGTGGCCTCAGTGGCACAGAGTGTGGCCCAGCTATGTCCCTATCTGGCCAGGGATAGGCCAGATCCCTGGCCTATCCAGGGATAGGCTTCAGTTGTCTATGCTCTGGTAATCAACATAGTTGCTGATTACTATGGCTTCAGTTGTCTATGCTCTGGTAATCCCCAAGTTAGATTACTGCAATGCACGCTATGTGGGGCTGCCTTTAAAAAAGGTTCAGAAACTGCAGCTTGTGCAAAATGCGGAGGCTAGATTGATAACGAGGTCCAGAAGGTCCGAACCTATAAGACCGACTCTGGCCTGCTTGCATGGGCTGCCTGTATGTTTCCAAGCCCAATTCAAGGTGCTGGCTTTAACCTATAAAGCCTTACATGGCTTGGGACAATACCTGATGGAGCGCCTCTCCCCACACGAACTTACCCATACACTACGCTCAACATCTAAGGCCCTCCTCCAGCTGCCTACACCAAGGGAAGCTCGGAAGATGGTGACAAAGGAGAGGGTTTTTCGGTGGTGGCCCCCAAATTATGGAATGATCTCCCCGATGAGGCCGGCCTGGCGCCAACATTGTTATCTTTTCGGCGCCAGGTTAAGCCCTTTCTCTTCCCGCAGGCATTCGGCAGCATATGGTAAGTTTTAATCGATCCTGGAATGTCTTATGGTTATGGTTGTTTGTTTTTGAGATTGTTCGTTTGAAGTTGTTTTAGATATATGTTTGTTTTGTGTATATTGTCTGTTCATGTGGTTTTCATGTTAATGGTTTTTAATCTCTGTATATTGTATTTTTAATGTGTTTAATCTTTATAAACCACCCAGAGAGCTCCGGCTATTGGGCGGTATAGAAATAATAATAATAATAATAATAATAATAATAATAATAATAATAATAATAATAGTAATAGGTGTACATAGGCATGCCTCTGACACTGGAGGTAGCATACAGCCATCAGGACTGGTAGCCATTGACAGCCTTCTGCTCCTAATGTTTAGCTGAAATCTGCTCCCTTGCTATTTTCACCCTTTGGTTCTATCCCTTTGGCGCAACTGAGGCAGATTCATGGAGGATAAGGCTGTCAGTGGGCTACTAGCAATGATGCCTTTGTTTTGCTTCCTGAGCTAAGTGGACCAAGTGTCTGCACCAGTATATCATAGCTTCCTCTGTTTCTTCCCATACTCTGGCGATGCCTGTGGTGTGCCGGGTTTCGTCGTCATTGTGCAGGCTCAAGGTACACTGGGTGTATTTTATTCCTGTCACATATTCCATTTCTGCCCTTTGTTTTTGAGAAAAGGGATTGAACACCCAGTCCAGAGCTTCAGTGACACTCAGTGCCTACATCTAATCTCTCTCTTCATTCCCTCTTCTGATCCTTCAGGTTTTTATATAATAGAATGGGATATTGGAGCGACTGGTCCATTCCAATACTTGTTACAACTGCTGCTGGCTTCACATATATCACAGCTTTATTGGTAAGTTCTTAACACCCACCATAAAATCCCCACAAAATGTTTTTCGTTGAGCATCGAAGTGTTACATTGCATTTGCTCTCCAAACAGGGAGTGCTGTGGCTTCTGCTCTGGCCATCTCTCTTGTAGGGCTCTTGAGAGGACTTAAGGCCCTAGACAGCAAGCAGGGTTTTTTTTTACAGGGGCTGGAATTGAGCAAAAATGGAAGGGCCAGGCGCATGGACTCTGCCCCATGACTCCCGTCTGCATGAGCTGAGACATAGGCCAGGTGTCGGCCTTATTTCAAAAGCCTTCATGCGGTCAGTCCAGACCTCTGGCAAGAGTGATTTGTCCTTTCCCTGGCAGCCCACTGTTTGGGAAGGAAGGAGAGAGAGCAAAGGTGGTGGCAGAAAGAGAAAATGGCCCAGTTCGCACAATCAAACAAGCCACCATCACTTAAATAGGACATCTTTGCCAGGTTTGGACAATACGACAACCCACCATGGGCAGTCAGCCATGGTGGGTTGTCGTATTGTCCGAATCCAGTTATTAAATAAGCCACAGTGGCTTGTTTTAATCCTCAGCATGTGCTGGCATGTGCTGAGCACCATTTGCCTAATTACCCACCCAGCTTGTCATGTCTTCCAAACCCTGGTGGCACAGCTTGTTTGATGGGGAAACAACCCTCAAAAAACCCTTGGCCAGTTGTAGGGTCATTTGAGGGTTGTTTCTCCCTCAGACAAGCCATGTTTGTCCCAGTGGGTAATTAGGCGAATGTGCCAGGGATTAAAACAATCAAAAATTGTTTTGAACATGTAAACTGGGTCACTGAAAAGTGGCGAGTGACTCACTTTTGTCTCTGGCCCTGCCAATCGCCAGGTTTGGCCGTGCTCACACCGAGATGTGGCCCCCAACAGATGACCCATGAGGGTACGTGGCCCTCAACAGAGAAAAGGTAGCCATCCCTGACGTAGGCCAAGGGCTCACAGAGCCATCCCCGGATTATGGCGCTCAGCCCCTCACTTCAGGTCAAAGGCCTGTTCGGCTCCCCTGTCTGAACAGCAACAGAACCCCGTCAGAGTCCCTTTCTTCTTCGTCCAGTCTAGTCTTCCGTCAAGCCCCTGTCACCCTAGAAGCAATGCAGCTTGGGGTGGGGGCAGATGGGGATCTGCTGCTAGATCTCAGGTTCATTTGCAACAGATCACCAAGGGTTGCTGACTCACACAATTGTTTACCAAGAGCAAGTAAAAAGAATAAAATTCTCTACCACCGCTGGTCTTGTACTAGTCACTCATCTCTCCACCTTGGGGCTTCTCGCCTGCAAAGTCATGGTAGGAACTGGTTCCTTTTGCCCAGGGCTTTGTGCAGTCTTTGGCTGGGCAGTCTTAGAGGTTTGGGTTCAAATCCCTGACCTGTGGGTTTGGACTTTGGTATGGACGCTCAAGCAGGGAGGAAGGTCAACTCAGTAACTGGATCTGGTCCCTGAGCCACTGTTTTGTATCTGACTTTGCCTCCCCACCCCCAGCCAATAATTTGCACTTGCCTCTGGTCAGTGAACTTTGAAGTTTTCTTAGAGATGAGAAGAGCTGGAAAAAAATCCCCCCCCCCCTGCCCAGGACTTCTTTTGGCCCTCCCTCCCTCTCAGATGTAAAACATTTTGGATTATGAAATCAGTTCATAATTGGGGTTTTCTCCTTTTTTCTCATCTCTTTTTCTGAAAATGAATGCTTTCTGTGTCTGAAATTTGTCTCCTCCACAGTGGAGGAGGAGGAGGAGGAGATCAGTTTTAGAATACATAACTTCATTTGTTTTACTGTGCTGTTGATGGTTTCATCTGTTTTCATCTTTTTGCCTGCTTCTCATAAACTGGCCAAAACTAAGAGATCTTAGAATCCTTAGGGTTCAACAGCTTGTAGCTCCATTTGTTACAAAAATTAAAAACATTTAAAATTCAGTTCACTTTGTAAATTTGCAACTGTTGTCCGAATAAACTATACTTTTAAATTTAATATACCACACATGATGGTTTGACCATAACATGAAGTTAGACATTATGCATTTTATGTTCCTAAAGTAACAAGGTGACTAAATCTGTAAAGGGTGCTAAAAAAGAGAAGTATTGCATAGTTTTCAATTTTCCCCCAAATGCCCATTTTTGGCCCCGAAGAAACCCAGCCGTTTCTCCATGGCTTCAGAATTTCCAGAAAATTTACATCGCTTCGGTTCTAATCAAAAAACAAAGTAGATCCCGAAAGTCAGGTGTGGGCAACTTATAGCCCTCCAGATGTTTTGGCCTACAACTCTTATCAGTTCTAACCAGCATAGCCAGTGGTGCAGGATGATGAGAGTTGTAGACCCAAAACATCTGTAGGGCCACAAGTTGCCCTCTCCTGCCACATAAGAACATAGAAGAGCCCTGCTGGATCAGACCAAGGGTCCATCTAGTCCAGCATTCTGTGCACACAGTGGCCAACCAGCTGACGACCAGGAACCCACAAGCAGGACATGAGCACAACAGCACCCTCCCGCCCATGTTCCCCAGCAACTGGTGCACGTAGGCTCACTGCCTCTGATACTGGAAGTAGCACATAGCCATCAAGACTAGTAGCCATTGATAGCCTTTTTCCTCCAGGAATTTGTCCAACCCCCTTTCAAAGTCATCCAAATTGGTGGCCATCACTACATCCTGTGGTAGCAAGTTCTGTAGTTTAGCTATGCACCGTGTGAAGAATTCCTTCCTTTTATCTGTCCTGACTCTCCCCCCATTCAGCTTCATGGGATGACCTCGGGTTCTAGTATTATGAGGGAGGGAGAAAAATGTCTCCCTATCCACATTCTCCACACCAGGCATAATTTTGCAGGCCTCTGTCCTGTCTCCCCGACCCTCCTTTTTTCCAAGCTAAATAATCCCAGCTGTTGTAACTTTCTGTCATAGGGGAGATGCTCCAGCCCCTGGATCATTTTAGTTGCCCCTTTCTGCACTTTTTCCAGCTCTACAATATCTTTTTTTAGGTGTGGTGACCAGAACTGGACACAGTATTCCAGGTGTGGCTTGGAACTTCAGACTTCATCTGAAGTCTGCCTGTCTGTGCCACACAGTGACCCTCATGGTGGGCACCATTCAGTATCACTGCTGGGTATAGATATTTTTATTTTATTTAAAACTATTTTAGACTGCCTTTGAGGGTAAAACAGCAGCGGGTGGTCCTCACTGTTGCTTTCATACTGTGCTTGTGAGCTCGCAGAGGCACCTGGCTGAGCTGTCCTGGGAACTGACTGCTGGTCTCGATTAACCTTTTGTCTGATCCAGCGACGTCGTTCT